>NC_135695.1:15313375-16513375 GCF_964276395.1 Gasterosteus aculeatus | reverse complement strand
TTACTTAAACTCACTCACTTAGCACTGTTATTGATTTGGGTTCATTTAAACTAAGCATCAAAGTGTTTGGCCATGCACACATCTATTCATGCCAGTGAGGCAGGCAATAAGTGCATGCAGGGCTTTGGCGCTGAAGGTTGGTTTTAAAATAATGTATGTTTGACAATAAATCGTTATCGTAAAGTGATTCAAAGATCAATAATGAAAGTAATATGCAGATTTAATGATCCGCTAATTACATTATGTTTCACTTTCTTTTTCCAGAGGGAGTATGAGTGCTCATTCACTTATGCTTCACAAGGGGGAACCAATGAGGTGAGTCTCTCATTTGTTTATCATATCATTGATTATAGATTTGTAATTATAGCAGGTTTCATGCATCCTATTCTTCTGTCTCTGTGCCAAACAGCAATGGCTGATGAGTGTGGGTTTGAGTGACGACGACAAATTGTTTTCCTGCTCCGTGTGGAGGTGAGACACACAAACACACACACAGACACACACACATTGTGTGAGTCTTCTTCAGCTCAGTGACCCTGTTGTTCAATGTGTCTTCCGTGAGAATTTGTCCCGTCTCTTTACACTGAGTCACTCTTTAATTGTAGTTTTATCGCATCAGCCGCAGTAGAGGAGAGACAATGAAATGTCATTTGAGTGTGAACCACAGTTTCTAAACTTGGTCTTTACATATTCATGTCCAGCTTTGACACGATAAGCGTATGAATACATGCAAATGACTCTATGTTGGTAACAAATATTTATGTTTTCTTTCTGTCAGGCCGCAAGGGAAATCCTACCTGTTTTTCACTCAGTTCAAAGCTGAACTCAAAAGAACCAAAATTGAATATGCTAATGCTTATGTAAGTATGATAGAAACACAATTCCCTCCACTGTCCTGTTCACATAAGTCTTTTGATTATTTGTTTTCAACCGATCCTGTTCCTGAAAAAGGTTCCACAACGTTTAATGTAATGGACTCAATCATGGCTCGCGTCTGTATAACACGGGAACGAAGGCAATCACACACAAAACGTGTCGTTATCAGTTGCATCTCGATGTTTCCGTGACGTTGACAGTTTGTTGTGCGGCTCTCAGTCAGTCTTCGTAAAACAAGTCGTACTTTATAAACCTAAACTCAACAGCTTTAGAAATAGAACTTTCACATTTATATTAATGTTGAGTCAGACTTCAAAACTCCCACTTTTGATGCCGTTCCTTCTCACAAAATACCAAGTTAACCCACAAACTAACAAAAAAGGAGTTGCAAAGCCCTTTCCCTCAATGTTGGCCAAATATCCTGCAGAATATAGTGATGACGCCGTCGGTGCGGCACACGACCTTCAGAGTGATTAGTGTGTTGGAGAGCGAGAAGCTCCCAGGCCGAGCAAAGACCGAGAGCAGTCTAAAGTTTGTCATTCAGTTTGTTTACATGATGGTATAATTAAAATCTTTGCTTAGTCGGACTATGGCAAGTGCTATTATCCCAATATACATGGCAGTGAATAAATAGAATATTGGCCGATACGATAGGTGGCGCTGTTTTCATTACAACTAGTTGTGATACAGCCATTTCCGCTTGACCTCTTCACCACTACCAACAACAACAACATCAACATTACGAGAAAGCTGGCGAATGGAGAGCAAGGTGAAGCTACATCCCTCTACTATCTTTGCATGATGTTAATAGGAGGACAGCGAATGCGAATGGCACTATTGGCTGATTTGATAACGGAGAGAAGACGCCGTCGGGATCTCAAGCCCACTTCCTTATCCGATTCACCGTTACATGCCGCAATAGTCGAACTATCAACTGGATCGGATCGAGTTATCCAGGGGTGTTAGTCGGATCGTAGTCGGACCGCACATAGTCGGGCAAAGACGTTTACATGAAACGGATAATTCCATTTCAGTCCGACTAAGCCAATTATTCGAATCCATGTAACCACGCTGACTGATGGTGCTGCACCCTTTTAATGCATCCTGTCAGTTTTGAGATTAAAGCTTCTCATACCTTTTGTGTGTGAGAAAGAGATGAAACATTTCTGGACTCATCAGGTTGGAAGAATTCTAAAAATCATAAACAGGAAAGGTTCAATCTTTTTTCTCCATAAAGTGCTGCGTCATCTGCTTCAAACAATTATTTTTTATTAGCAATTCAGTGATTAATCATTTTTTCATTTGCTAAATGTATTTTATAAAAAAGACCCAAACAGTCTAAAACCCCAAATATATTTAATTGATAATGATCTAGAGCAAAAAAAGTGTGCAGCTGAAACCAGAGAATGTTTAGCATTTTCTGTCAACTAATAGATTGTTTCCGCTTTAAATTGAACAGTCAGTTAGAAAAAACTTTCACCGTTTTTTCAATTTATTTATTACAGCGCGCCGCTGAATGCACCTGACCACACAGTCCTGAGTAGAATTGAATAAAACACGCTGTCACTTGCACTTTGGACCCGTCTATTGCTTTGCCTCGCATCCCCCTCCACTCGTGTATCCATGGCAACCCATCACATGCGCGCCGCATGTCCGTGACATTTCTTTTGGTCCAACGTCCTTTTGATGATTGTTCGAGCTGCGTCCCGGCTACGACCGGCCGTGTCAAACCGACGGAGGCCAAGAGACAGAAAAGCTTAAATTCTCAAAGTCTCGTTGTCTTTGCACGTGGCGCCTCAACGAAGGTTAATGTGCGTCCCGAGCTCGGCCACTCAGCGGAGGTCTGCCCGCGTCCGATGCGGTCGTCGCTGGAGGGAGGCGCGCGTTGACACGCCTCCTTCCCCCAGCAAGGGCAGTCCTGACATTCTGTCATTAGCGAGAGCACATGTTTCCTCCTCCTGCTCTGGCTCCGTGCCCTGCAAGCAGAAGACAAACACACCAGAGGATAAGTCACTAAACGATGGGACGGAAATAACCTCGCACACACACCAACCCACACCTGCCGCCCACGCGCAGCGTCTCCTTGACCTTGTCGTCACATCCTCTGTCTCTCCAGGCCTGTCTGGTGCAGAGAAATTGTCTCCCTGTACCGCCTCTCATCCGTTTGTCTTTGTGTGTTTTATTTATTTTTCTCCGTTTCTCCTCCTCTTCCTCACTGCTGCTGTGTTTGTCTCCAGTCCCAGACGGCGGCTGCAGGACAAAGTGACGTGCCTTTGAAGCCGGAGGAATTTACCGTAGGAGACTCAACAGGTGAGGAATTGATTGTATTTCCAAGGGTTCAATCAACTCCCTCGGTTGACGTGTCAATCCCCCGCTCCCTCGCCGCCCTCTTCACGTTGCGGGTTCCCTGCTGATTTCCCTCTAAAGAATATGCTCCAGCTGGGAGTGGGTTGCAATTTGTCCCCGTAGCGTTGTTTGTTGTTCTTCGGTTTTTGCAAAAAAATAAATCTCCAGTTCTGGCCGGTGATTAGCAGAATATGACAAATCGCACAAGAGATTTTCTGCAACAGCAGATTAGTCACAACAGTAGAGGGGCTTACATACTCCCTTTCCTGCAACTATCACAGACTTTAGGATTTAATCCCATCTCTGCGACATCTCCGGGAATACCTTTCAGTCATGACTTTGCGGAGTAAGCTAAATTTGATCTAAAATTTGCTTTTAAATGCAAAATATGTCCACAAACCTGCTTGTATCTCACTCTCAAACTCGTATTGTCCACATTGAGCAGGCTGCCGATCTACCAAAAACAGGGCGTACTTTTCAAGCGCCACCCACAGGAAAGAGTCATTGGTTTCTAGATTTCAGCAGCTGTTTACTTTTTACTTTCCTGTAGACGGCGCACATCTGCATCCGCGCATCTAATCCGCGGGTTGTTTCGCTCTACAAGCAGGCGGAGTCAGACGATGCCGGCTGGTTTCAGCTTTTTAGCTTCAGTGACGCCGTATGTGTCCCTGTTTTCGTTTCAATTTCATTCTCTGACTGCAATTTGCTCTCGTCCCCGACCTGCAGTGACCCACCGAGATGGAAAATTCAACGCTCAACTCTCCAAGCTGACCGCCATTGGACGCACGCGTCACGATGAGCTGTAATTGGCCGTGTGTCGAGTCCGGCCTCTGTGTTCCATCTCTGCAGCCATTGAAGGACGGATTTGCGGAAGAAACAACCAAAAGCTGAAGTGGGATGATGCTGATGCCGTACGTCAGTAAATAAATGACCTGGTATTTTATTACAATGGATTTGAAAATGCTGTTTGGACAAAAAAAACAACACTGAGGTATCAGTTTAGTGTTCCATTTTTTTCTATAAATAATGTCCTAGTTTAAATTATGCCATAAAATGAAGTGCTTCCGTAGTTATTTCTTATTTTCTGAAGCTGTAACATTTACATTAAGCAGATCTGTTCTGATTCACTGGGGCCGTCTCTGAATGTATAGAGGATCCGTGTCCGGGGGCTTGTGGGGTATAGTTAACACGTTTAGACACAAGTGGGGAGGGATTTATCTTTCTCCTGTAATCCTAAAAGGAAAGGAAATAATCTCCAATAGCGTCATCGCACTCTCATAAACAATTACATTTATTCTGAATCTTGTTCTGTTCTGAGCTCCTCGCTTTCTGTTGTTCCCGTTAGATAACTGTGCATTACTGAAACGACACATTTTATCCCCTGAGTCACCAATGGGTACCACTTGTTATCCCTTTTTGTTATGTTTGTATTATTGGGCAGAGAGGGTGCTTGTAATGGAGCTAGAGACAGATGTCTGTGGATACATCCTCCACACTGTGAGCATGAACTCCTTGTTGAGAAGAAATGTAATATATACTACCATTTCCTTATTGAAATGTCTCTATTTTTAACTTCAGGATATTTCAATTAATTTTCAGTAACACGGTCTCTGGTTCAACCCAAAAGAACTCAAATATACGGAGTACAGACATTTGGATCATAGTATCAATGAAGGAGAGAGATCACATAATCCGATATTTCGATCTGCTTTCATCCTTTGCTGTAACACGTGTGGAACGGCGGAGGTGCTGTGCACGTCTCAAAAGCCCTTTCCCCCCTTTGCGTCGAGCCGCCTTGCCTTCATCTTCCTTACATTGATCCAATCTTCTTAGATCCACACAAGTGTGCACGAGATGAGTTCCGGGGATTGATTTCAGATTGGAGGATTGTGCTGATTTGATTCTGCGGCCGCGTTGCCCACTGAGATCCGTACCTCGTTTGGTTGGGGCTCGGACCCGGTCGTCCATCCGGTGGTGATCCCCCTAGAGTTGAGGTAGCGCCCGGCCCGGCTCGGCTCGTGTCCCCACCGTTGATGCTCCCTGTGGGGTCGCAAAAGGAAGCAATCACATCCAGATGCTGTTCCAGAATAGATCAAAAACACTTGTTACTTTTTTTTTAATTTTTTTTTTACATGGTCTCTCTTTCCTTTTCTACTTTGTGTTTGTTCTGATTCATGATGAAATGTGATGGATGTTTGAATAAAGACATGTTGCCAGTGTGCTGGAGATAACTCAATTTTTTTTTCTCGTTGTGTCAGTCATGATCTGATTGAACCTCCCACAGGCTCGTAAAAATGGGTAAACATGAAAAGAGAGAAGAAATTTGAGTGCCAGCATAGACGCGTTAAATATTCCCAGCACCGTCGGAGCCGGGCCACCAAGTGAACGTGACATATCTCTCTATAATAACAGCAATTTTAGTACCAGCACTAATGCTTTCCATAATTCAACCTTGCTTGTATGCTGCAGCGTAGAAATGAGACTTTATATTAAAATAAGAAAAAAATGTATTCTGTAAGTGTACTCAATTAATAATATATGGTTTCCTCGGATAAATGGTTCCATGAGATAAAAGCTTCCATTGTTTCTTCTTAATTTCTGGGGGAGAAAAAAGCTTTGCAGGCAGGATTTAATAAATCCACGGCCCCATATGGGAATGTACAGAGCGTTGCTCTTTGTGAGCTCGCAGATATACGGGGTCAGCAGGGGTTTATTCATTTTATGTGAAGCCAAGAGGAAATCAGTCATGTTGATTGTAGTCAAATTGGCATCAGCAAGGTTCAAATCCTGTGATACAAGAAATTCACGTTTATGCTGCGACCACGCAGTGCAGTGCTTTAGTGTAAGATCCAACCATGGCAGGAACTATAAAACATCAGAATTTCACTTAGAGAAGATATATTGTGCAATAGAGCTTTGCCAAGAAACCCCCGCATATTCCCATACGTAAATTTAAAGCTTATAGATATAGATTCAGGCTTTGATTTACAATGTTGTTGCGGATAAAAAAAGTTGCAAAAGTTGTTGTTTCATTCGGTAGTAAATCTCTGCAGTGCAATATCTCTTTGATTACTGTCTGAGACACAAAATTGTTTCTATGCTGTCATCAAAACCCTGAACTCATATCACTACTGTTTACCATCTGGTACCAGTAGATATGTTTACTTTCAACTTTCTAGCCCCCCTACAGTGCGACCATCAGGGAAATATATACACATAATGCTGCCAAGTACGGGCTCAGATTATAATGGCGTGCATTAAATAGAAATCAGACAACATTTTTATAGCTACGCTTGCAAAATGGCTCCAGGGATCAGTTGGCCCCAACATTTAAATCCAGACTTAAATATAATAATGATTATTCAATGTCATTTCACACAGACATTCACGATCCCCAGAGGACAAATCCAACTGACTTTTCCTTAAGCCTCACAAGCAGACCAGAAGCTTTCCTCTGTTTTCCTTCTTACTTAACCTTGACCTCTCAAATGTGTATCTTTGAATCCTTGGGGTCCTGACACTAGGGCATCATCGGGTAAGACAATTTTACAAGTTTGTCTCACTTACCCAAGTCTCTACACCCTAAAGCTGCACTGATGTGTGTGTGCAAGGACTTCTGCTAGATCTACAGCTAACGCGTCTGTGCCACAGACCTCAAAACACATCACTGAGCCACACTGTTTGCTCTGCATGACACGTTCTTTCACCGGCACTCGCACACAGGCGCTGGTGAAAGAGCCGCAAGTGTGTGTTTTCATCTACCACTCCCGTTTGATTCAGGGTTTTCTAAAAAACGATGCCCACATCGCTTCATACTTCATGCACGTCAGTAATTGTTTTAAGTAGAAACAAACGCTGGGGGGGCTGAGTGCGTCAGAGTGGGTTGTGAAGTCAGAAAGTATTGAGAGGCAGTTGTTGTTTTTGGTCTGTTCATTTGATTTGTTGACAATGAAAGAAATACAGAATATGAGCATATACAGTTTATATATATATTTATATATATATTTAAACTCTCTTAAAATAAAATAGGCACATAAGGCATTGAAATAAAAGACAACATGAGAAGGCCTAAATGAATTGATTTGCTGTGTTTGTACATGTAATCAATGCGGCCGACATTGCAGTGCTTGTTTTTCTCTCTTCCCACTCTCTCACACACACACACACACACACACACACCTGACTCCCATTTCTCTCTCTTTGCATCTCTTGACATTTAGAGGGGAACAGATGGAGATTGTGACCTGGTCGGTCAAACGGGCCCGATGAAGGGTACAGCGAACGGCCAGCTGCCCCCTGTCTCCCCCGATGCGCATCTAGGCGCCGGGCCGGTGACCCGGTCGGCCTGTGAGCCACCCGGCCCGTTCCCGTCTTATTTAGTTCACGTTATGTGATCTATCGCGGGTCGGCAGCCTATCTTCCACCGGCACGTGCTTTTCACACCGCTGAGCCAAAGTACCTTTCTCGTTAAACCGTCACGACTCTCGGCGGCAATTATCCGGCCCAGACAATGCTGATACATGTGAGTGGGAATGTCTGGCTGCTTAGGTTCAAACGCACTAAAGTAATAACTTCTTACTTTGTCTTGTTATCCTGCGAACAATTACACCTTGCTTTATATGTCTATCTAATTAGGCCTTCTCTTTTGCCCTTTAACTGTGCAATCTGTGGGAGTCTGAGAGCTGGAGGAAGGGGGGGGGGGAGCATCTGTATAGAGAGCTCTTGTTACCATAGTAGTAACTCAGAGACAGATGTTATGAAGCCTTATGTATGTCCTGCATATATACTCCAGAGATTGGCATTAAGGGAGGAGCGGTAAAAGGGCGTCCGCAGAGCCAAGCTGTTCTCACCCGACATACTCACCCCAAGTTGCGCTTGCGACCCGTCACCTTGGAAACTTGGCTTGGTTTCGATCAGCCTCCCACCCCCCATGCTGCGTTGTCTCACACGGTGGTAGAGAGCAGCCTCCTTTTCTCGGGGTACGGAGGAGCTTTGCGGGGCTCCTTCGCTTTCTTTGTGTGCTCAGAGGATCCCCGGTGGGGGTACGGGGGAGGCTTGCGACCTCTGCGGTCCACGGGGGCAGATCGCACCTGTGAAATTGCGTGAGCGGGTCCTGCTGAGGACACCCGCCTCTCCCTCTCGGTGTCGGACACAGCTTGAGTCGAGCCGGTCGGCGGGCAGCTGACAGACGGACGCGGGGCGGATGATGGAGAGAGCAGACCGGCAGATGGGGGGCCACTTTGTGGGGCCTGAAAAGTACAGATTTTGTTCTCTGCGGCGACAGAAGGGCTGAACGCGGGGGGCGGGTGAGGCTTCGGAGACAGCGGGGAGACGGGGCTGACCCTGCTGGAGGAGGACGCCCCCGGGGAGTGAGGTTGAGACCCAGGGCTGTTGTGGTGGTGGAGGTTTACTGTTAAGGGGGAGAGGCCGGGGGTAGGAGGCCGAACGGGGAGGCTTCGTTGGGGAGACAGAGTGGCGTCGCGCCGCAGCGTCCCACCGCGTCTCGGAGAAGACCCCAAAGTGGAGGTGAGCCGAAGAGTTCGACCCCGCACTGTCGAGAACCCAGAGGTGACGGGGCACAGCGGCACATGCGGTGGGGACTGGCTCCTGCCGTGAGGACCCCTCCCGAGGCTGCCCGATGAGTCTGAGGTTCCAGGCTGCTCTTCGGGCACCGAGGGCCTCCGATGGACGCGGCCCACCGTCGCCTCGCTCAAAGTCGAACCGGAACTGGAGTCGCTGTCGCCTCTCTCGGGCTCCTCCGCATTCAGATCGATAGCTGAAGTTAGATTGTCAATCTGCTGCACCACCTGGGACGGATACATAGAGCATGGTGACAATTAAGTAGAAGTACCTGGGAAAGAGAAGCGCTCCACCGATTTTACAGATGTGGATGCGTCAACTTATAATGAGGGGTACTTTCTTTCATGTGAAAGCAGTTGCATAATGTCTCCTGTGACTGTGACTGAAAAGGTCTTGATGATGTTGAGGATCAGGATCATGTCAGTCTGGGATGACGGGTTATAAACTAAAAAAGAAAAAAGTGTTGTACGGACGACTTTGTTGAGTTGCGTTATGGAAATGCAGGATCCAGGGTTTCTATTTTTATGTTATCAAAGGTCATTACAGAAACTATAGAGCAAACCAAATGAAAATCTGAAAATCATAATTAATTTCACAGATTTTTTAAGCCGGCTGATTCTAATTTTTTTCATTTTGATCATTTTGTCAAGAAATCGCTCTCAATGAGAGAATACTTCACCAGACCTCTCGTCAACTGAGACTCATCACTTCAACATCATAGTCGTTATTTGGATAATAGTACAGAGGTGACAGGAAATGAAGGGAAAGACAGGAGAGATCCAACGTTCAAAAATTCCAGATCTTCAAATTGTTACTGAGGAAACTGAGCATCTGCACCGATATCATACAAAACCAAGCTCAGCATTAGCTTATCCTTGGTGAGGCCAATAAATTATTTTCTTCTGCATTTGCATTTCTGCATCTGTAATCCAGAGCATTTCAGACTCTTTCAGTGTGCATCGTCCGACTGTAAGTATGTCACACACGCTACAACTTGAGCCTGGAAACAATGCATTATGGGAAATGTGTAAGCTAAATTTAGGTGGATTTACCTTCTAATACCTGTGGTGAACAGTGCACTGTACAAGTATACTGTACAGGCACACACACGGGCATGTAAGTAATGCATTTAGGGCAGAGCATGTAACAAACACACAAACACGAAGACACACACACACGGACAATGATGGAGGCAGGAGAGATTGTGGAAAATTACACTGGGGAAAAATGTTTGACCTATCTCTCCACCTGCTCTGCGTGCACGGATAAATCCTCGTCCCCGGCTGGAGCAGATGAATTATTGTTTGGTTCTCTGTGTTCAACAACATCCTCGCTGATGTCAAAAGATGGCCTGGTTTTTCCTTTTTGGGAGAGGAATTCCGTATTGCTTTGAAGCACCGCATGCATATGCGACTGTGGGCTGCTTGTTAATGTCAGAAACCAAAGGAGATAAAAGAGAAAAGGACCCTCGCCTGCTGCTCCCAGTGTGTTTATTAAAAATGACGTTTTTTTTGTCCCCTCTGATTCTCATATACAATGCGGATGAGTGCTGAAAGATGTTTGCTTTAAAGCTCAGTCATGCTGAAGCAGATCCAGTTTAAATAGTGTTGTATGAATCATTGGGCTGTTTTTGATTTGTCAACTCGAAAGAAACCACATTCCCGTGTGAGATTGTTTTTGTGGAATTCATTTATCTGAGGCAGAGGTCTTTAGTATTGCTGTAATATTTGTACGTCGTCTCGGTCTAAAACGACTCAATCCAGTTCCTTTTTTAAGAAATGCGATTGATTATTAAATAAAACCGAGGGTTGCTTCTCATGCAACAGAATGATAAAACAGGGCTTTGAAATAAATATGCGACCAAAGTCTTCTCTGGTGACTTATCTTCCTTTGATCTGTCGTCTCTGTTGCGAAAATTTGAGACTTTTCTGTCTGCATCCTTCTCCCCCCTCTTTTCATGTAGCTTATAAGTTACATTAAGGCTGTCACCCACTAAAACCTAACAGCCAGAATGATGAAGTTACTACCCCGGGTTTGGCCGCGACCCCGCGATGCAGATGCAAATGCCACAAGGCGAGAATTACGTGTCACTTTTACAGGACGAGGAATTGGGAGGCAGAGATACTGGGACATAAATGGATTATAAAATGCGATCCAGCTGTGCCTTGAGCAGCATCTGTCCACCAGGAGGGAGAGTGGTGGAAGAGCCGAGGGTGGGTGTGAGAGGAGGGATGTAAGATGCAGAGAGAAAGGCGACTGCTTCAGCTCATGTCACGTCTCAGCAGCCTCGGGTGGCATCATGCAAATGGAGCATAACTGTGGTCTCATTCACCTCTGTGAACGTGTACGCACAAATTGAGCCCAGGTGTTGTGTGTGCTTTGAGACCAATGACAGAGAGGAGTTGTGGAAACTGTTTGCAGACTGCATCGGGTTCATCCAACGCCCGCTGCTGACTTTTCAATGCACGTTCAATTTTGCTGAGGATGTGTGTTTGTAGCCTGCTCTGTTGTCTGCAAGAGAATAAGCGGCAAAGGTTTCATAGCATAAGCATGCAACATCTCCTGCATCAGGAAACAACTAAAATAACGTGTGAGGAAGCAGTAACTTATCTTCTCCTAATTTGCTTTTTCTTTATGAGTCCAGGAAAGACGTGATCACGCAGGTGAAATGTCAGGCAGAATCAACAAATTTACACGTTTACCTCTTTCATTTCCTGGTGAACGTCCCTCAGCGCTGTAAGAACTTGCTCCAGGTTATCCACCACCCGTTTGATCTGGTTTCGCACCACCTTCCTGCTGCAGCCCGATTCCTTCCTCTGTAACTCCCCTCCCTTGGTCGGCCTGTATTGCACCCTTGCCTGGTTCTGGCCCTGGGCCCCCGTGGTACGCTCAAAGCTCGCCCTGGGTTTCCTGGGACCTCGTAGAGTGGTGGTGCAGCTCAGGCCTCTCAGAGGAACCTCGGTGGAGAAGAGGACTCCGTTGAGGGGCCTGTTGAAAGGCTCAACGTATGGTTCCCTCAGGTCTCTCTGGCTCTGAGAGTTCCTGAAGCCGGAAGTGAAGCCGCGTTGCCTTTCCATTCCCTGAGTGTCCGAGCTCACCCAGCTGGATGAGTGGAGGTCTCTCCTGCGGTAGGTGGTTCTGCTGGCGTAGTCCAACACCTTCCCCCTCTCGTCCTCCGTGTGCACCGCAACAGGCGCCTTGCGGTTCGGCTCTTCAATGAGCAGTGCAGGAACGGGAACAGGAGGGGGTCTCACTAGTGGCCCATATTTCCTGACCACGGTGCCAGTCCCGTCGTTCTGAGACTCAAGGACACCCAGGTGGCAGCTTTGGTTCCCGACCAAGGCGTGGTTGTCCTGGGCCGATGCGGAGGTGTCGCTCGCACCCTGCTGCCCGTCCTCCGCGGCAGTGCTCTGCGCGTTGGCGAGCGGGTCCGTCTTTGGAGGCTGTGTCCAAAAGGCAGGACGGTCCTCCCTCTGATGACTCCCCGGCAGAATGTGGTGACCCCGCAGCACCACTGGCAGCATCCTCGCCATCCCCACGCTCTTGCACCGAACCTCCCCTTTCTTTGCCCGCTCCTTTCCCTGCATGGAGAAGAACCCGATCCCTTTGGCTCTCTCCAGCGGGCTCAGGTTGTTCCGGGCCTCTGAGCTGGATTTGTACGGTCCGTTGAGGCCCATGTCACCGCCGTGGTGGGGCTTCAGACTACTGCGCAGCCAAGGGATGAAGTTGGGGGCGTGGGGCTTGAAGCCTCTCTGCTCCCCCGGCGCCGGAGCCCTGCTGTCAGAGAACATAGTGATGGATGATGTCCGGCAGCCTCAGGGAGGGAGGAAGAAGCAGAAGACGAACAGGAGGACTCCTGAGACAGAGTGCTTCCTCTTCTTTTTCCATGAATCCTCTACTACCTTTCCCATTAACGTAGTCTCAATCCGCTCTACGTTCAGTCCCTTTTCCTCCCTCCCTCTCTCTCTCTCTCTCTCTGGCTCTGTCTACAAAACTTTTATCTTCTTTTTCCATCCATACCTCAGGACCCACCCACCCACTCCCCTTTTCCTGCTTTTATTGCCCTTGTCTTTTTCCCCTCCCGTATCTGCTTCTCCTCCCACTATCCCTCCCTGCTGTATTGCTCTTGAGCCCCTCACCCCCTCATTGGACCGGCCCGGGAGACGCCGAGGGCCTCCTCTCCCTCCGTCTTCTCTCTCTGCCTGCCTGCGTCTCACTGGCTCAGTAGCAGTGGAGGCTTCCTGTCTCTACATCTCTCTATCTCTCTGTCTCTCTCTACCTCCCCCCCCCCCGCCGCACACTGCGCTGTCTCCTATCCTCGCTCTTTCTTCCTCCCACTCCCTCTGACTGCTCTAACTCCCTTTCGCTTTTTCCCTCCCCATTTCTCTCTCTCTCTCTCTCTCTCTCTCTCTCTCTCTCTCTCCTCCCGTGTGACTCTCTGGTCTCATCTGAGAATCCTGTTGGTCGTCCGACTTTGCAACTCTTCTTTTTTTTTTCTCCTCCCTTTTCTGTCTTCCAAAAAAAAAAAGAAAGAAAACCCGCCCCTGCGTCCCCACCTCCCGTTTGCCAGGGAGTGCAGCTGAACTTCAATCAAGACGGCAATGTTATTAATCCCCCGTTAGCCCGCGTACAGCCACGTGATCCCGCCTGCCTCTGTTCTCATCTGATTACTCCTTCCCCAGCTCAGCCCCTCACAATTAAATGCTGCTTAGGATACCAGAGGGGGTTTAAAGGGGGTTGTGGAGGATGGGGATGGAGGGAAGGGATGGAGGAGAAATAATAACAAGGAGGGAGGGGGGGAGGGGGGGGGGGGCACATAATTGCGACCCTCCAAGATCAGAGATCAGCACCAGTTTGACAGGAACTATAAGCTCGCCGGATCTAAACGTCAGGCTGCCTGTGGCACGACCCCCCCCTCCCAGATTATTGCAACTCTCAGCAAATAGTGCCGTGCTACATCCCGGTTGTTTTCTGGTTTTATTTTCTGCCGCATATCCAACATTTGTTCCAATTATGCAGAGACAGCTGCTATTTTCTGTGTGTCTCACTCAAAGTCCCACTCTTTGCGGTCTGGATTAGATGTATCGTGTCTGACAAGCCCAAAGATGCCTCCTAGGTGCCTTTTCTCACTCATCTGCGGCCCCACGGACGGGTCCCTCCTTTTCTGGCGGCATCCGAAATGAAAAGACGGCAGCAGATCCAGCACATAAAGCTGTGACAGTTTGCTGTCACTCTGCAGTGAGGCACTCAAAGCATCTGTCATTCTGTTAGTCAGCAGAGCAATTTATTCCTCAGGTAGTGCCCTGTTGAAATGGGACTTCATTCACTGACATGTTCTACTACGTAGGGGGGAGGGAGAGGGGGCGAGGGGGGAGAAAACCGACACAGTACCGGGGTAATCTGCAGACTAAGAAGCTTTCTGCCTACATGTGATCAGGCGCCTGTCAGTCAGTAATGACCACAAGTCTAGATATTAAGGCCATAAAGAGGGGAAATAATAGAGCGGCTACTATTAATCCCACCGCTGTTTTCTCCCTCATGGCTTGAACACAAAGTCTGTTTCTATGCTGAGAGGGATCGCTTTTGCATTTAAAGATTTCACTGTGTGCGAGTACGTTTAAAGGTTTTCTAATGAAGATTTTTCTGAATTTCACTTTGAAATTATGGTTAATCATTTAAGTATAATTCAAGAGCACAGTCTCATACAAAAGTAATGATGTTCTCACTGTACAGACCGTGAAATAAAACATTCATGTCAAAATAAATACACACACACACACAAACACATGAAGGAAACCTAAAACCTTGAGTGCACAAATCAACGCTTTATTGAGCTGCATGCATATCTTGCATCTCCATATTTTGTTCTTCTAAAAAACTCAAAAAAGTACTTTGCATGCTGTGAAGCAAAGAACATTTCTTAGTTCATGAAATGTGGAAATAGGTGATTGGACACATGAAGGACAGTGAGGCGAGCAAAGTGAGTGTTTACGATTTTCATGACTTTTAATATTTAATTGATTTCCTTTTAAAACAAATAAACCTCCCTGAATGTGTTTCTGCCCATATGTGTATGTGTGTGTGTTTGTCTTTGCATATGTTAAAGACCTTGTTTCATGTCTCTTGAAAGTCTACGTTCCCCTCCAATCAGCCTCCCACCTTGTGAGGCCCATAAATATCGCGGCAGCGCTACCCACAATCATTGCTCATTTTCAGGTCCATGAGGAATAATAAGCAGCTGTCACAGTTGCTGTCCATTTGCAGTCTGGCTGCGCAGCCCCTTGAGTCCGTTTGCCTTCATACCATCCATTAAATTAATGTGATTCCTGTGATGGAATGAAAAATGAATACACCCAAAGCAAAGCTTTTTAACCAAAACGCTGCAAAAGAATCCTTTTTGAGTGTGCTGCAGTGTTTCACGCCCTCCACCGGGAGCTGTGAAAAGCCGTTTTTGTCACAGTCGTGTAGTCTTTGGTACCGGTACTGGCGGCCCAGTCTGATGAACTTCGCCCTGGTCGAATTTCTTGGAGCGGAGACAGGCAGGAGGCAACAAACGTCTTACGTAACTTGGTGGAAAAGACAGCGGCGCTTTGAAAGGCACAGCGCCACACGTCTGTCAACGCCTCCTGTGCAAAATGGCTTCCAGTCAATGCGTCTGGCACCCGGGAACCTTCTTTAACCACCTGGACTTCACAAATGCAGATTTTTTTTTTGGAGAGAATTGTGTGATTTGCATTCCTGTATCGGGCAAAGTATTCACTTGAAGTTAAAATGAGAAGTTCCCCGAGAACACAGTGTTCTTTTTTTTTTTTGTATTATAAAATATAGAAGCAAGCAGATGCTGTCTTCCCCGAAGTGTCCAGTGTCACGCTGTTGATAATCCTCAGGGCTTCGGCAATGAGTCGCGTGTGTGTGTGTGTGTGTGTGTGCACAGCAGTGTCTTTCCCAGCCCTCTCATGTATATTATCGTGTTGTTTGCTTTTTGGATTCCCCTCCGCTGCGCTTTTCATCCTTGAACATCGCGTCAGTCAGGTGCTCTCTGAGGACCAGAGGAAGAGAAGGCAGAGAGACACGCGGGGACACCGAGGAAGAGTGAAAAGACAGACGGAGAAAAGAGGGGAGCAAGACGGGGAGTTTTGAAAGACTTCTAACTTCCAAGCTGACTGTCATGGCTGCGCTTGCCAGAGGGGAGAGCACCTTTAAGCATACTGGATGAGTAACGATGTGGAGGGACTACAAAAGCCAAGCAATACATAATAAGCAGCGCTCGCTCCTGCTCTGCTCCTCTGCCAGCCAACCTGCAGGAGATTGGTGTTGAGAGAAAATTCGGAAGTGCATGAAAGGTCAGCAAGGGCCTCGCGTACAATGGGCCTGTCCTTTAACACACTGCACACATTCTAATAGGATTTAGAGAGCATGGACATAACTGTTGAAACGGGATGTTGGCCTGAACGTATAGATTTCCATAGAAATGAGGATAAAACAGACAATGTGACTGAATCAAGATGTTGCAAAGCGCTTCACATGCCGCAGTCGTGTCGCTTCAGGATGTAAATCTGCTCTGCGTTTATTGAGACAAGGCATATTTCTCTCACGGTTTAGTTTGTGAAGCACAATAAAGCGTTCAGCGTTGAAAACGGCCCAATCATTTCTCTCCTTTAGTGCCACTCGTCGTCTGGCTGCAGCCATTAGCCCTGAGAGGCATTTCCGGTGGCATTGACGACAATAGCAGATCGGAGAAATGCGGCCGTCGCGACGTTACGCGAGTGCGGAGCGCTGCCTGCTGTTTGAACACGATGGCCCGCGCGGTTTGTTTTGCAGCACCACCCAGAACTCAAACATCAGGGTGTTTGCCGCCATGTTGACAGACAGCCAGACTTTGCAGTGTTATGCCAAAACCAACTCCCCGTATCCTTGTGGGGACGGGCCGTGAAAAGTCCAGCTCGGTTTGTCCTTTCCTAGGGGGAGAGGTTGGACATGCAGGTGAATCCTTTCCTTTGTCGTCGTTGATCCTAGAGAGTGAGGTACGAAGCTGCAGCGGCTCAGCACAACTTAGTTGAAGATTTCCAACTCTGCACCACAGATCACAGCAGCGTAATCTGTGCTCGAACGCGAGCGACGGGTCCTCTGCCCGCTTCGTCTCTCTCAGCGGCGTCCTTCTTAGGATGCTGGGCGGCTCCTTTGTAGTCACTTCATTATGTAGAAAAGATAATTACGCCCCAGTGGAAGCCAGCTTCGCCGAAATGTGTTACCGCCCTCGGTCACATCCAGTGACGTGATATTTGTTTGAGAGACACACACACACACACACACAGAAGCTTCTATTCTGTTTTCGATTGTGTACACAACCGGCCTAAAATGACAGGCGAATAATTAGCGTCAGGATGTTTTTGCTTAATTAGACGTAACGGTTAAGTCAAATAGGAAGAGGAAGAAGAACACAGAGACGAGGAGACATCCCAGTTTAGTCATAACACTCCCTGAACTCGAGGGTGCATTCACCAAAAGAAAAAGAAAAAACATTCTTCACAATTATTAAGATGATAATTGGGGCTCTTGGTGCTGCAGTTGCCTTTCAAGTGTGCTGGAGGGAGGATCTGCAGACGCGCTAAAGGAAAAGTGGCAAAGTCAATGATGGATTAAACTCAACACGGGATCCAGTGCTGCTCGGGCTGCACTTGAAATTAAACTGCAGCTGATTGTTTCATTTCCCCAAAACAGAAGCAAGAACTCTTTCCATTTGACTAATTTCCTGTTCCTTCCTTTGACCGTGGAGAAGGCCCGCAGGAAGTGGAAAGAACCCACCCCGAGTGGAATTGTTTGTCAGGCGGATGGGTTCGTGTTTGCTTTCAAGGCCGCCAAACAATGAAGGGAGCAGGAAAAAAAAGGGATTTGGCCGACTTAATCCAGGTCAGACGTCGTCAGATTAACCTCTAAAACTCCACAATCCAACAGACTAATGGGAAGATGCTCAGCGCTTGATTGAGGGTAAACAAAAAAAAAAAGACAACTTTATTCTTTAAAAATAGTGAGTTGTATTATATTTGTTGCGTCTGGATACAATACGGGGGACACAAAAACATCGTATGTACACGAGTGAAATTAAAAACATTTCACAGTCCACAATAGCGAAAATGCAACATGATAAAGTATGCTTAACATGAGGGCTGTAGTAAAATAAGTGGGGCTGTTTGGGTGATTTCTACTTAGTGTGTCATGGATTTAAACTAACCCTGACATGTAGAGGGATTGGAGAAAATGGCGACAAAACACAATTAAAGTCGACTGTTTAAGGGGGGACTTTACTAGCAGATTTACTGCTGAGCCTGTCGAAATAATGCAGTGACAGTGAAATGGGTTTAACAAACGAGGATTATGCACAGGGGAGTCATCCGAGAAGTAGAAAAGGCAAAACCACAACGGCCACCATCTATGTCATTCATTCATTATCACCGTTATCGGGGGCTATAATTACCAAGTGCATACAGTCTCCTGAAATGTTCCTCTCGAAGAAAAAAAAAAGAAAAAAGAAGAGGTTCTGCATTTGGAGTAACATCAGTCTTCGTTTCTTTGGCAGAGCTGCTGTGGATGAAGTTAAAGTTTCAGCAATCCTATCTGGAAAAGCACAGCGCGTATTACACGGCTCAATTTCCAATTCTCTCACAGGTACGCACCCAAAACACACACACACACACACACACACACACTCTCGCAAACAGAATACAAAATGAGGCCCCAGCACAAAACAATCTCCCAGACAGACTCGGCGATACAAAACACACGGACAAAAAGGTAAGGCGGCCATTATGAGAGCGTTCGGGGAGGGACGGCGGCTATTCATATTCTCATTTTAAGGAAGAAACGCAACAACATCTTTCACTCCATTAAAATGACGTGCGCGGCGCGAACAGCGATGGCTATCTCCGTCACATTACACGAGGCTGCTGTCAGGCGAAATGGAGAGGCTGCTCGACAAAGACAGGCTGCGGGCCATTATGCCGCCCCAGAACAGGGGGCTGTAATTGCAGTGGGGAAGAGTACAATCAGGTACTGTGTTTGTCTCTGCTCTAATCTCTATACCACGCCTGGCCCTTTTCATAAACACCGAGCAGCGGTTTCCCCAACCAGCCTTTCATCCGACTGCTCTCGGGGAGTCTTTTTAGTTCAAATCTGTCAGAATTCTGACCAGAGTTTTAGTGCTTTTCGGATAAACCCGAGGCACCGGGCGATAAATTCTGAAACACAGCTGACCCGGGGCCGGAACGTCTATTATGACGATTAGTTAGTCTGCGGTCGCTCTTTATTCCTCTCTGACCGGAGGAACCTTTGCAGCTGGTGCCATATTGTGCCGCTTCCCTGTTGTGATTATGACACTTATAGCCCCAAAGTTGTTCGACAGTATGCAGCACAGTCAAATTCCTACACGTTTATGGTCCCTTTGTGACCCAAATAGCTCATCTTTGTTGCGGTGGCTGTAATTTAGACTATTAAAAGAAAAAGATTTTGGTTTATTAGGTGCCTTCTAACAAAAAAAAAGAAGAAAAAAAAAGAAAAAGGCCTGGCCTCTCTACAAAGTCCAGTGCACGACAGTGAAAGCTGTAATGTTTAGGCCAAGCGGATTAATCAACTGCAGTGTTTCACATGGTTTCATTATTGCAGGAAAGTACAGTGCAGCGCTTGTTCGGGATTGAGTGCAATACTACTTTTAAAAAATATGTCAAAAAAAATTCACTTCTTTATCCGTGGGTATTTGGAATATACAAAAATTCACTTTCTTTCCGCTGCGGTTGGACTCAAAACCATTTGGGTCCATTAAAGCTCCTCGTCGAGATATGAGTAAAGGCTTGTGCTGGCTGTGTCTTTTTGATTAAGTAAGGGAGCAAGCAGAACGCCCTTGGATGGAAGACACAAATATGGTGTTTTTTTCCCCAAAGGCACAGTTGTCATGGCTCCAATCCCTGAATATACTGATAAGAGCGAAAAGTTTTACATTCGTTTATAAAAATCAGCCGGGTTTTGTTTACTGTGGAATAATGGAAAAAAAAAAGAAGAGACAGACATTGGACTAACTAGACAAGATAAAAAAATTCAGTGTTCTGGCTGAAAGGCACACAAAAAAAAAGCAAAAAAATGAACAATAACTTTGGTAATGAGGTACAGGTGCCCGACGAAGAGAAGTGGGGAGGTCAGAGGTTCCCTTCATCGAGCATCTTGTTGATCCCGTTGCAGATCCTCTGCAGGTGGGCGCGGTACACCTCGGAGGGCCCATAGAGACACGCCAGGAAGTCACAGTCGGCAAAATGGTTGAACACGTGGTTGACTCTCGAGTGGCTCTTGGCTGTCAGGTGGCGTTTGATGGCCTGGTGCAGAAGCTCGCGGCAATCATTCAAAATGGCGCTCATGACGCGGCGGTCAAAGGTGAACTCAATCTGGTGGAAGCTGACCGCCGTCATGGCCAGAGTGTGGACTTTCTTCCTGTGAGGAGAGAAGAGACGCTGTCAGTTTCTAATTCTGACCAGAGCAGCAGAACGAAGTAAAAATAGAAACTGCTGTCTTGTGATATTCCTTCAGAAAAGTTTCACAACCTCCCCCCTCTCGATCAGTCAGTGTTGTCCTTGGCGGCAATGCATCTCTGTGCAAATATCATCCCCATTCTTCTCTTATTACAGCTCCACATGCCTCGCAGCTGAGTTTTTCTATTTTAGTGTTAAATATATAAACTGGTGTAAAAGTCAATTTCCCTAATATGCTTCCATCAGCATACCAGAATATAATTGGGGCGTGTAATGTAACGTGATGTAACCGCTGTCTTTGTCACTTGAAGCTCCTAACGAGAATCCAATGAACGGTTTGTCACCTTTTAATGAACAATGTAACAATAATTAAATATAAGGCGAAGTGTCACTGATGTACTCAATTCTGACAATTTTAGAAATAAAACTTATTGAGTAAAGATCAGAAGACTGATGCTTCTTTTTTATATCTAGACGGGGGACATGAATGCTGAGCTGATTGAAAACATGCTATCTGTCAAGCAATAATCCCAGAATGCAACTTCCTTAAACCACATTTTTCATTTTGACTCTTTGCAGATCAAACAGGCTTTATTGTTCGCAGGCGAGTATCTGAATATGGAGAGAGCTGGGCCAGCTGTTGCTTCCTGTCTGCATGCTTGGCTAAGCTAATGGCTAGCTGGCGCTGTATTAATTGCGCCACTACGTAGGCGGCATCAATCTTCTCATGGCAAAAAGAAAATGTTGAAATATTCCTGAAATGCCTCTCGCCGCCTACCTGAAGTTATCCACCAGGATCAGCTCCTCGCTGTTGAACTGGTTGTTTCTGTAGAGCACTCCCAGCTTCACCACCATCTTGATCAAGTTCTTGATGATCTTCTGGGACTCCTTGCGGTTGCGGGTGTACTCCTTTGTGACGCGGTACAGGTCGTCCAGCACCTCGCTGCTGGTGTCGTCGATGAAGAGGTTGGCCATGCTCTTGGTGGCCATCTTGCTCATCAGCTTCTTCTGCGCCTGCAGGGCCAAGCTCTTGGTGCTGAAGGAGTCCATGGTCCAGTCTGGGAGAAAGAGAGACAAACGAACGGTTTAGATGAAATAGTTTTCATGATTCTAATGGATGCAAATCTTTACAGGTGACAGTAGACCAAGACTTTCTCGTCTTTCTCATCACCCCCCGCCGGCCCGCGACGTGTGAAGTCACTGCAAACAACGTCGACACTAATACTGTTTAAACTGCAGGGCAGACGACGGTGCACTTCATCAAGACGATGAGCAGTGGCGGCTGTCAAATTGGTCCCAGCAACCCCTCTGGCTCCGAGCTCACGAGGCACTTAGGGAGCAGCGTCTCGTTACGCGTTGGGGGGGCGACTGCAGCCCGCCCCCCGCAAAGCAGAAAATGGAATCTCAACCTTTCATCAGCATTCAGAGAACAAGGCGCCCGCGTGCGTGTGCGCTTGAAGGTGAACCGGAGACAAACAGTGCATATTTCATTTTCATCGCACTTCTGATGCTTGATTTTTGTGTGATGTTGTTTGAGAGTGCTTGTGTGTGTGTGTGTGTGTGCGTGTGTGTGTGTGTGAGTTTGCATAACGAAGGACTGCCCCTCATGAATGGCGAGGTTCGCGGGGGGGCGCCGCCCCTCCGCTCTGCCCGCTACACCTCATCAATACAGCTGCTGCGTTTCAATGCGTTCCGCCTGGTCACTTCTTCAGGTTTGTTTAGTCAGGTTTTTTTGGGGAAAAAAACATAAAATTAGTATTTTACAGTAAACTCCCTCTGTAACCTTCAGCGCCCTGAAAAGGAAACCAGGGGTAGGCAACAAAAAGAAAACCTTTTCTACAACAGAAAAAACATTTCAACAATACCAAGTCAGGAATTAAGGAAACATTCATGCAAAGAAGTAAAATTATTTATCAACCCGAGGGGCAAAAACCACCAGATCTCATTTCATTACTACTCTCCAGGTGACTGCCAAAGTTAAAACAATTATATGTAATTGGTTAAAAGTAGTTATATTCAAGCGTAGAATCCCATTCACATCACAATATGACTTTAGTGTCCTCCACATGAAAGTACCCTAAAGCTTAACTGAAATTCCGCATTAATGGCCAATTGCGTTTCCACGTGCTCAAGAGTTGTACAAATCCATTAACGCAGCAGATCAAATGAATAGTGACACATCCCTGCTGTGTGACTCAGGATTTCTACGGTTGGTATTCGAAGGCATCTGCTGCTACAGTGTGTCACTTTTCTCTCTCTCTGGCTCTCTCTCTCTCCCTCCCCCCTTTCTCCTCTCTCACAATGCTTCTCCAAGAATATCAATAAGACTCCTTGGAGTGAGTGTCAGCAGGATGCTTCCCAGGGAGGAGACAAGAGGAGGGGGAGAGAAATGGCGGAGGCAGAGAGATGGACGGTGGTTTATATATATATATATATATATATATATATATATATATATATATGCACACACACAAAACATCGGGGGACATTTAGATACAGTCTCATGCTGAATTTAGTTTCACTCGTCCCGCTTTGCAGGAGCTGGACATTTAATCGGGCCTCTCGCTGTGCTGATCAAGGATCATTGACAGAACTCTGAACTTGACACGCTGCACTTGTTACAGAAAACCTGTCTGTGATGCAATGTGTGTGAAACGGATAACAGAGGAGAACGACTAATGAACCGCCTGAAAACGAAAAGAAAAAAAAAGGGGAAAACCTCAAGAGCCTTTTTTCTATCTATGCGGTCACAGTCCAATCAGCCTCGAGAGGACAATCGCTTATTGCAGAATTCTGCGTTTACCTCCCTCTCTTCCCCTGTGCGCCCTTGCTGATGGCGATTAAGAGTTGAGAAAAGTAATAATGGCCACATTAAGAAAAGCCTCCTCTTTGGTCGATCGCAGGGTGCCTCCATATTGCTCGATAAATTCCACTCTCGTCGTCGGGGGCCGGTGCCAATCACTTCGCCGCGCAGCCCGCCGACGAAGAACAGACAAAGGGAGGCGCGTTTGTCTTTAATACCCATGAAAACAACTTTAAAAGTGGGGGCAATTGGGATATTCCTTTGGCGGGTGGCACTCCATTTTGAAGAGTGACATGAAAGACCCTTGGCACTCTTATCTTAAGGATGGAGGGAGGTGTTCAGTCCTCTCACTTTCCCCGTCCAGTTCCAGAAAAAAAGAAAAAAATAGGTAGGTTGTGAAAAAGAAAGCCCCGGGGAATAAGCGCTCGGCGTGATGAAAGGTTTCGTTTAGTGCCAGGTTTAAATGGCCTGCGATGTCCGGTGCCCAGGGACAGCCCGGCCAACACTGACAAAGCATCTCCATAGTATTTATAGAGGCAAAACTGATTTAAGGCCGAACGAGATGTGGCAGCAGCAAAAAAAAAACTGCTGACTGCACGAGCCTCAACCACGGCTGCAGGCAGGAATCAGACAAACAAGAAACATCTGGGCCCACTAACAGACCCACATGCAGATGAGGAAAAACAAAAACAAAACAAAAACAAAGACAGATTGCCGCAGCCTACAGCTTCCCCGGCATCGTTACAGCGGTTAAACAAGCCAGCATGCACTCACTCCCAAAGACATGCAGGCAGGAGCCAAGCGAACATGACTCGTGGAGTTGAAACCGGATCCTACACAGGGCTGGACGTCTCGTGACAGTGAGGGATTCTGGGTAATGCACCCACCCCGCGGAAGCTCGCGCTCTCCAGTAGGTGCGGACGGACGGCCCCCCTTCGGCCCGGTACGTCAGCCTCGGCTGAGGGGGAAGAAATAAGCCGACTGTCCCCGCTCTGGTGGAAATCCAACGGGAACTTTATTATCTGGCTTTCATTTGCCTCTTTTTGAGTTTTCCGGCAGGCAGAGCGGCTGATGTCTGCATCTCATCTGGGGACACTACAGCAAAACAGCTTTTCCCAATTGATTGTGGGGAAGAGAAAAGGTGGGATGGCAGCTTCTACTCGCTCGCGCTGTCTCGGCGTTGTGGGGAAAAGGACTGTAAATAATTACTTCCACCTCTGGTTGCAACACTTGAAAAACCGCTATATATTTTAGCATCCAGGACTGTGTATTATGATTAACACTGGCACTGATCAGCAATTTTAACATTATCGTTGTAACTAATTGGTACATAAATAATGAACATTACACCTGCTAAACGTCAGCACGTTAGAATTGTCAGTGTGAGCATTTTACTATTTACCTCCGTGCCGGTGACAGCGGGTTTTGATTTGACATTTCTACTCGGTGGCCGTAAGCCGGCTAAAGAACCCATTTATACGCATTACGGACGTGTAAGAAAATGTCTCTCACGTTGCCCGGGAAGACAATTACCCTGAGCCCCCGAAGCCAATGACGGGGCTATTTAAACGAAATCAGATACAAAAACAAGTTGTGAAGTGAACGTTAGACTGAACTGGCAGCAGCATTTGTCGCCTGCTTTGACTCAGTCACCAACAGGAAAAAAGCAACTGGAAAGTATACAAATTCCATACATGCTACTTGACTAGAACATTTTTATTGCCTTTTCGCCATTTCCAGTAAAAAAAATAAAACAATGCGCCCTTGGCAGTGGATTTCTAAAAGCGGGGCGTTGAGCAGGCTGCGGGATCGCTTGTCCGTCAAACTAAACTTGAGGTGTGACAGGTGAGAAAGAGCCAGAAATTGGATTCACCTGTAGCTCCCGCCCACACTAGCGCATGCCATCATGCCTCATGAGGGAGACGAGGCCACAGCACCTAAAATATCTCCACGCTCAATACCTGCCGCTAATCTAGACAGCTTGGTGAGTGCTGATATCCGCCGGCATGAAAACCAATTAAAAAAAAAAAAAAGGTTTCCGTTCTATTTGACCACCACAAATTGCTAAGAAAAATTAAATAAAGACGCTTTGGCAGATATTGTAGAACAGTTCATGATACTTCGTCCAACAACTGATTGGTCGAGGGCAGCAGAAAATGTCACGACTTTCATATTCTTCAGTGATGAGCAGCCGCGGGGTTTGGGGCACCGCGACCCTGGCGGACACGACTCCATCAGCAGAGAAAAGCTTCACTGCCGTCGCACGGAAGTGGAGCAGATTACAGAGAATAGCTCTGTATTTGTAGGGATTAACTGCTCTGCAAACTTTCTGTACGGACATAAATCACAATCACGCACAACACAAACATCCCTGTAATCTGCCCTGACGTAATGTGTGTCTATGATTTCCTCTGACGCCAAACCATGTATTTTGAATTTTTCAATAGTCTAGTTCACGATTGCATTAATCTGGTGGACACAGAAGTTCACGACACGATACGAGTGAGTTTGTGACCGGCCGATGCCCTTTACCAGATATCCTCCCCCCTCTATTTCTCTATGTGCCGTTTCCTGCTCTATGATCCGGCCTTCTGTGCTCGATAAAAGCACAGAAGGCTGTGAATAGAACATTTTCAAATGCTTGAAAAAGAAATAAACAAATACTATGAGGAGCTCAGGGTTCAATTGGAGAAATAATCACCAACACCAACATTTGCAGCTCACTATGTCACATAACTTAAAAGGAAAAGCAGCAGAACCCAGAAAACGGTTCATTCTTGCTTTAAAAATGACTCGAATGATTAGATAACAAGTTATTGAAATAGTTACTGCTTATTTTTGTCTGCGCTTCACTATCATTTCGGCTCTAATATGAAGCCTTTCAAATTCAACAAAGGCCTCTCTGAAATCGTAGCAACGACACCCAAACACAATAAAGGCAGTATTTATGGCGGGGCTGTGGAACTGGCAGGGAGGAGGATGTGGTACTGTGTACATACTCTGAGCGTATTGTATTTGCTTTGGTGCCTTATGGTTGAACTCCCACGAGCAAAGGTGAATAAAACACAGCCAACGTGTGAAATCGACACAAGCATTACCTTATCTTTTCCTCCGTCAGATTACATAAAAGCCCAACTACACTGCACGAAATAACAAGAAGACTGTGGACCCCTGGGAGGAAGTTTGAGAAAAGAAGGAAAGAAAAAAAAGCTCCTTCAACATGACCAAAAGCACTACGGATGTCAATAAAAGGAGTTCTTATCGGGAAATGTTCTCCGCAGATTCTCCCCCAGCTGTTTGAAATAATCCATCTCTACTTTGAGAAACAATAGACAATCCTGTTTGTTATATAAGGTACATCCGTGCTTTGTGCTCAGAGAGGACAAGTAACCACCACTCAAATGAGCTACTGGAACCGCTCCACTGTTCGGGAATCAACGGCCGGATTTCAGGACAAGAGAACGCGGCAATTTCGTCTTTCACCACGTTGTGTTACGTAACACAACCGGCGCGTATTGGTCTAATGCACACACTCCCCATCCCGTGCAGCGTCTCGGACATGACATGAGAGCCGTAATTACATCCAAGCTGATGTGCACACACGCCAACGGACCACATTCGTGCTTTGGTTGAAGGAGTCCTTTGTGTGGCGGTTGTGTGCCGTCACTTTCTCGTCCTCCCACGCAGTCATCGCCGGCGCAGATCTGCTGAGACAGGAGGCAATCAGTGCCTCAGACACTGTGCCCCAATCCCACTCCTTTTTAAAAAAGAATTTTAACAGTTTTCTCAGATCTGCCAGAGCCGTCTGAACAATTAATAATTAAGAGATCAGCGTATAATGGATAGGGGATTAATAATTCAGCCAGCCGATTTGGACTAAAATAGGCCGGAGGCTAAGAGGAGACTGCTGCGGTGCAACAGGTTGGGCCTGAGATAAGGGACATGGGGGGGGGGGGGGGCACAGCGCATTCAGCGAGGGAAACGGTGACTGGGAGCTTATGTTCTTAATTTAGGAGCATGAGTGAGCGGTACGCATGCATAATAAGGCTGGGAATACAGTGGCTGCTGCGCTGCCCGAGGGACCAACACAACACTCAAGACAACATTTGCTCTAGCATTCGGTTCTGGAGCGGCTAGTTGTTTTATGGTTACAGCCAACACATCTGTGGAAAAAAGTTAAGCTAATAAAAGATGTATTTTTTTTTAATACTTTTTTTTTGTTAAAGAGCGTCAAGCTACCGCATGACTTCACTTGGATTGCTATGTCTGAGGTTTTAAATTACATATTACTCACAATATAATCAGCATCTTAACGGTGTTGCGCGTAATGCAAGCCGTAATCAAGGTGCTAACTGGTGCTTGAGTTATGAATGATGTTCGGGCCGGGGACATTTTAATTAAGGCCACCATAAGAGCCGGTCACATTATGAGTAATTTTCTTCACCTCGAGCCTCAAGAGCATCATTTGTTAACTCGGTATGTCAACGGAGTGGCAAACAGCAGAGAGCTCGGCTGTGAGAACAGCAGGAAGGCCGATCGGCGAGAACCGGGGCAACTCAGACGAGTCCGGTCGCTCGCTCCGTTTCAAAGAGCGTCGAGATGTTTGCAGGTCATGCGGCTCCTTCTTCGAACCAGTACCACCCCCCGCATTACGAAATCTTGCTGGGTTTCCGCAGAAACTGTGGAGGCCAACCGCGTGCTCGGCTGAACTTTGCAGCCTGGTAAAAAAACAGGTCAAACGCCCCTCGTCTTGTCAGCAAGTTACCATTGATTCCCCGTCGCAAGACTCGAGCGTTACTGCTGCACTTTCAAGCTGTGCTATTAACAACGGCGCATTGGGAATGCACGGCAACGTGACTCTATTGTCCTGCTCGAGGAGGGACTCTGCACAGCTACAGTTACACTGAAATATACATCGTGGAGGCTTAACAGCGTTCGCTTAATCCTGCTATTGACTGGCAATTATCGTGCATCATTATTATTTCTTGTCTTTCAGAATCACATTGTGCTGAAACAATAATAAAGCTGTTGTGAAGCACAAAGCTATGATTAATGGTAAAGCAAATACTCATTAAAACCAGTCACGCATGAAATCTAAATGAAAAGGACTTTGATTGTCCTTCTATTCTACTGTATTTCATTTTTACAATATGCTAAACCCCACGAAAGGATCGGATCAACTTGGCTATTCTAGAGCTGTAACTCAGTTATTTTCATTATCCGTTATCATTTTAATCAACTCATCTACAACAAAATGTCAGAACATACTTGCAACAAAAAACGGCCGTCACTTTCCGAAAGCATGTTTGCTTTGCCTGAACAAACAGATAAAATGCCTTTTGTAAGAGCACACAACTTTACATCGTCAATCAGCTACTAAACAGTCCAAAAACCAAAGCTACGCAAAGTAAAACCATATCACAAATTCTTACAACTGAAAATCTGAAACAGGGAACTGGTTAGTGGTTAACACTTATGCTTGACAATTCATTGACAATCGATTTATTTACTGTCAATATACTATTGGATTGATCAATTAATCGTGACAGTTCCAGGTTATTTGGTCTGAACATTTACATATATTTGCTCATACAGGTGATTATATATATTTTCCCTCTACTGATACAGCTAATACAAGGACAAAGGCAAGTCTTGATCCAAAGCCATAATTAATTTGACGTATGCCAACGCTGTGCATGATAATATGTACTGCTACTTGCCAGAGCCCCGGCTGCACAGTGGAGCTATTCATCCACACCCAAACCTTGTTCTGCAGAGAAGCTTTACAATGTAAACACAGCAATATGTTACTAAAACATCAGTGTTTGCAAAACATATGTCTTCGCCCATTGCAGTCTGGGGCTGGACACGCAGTAGATTACTACACAGAGACTTGTTAGGTTATGAAAAACATAGCTCTTATTTTTCAATGTTCCTCCACATTACATTTTTTTGCGGGAAGGAAAAGCGTACAAACTCACCGTAAATGTCAGAATACTGTACTCAACTGGCCACATACCAACCACATAAAGATGGAATCCTCATTTTTTAAAATTCACTTATGATTTTGAACAAACATGGTGAAAAGAAATTGAGATTTGGATCATAATAATGAAAGAACAGACAATTTTAGAATGATTGAGTTCACATGACACCAGAGAGGCCAAGTCATTGTGCAATGCGTTCCATTACCCATCAATGAAGCTGATTAACGTTAACTGATTAGTTAGCTAAAAGTTAACTAACGGTTAAGTCAATCATCTTCGTCTCTTATAATAATATGCAGTTGCTTAGAAATAGCAATGTCTCTATTCATTGCCTTTCAAAAAAAGAAAGAAAAAAGAAGCACATTTACGTCATGACTAAAACAATCACCGCCCGTACTAGGTTGAAGCCGGTTGTGTCCTTTGCTAGCTTAATAATCAAAATGCTATATTCGAATCACGCCCCAACTGACACGCTTGACCGTTACTTCCGCTACACCTCGTAGTAAAAAGACATTACACCCCGCGCAGGAGAGACAAGCGGCTCCCATTAAGTCCACTCCCTCCATTAGTCCGTTGACCGTGAACAAGCAGCTCTACGCCGACAACAGTCAACACTTTAACGGCCTAATAACTCGGGTGTGACTTCGACCGCAGGCCGCTGATAATAGCTGACCGTTATTTTTTTGTTTATGGGATGTTTTAGGAAGTAAAAAAAAACAAAAAACGGCTCGAGCGTTGAGTCGCCAGCGACGTGAACTCACCTCAGGGGCACACAGGAGAAGCCAGCCGACAGTGTGACAAAGTTAATTCAGAACAAAACCTCTCAAGTCTTCATCCTGGCAGCGCAGGGGGAAAAAGTTGCTTCACAGCATTTTTTGGTGGGGGGGTGTTGTCTTTTTGTTTTGTTTTGCTGGAGCTCCGCGCTACAGAAACACGTCCTCCCTTTCGCAGCTGCTTCTTGTTCTATGACCCGCGTATCGGACCCAGATGTGTGAATTATTGAAAGAGCGTTTTCTTCTCTCGGCTGCTGTGGGATCGTTTACGGGAGTTGGTTGTAACCCGAGTCCGCCTCCTCGTTAAAAAAAAAAAAAAGTTTAAAACTTGAGGGGGACCTGGAAATCATTAGATTGATGTTGTCTTGGGCCAATGAGGGAGCAGCAACGGGAGTGTGGACCCGCCCAATTGGGCCCGGTAATGGACCACTCACACCTAGTACACTACCTGCCCCTATTAGGGTTTCCAGGAATTACCCTTGTCCAGTCGACGATTTCCGCAGGAAGTGGTGTTAAGGGAACAATGAGCAGGAAATCTTTTCTGTCATGTACTGAATTATTATATACATCCTTGTTAGGTTTAAAACTTTTTAGTTGAATCACAATTTTCAGTTTCACAACATTTCATTAATAATGACAACATATACAAGTGCACGCACGCGTACACGCACACAGATACATCAGCGGATGTTTTCGAGCATACAGGAAGTTTGTCATCTGTGTGAATGGTCATTTCTGAGGTCAAAATAGTCTTCTTTACGCTGAGATAATCTTAAAGTCTTGATATCATAAATTACGGGTTTAGGCCCTATATTGATAAGAGCAGCCTGAGTTCAAACATTGGTGTTATTAAAGCTTAATTTATACAACCCCATAAATGTGGTCTATCAATATGTTGTATCTTGTACTTGAGGTTTGAGTAGTGTATCGCTGCAAATCTCCTTCATAATAAAACGAAGACACCTGCACTGGTAAAGTTGATCTGAGGCGCCCTCTAGTGGTGTAATGTGATTATGGGCCAGCCTTTATGAACAAATATTTAAAATAAATATATAGATATATTTAAAAAAATATATTAACTAGTACTTTTCAAAAAATGTTTTACAAGATCATGATTTATATAAGATTGAACATTTTTGTACGGAAATGTTAGCGTGATGAACATGTTCTATGTCAAACAACTGTAGTTTGTATGTATAACGATGTTGCCATTTTTTAAGCAAAAGAACATATGGCTTATATTGCATCGCTTCGTGTATTCATTTACGATACAACTTTCCCGTATCCGTACCATTCATCTGTGCTTTTGTTGAACTCAACTACCCAGAGTTCTCCGCGAAAAACCGGACGGTGACGTACTTGTGCTACGTGTCAGGAAGTTCTCTAGTCAAACATGGCGGCGCAGCAGGGTGATGTTGATGAACTCTTCGATGTTAAAAATGCCTATTATATTGGCAGTTATCAACAGTGTATTAATGAGGCTCAGAAAGTGAAGGTAAGTATTTAACAAAGCATCCGTTGAATGTGTTAAAGTAAACTATTTGTTCTGTTAGTTCACGTTACATCGCTACCTTACTGTAGACAACAGCGTTTTGAGCATCAATGCTAAACATGGTAGCAAATATTTGTTTTTGTAAAATAACTCCTTTCTTTCCATATTTGTATTCAAAGCCACCAACGCCAGAAAAGGAGACCGAAAGAGACACGTTCTTGTACAGGGCATACATTGCGCAGGTAAACCTTTTTCTCAACACTCCTTTTCTCATGTAGGCTAACGTTAGAAATGTTATGTCACAAGGAGCTAAGTTTCTTGTCATCAGCTGAAAGCTACTTAATGTCGATTAAACACGCGGATTAAAAATCGCTCACCATGACCGGTTGTGTTGTGTTCTCCTGCAGAGGAAGTATGCTGTTGTCCTGGATGACATCAAGAGCAACTCTCCACCAGAGCTTCAAGCTGTCAAGATGCTTGCTGAGTATCTGTCTAGTGAAAGCAAGAGGCAAGGGCTTGTATTTGACTCTTGGCTGAAACGTGGAAGGGGCATGAGTCGTATGTGGCTATGCTCTGACAGTATCCAGGTTATGCTTAATACACTAATTGACATTTTTAGCCGAAGAATTGTTCGATCAGAATCCAGTTAGACAAAATACTGAGTATTACAGTAAGTCATGCAGTTACACTTGAATGCACAGTTTCCTGGCGGGCCCTCGCAACCTTGACTTTCCAGGTTTATTTTGTTGGAATGTCTCGAGAGTACACTAGAACCTAATTTTCAACATGTAATGATGAAAACCATGTTTTGCAGTTTGACCTGTTGCTGCAGTAGTTTGCTCTTTCCAGATGTTGCTGTTGTCAAACTGTCTCTATATGACTGTTTTTTTGTTGGTGAAGCGAAGGCAACTTGATGCATTCAAATTGCATATGAATAACCGTAATATACTTTATAGAATATATTCCCAAAATATTCAATATAACACCCAATAGTAGTCCTTTCAAACACCCAATTGTTTTTGGATATCACGCAACATATTCCACCTCTTCTCTTTATTGTAAAGTCCTCATTGCCATAACAATCTTTGGTTATTATTGCTATTTTTTTCTTGCAGGGATGCTATTGTTGAGGATCTCGACAAGAAAATGGCGAAGAGCATGGATGCTGCCAATACCACCTTCCTCCTCATGGCTGCCTCCATCTACTACCATGAGATGAACACGGATGCTGCTCTCAGGACTCTGCATCAAGGAGAAAGCCTTGAGTGGTGAGAAATGATCATGTCTTTTTTCTTTTTAAAAGTGTCAGAAAGATATTTCCTCACATTACAAACTGATTTCAGGTAAAAAGAGAAAATGAATTTTTTGACTTTCCTCAAACTTCAAGCTCCTTCAATATAAACTAAGATAAAGATAACATAACTTGTTTTATCAATCCAGTAAAATATAAAAATGACTAAAGCACTCATTCTATTGCATCATAGTGTCAATGTGATAGGCGTGCTCAGAAAAAACATTGTGTGAAAGGGGTCTTTTCACACAAACAATTTGGTTTGAAAATGAAGGTTTTGGCTACCATATCTGCTCCCGCAAGACTCGGTGATGAGTCGCTGGGTTTACAGTTTCTTTGATATTAAAAGCCACAACTTGAAACTGACCTGAACATTTGTCCATTTTTCAGCATGGCCATGACCATCCAGGTGTTGCTGAGCCTGGATCGTGTTGACCTGGCAAGGTGTGGCATAACGCTTAAATAGTGGATGATTTCATTGAATTGTTATTTTGGATTTGTTATCTGTTTTTATAAGTTTATTAATGTAATTGAACAGTAAGTAAGTCTGGATGTTACTTATTTTTCCATTCACATAATTTTAAATAAGTGACACATTCATCACAACTATGGCATTCAATTCTTCTCATTGACAGGAAAGAGCTTAAGAAGATGCAGGAGCAGGATGAGGATGCTACTCTCACCCAGCTGGCCACCGCCTGGGTTAATATCGCAGTGGTGGGTAGGCCAATATTTACTTCTCATCAATACACATATTTTATTTATAGATAAATGTTCTATCATGAATAACTTTTAACCACATTAATACAATTGCGTGCACTGCATCCGTCTGCACCGTGGCTTAATTAAATCCCTATTCATGCACCATCTGCATCATAGTTGTATTCCTATTGACTGAAGCTGCAATCAGGTTTGAAATGATCAGCAGACACAGCACTTCTGAGGGCAGTATGAATCTAAACTTAACAAAGTATGGGAGGTCCAAGAAGGACTGTGTTCCATTAAATTTGTCCCTTTTGCACAACAAATGTCTTCCAATTCTTCAGGAGCATTGAGTACCACGGCACCATTAAAAACTAATCTGAATCAGCATTCTGCTTAGTCACTGCTGAACATTTTGTCTTGCATACATTTGATCACATTTTGCGTGCCGTTCCAGGGTGGAGAGAAGCTTCAGGATGCCTACTACATTTTCCAGGAGATGTCGGACAAGTACTCCTCTACACTGCTGCTCCTCAACGGGCAAGCAGCCTGTTATATGGCTCAGAACAAGTGGGAGGAAGCAGAGGGAGTGCTACAGGAGGCCCTGGACAAGGTTAGATGACATTAGTAGTTTGTTTTTGTTTCCGTCGTAATGTCTCTTTTTATACGTTTTATCTCACATGTTAAACACACTTTGTTGTATATACACACAGTGTGGCTTCTCTGTTCTCTGTCTTGTATTAGACTCATATTCTTCATAATTATAACCTGAATGGGTGCATGCTAAATTGAGGCTGTGCTGGAGACCCTTTGTAATATTAAACCTGTGTGTTTATTACACCCATTGCAAGGTCTGTAATAAACGGGCAGTACGGCCAAAAATTCATATCACAGTTTTTTTTAGGATTCTGGCGGTGTCCTGGTATATCCTGATTTTTTTCAATTTTTTTTATCGAGTAAACACATTCATCCCTTGAGGCCGAAAAGGACCGCCGGCCACCTGAACAGCTGTTCACCGCTCGTTGTTCAGCGCTAGCTGTCCCACTTGTTAGCGTGTCAGCTGTTGTGGCTGCCAGTGTTGCCACCAGCGGCTCGACAAACTTTGCAAAAAATCGCTTTCTGATCTAACTTACGTCAGATTTTTTACAACCAAAAAAACTCCAAACAGCGCGCAGCTCCTCTCTTGAACACAAGTTGTGTTGGTGGATCTCTGGTCTGTCGTGGTTTCCTCTGCATTACTCTTTTCTGTGTTTTCATGTAGCGACGGAGTTTCTTGTAGTGATAACGAGCGACCTGTACCCAGCATGCAGTTTGGCGGTGTGATTTTATGAATGTACATTTATTAATGTCACAAACTACTGTATTGGTTAAAGAGAGTTAGTTGTGGGTTATTAATTAGTTTAACAAAATAAAAAAGGGTTTGTTTTATAGACCAATTTTTAACTTAACATTCAAAAGTTACTAATGAGGTTGTTATTTTTAGTCGAACTCCTACATCACAACTCTCAGAAATAAGACTAAATATTTGCCCTTCTGTGGACGCTTCCCTTATATGCACTGTTTGCACTATAACAGCAGATGGCACCACATACTCTTTTGTAGTCTTCAGTTATCCTGTGGTATCCTTAACAACATAGGGGTCAACCGGTACACACTGGGGGGGGGGGGGTTTCACAAACTGCAACAGATTATTCACTTTAATGTTCTAAAAAGCTCAGCCATGTTGACAATTGGGACAATTAGGTCTTCAGTTTAGGTAAACTGAAGTGAAGCTTTTCTGGACTTCGTTTTCCCTCTTCAGTTTTTTCACTGGTTAAACTACTAGAAGGAGATGGTTATCCTGTGATTTTATCTTTCACTAAACACACAGAGCATAAAAAAAGGAGTAGGATTAGAATGTGGCTTTGCATGAATGTTGAAGCTCATGTTCTGACTTGCAAAACCAGACAAATTGTTTCATGGTGATAAGTGGATCTGGAGCATAATTCCATTCTTTCCAATTTCCTGAAACGGCACCACTGTTGTAAATGTTGTGATTTAGGGGAGTGAAGTCATATCATTCATTTAGTCATCTTAGAAAGTGACGGGAATCTTCTTTCAATGTCTTGCCTCCACTCTTGTGATTATTCTGCTGTCTTCTGTGTGCCTTTTGAGGAACCATAACCCCTTTTGTGTTCCTCTCTTTCTCATTTTAGGACAGCAGTCACCCTGAGACGTTGATCAACCTCATAGTGCTGACGCAGCACCTGGGCAAAGCTCCCGAGGTGAGACTTTGAACCAAAAACTGTTAACCATGGCGACATTTTAACCATCTTCAGTTTAGCATATTACAAACCTGTCCTCAGTCAGAGAGGACGCCACATATCTTTGTCCTGTAGCACGGTGCTTAGACAGCAAGATGCTCTTCTCAGCAGTTTGTGCGTTGTGCTTTGATTGAAGCATGCGAGAAGCATTCATCCAAGCGGTTTCTTGATTGCATTTGTCCTCTGTCGTGAAAAGTGTCATCTAAGCATTTCCAATGGTTTAGTGCTGTGTGAGTAAGATGCTCTGCAACAGAGAGTTCATGAGATAAAGACTCAAATTATCTGTCTTTGGTTTGATGAACTTGATAGTAAGGCAATATATCGTTGATAGTCGACAAAACCATCACTTAAGCGTTTTCAACTGAGATAACCACTTGTTAGCACATCGCACTCAAGGTTTACTGGAATTATGTGGGCAAGTTCTTCAAAGAAGCCAAACCATCACGGTAACAGTGGACTGCTTTTGTTTAAATCTGATTAACCTGAGTGATATTTAACTTTGTTGGTTGCTGTAGGCTCCTGACTAATGATAGCTTTGCTTTATTCGGCTGCTCCTGTGCTCTGTGAGCGGAAAAGCGCTCGGATTTGTCTCCTCTTGCTCACGTCATTACTCAAAAGAGGTCTGGCAATCATCCAAGAGCGAAGTACTATTTTGAACTCTTGGATTGTGGCCCGTCAACGTTCAATCAAACCCACGACCGTCTTAAGATTTTGAGTGAAATGTTAACTTATCCTGTTCAAACTGGTGACAAGACCACAGACAACAAGCCTTAAAAAAAATGGCTTCTTGAAGTCCATTTTCTTACTTTTGCCTCATGTGTTTTACATTTGCCCTCAGGTAACCAATAGATACCTCTCTCAGCTGAAAGATGCACACAAAGCCCACCCATTCCTCAAAGACTACTTGGCCAAGGTAACTTGACGGGGTCTTTATCTGTTGTTTAAAGCTTTTCATTGTGGGGGAGGCTGCTGACCTATAGCCAGGGCTATCTAGGTTTACAGGATCCATCCTCGGTTGGTGACAAGCTTTCGTGACCTTTTCTCTGTTATAATTTAATTACCCGCTTGTTTGTTTTCAATGCTGTGCAGCATGTGTCCTTGGAGCAGCGTCAATGAGAGCAATAAACCCAGAACCTTTTGCCTTTGTCACACACTGGGTTGTAATTACACAAGGCTGCATATGCACATAAACATGCTTAAACTGGGTTGTACCATTTCTAAAAAAAAATCCTGTGAAGCACAGCTGGTGAGATATTATTTTCTGGTGTTTAACTGTTCCCTGTGTGCTTGGCTTCCCTGCAGGAGAATGAGTTTGACCGACTAGTGATGCAGTACGCTCCCATCGCTACAGCGTAGGTCACCTGCCTTTACAGAAACACCTCAACAGTGGACTTCACTATGACACCATGGATTTCCTTCTAATTTGCATACCTTTATTTGTTTTGATACTTGTCAGGAAAAAAACATTGGCTGTATTATTTTAAGTAGACCAGAAGTCATCACCCCCCCCCCCCCCCCCCCTGTGTGTAGGTAAAACATGTCCATCCTTTATTAATTTGAATTTCTCTTATGGAAATCAACACACTTGTTTTAATGTAAGTGTTTATCTGAAACAATAATAAATGTGTAACACCAGTTTGAAGTGTGGTTTTGTTTGCATGCACTAATGAATTAATTAAATGTTAATTTGATGGGAGTTTTTTTCTTTCACATGTCAGATTTTAATTGTCTTCGAGTGCAGTCATGTCTACACTGTCTCTTTAAGTCCTTCTTAATTATTCCTCAAACAGACCTTTTAAAAGATAGATAGCGGGCCCTAATTACGTCACGCCCCCTCGCTGTTCCCCCCTCCGCCCCCGGTTCTTTTGGCATAAACGGACGCTGTCCTGTTTTCAACGTACCAGTTGACATTCATTGAAAGCGAAGCGCGCGCGCGGCTTATCGGAGCGCCCCCTTGCCCCCCCCCCCCGCAGCCCCGCAACCCCCCCACCCCACCCCACCCCCCTCACCGGACACATTGAGCAGCCCGGAGCGGTGACCGCGGAGGAGAAGAAAGAAGACGAAGAAGCGACGGCGCCCACCCCGCCCCCCTCCCCCCTCTCTCGCGGGACGAGGTCCATATCTGACGCATCCGCACCTTAATTCGCTGGAATCGCTCGGCTCCGGCGCGCCGGCTCGCGAGGAGTCCCCGCTAGTTCACGACTCGCGACGCGGCCGCACAAGCGACGTCACATAAGGCGAGTAACGGGACAGCGATGAGACGTTACGGCGTGGCGGCGCTCTAATCGCATGTGCTGGCTCGGGGCTCTGCGCTCGGAGAGGCGACGCGAACAGGCCGCGCGAGCGGAGTCCGTCCGTCGCATTTAAGGGCGATTTTATTCGAGCGGCTAGTTTAGCGAGGAAGCCGCATCCGATGCTCGCGCTTTCGCTCTCGTGCGCTTTTGAATTAGGGTTAGCTAGGCGGCTAACCGGGGTGCGCTGATGAGCCGCTGTGCGTGTGTCTGTGTGCGTAGCGGAATGATGATTAGAGGAAACCACCACCAGAGAGGCTCTAATGGCTCAAATTAATTATCAAACATATTTAATATTTTTGTTTTTGTTTTTTAATACAGCCTTGTCGCTGGTAGGACCCGATGGGCTCGTCTATCAATTATAAAAAAACTACCTTGCACGCGAGGAATGAGGCCCACGTCTTAATTTGGAAAACAAAGAATTAGGCTACTGAAGAGCGTAAGCTGGTTAGATAAGCTCGTTTTAGCAATTTTAGTCGCGCTAGCAAGCTGGTTCGAGGATTAGTGGTAGTAGCGTCTGGACCGCGCTGCTCCCCTCTGCCCCTCAATTGGAGTATTTTCTATTTGTTTTTCTTCTCCGTTTTCGGGTCCCACGTTGCCTGTCCGCGTTCGTGCGCAGCGCCACAATGAGCGGTCAAAGCGTGGACGCAGCAGCGCCGGCCGAAGTGGAGCCCATGCCGGCGTACTTGGACCTCATGAGCAGAGCCTCCACCGTGATGCTGGGCGCGTGGAGAGACTGTGGCTCCTGCGGTCTGGAGCTCTCCAAACGGACTCTCCTGGATAACGCGTACATCACCTGGACCGAAATCGCCCTGTTCCTCTTTAGCGCCTTTTTGTGGACGCAGGTCCGGCGGGGACTGACGGAGAGTCTGTTTCAGGTGGGTGACACGCAATCACAACACGTACCAATCCCCCCCCCCCTCCTCCCCACCTCCCATCCAGCTCCCTAAGGTTAACTTGCCGACACCCTTAATGAATGAGATTAGCAGCTCATGTCTCTAATTAGAGCCCCAGCGCTGCAGAAGTATGGCCCCTGTGCCCCCCCCACCTCTCAGGGGGGACTTGAGGCTCACTGAATGTGAGGTGGGGGGGGGGGGGGGGGGGGGGGGTAATACGTGTTAGCAAATATTAGATCTAGTGGTAGTTTGTTAGACAGAAAGCACTCACTTATCTATACTTGTGTTGGGCAAATATGTAGGCTGAACAGGTGTAACAAATACCTCATTCTAATATGTGTTATTACAACAATTTTTACCACAAATTATCAATAACCCCAGAGCTCAGTCTGTGCTCTGATCTATTGGACTCATGTTGCATTTGTGGCCTCCACCCATCTGAGATCCGAGTTCCTCCAGACCGTCGTTTCCGCCCGAGAGAGGCCTTTTCCACATGCAGTTAGCGTGTGGCTCGTCATTCGCCCACAATAGCGGTGGAGCTGGAGAGTCTGCACGTGGCGGATGCTGCAACGACGATGTAGCCTCATGTGTGTCGCCAGATGTGGCCCGAGAATGCCAAGAATGAGGCCTGTTTTGGCCTCACGTGTGTCTCTCGCTGTGTCTGCGTGTGACTTAATGACACCTATAGAACCATGTGGAATGCACCCCATCTAAGGGATGGCTACTATAAGGGCTTTTTTCAGGGAAATGAAGCGTCAGTCGGTGTTCCCTCTGTTGTGTAGTGCTACCTCCCTTACCATGGAGAGGATGGATTCAGTGTTAGATCAATGGGGCTGAGCTCCAAACATTTGGGGTTGTCTGAGAGTCCGACTACATCTAACATGTTATCTGAGCACAGCTGATTCCACCGACTGCAATAGTGCAGGATGCTGTCCCACTTGTGTAGCCTTGTTAAGACACATAATGCATTTAATACAGGACCCGTCAGTAATGACTGAGTAGTGTGGTATCATAGTGTTGAAGTACACAATATTTATGGGCTCTAATGCATATGCAACGTGAGCACAAAGAATGACAGCATAAACAATCCTGAGTACACACCCTTTATTAGATCCAGAGACTCCGAGCTAATGAAACCTTACAGACATCGATCGTGAGCTTAGACATCCGTGGACAAAGCGCTGTCAACCTCACGCTGTTGAAACGTGTAGGCTATGATGCAATCTGACGGACTGGAGAGGCGTGCACGCCGGCTCCTTCAACAAATATATCAAATATGGAATAACTCATTGAGAAGGACATGTATGGGTCAAGTGATGGAAAACTTAGGTTGAATGTTTTTTTGCGTTCTTTAGTATTAATGAAAATCAATTGAACATGAATGGTTTCTCAAGTCATTTCTCAAGCAAAAATGCCATTTTCTTTCTGATACTACATTAAGCAAACGATTAATCAAATGTAGTACTAGCAAATGAAACCAAAGTGAAAACAGTTTCTTGACTAAAATGTAGAAGTTGCTGTTGAATTTGAGTTCGCCACAAGATGTGATGAAAATGATAAGTTTCCTGTTTTGTTACCTGTAGCACTCGCTGTCTTTGGCCTGCTGCACTCTGCTGTCAGTTTCACCACCACGGCCACAGCCAAACCTTGTTATGATGTATAAATAGTGTGAGACTCTGGCCTCCCGGTCGAACCCGGTCTAACGCTAAAGAAAAGGATAAGGATGTTTAATCCTCAGTGTCCTCAAGCACACCACTAGACATAAGACCGTGGACGCATGCTCACTGGGCTGACTGGACTTCGGCTCCCATAAGCTAGGAAATCACAGACCTTTCTGTGCTCATATGAGCCCTTTGAGGGAAAACCAGGTTGCACATGGCGCCGTGGCCGCGTGTCGGGTACAAAGATGGCCCCCGTGAGCAGCACTGTGTGGTGGAGGGAGTTGTTTTCATCACGTTTCCCTTTTGGTTTGACTCTCGAGTGTACAAGCGAGAGAGGCTTCTACTGAGGTTTCATTTAGCACAGCTCCTTGATAAGCCACTTGGACTCTACAGTTACACATTAACGTTGTGTTCCATCACACTTTCCCGACTCATCCGTTTGGCCCTCGTGACACCGTCATGTCTCATTTAGGTTTTTTTAAAAGCTTGGCATTTACCTCAGTGAAATGACAACATTCCTCAGTCTGCTCTTATGAGCGGTCCTCCAAAGAAAACGTACCCCCGTAGTCTCCTGAATGTCATGTGACAGTGTGAAAGCAGCTGTCCTTCCTCTTTGTCTTTTTGACACACCATGTTTGTCTCTCTTTGCTTGTGTGCGTGTGAGGGGAAGAGGGGGGGGCAGACTACTGCAAAAAATCTTACGTTCTATATAACGGTGGGGGAAACACTGGGGTGAATGAGCACTGAAGGAGGAGACCGCTAGAAGGAAGGAAGCGATGGAGAAGTGGCATGCGAGGTTGCAGCTGAGGACGAGCTCGCTGACTCACCATGCAGCAACCAATCCGTGGCAGAATATTACTCACACCCGTGCATATCTGAGGGGGGAAAAAAAGATAAATAAGCTGTCTCACACACGCACACGCGGCTTCCTCCCAACTTTTGTATACAGCAGCATCAGAGGCCCAGAGACACAAGCTGCTCGGTGTCGACAACTAGCCAGGCCCGGTCAAACGCTAGCCGCAGCTGCAGCAGTTGATAACCACTCACATAAATGCCTCTCATCTCACACACACACACACACACACACACACACACACACACACACACACACACACACACACACACACACACACACAGGGGAGCAGTCACTCTACTCAGGGAGTAGAGCAACAGTTCGCTCGGCGTGTTGCAGAGCCCAGAGTTTTCCCCCCACCGGGCAAAGTAGCACCTCGTCCCCGGCCGGACGGTTCGACATGGTCCCACAAACCACAGATCCCAGATCACTTTACACAAAGCCTCGGCTCTTTGTTGTGCATTAGCGACGCGTAGCGAAACTTGATACTGGATTTGCGGTGACGGGGAAGTGCTTCCCATTCAGCCAAAAGTGCCCACTCGCGTGAAACCTGCTTGTAGTTTTGACACCGATTGCCAACAGTTGTTGTTATTAGTCCTGCCAGTTACATCCTCCTATTTACTATGTAGGAATTTACCATTATAGGGTTTTACACAAGCAGAACTTTCGCCATCACCTGACTTGTGATCTATTGCTCTGTGCACTTTAGTGTGTCATGTGTCATAAGTACAGAGCACTTATGGCTTCACAAAACGGTCAGCGCCGGTGTTTCCCACTCAGAGGTCGTTCTCCAATGAATCAATACGTGTCGCTGTATGCGCCTATATGAGTATAGTTATATCTATCATGTTTTTGTTTTGTGCGTTCAGATTATTTTTACAGTAGTTAGAAACTCTAGAAGAGTTTCCTTTTTGATTATTACAGCATCATATCCGTGTGTGTGTGTGTGTCTGTGAAAAGCTGAATGTGTGGTGGCTTTGTGGCCGTGTAGGGTCGGCTGAGGGTTGTTGAGGATTGTTCCAACCTGTAATGCACACAGCCTCAAGCTGTTAAGTTCAAATTTCTCACTGACGTATTGGGTGGCTTGCTTGTCAAGTTTAGCAGCGTTTTTTCCACGTCACCAGCATTTTAAGCAGTATTTTTCCATATATTTGCTATTTCAACGCATATTATTGTTTGCTAAGCTAGATACAATATATTGATTAACAATCTTTAAGTTTGTTGAATGAAAGTCAACTCTTAACACTGTTTCCACACAGCGCATGGAACAGGCAAATAGGAAAATGAAATTGTAAAACAAATTTATGGATTGTGTGTACATAATTATAAATGAACTGACTGATTGATTGTTAATTGGACACGGTTTAACATATTTCAAGATGAGGAAGCAGCACTGTTTTGACTCATCAATAGGTGGAATTGTTTGATGGTCCTCCATCAGCCAAAGAGAAGAGGTGGCAGCCTTCCTGTGTGTCCACAACTCCTCCATATTTAATGAAACCGCTTGCAGCCGACTCTTTCGCGCGCCACAATTGATTACGAGCCCGGTATTGGTTAAACGTGATTCCACTGAAGGTAGAAACCAGCAGGAGTGCTGGAATACTCTCTTACACGTTGAGTCACCGCCGTATCAGCCATATGTACCACCAGCAACAAAGTAGGATCATGAATCAGCTCTGTTTGCTGACCGTGAGTCTGACTGTCCTCTGGTCGACCGGAATGTGTTGTGAGGCCTTGCTGTGTCCAGCCTCTGGGTGCTCTTCCTCTTCCTCTTCCTCTTTCGCATCCAGACGGGTCGCACGGCGCCTCTCAGAGCTGTCATTAGACAAGAACACGTTGTCACTCATAGGCCTTGGCAGACGTCTCCGCTCGAACAAGGCTACTCTGTAACAGTGTGATGGAGCGCGGTGGTTGGAGGAGAGTTCATTTTGTCATCATCATGCAATTTGGGGTCCTTGTGTGCGTGCTCACAATCAGATAAGTTGCAATATGCTAAAAGTGATCAGAACAGTTTCCTGAAGCTTTCCTCTCTGTTTTTTTCTTTCTTTAATTCACCGTATCATTTTGGACTTCTCATCTGTTGTGTTCTGCCATTTTAAGTCAGTCCCCACCCACTTTGTCTGCATAACCACGTAGATAATTAGCCCAGACTTGAAGGTTGAGAGGAGGACTTTAAGGGGAACTTGCTCACTAACTGTGAATACAGAGGTTACTGTAACGACTGTAGCCGAGGTGTGACTCAGAGATCCCACACAGAACATAGTGTCTTGTCACACCCCGAAATACCCCAGTAGAAATTACATTTTGGAATGATAGACATCTTTAAGTGTTTAAAGCTTGTTTGTGGACATTGTGTAAGAGGCAGTGATCAACCGTGTACAGGACTTTAAAAGTCACGCAAGGCACTTTGGAGATGGAAACACGTGTCAATATGAATGAAAGCTAAAATACATACATTTGATTGACCGCACAGGACTTTTTCCCGGATGTGTAGTTATACCACAGAACCCAGTAATGTGGGTTCTACCATCTCTAATCCATAACTGAAGCAATAACCTGACCTTAATCCAGACATCCCACCCTCAGTTACCTCCATAAGACTGTTGATAAGGACCAGAGAGGCCACTCATTGCCAAACTACGTGTGTGTGTCTGTGTGTGTGTGTGTGTGTGTGTGTGTGTGTGTGTGACCTTACTGGCAGGTTTCCAGACTAGCCAGATTTATATTTATTAATCAGCTCCATATGGTGTCAAGCGAGATATGCCTTTATGTTAGAAACATTATGGAAATCTGTGACTTTGCCATGTAAATATTTAAAAATGACTATAGTCATTAATGCCACGTAATTTCCCTCGTCTTTACCAGTCAACTGTCTGTCTATGGGAGCGTTTCCAGATAGCGTCTGTGGGTGGATGATTGCCTCATGACCCACGCGGGCCTGTTGAAGTCACACACTTGCATTTAAACCCCCACACACACAGTCTCTCTATAGTATGGCTAGTGCATTATAAATGTCAGCCATATGTCCTCTAGCTGTCAGTTTGGACAGGAACCAGCTTGAGTGTATCTTAACACTTCTCTTGAGACCATTTCTTCACTCTCATTCTGTAGCTTTAGCAAATATAAAGGTGATACATTTTATTGTACACAAACATGTTTTTCAGCAGCTTTATAAAATGCGTACTCTTCAGTTTGGAAGACACAAATAAAAACCATACGACCAAACATCACAAGCCTTATGCTCACGGGAAAGTAAAAGGAATTGTATGTACAATTGCATCTAATAAAAAGCTCACTCTGGAGCTACGTAAGTGTTCCAGTGTTTCTCTGCTTATTTTGATTTTAACACGTTTGCATGATACATATTCATTTTTGTCAAAAGTCCTGCTCTCTATCATGTATGCATTTATTGCATTATGATTAGGAACATTCATTTTCACTTTGCTTCAGTGTGAATGAAGTGGATCAGATCTGCCCAGCCAGCGTTCCTTGTCGCCTCTCCTGCTCTAATGTATCTAATGTAGCTTTAGCCTTTCTGGTCACTGCTGTAGCCCCCACTAAATAATGTATACCCCTCTTACTGACTGCTTTATAATGCAATAATACAATGTAGACTCCTGAATAAATAGCAAACGGAAAAGGGGTTGGCATTAAGACTCAGCAATGTTCAGTGAAGTATGTGAGGAAATATTCATGAGAAGCTGCTGGATGAAGAAATAAAAGAAGCCCCATCTCATTTAAGAGTATAAACAATATGTGTTATTCGTAAGGCTCACACAGCATAATTAGTTGATGACTTCCTTTGCAGTGCCAAAGATCAGAACTAAATTAGATAAAGACCTTTTATGCTTCATAATATTTGAATTCTGTAGGAAAGTAATATAAGATGATGTTATGGAGAAAACGTGCTGTGTTCCTATGTTCCTCTGAATATGTGATAGTAGTAGTATATTTAACCTTCATTTCTTGAAATTATTTTACCACAATGCTTCAGAGGTTACAGTAGTTAAAGAACCAATTATGGCATTAATACCTCCACTGTCCACTGGGATCAACCAAGAGGCGATACCTCCTTTGTACAGGTACTCCTGCTCTCGGATCTCCGCATTGTGACACATTAGAGGGGAATCATATCTAGGCTCTCACACACACAAGACATCTATATATATATTTATACAGGAACTGAAACCACTGCGGCTTTTAGTTAGCCTAAAATAAGAAATGATTCTCAGATAAGTTAATGTAAGTAGCAGTTGCCATAGCAATCGATTTAGTGCAGTTTCTATGGCTTAAATGTTGTTTTTCATAGGATTGAAGATGTTTTGCAATTAAGCAAAAATCCGCCTTCGCCCCAGTAACTTGTATTTGCATCATATCATTTTGCATCACGGTGCTTAGCTTGTCATGGCATTTAAAGTGTTTTTCCAGCTGAACTATGTTCATAGCTATAACTTACTCGCAGACACACGCACACACACGCACGTATACAGGTAAACGCGGACATACTGTCACTACAGTATTTTAGGTTTTTGCTATATTCATGTTGCTTACCTCATGTTTGCCTTTTGACTCCATGTTACATTATATTACATTACAGGTCATTTAGCTGAAGCTTTTTTCCAAAGTGACTTACATTGCATTTTTCCCCGGGAAGCATGTTTTCTATCTGCTTCTAATGCTTACTGTTGTGAGATTCATTTTATAAACCCAAAGAGGAGTTTTATTAGTGTTTCTGCTGCTTGGTCCCATTGAGTAAATAAAAATAATCCAAAATGAAAATCCGTAGCCACAGACATAAACGCCACTCATGTCATAAATTGAGATTAATTCACTCACTGGTGGACGCTATCTGCTACGTCCAGTCACGTTTGTGCAAATGAGTTTGCTCAGTCGCTAATCATGTGTTTTTATTCAAATGAGGTTGAGCCAGTTGAGCCAGGCTCTTGGTTTAACACCAGTATTCCAGCATAGCAGAGGCCACCTGGAGCTGTGATTCAATCATTGTCAATCATTTAAACCATCTGGTACCTTCACCTGAAGGGTGAAGTACATTGTAGATTATTTCTGTGTGCACGCATATGTTCTTATTTGTACGTGTGTCTGTTCCTTCTTGATGTGATTAGATCAACGAGTGTCTCTACTACGACACTTGGATGCGTCATAGAACGTCTGTAGTCAATTCCTTGTATTGCGCCACATACACATTTAAACAGCTGACGTGGGATTAAGAACGGGGAGGTTTTTCTTCATGGATACCTAGTTAAATCCAAGATTATTCTCTCTCTCCAGACACATATTCTGTTTTGCTTTCGGTACACTAGATGTGTAATGAAGGAGATAAAATGACAGAAACGTCTAGAAGGACACCACTGATGATGTAAATTATTCAACCCAAATAAATAGTCTAAAACTCTGGCCATCAATCGGATTATCCTTTGTTAATCCTATTGGTCCAAAGTCTGGTAAAAGACGTAGAAAAACAGGGGGAATCAAGGATTCAAAGGGACACGGAGACGGACACGCTGGCGGCAGATTAACCAAAGAGATCGAAGGTCTGGAAGAGTGGCAACGAAAGATTGGACCTCGTTGAAGAGGCCCTCACACGGACCAGCGTCCTCACTCACTGGCCCCCGTTGTCGTTATCTCGTTACGCAACAGGCCAGTAGAGTCCATTCACCCTCTCTCATCACTTGCTTTGGGGAAGGGCTGAGGGGGGGGGGGCTGAGAACTGTTACAGCGGAGGGGGAAATGGAGGGCGATAGGGTGCAGCTGCAGTCTGACAGGGAAAAGAGCGGACGAGGGAGGGCTGTAGTGCAGGAGAGAGAGATGCCACACTGCAGGTCTCTGCCAGCATCCCTGCATGGTTGCCATGAGAACCATTTATTTGTCATCGTCCCTTTCCTGTCGTACACGCTCTCTGGTTTTCTTCCGTTTCCTTCTCTGTAGCAAGAAGACCGGTTAGGAGTATTTCAGAGAGAGAGAGAGAGAGAGAGAGAGAAAGGGAGAAGCTGTTGAATGGTCGCAGGTCCCAGCTGAGTGTAATTCAAGGCCCTGTCATTTATACGTCAGAGGACGAGTGGATTATCTCAGTGTCCTTGATCCACTACAGTCCTTCGTAGGCTGGCACAGAAAACTAAAGGGCCGGTTATGGAGTGGGTGGGCAGAACCTACTACAGAGCAACTATGATGGAGCTATTGGCAGTGTGTTACGCAATCACCCAAAATCTGCATTTAAAACAAAAAGAATTGTCACTGTTGTGTGATTATGCTGGTTTAGGGGCCATGGCCAGAGTACCAGCTTTGTCCAAAATCAGTCAATAAGTAGAAACAATTTCCCCAACAAATGCCAGTGAGTGACCTCAAAGACGGCTAACACATATTGTCGGGTCGCGCCACTGTTTTTTCTCCACAAGAAAAGGCTTTGTGGGAAGTATTAACTGTTCTAAACAAGTGTTAGCAACAAGTTTTAAACGGTACAATTTGACGTGTTAGCTCTGTAGTGTACGCTGGGTGATAACTCGGGACCAGCACCATTAAAAAATGCATGTGCCTACAGATTCGTAGAGGAAATGCGATCCTGGGACTGCAGTTTGAGTAACGGATCCATGAGTTTGAAAGCTCATCAGACACCAAAAGAGCGGTGTGTGTTACTGCGCAGACGGACCCGACAACCCCGCGGAGTTATCGGGTCCGTTATTCTTGTGTTATTGCCACATACAGTGATATGCAGTTATATGGATAAACGACAGAGCTAAGATGTAATCTACCTTATTAATCGCCGTAATCGCCCACAACAATGACACTGTCAAATTTGGCACGGACGGCGTTTTAGTGATACCAGCAGGAGTGAAAGGGAAGAAGAACATAGAGTCGGATAGAATAGATATGGATATGGGGGCATTAGTAAGGGATTACCTGAGTAACCTAGTAGCTGCTGCGTCGTGGCTGGTGTCCCTGCAGTAACCTCTATGCGCCGCTAGTGTGACTCAGCCTGCGTGAGTGTGCGTAGGTACGTTGTTGTCTACTGGAGGGGGTGATGTGGTGGAAGACGATGGGGGGGGGGGGCGTGTGCTGACAGCTGGCCTCCACAAATAAATGTTGCAGGCAGGGGGGAGACACAGGGGAAGGGAAAGACAGAGCGAGTGAGCTGGGAAGAGCAAGAAATAAAGGGGGAGGGGGGAGGAAGAGGATGGGAGGCAGAGGGAGGGAGGGCTAACAGAGATGTACTGAGTGTCCTGAGACCCCGGTCATGAATTTCCAGGCACGTACCACATGTCCCCGCGGTCTCGGCCAATCAGCAGCCGCGTCGGCGATTACGTGTGTCGTGACATGAGGAGTTTTTCTGCCGCTGCATTTTTATCTCACATCAGTGTTGCCCCCTCAGCTTCCTGCCCTGTCTCGTTTTAACTGTGCGACGCAGTGACTCAAGCGCAGGAAGCGGCAGAGGGAGGGACAGGACCAGTAGAGTGAGGCAGAAAGAATGTGAGATCAATGTAACAAGATAAGCTATCTTATCTTATAATGAAAAACTGTAACAGGTGTCTTTTTTTTGTTGACTTTTTTGAGAAGGCAACTGTCTGTTAGTTTGTCATGCAGTCGGTCACTAAACCCTGTCGTATCACATGCTGGAGGCTGGCTGCTTAGTAACAACGGACTGTATCACTGACCCCGGCAACTTTCACTTTCCTGCCTCCTGTTACACCATTTCATTGCCTTCCAAAGTTGTGTGTGGGGGGGGGTTTGGTTTCCTGTCTTGGCAGGGCAAAGACACACTGAACACCTGTCCGTCTCACTACTTAGCTGATGCACCTGTCTCACCTATGGCGGCGTTTCTGCCGCTACATAATGGGCTGAAGAAAGGGAGAAAATGGGAGGCAGAAGGTGGGGAGTGAGGGAGCAGCAAGATAAGGGAGGTGACAAGTAGGGGGTGGGTAGATGACACAGCTCCACCAGTGACTAGGTGGAGTTTTCATGTTATCAGGCGGCTATCAGGATGTCGGCGGCCTTCTTTTTCTGCTTCCTCTTATTTCTGCTTGCGTACCAAACCAAAAGCAGACGTGGGACCGGGGACGATGGCCACATGGTGATGATGCTGTACGCGTGTGTGTGACGAGAGCGACACAAAGAGAGGAAGAGAGCGTATGCATACGGGTTGCTTCTGAGAATCATGTTATTCTCCTAACGTGCATAGGACTCGCCAACAGATCTAATCAGCCTGAGACAAATTGGTTTAAACTGTGTGCACAGTGATGGAAGCGTATTTGAAGTGATGCATAGTTGTTGTAACTATTTATTATAAAAACAATGCACTCTTGACGTCTTCATTCTTACGGCCATTTGTTTTCTGCAGTCTGTGTTTATTAGTTCAGAAAAATGTGCTTACAATTGTTGCAACAATTACGATCACACACTAAAATATTCAAGCCTTTGCAAACAAACCCTCAGCCTTTACATCATGGAACAACATAAACGCTTCTTCCCACTGAAACAAAAGAGACCAAAGGCTCTCGGCTCCGAAGCCACAACACTGCATTAACGGACCGCACGGAATCCGTGCGCGTATATTGGATTAAGAGCTGTAAATTGGCGTTCACCATTCCGTAAAAGGACACCATCTAAACAAACCAGTAATGGTGCACAAAGGGCCTTTGCACGTGTGAAGAGGCGGCTGAATTCATCTGGTGACTTCCTCAACCTCCGTGTGACTGTGTGCGTCTCCTCTGCTCCGCCCCTGCAGCCTCTAGCACAGTGGTGCAGGCTGCTGCCCAAAGATGCTGCCAAGATGCCGGAGAGTGCGTGGAAGCTGGTCTTCTACACCATGTCGTGGTCATACAGCACCTACCTGCTCTTCTTCACCTCCTACTCCTTTTTCCATGACCCGCCGTCTGTCTTCTACAGTAAGATGCGCAGCAGCGTGAACAGATTTCAATGTTTTTGGAATGTCTTTTGAGATTCACTGAATGACTGCTTTTAATATGCAATATTAAATATGAACCTCAGAAAAAAAACATTAAATTGAGAAAGGGGAAATAAATAGGGGGAAAAAAGAGAAGAAATAAAATACCATTAATGGAAAATAGAGCAAAGCGTTAATAGATACACAGTAGGTGTTAATTGTACTTAACGGATGACTATCACTGCGTTGCTAATGATCTTTTACGGTCGGACGTGGAGGTGTCCGGGCTCCGGGCCGAACTCCATCCCTCTGAGTGGAGACAGCAAACGCTGGTTGACAGCGCCAGGTTCATCTTTAACAGCTGCATCACCTCTTATAGCCGCCAGCCTGAGATGTGCATAGAAGCACTTTGCTGTCATGTGACTAAGAGAGAGACAGACAGAGACAGACAGATGTGAAAGCTAAAAAGAGAAGAATTGTATTTGTACAATTAGGGTGAAATAACACAGGGGCAGAAGCGGGGAGGGATTCTGAGGGGAGGGGGGGCTTTTCGGTTCCCATGCCTCCCTTTGGCAGCTCTTCTTATGTGATCCATCTAACAGCCTTCTCCTCAATGTTTAATGACAGAAGGTCCAATCAATAAACATTACGGCCCAATTGTAACCCCATCCCACCGGAGACAAACCTTACTCAAACATTAGAGGAAAAAGTTTCCGTCCAACATCCGATAGCCCGCCGAGCAGCTTCAACGTGCGTTTGTCATGTTTTGCCTGTGGTACTTTAGAAACCCTCTCTTATTCCCCCGAGCTTAAACCCGATCCCTCCGGCCTGCTTCACATACTAACTGACCCAGCTGACCCGGAAGTATTCATCATCTACCCGACAGGAATCCTCTGGATGCCTTTACATTCAAAGATACATATGTTTGATTAAAGTTTCGACAGACCTAATAGTGAAATGGAGAAAAAGCAGCAATCCTTAATCGGCCTGTAACTCTGTTGTCTCTCCTTCCCGCCTGCTACCTCCAGACTGGCAGAGCGGCATGTCAGTGCCTGCAGACATCGCCATAGCCTACCTGATCCAGGGCAGCTTCTACGGTCACTCCATCTACGCTACAGTCTACATGGACGCGTGGAGGAAGGACTCGGCCGTAATGGTGGTGCACCACATCATCACGCTAGCACTCATCAGCTTCTCCTACGCCTTCAGGTACTCGTTCAATTCGTCAATTCTTCTGACTCTTCTAATCGTGTCCTAGCGATCACTTTATGTCGGATTATCACATTAAGCCACGGGACTGATGCGATGAGTATTTCCTGAGACGGATGGAACAGTGGTCATTGTAGGGCCATCAACATGCAACCCAAAGAGCCCCCGAAATGAATCCCTAAACAAAATCGTACTTATTTTTAGAAAAGATTTAGCTTTTTGTACTTAAAAAAGCTAAATCTTGAAATAAAATAAAATGAAATCGTCAAATGAAACCGCCCCGCAGATACCACAACGTGGGGATCCTGGTGTTGTTCCTCCACGACATCAACGACATCCAGCTGGAGTTCACCAAGCTCAACATCTACATGAAGTCCCGAGGTGGAGGCTATCACCTGCTCAACGACGTGCTGTCCAACATGGGCTCCGTCAGCTTCAGCATCACCTGGTGAGGCTCAACAAACACTCTCCCCCCACCCACTGTTATTATTATTATTATTTGTCTGTCGCTCCTGGAGATACTGAAGATAGCTCGAACATGCATTTCAATCTCTGCTTTCTATCGTGTTCTCTCAGGTTCTGGTTCCGTCTGTACTGGTTCCCTCTTAAAGTGCTGTACGCCACATGTGTGTCCAGCCTTCAGTCCGTCCCCAACATCCCCTTCTACTTCTTCTTCAACACGCTCCTCCTGGCTCTGCTGCTCATGAACATCTACTGGTTCTTGGTAGGCACACACGGGTTTATCAGTTCAAACCCAGAAGTAATGTATTATTTCGAGTCGAGTGTTTGTGTTGACTGCAATGAAATCATCTGTGTGTTTCTTGTCCCTTCTCCCCTGTCTTGTGTAGTTCATTGTGGTTTTTGTAGTGAAAGTGCTAAAGATGAAAGAGGTGAACGACGTCAGGGAGTACGAGGACGAGGACGGCAGCAAGGCGGCATCCGGACTGCACAGAGAACCTCGGGCAGAAAACAGCGATGGGGATGCTGGACATCACATCTCTGCCCAGGGGTGAGCTAACTGCATTGCACCTTGTCTTTTAATCTGCCAGAGGCCGAGGCTCCGAGGGGATTTATAACACCAGATGGCAGGTTTTTTTTACTGTAAATGTTGAGTTTGAAACCAAACCTCTGGTTTACGGTTCCATTTGTGGAACTTCCACATCAATGAATCTTTACTTGAAAGACTTGAGCCACTGTAAAGTGAAGACCTCATACAGTGCAGACTTTTACGTCAGCGTTGCTTGTAATGCCACCGGACAGAGGACTGGGATATTGAAAAACAAACATTTTAGCCTTTTAGACAGGTGTATTCTGAGGAAACAAGAATACAAGCAGGAGTCATGGCATTCCTTCAGGAATTGACTATCAATGGTAATGTGATGACTTTGTTACCACTTACATACTTCCATGCTGTAAGATGCTATACATAGCATAGCATTAAAGGACTCTCTGTGTCCTTTTTTAAACGCATCACAATCTCCTCTGATGTAAGAATGCAGACTCAACACCTGGAGCGATAGTGAGCTAACAAGAATTTGTCAACGTGACTAAAGCCAAAGTATATCGGTTCGTGCCTTTATCTGAACTTCCTGGTTCATCCGTCTTTATCTGGCGAGCTGCCTTTACCCTCCCGGCCGTCATGTGTAGCTCTGTCATCTGCTGCTGATTATTGTGGCAGCCTTTGACCCCTGACACTCTGAAAACGTCGATACAATCGACTCCCGCGTTCACGGAAAGAGAACCACGCTGTGCTCTCCGCCGTGTCGCCGAGCAATCCCAACGAACCCACGACCCAACCAGACGCTCTTCTGGAAAGAGCAGATCTCCCCCTGAGCTAGATGAACTAGCGGTGCTCCCTGGTAGATAGGATCAAAGAGCCCGAGGGCCATATGGAGATGTGATCATGGGAGTGATTATGTGGCACTCCTTATCTGCCCGGCCTTGACTACTGCTGATATCCTCTCTTCGTGCTAAATGCCTCCCACTCGATCACCTTACCTGACAGGCTTATTCTCCTGTCCTGTGCTTCGCTCTCTCAGTTCGTTGACTCTCCCTCGTGTGTCTCTCTATCTCTCTCTCCTCCCAGGAAGCCGGTGCAGAATGGGGTCACCAAAGAGAAGCGCCTATAACAGGCTCTCCGTCGCCACCACCTGGCACTGGGCTACAAGTGCAGGACCAGACGCCCTCGTTGGGCGGCTCACGTTTAAAAAAAAAAACAACGTGGCTGCAGGCGAGAGTGTCACGGAAAGAAAAAAGGGAGGAAAATAGAAAGTGGGGTTGCAATGGGTTTTTACTCTTTTTTCCATTTGTCTTAGAACATTTTATTTCATCACTGTCATTTCGTTTTTGTTTTTATTAGAGCGCTGTGAATGTTATTTCAGGTGACTTTTCTTTTGGTCTTATTGTTGCAAACTTTAAATTTTGATAGATTCCGTAGGAACAGAAACCAGTTTGGATTTTTGAGTTGGACTGTGATTTTCTCGTACGGTAGTAGAGGGGCGTCCTGGCCGTGAGCAGCACTGCTGTGCCCAGACACGGAGCCTTTTAAAGGCCTGTCCGGGTTCTGTAGACATTTTAGACCCATAGTAACCTTTAGCGACCTGGTAAACAAGCAGTTGTGTGCTAGTTGTTTGACGAATTCCTTGTCTCCTTTAAACCACCGCAGGAGAAACGGCAAAAAAAAGAAAAATCATGATTCAAAAGGGAACCGTTGCGTTGTCAGCATTCTCAGTATCCTTTCCCACGGCTGCGAAGAGGCATCTCTGGCACTACAAGCTGCCGTTTTACCACACGTATTGATTTTCATATCATTGCACAAATGAGTGGCGGTGACCACACAGCTCTGGCGTCCATTAGTATGAATCGAAAAGCCACATTGGTGTGTGTAGGAATGTGTGTGTTAGATGTTTCAGGATGGATGTAGCTGGATCTTTAAAATCCGTCACAACATTTCACCTCTTAGTTTTTTTTTAGTTTTTTTTTTTACATGTTATCTTTAAATGTTATCTTGTACTGATGATCAAGAGGCATTGAAAATATTTAATTGTAGGGAAAAAGCGTTTTATTCCTATTATTCTGTCTTTTCCTACGTGTGTTTGCAAAGCATCTGTTGCTGCACTGACATGAAGGCGTACAAGCTGGTTGCTGGTTTGATGACAGCAAATAGCTGAAATTGATTGACTGGGTTTCAGTATCATCCTCATTACTTGATTCGTTGAAATAATATGGGTTTGATTAACATTTATAACCATTTTGCGTGTGTTGGCGGCTATCGGGTTCGTAGACAATTGGAACAATAGCCCAGGACTTGTGTAAAGATAAAGATTAGTCGTATGGAAAAAATAATAATGTATGCACACATTGTGATATTCAGGATTGCATGACATTGAATGATTTTGGAAATATGCTATGAATTTGTCCTCCAAGCAATGAAGAAGAAAAAAAATCCTCTAGCAATGTAATCATAATGTCTTTATTAATGTCTAAAAATCATGATGAACTATTTTTTTGAAGCAGCAGTAACCACTGAACACACATAACGTTGGCTGACACGCACACACACACAAACCAGTGTGAGATACAATCTCCGTGGCATTTAGACGTGTCCATTTTAAGATGTACTTCAGACACGCATTAAAAGATCAGATTATCTCGTTATCTCTGGAAATCCCGCTCATCGGGATATCTGTAATTCCAAAACATTCAAATTAGACTACAGCAAAAGGTTTTTTCCCTTCAATCCAGGAGTTACTCTGGATCCAACTCATTTGTGTGTGTGTGTGTGTGTTAGTGGAAACATCTGTTGCACCTGTATAAAAAAGGGGATATTTCTATTCTTCCTATCTTCTCGATCAACTTCAAGCTGTGTTTGGATGAACAGCATGCTTGTGCTGCTGGAGCGGGCCGCAGATGTCGCGCTGCTTTAGTTTTAATCTGTTTGTCTTCCACGATCCCCAAATCCGCACATGAGGGGAGTTACAAATAACTTTTAATTTTATATCAAACTTTCACTTTTATTGCTGTATTTTAGATTATCATCGTTGATATTTTGTTTTCTTTTTTGGAATTGCTGCTGTCTTTTTTTCTCTGAGAACACTGTTGGTATTCCAGTCTTGTTTTTTTCCTGCTGTATACAAGTCGGAAAGTGTGTTTTTGTTCCTCTACATTACAAACATCCGGCTTTGGTCTCAACTCTCTTCCCTTTAGTCTGAATTCAGGCTCACCTTCATTTTGCTGGTCAAGACGCAGCAGCGCTGAAGAGGAACACGGTTGCTGTGTGTAACGGATCAGACATCGGTGTTCTGGCACGAGGAGACCTCTGAGGTCTCGACGGCTCGGCTAGATGAGACGATGATTTGGTGTCGGATGACAGGAGCAAAGTCTGCAGTAAACCCACAAAGACCTGTGATTAGGATTCGATGTGACTCATACCTCTAGTCTGGTACGGTTCTGTGTGCGAAACCAGCACCTTTCCATCTCTGCCCAACTGTGTCACGCTGCTGTGCTGCATAGTCCTGGGATGTGTTGGACGAGCACCTTCGAGGGGCGGGCGATGTGACGAAATAACAGCATAATACAGTATTTATTTTCCCTAAAATTCCACAAGGGGTTGTATGGATAATTGGATTTTGTAATTAGTCATTTACTTTGATGGATTCGCCAAAAGCAGCCGCAGCAACCACCAGGTGTGGATTAGATAGGAATCGATAAAACACGTTATAAATCCGACACATGTGAATTACATTGTAACCGTGTCGCACAACCCTAACTGCTATGCAGACAAATCTGAAATTGAAATCTTTGTATTTATTTAGCGGATTCTTATTTAAACGTCCAAAATGTTGGAAAGACGTCGCCCCGTGAAGCTCAGTTCAGTCGGACAACTTGTTGGCGCACAGTCGATACCTGGTGTCCAGCGTCTGACCGCCTCCCTTTTCCATTTGAATGAACTAACGTCAGCCGAGAGGAGACCAGGGAGTGACGACAAAGCGATCAGGGCACAAGGGAGCCGCCGCAGCTCAGAGTGGACGAGTCTGATCTCGTCAATCCTTTATTTTCAAACTTTAGGTGGGGGAGACGATAGAAGTAGTCGGCCTCAAAGCGTGCAAGAACGTCCCAACCACATTTTGGACTTTGTCAGCGGTGAGAAGTGTTTGCAAACTGAGCATCACCGGCCATGCGTTGGGTGTTCTGTTCTGAATATGACTCGCAGGCTTCGCCTCCATTATGACACAAAGTATTTTCATTGAGTGCTTTGATTGTGCCAAAATGTCCATCCAAATTACTAGAAGTGTTTGTGGGAGCTGGTGACGAGCACGTAGGAGCGCTGGTAGAGTGACGGGCTGAAAAGGCCCTGCTGGTATTTCTTCTAAATTGCACTGTAATTTATTAATATTATTGTTCACTACGAAATTAGAAAAGGGAAAAGGGAGAATTTGGGAATTTTTATGACTTTCTGCAGAGGAGAAATTGAACTAAAACATGTTAAAGTGGATTTTGTGACATATTTGCTGGATTATTGAATCATTGTAATTGGCACAAGTTGACAACTTTGTTATTGATTGCTTTCTGAATCGGACCACCTGATTGAAGACCTTTCTCTTTTGAAATGCTATTTTAATACCATTCAGCCAATGTTATAGTTTCATTTTTTCCCATAAAATAAAACCAAACATGTCAGTAAATAAAAGTCGTTTTCCTTGTGATTTTATTTTTTTTTATTTTTTAAATCACAACTGATGTCCTTTTCATTGCAAAGATCGTGTTGTGGATGAGGCCAAATAGAGATCAGACCAGAGGAGAGTTCAGTGCATAAATGAAATCTAGCTTCAATAAATTAAAAATTCTCATGTACCACACAGTATTTCCCTCACGTTGGTAATATAAAAACAGGGGAAAAAAAGGGGGCAGGACACTGGTCATGCAGTAAAAAGTGGGAAATATCGAAAGGCAAAAACACAACGTTCACCCACAAGAAGACTATGGCAGAGAAAAGTTCAAGGAAACACTGCAGAACTCATTTTACAGACACCAACATCTCACGAAATTAAGAATCTCGGTGCGCTCAAGATGTACGTCCCCATCTAATCCGACGCACCTTTTGTGTTATTGCCCATTAAGACGTCCAGTGTACAAACACTGCAGTGCTGGACCAGCATCTTGACATGGCTTCAAAAAATATATCAGATAAATGTCAAATCACATTATTGCTGCAGGCAGCAAAAGGTCACATTCAACAAAACATGTTTTCCACTGATAAAAGGGTGTAACGGGGTGGAGTCTTATCTCATGTGTTGATAGGTAATCGGACACACTTAACACACACCTGTGCTTTGATTAGACAAACATGACCTTTTGACATGAGTTTTAAGGTAAGTCAACCATCAGCATTTGTTTTATCCATTCATGTAAAAAAACAACAAAAAAACGTATTTCACACACCAACAGAAAAAAACCTCATCTACAGAAAATGTGGCACAAAAAGGGAAATCTTAAAAAGGTGTAATCTGTGTAGACTTCTATATGGTTATAAATTTAACATGATTAGGAGACTAATACAATAATAATCTGGCAAATATTTAATTCAATTTAATGTTTCTTTTAATAAACTACCAAGGCGATTGAATGAGGATGATGTAATGTTTAAATTACTTTATCCATAAAATCTATGTTAATCTGTCCAACTCCGTCTCGATGCCGATTCACAGTAAGTCATTTGCCAAGTAATGTTGAATGGCTTTTTTTTTAGAGTTTCCCTTTGAGCGGCATCGCTGACGGCGTTTCCTCGATGAGCAGTGGGGGCGGGACAGGGACACATGGAGGACTTTGTATCTTGTTAACTGTTAATGTCTTTCTGCACATTAGAAGGTGTTGTTACAGACTGTGGATTTAAAAGGAAGTCGGTACGCTAAGAAACAACCAAATACAATTACCTATTTGAACGTCTTTATGAAAATTTGAGTATTCAAATTCAAACTTCTCCATGGCAACCAGGTAGGGTGAGCAGATCTGCTGACTAAAGAAATTCTTGGCTCAACTCTGCCTGGTCGGTTTCTCCCTGTAGCTGCCTGAGACGACACATGACATCGGTTTGGCAGAGCGAACCCTCGTACATCATACAACTCATCTCATCTAGATCTCACAGTTGTTGACAAATGCTTCCAAGTCCCGCACAAGAGTGAACTAATGAAATATATGTCCGGCGCAGGGATCCTTACTAATGAATGACGAGACATCGCTGTCCGTGACGACAGGGAGATTGATAAAAAATGATTCCTGATTATTCTGGTCCGTGAGACCACATGGATTAAGTTGACAGCAGGACAGGATCTGACATCAGAGTCTGTGGATCAGGATGAAGGAGATGGAAGCGATTCTGCTGGCTTTGAAAAGCATAACGAGAACAGCAGCTGCGTTCCCACTGCTAAAAGTTCCTTGATTTGTGAAAAGAAAATGAGGGATCGGGGTAGAAAAAAAACTAAACAAAAAAACCCCTCATGCTTCTTTAGTTAGCCTTCGTCTTGGGTTGGGTGACTCTGCGTACAACACTGTAGAAGACTCCAAAGTTCTGCAGAAAAAGAGCATGACGAGAGTTCATTATCATTTTAATCGCAGACCTTTTACGCACATGGAATATCAACAACGTCGACGCGGAACCGTGGGCGCTCGTCAACGTCAACTTGTCCGTATTGATCTCCGCCGACTGCTCAAGAGGAAAGATCTGACTCTCTAGCGCCCAAATGCTCCACCGCCGTGAAAAGCAATGAGCTGATACATCATTATTGTGAAACATTGGTTAGAGGCTGGAAGAGAACGCCGCGTGCTGGGGGAGCTCAGTGACTTACCTGGATAGCGAGATACATCATTCCCAAGTAGGCTGCGATGCACACCGCCAGCAGCAAGTCAAAAATAGCCGGCTTCACTCTGAGAGGGGACGAGAGTGAGCGAGATACAGGGGCGATTATCAAAAAGGGAAACCGCACCAAATCCTCTTTGACATAATGTCATGGTGTATTTTAATGGACAAAAAGAAAAGTGTGAAACTAAGTGAAGCCTTGGGGACAGAGTTATGAAGGTATGAGGTGAGGAGCTCGTTACCTGTACGCGTTCATAGTCTGCTTCAGCTGGTCGTAGAAAACAAACTCTGGATCCCTGAGGACAAAACAGAGAAAGACTTGAAACCAATATTTCAAGCATATTTCATTTGTGGCGATTCATTCATGACGCTGGTACTTTTGATACTTTTGTTTTAAAGAATTGGTGGTCCAATTTCCAATAAAATACTGGAATATTTAGACTGTGTTACACCGGCTGTGATGACAGCCTACTAATTCAATCAATAGAGGGAAGATTAACTCATGTATTTACCAACTACTGGATCTGTGTGCTCACTCTTTAAAAGGAACAATGACCTTCCCCGTCGCCCGTCTCTACCTTTTGTCAGCTTTGACGTAGTGTCTCTTCACGTCCTTGAGGTAGTGTCCGAGGTGATACTCCAGAGTGGACACCACGCTGCTGTCTTTGTCCACCAGCTGAGCGGCTCGGGGCTGCGCCGTGAGCCAGTCCACCACCGCCGACTGCTGCTCGTCCTGCACCTGCTGACGCAACGCGTCGCACAAACCGCATTACAACACGAGGCGTACGCCATGTCAGCGTCCGCGATGGACGGCTCGGTGTCCTCGCGCAAATTCTTTCCCCCCCCCCCTGACTTGCAGTTGTGTGACTCACCATCTGTTCAGTGAAGATCTGCAGGTCCCCGGGAGCCCCCTGTGAAGAACGGTGCACACAACAGCAGAAATGTCAAATCCCAGGCGGGAAGGAGGGAGACTCTGGAGCCGCATCATCTCCTCCGTCTGCGCGTTTACCTTTTCTGTGAGGTTGTAGATGACCCGAGCCAGCGCCTCGGCTACCAGCTTGGTGTTCCTACTGAGCTTCTTCACATCTACATGAGGCCTGTAAAAACACAGTAACACGGGTGCACGCAGTTAAGAGATGGTGGAAAGAAGACAAAAAGGTGAGCCAAAGAAAGGGGAGTGAGGGGGGGGCACCAATCAAAGAGCATCCATTATAACCCAGGGCAGCCGATACGCTAAAAGTTTGAGAGAAGAAAGAGTGAACATCAAATAAACCGACCGGAAAGGGGTCAAGTTTCAAATTGTAACACTTAACCGATTAATGGTTTACTAACAGCCAGGAGGGGACAGGAGGGGACAGGGTGGGACAGGGTGGGACAGGAGAGGACCATACAAAAGATGTCACAGCCAAGCTTAAACAACCTCACTCTCTCATTCCACATCTAACAGAAGTGCATAAATACGGTCACGAATGATGTCAAATATGCACTGGCTGCACCCTCACAGCGGTCTTTCGGTGAAGGTGTATCCAGGGGACTGGGGGGTAAAGATGGGGGGTAAAGATGGGGGGGGGGGGTGGAATGGGCCTATGACATGAAGCTGGGATGGAAACGCTTTTCTCTGGGGTGATTCGGAGACTCGCAGTAGTGAACCCACCCAGCAGGGGGCTCTCCCGCTCCGTGGCGAGAGGAGGGGGACACTGACCGCACGTCCATGATGCTGAAGCGCTGAGCCAGGCGGTGGGAGGGCAGGTGGGACAACGTGAAGGCCGGCAGGCGGCGGATCCCGAAGCGCTCGTGCTCCCAGGCCAGCATGTCGTCGGCCAGGTTGATTTTCTTGTGGACCATGGAGAACTTGACCTCCGGGTACTGACTGGCGGCCACCTGAGAGGAAATGTAGTTCCAAATGATCAACTAGAATCTAATTCACGACACGGGTCGAGTCAGATAAATAGAGCTAAACTAGATTTGACGATGACATAAATGAAAATAATCAGACTGAGGTGCATCAAGCCGCGAGGTTCTTACCAGCTCCAGTTCTTTAAGTAGAGAAAACTGAGGAGATCCTTCTTTAGGAGGTTTGGACACGTGGAGATGCAGAGAGTCTCCGTTCCCCAGAGTGTCCAGACACAAGACAAAGGCTACGTTGTCCTGCAGCAGACTGGAGTCTATCGGGAGAGGGAAAACAATGGAATATGTGAATTCAAAAACAGGAGGGGGTAAAAACATTAAAACATCAATAACCAAATGTTGAATGTAGTGACTTATAAGAAAAATAATTCTTTGTCCAGATTGTGGGTATTAGAATAGAATCATAGCCCAAACAAATTGCATACAGAACCAAATTGTAAGAACACGAGTACCTGTATGGTCCAGATTGTCCTCCAGCCAACGCTTGGTCCCCTGGTAGTTGAACTTCCCCCCCCCAGATACAAAGAACAGCAGGTTGTACCTGCGCACACAACATGATTCACACGCCGGTCAAATCTAGGAAGGGAAATTTCCTGATGGATGCGTGATGATAAATCAATGAATAGCTATTAAGATTAGAGTTAACAAAAAGGCAAATGACAATAACGATGATACATATAAATGATGGACGAATCAAGTGGATGGTGCTGACTTTCAACTTCTGCCACACGCCAGTAAGACAGTTAAGTCCATTAGTCCTTCACAGACCACTCTGTCAGAAGTCCTTCCACTCAGCTACTGCTGGGCACATTTTGACATAAGAATCAGTCTGCGCCATCTTATTGACCGCTTTTAAGTGTTTACCAGTTGGCTGTGGTTCTTACGGCCGGCAGAGTGCACCGAGGATGTTCGGGATAGTTCTCAAAAAGCATTTGAAGTAGGACTCTAACCCGGACAAATGTGAGGGAATAAAAAAAGATTTGATCTTACGCTCAGATGGACCACTGAGGTCAGCACTCAATACCACTTTGACCGTTTCATACATAATGCATAAAATGAGAGCGCAGCATAGTCCAGGGGGGGGGGGGGGGGGGGCGGTCTTTAACATGACTTTATAATAGACAAAGCTTTTTTTTAATGCAACTAAAAGTGTTTGTAAATATATATAGATATATTTTTTTTTTTACATAAAGGGCGGAGGGACTTCCAGCCACTATTTCTTCTGTCTCCCCTCCGTCCAATCCTTTTAGAGCTTTAAAAGCTAATGACGACATGAATGGCAGCGCCGTCCTCGTCACTCACCCAGCGTGTGTCCTCTTGTAGGTGTAAAGTTTTGAAAAGAGACGAGCCAGCTCCAGCAACATGGACACCCCGCTGCCGTTTGAGTCCGCTCCGTACGACAGCCACTGGAAACACACAAACGTTGGTTTACCCTCCGGTTGTGTTGCATTACAGTTTGTCTTAGAAAACAGTTATTTACTAAGGGAAACAGGAGCTGTGAACATACAGGAGCGATTCCAAAAGAGTCGTAGTGGGCGACCACCACGATAGTCGGCAGGTCTTCTCCTCCGACTCCGGCCAGACGACCCTGGACAATAAAGAAAGGGCGCCATTAGATGACATGAAGAAAACAAAAACAATCACATTATCTAGATCATGTGCTTCAGCTGAACCAATGGCATCCTGCTGATTAAACAGGCTGGTAGCACAGCTGCTGCAGGTTACAGTCGCATTCGACCTCATAGGGTTTTTACATTAAATGTCATTTAGCTGACGCTTTATCCAAAGCGACTTACAATAAGTGCTTTCAACCATAGGGATACAAACTCAGAAGAGCAAGAAACAAGAAAGTGCAATTTCATTGACTTAAACTATGTGTTCTGCAGAGATAATCAACTTGAGACAATGATCAACGCCATCCAAAAACCACGGAATTGTGAAAAGAACGGACAGAAATATTGTGGTAATCAATTCCAGAAGAACATTCACATGAAAAGTATTAATAATCCTTGTTTAGCGTTGGAGCTTTCAGTTATACTCACAGGAAATACAAGGAAAGGAATACAGGTAATTCTATCTGCGATTCAACAGTCCTGACAACCAAGACTGTAACAAGCAACCCTGACTGGTGCTCCTGATGTTTATTTATCTGTACAGAAAATCCAGGTACTTCAGTTTGACATTTTGGGTCGATTCTATAAAAGAAATCTTTTATTATTATATCAATTATTAAGAATATAATGTGACTGAAGTTACAAATACTGATATTCTTCTTTGCAAAGATTGGCTCGTGGGAAAGTTAGATTAGAGTAGAGATTATGTTGAAGTGTCTCACCTCTAGACTGGTGATGGCCCAGTCGCTGACAGCTTTACTCTGCGCTCCACTGGTTACCATCTGGAAGCCGTTGGCTGTGGCCGTATGCAGCAGCACTACAAAATCCAACACAGCATTAGAATTCTCCAACTTGCCAATCGTGGAATCATAAGATGCCCATTTCATTATAAATGTGTAAAATGCAGACATGGGAAGAGACATTGAACCCGACAGCAGGTCCGATCTAGAGCAAACAAATACCTTCTGCTGCTGATAACGAGCCCTGTGAGGAAGAGGAGGTCAGGGTCTGGGTGTAGATGGACAGCAGCTCATCGTCCTCCATGGCAAAGTAGACGGGGACGATGGTCTCCGTGGCCAACATCTCCGGCTCCAGCTCCATGAACTGCTGCACATGATAAAACAGGGGAGACCAGCGCGTTTTAACAAGACGCGGCACACAGCTCAGTTTGTTAGCGCAAGATGCTGATGGATCCAAACATGAAAAGGGAGTTTAGTATTTAATTCATTAAACTCTGCAAGTTAAAAACACAGCACACATTTTGGGACAGCCTCACTAGGAAGCAGGAGAGGAGCGGCATTACAAAATAACCTTTTGTTACTATAATCACTCACCAAAAATTGAAATTAGTTACGTAACGAAATGGATAACTCATAAAGTGCCCACTACTTGTGCTCTCCAGAAGGACTAATCTAATAATCTCGCTCATAAAACTAAGCTGTGGGTTTTTGTAGGATAACATCTAACCTCTGTGAAACCTTCTAAACCCTTTTCTTTGTTTTTGAGTCCCACTGAGCTCGGGCAAGTTAAGTAAAAAGCTTAAAATATAGTGCACATGATGGTGATGTAATCCAAACGGTGCATTTGGACACTGCTCGCCTCTGTTAGGATTTTCTTGAGAAATTAGGAATGCTACTCATTACTTGTACCGAGCATAGAGTGTGATAACAATACACGCAATATTCCTTCTTGTTGCGCCCTAAATTGTAGCCCACTTTCGAATGAATGTTGCACCAACGCTCTCCTTTGCATTTGACTTTACGAAGTGGAAACGGCGAAGGGACAGGGACACACGAGACATTCATTTCAGCGTCCTCACCTGTACTATGTCCTGGGGCATAGCAGACATGTTCTTGGGCAGGATGATGACCACAGCTCCTGCCGACTGGCGCAGAGCCTTCTGGTACTCCTCATAGGAGAACTCTGCCAGTCGCATGATAACACAACGACGACTTAGTACCTCTGCTTCCACAGTACGAGCCTCCGTGTTCAGGATGGCATTCCTGGTACCTGAGTGGGGGATGGGGGGGGGGACACGATAGACATTAATATGAAACAGTAACTCTTGACTTCATGTCACGTGAAAAAGCTGTTAAGCTGAAAAGCCACTGTGTTGAGTTGGAATGGTCAGAATGGTTCTGGTTCTGATCCATTCTGTAGACACGCACTTTAACCAAGGAGCTGTGGCTTGGTTGATCCCTTTTGTCAAGGCTGGTAACCTTCATGAATCCTCCTCAAACAGGTGACACACAAATAGCCATTACGACTTCTGCTTTGAAAATGCTGTTGCGGTTGGAAATTAAGACAGAGGTTTGTTTGTAATGTTGCTAACGTATTAATGTATTAGAGTGAAGAGTCGTAAATTGGAATGCGTTAGTGAGTACACGTGGGAAGGATGTTCAGATATCATTTTAAGTAACATTAAGGATCCAAACTGTCTCCAAATGAATGAGCTAACTTACGTTAGCTTGTCTCTCGTTACTAGCAAGGCTAAGCTACATTAGCACCAAGCTAGCTGCTGCTGCTCCGAACCTGCACTGAACTGTTGCTTACGGTCAGCTCCTGAAAGCTACGAGTTTGACGTTGGAGATCGCTTAAGTTTCGCGTAATACACAACATGGGGAAACAGCGGACTCACCGTAGGGCTGACCCTGCAGGTCGTACTGCTGCATGCGGTACACCGTAAACTCGTGCGCCGCCTCGGCCGGGAGCGGCGACACCAGGATCAACACCGCGGGGATAAACACAATGAAGGTTAAGGGGAACGAGGACTTAAACATGTTATCGAAGACTTCACTGGCCTCCTCAAACATTGTGGCGATTTTGTTGTGCGAACAGCTAGGGTTGGAATAATATGTTCAGCTGTCGCTGCGTTCGACTACTGACAGGCAGGGACCCTTGTTTAGCTTTAGCTAGCTAGCTAGCTTACCAACCACTATGCTCGACCGGAGCGTATGACAGATCATTCTGGTCAGGCGAATAGCGACCAGCTGCTATACTCTGCGCATCCACTGGGACAAATCCGACGTCCTTGTTTCCTCCTGAAAATGGAGAAAAATAATATTGTCTGTCTGTGTGTTTAAGAAAAATACGTGTTTATGTATGTCATTTATTCTATAAGTATTTAAACATTTGAGTTGTGTTGAATCAACGGTCCTTCAGGAGTCATCCAGGGCAGCTATAACCGAAAGGAGGTGTTATGTTATTCACTGACGCTAGATGCCGCTGGACACCTGCTTTTTGTAAAAAAGCATTTGTTTTTCTATTTTCCTGTTCAGGGCACGACTGTTGTCCACTACAGCATCTTACACAAAGGGCCTTTAATTAAGTTATAATAATGTTTGTTTGAAAAATAATTGATATCACATTTCATGGACGCCCCTTGAATTAGCAGGTTGTTAAGACTTGACCTGACACGGCCCGCTGCTTCCAGTGGGAGTCAAGAGCACAGGTAACATCCACAATACCAAGACAACCGCTGGTCAATCAGTCTTTTTATTAACAGACTTAAAAGCCCCTCGAAATAGTCAGAGCTTTGACTTGGTGATTGTATGAAACATAACAACATTTGTAATGCTTAACAACTTATTTATTTCAAAAAGAGAAAATATCAGTTTAACATTCCAGATTTGGTAAACTTCATATCTGTCTCTGTGTGGATTATTCTGCTATGCGTTGACATTTGTTGAAAAGACATATCTGGACATTTATATGCATCTTCTTATGTAGTCAAATATTTGAAAATACACTTAGATATATTAAATCCTTTAACTATGTAACGAGAGCTATCATTAAAGTTGTATTTCATTAAAGAACACCAATACAAATGAAAAGCCTGCAACCAGTTGGAGTTCAAAATCCTGTTCTCGCTCTCTCTCCTCTCCCCGTCTCCCCCTCCTGAGGCCGCTGTGCTAAGTGGCAGATTAATGCTGATATGATGTCCTACCATCCCACTTAATGGACCTTGGCGTCATTATTTCCTTTTGTATGAGTAATCCATGCACGGGCCGGTGAGACAGGGCAGGCAGCAAACAAAACACAAAACCAATTTGGTGTGGACGGTGAAGCTCATTGTAATGATTACACATTACGGGGAGAAATGATCATTTGGAGATGCGCTCACATGACCGGCAGTCTGGCTGAAGGGAAAACACACCGGTGAAGACAACAGTAAAAGAGAACAATTGTTTCAAGGGAAAAACGCTCTTGTGCGGATGGCCGCCGTAAATCACGTGAATGTGATTCCTCAAAATTTGTAACACACCCTATTATCCCAGGATCGTCACCAGCTTAGCAAAAAGGGCACTTTTTTTTTTTACCTGAAGTTGTTTCATCTAAAAAAATAAAATAATCCAAACACGACTGTGTGCGCGCTAGAGTGTAGACTCAAGAGCACGCACACACACACACACACACACACACACACACACACACACACACACACACACACACACACAGACAATGCAGGAGCTGTTCCGTGTCCTCATTTCTTACCAGGGCTCCTGGGAATGTCCTGAATCAGACCAGCCTTTGCTCCCGGACCCCTGGCCACAGAAAAACACTTTCTCTGTGCAACCACACAAAAGGTGCAGTCAGTGTGTGTTTCGTACGGCGGATTAACGAGAGATTATCTACCTAGCAGTAAGTAAGCAATTTCTGTGTAGGATGCCTATGTAAATTGCCCCCCCCCATAGAGTATTGCCCCTTCTCATTCTCCGAGGATGCTGTCATTTTCTCAAACACTGGCCCCACTGAAGTGTTCAAACCGCTCAACGGCAAGGTCGCAATCAAAGGATACCAGAGATGTACTGTAAGAAGGAGTGATTTCTGGCTGCACACAGGCGCCACTATGAACACACAACGGTGGTCCTGACCTATGGAGCAAGTTGTTTACGCCTTAAAACATACCACCCGCTATATAATCCCCTTGTTGGCGGGCAGAAGCTGGAAAAAAAAGGGGCCACGCTTCACACTACTTTACACTTTTTGAGCAAGTAAGTACATGTCTTCCGGCGCAAGCGCCCACTACACTGATTCTTGCTATTCATGAAAGAATCCTGTCACAAAACGCACCACCTTTTAGTTTGTTTTGATCTGTTCTGTTGGTTTCTGCTGTCTATTCAGGTCCTCCACTCAGCACGAACCCTCAGTCTCCGGACCCGGTTTTCCGTGCCTATCTCACCTGCTGCTCATTTCTCTCTGTAGTCCCTCAGTATTTATATCGGGCCAGCTGCGCTTGGTTCCTGCCAGATTGTTACAGTGATCGTTTTCTATTTTCTGAATCTGATCTACCCATTCCAACTCAGCCTTCCCGTTTGGACCAGGATTTTTCTCCGTGTCCATTCTGGGTTTATTTGCTTGATCTCCCTGTTTTGTCCCCACCTGAACATAAAGTAAACTGTACCTCTGCCTCTTTTTTGGTTTCCAGTGTACTATTTAGCATTACAAATCTAGTTCTCTAGATGCTGTTCCTAAAAATATATGGTGAAAAATGACACTGACCGGTATGCCACGCCCCCGAATGAAGATGTATCACTGAATTTACATCCAGTAAACACTCAATGATAATTTTTAAAGTATTCACGGAATATGTTCTTATTTTGGACATTGTTATATTTGTTACTTAGCACACCCTGGGTCAGTACGATGATTAATATTGGACGACTGGCCAACACAGCGAGGAAGACACCATCTGAAACGTTGGAGTTACTATGAATTCACGGTAATACCAGAAAAATGCAAAATTTGAAAAACTTAATTGTCACAAACTGGAGGATTCAGTCTGAAGCATAAAGCTGTGGTTGATCCCTCAACAGGACATGGTAATGATGGGTCTGAGATAATGGCTGACTCAACACAAAATATGACCATACTTAACTTTTCCTCTTTTGCTGATTTGCATTTGATTTGTGGCCCGGTGGAGGCAAAACTTCGACCAGGACTCCTTTACGTACCAGGGAATTCATTTTCCAATTATTTGTGTTAGAGGCCATTGGAAATAAGACAAAGAAAATGGCAAACCATGGTGTATGACAACTGAGCTGCAGCCACTGAGACCGTGAGCCTATTTGGTTGCGCGGGGCAACAGTCAGATAATGGATGACGAGGCCTTGTGGAGCCAGCCGTTCCATTAGGTTTCGTTAATGCGGTCAGAGGAGGTTGGCGGGGCTCATCCGCCTTCGTATCCACTTTCAGAGACGCTCACTCATTCTCGCCAGCGGGTTCCTCCCTCCTCTCCGTTGGGTTACAGTTATCTCCCTCTTGCTTCTTACTGTATATCCTTTACTCTCTATCCTCCCTCTCGCTCATTATTTTTGTCTTTATCTCTTATTTCCATGATTCTTGGGAGGCTTTGAGGCGATCCGTCACGTGTGGCTGCTTCAGATTAGGTGGTGGTTTTCGGACAGTATCACCCCAGCGGTTGCACAGCAGTAGAGTACACATTGTGTCTAAACCGCTGCACCAAGGGATTTTCATTTGATTACCGTAACACAATTTTTAGGGGCCTATTCTCAAATTGCTGTGCTTTGCTTTACAAGCATCTCTGTGTGGCAAGCTAGGAACTCCAGGCTTGAGAAAGAGGAACGAACGAGTCGTGGACTGAACGTCCGAACTGTGCATATAGTGGGCAGAACAGAGCGGAATTCATGAATGGGTGTGTGTGTGTGTGTGTGTGTGTGTGTGTGTGTGTGTGTGTGTGTGTGTGTGTGTGTGTGTGTGTGTGAAAGAGTGTCGCAATAACTTTCTACATAATGCTGGGAATTATAGCAGCAAGTAGGACGGGGATCTTGTCTAATGCTTTCCTGTCTGTCTTTCGTGTTCTTTGGTTCCCATAACAGCTGGTTTACCAACCTTACAAAATGCTATTTTGTTTACACCATTTAAGTACATTATCTTCATCTATGTATCCGTCTTATTGTCTGTCTGTTGGTTATTTATCAGGTAAACAAAAGCACATTCTTTTAAACTTTATATCCAATGTATTAGGTGCTCGTTGTTCTTTTTTACTGGCCATAAGGGGCATCGGTACAAGCTGTAAACGCTAAAATTGACTTATCATCACCTTATAAAGTAGTTATGGCCTATAAAGGACTTGCCTATTTACACATCCAGCAGACGCAGGACAACAATGTCCTTTGGCCGGGCTTTTCTTTTGTCCACCTGACAAATGCGAGTCCAATATTCACTTTTGTTTTTGCGGTCTCTCCCAAAGGGAACGCGCGCACCAGATAGTCCCTAAAAGCACGTCGGTTCCTGGGCGGTTCCTGGCACATCGCTCCTTCACTGCGTCACGTCTCTGACCCCCGCCAGAGCGGCCGAGGAGCCCCGCATCGCTCGTCCGCACCTGCCTGTCATGTTTTCGTCCGCCCTGCTGCTGCATCACAAAGGACGCCTGTGCCTGCAGAGCCACTTCTGACCTTCTCCCTCACCCGGTCCCTCTCTCTCTCTCTCTCCCCCCCAGCTGAGCGGGAAGCTGCCTCTCTGTCAGCCTAATAAACACAAAAACAAATTGCAGCAGGTTAGAAGTATGCAGCGTGGGACGGAGCTGTTAATGTAATGAACTTGGCTTCATGGAAATACGAGGCAATTATACTCCCACGGTGCCTCCCTCTAACCCAGACAGACTGAATGGGAAGAGGAGGGGGGGGGAGAAATCAGGGAGCTAAGAAGAGAAATGGGGGTTTAACTGAGAGAATAGAGCCATTTAGCCGGCCCACAGGAGTAGGAAGTGTGCTGTCTGTGTGTGAGCTCAAACACCAATCAGTCATGAGGCCGCCTCATGCAGAGGTCACACCGGGCCTCAGGGAGCATTTTCCGACCATCGCTCACACTCCCGCTGTTTGTTTTGGTTGTTTGCCGGCGTGATTGCCGGCCAGGTTTGAGTTGTTCAGGTGAAGATAAAGAGAAACCGGGATACAGACGAGGGGTGAGCGTGGCGTGCTGGCCGCGTATTTAGAGCTCAATGTCTTATGTCATGTTAGTATCCACCGAGGCAATTTCTTCTAATTGCCACAAAAACATTAATCTTAGATCGGATAAAAAATAAATATAATGTATAAAAACAGAGTTAAGTTTAACAACGAGCATAACTATAGCAGCAAATGACCCCGTCATTTCCCTTGGCGTTGTTGCAGTGCTAAAATAATTAACATTTGCGCTGTATTTTTTAATCCAAATGTCACCAGTAAAAAGGTGGGTTGTCATTATTTTGTTTTTCCTCGTATCTGCTTAACCCTGTTTCCACTCTTTGTGTTGAGCTAAGCTAAACTGTTTCTAGCTCCAGCTTTGTATTGATTAATACACCTGATCAGAACTAAGCTATAACACAAATGCACATGGCCAAACTATTCATACTCCACGACTGGATCCCTCCTCCCTCCCAAGGGCCTCAGATCCACTCAGCAGGGATCGAATCCAAGAGCCGGAAGCAAACAAGAGCTTCGGATCTGCTTCAATCAGGGAGGCCTGATCCCTTCGGCCTCGCCACATCTGGTTTGTAATTGGCCGTGCAGCTGTAAGGACGATGCAGACGGGTTGAGCAAACGGTTGGAGGCTTTCTTACCTCCAGCCTGCTTGTGGAGGTTTAAGAGTGGTCCAATATCTATAGGCAACCCCATCACGGCATGGTTGCTCTGTGGCTCCTGTTATTTTATATCATTCTCTCTTGTCGCAGTGGATTTATCGTTTGTTATGAATATAAACATCGTCTCGCGTTTGCCAGATGCACATGAGCACATGAGTGCACAAGAGGTGGGAGGCGGGGGCAGTGGGGGGGGAGAGTGAAATTCTAGTGAACATTCAGGAAGTAATCTGGACCGGGGCCACGCAGTTGGGAGTGAATGGTTTCCGTCTGCCTCGGTTTGCAGATCTGTGTGAAATGACAGTCGCCGTCTTTTGCCTCTGTGGATCTCTCAGTTCTGACTCGCAGCTTATCAATAGATCCGTTATCAGTGTGGGGCGCTAACCTGATCTCTCCTCAGGAACATGGACCACATGTGCCGCTGGCTCTCAAACTGTATTCATGACTGAGAAGAGGGGCTCTCCGGGGGTTTTTAAGAAGCTCAAAGCGCGCCCGGCTTTGAAGCTACCAGAAAGCTCCTCTCTCACTCAACACAGATAACACACTGAGGCCCTAACCCACAGTCAGATCCTGCTACTGGTTGCACACAGGAAATGAAGAAAACGTGATGAAACCAGTGAGAAAAGCAGTGAAAAAAAAGAGAGTGTGAAGTTCAAACGGTAAAACCAGATCCGGGGTGTAAATTAAATGAATCAGAGTTGAGGACAGATTACTTGTTATTTGAGAATAAATACATAATCAAATGTTTGGGAGCGGCAATGCTTCCTGGTCAGAACTGTTTCTATTCATGGAAATACTGTAACATTAACCGATGAGTCCATTCAAAAGCCCACTGTCTTTTAAGATAAGTTTTGTTTTTAAAACATCACCACACCCACACAAATGAGAAGAGAACAAGTGGGACTAAAACTTCAAAATATGAAGACAAGAACACTTTGTCCTCAGGTAATGATGCTATTTATCAGTCAAATGTTCCTCGATATCTGATCTCGAAACGTAATGAAATCAAACCGAGTGTACGCGGTCCAAATATAGGATAAACAAAACAAGCAGTCGGGATATTAAGATATCAGATGTATTAAAGGGGCTTATCCTCAATACTATAATTCTAATATTGAAATCCACAACTATAGATATTGCTTGCATAGAGAGATAACTACTGTAGCTGTAATTCAAGAGTGGGCCTTAAGGCGGATGTCGTCATTGGTTCTCCCGTTGAACACACATAGATATAAGCTTTGATAAAATGTAAGAACACACATTTTGTCTCAGGAATATTTGTTCTTTCTACATACAATAATTATATTGAATCTTTTTTTTCTGATATTTTGTGTTTATTTGGCAAGGCACCGGTGAAAGTTCATCAAAAAAGAGAAGATAAATAAATTAATACTTATTTAGTATTATTTAGTTAATTTAATTACCTAGTATTTGGTGGAGTTTTCTTTGATAAAGACTTCAAGCTCTATTCTACCACAAACAACAACAACAACGGTTTAAATCAAGTACACAAATGTCGACACCTTTGTTTGAGCAGTTAGAAGAATCACTTATATTTCTGGGCTTCAACCTCGTGAGAACAAAATCTCATGGCATTATCTTCCAAATAGAGTTATTTTTGTTTGGATCAAAAGTGGCTGACTAACCATCATTGCCACCTGTTGAGAGTCCCTGCCATGGCTAAAAAAAGTCCGGTCCATGCATGTAAACACACGTATGTCCATCTGAGCACGTGTGTAACATCTTGTTTAGGTATATACAGTGGCTGTGTTTGTCCCAGTCCTGCTAACCGGCCACTTCCCCGGCAGTCCACTGCAAAGTGGTGGTGTGTCATCCAGATGTTGCAGCGGAGGTTTGATGAGTTCAGTTAGTCCCAAGGGATTTTCCCCATGAGCCCCTCGCTGATGCAGGGCCGCTGGGAGGAGCCATCACAGCCGACATGTGTGTCTTTCCGTGCCTCATCCTTACCTCCATCGGTGTACGGATCTCTACTCTGTAATTGAACTTCCATTTCCTGCTGCTCCTGATTACCTGCAGCCTCCTTTCCCATTCTTCTTTGTCTCCCTTTTTGAATTTGGTACAATCTTAGACGTTTTCCCCTGTGCGTGTTTCTTCTTGAAAAGCACATACGTTTTAATAACTTACATAATGCCACGTTATTAGTTACGCCTTGGCTTCTCATGCCGTGACAATACGTAAGGTCTTCCTCGGAAAAAACGCAATTGATTCAGTCAGAAAAGGTTCTCATAAAATCTAAATAAGGTATGAAATCCGTTGTACACGGAGGGGAGACGTGAACGTGTTCAAAATGATTGCACATGTGGCTCCTGCAGTTTGTTGTAAGCCGAGCTACAGATGGCCTTGATGCTCCAGTAGTATGGGAGAGAACCGAGTGAGAACTATAACAGAGAGCCCTCCAGGCAGCATGCATCACTCACAAGCCCTCTCTTTAACGGCTTAAAGGAAGAAATCACCGGGCTTTAGGAAACACATGTGTCTATTTTCACTCATGCCTCTGTGTGTGTGTGTGTGTGTTTGTGTTTGGTGGGTGGGAGGTTGAGTTACTGTCTCTCACTCCGTCTGGCCATGTAGCGAGAGATGGTTAACTAAAGTTATTGACGCTGTAAGAAATGGAAGAATTGTAATAGGGCAAGAGAGGCCTGCAGATGCATGATCCAAGTTCAACTGTCGCATCAAGCCTCCGCCGCGCTCCAAGTGCCCGTGATCAAGATTGTGTAATGAGAAAGACAGAGAGACAGACACAAACATTCGAAAACTCGTCTTTCATCAGTGCCCTTTTTGAAACCGCGGCGAGCTCGGGTTTGGTTCTGGAAACAGGATGTGGGCAGGAGAGCTGGGCATCTGCCACATGCCACGGAGCCCCGGGACCTCATTTGCATAGGTTATGTACAGTGTGTGTGTGTGTGTGTGTGTTTGGACGAGTGTCTGGTTTATAGCTGGCCAATAAAATCCTTGCATTCTTGTGCGTGTGCGTACTCGCCTATTGTCAGTCTCTGTGTGTCCGTGTCCACATGCAAATTGGGTTCATGCCCCCTGTTTTGTGTAACGCTTTAATGTTCGTATCCAAGAAGGGCGTGCGTGTTTGTGCGTGTGTGTGTTTGTGCATAAACGTGTGTCTGTCTATGTGCTTGGTCCCTCCCCCGTGTCTTGCGTAGGCTTCTTTTCCCGGCACAGCACCATGCATGGCATTCCCGTTGGCACCGTCTTCGGCCCACCCTGGAAAAAGACAGGCAGCCAGGCTGTCTGTCTCCCTCAGTCTGCCATCAGCCTTCACCTCTTCATCTTTACGCTCCGACAGCGTGCGGTCGAATAACGAAACATAAAGAAGGGTCAGGACAGAAGCAAAGTTTAGTCGAAATATTTACCCCGAGCGAGGAAATAAATCTTGAGCTGAGACAAATTTCCACAAAACAAAAACAACCGTTTCAGCCACCACTTGGACCCAATAGAAATTTAACTTTGGCAATCTGCTCTCTCATTGTGGTTACAATCTATTGCCGTCAAAACAACCCAGCGAGTAAATACAACCCCTTTGAAAAGAAAATGTTAAACGCAATACAATGTGAGTGGTTAGCATTTAGAAAACTGAAAGACAAGCTGCTTGACTCTCAATTTGCTGAAGAATCCCTCTATTTCCTGTCATCTCGCTGCTACTCAGCAGGGAATGCCCATCAAAATACTTTGGGAGAGATCTAAGACCTAATTTGGACTTGGAGTCAAGTTCCCCCCTTTAATGGAGGGGAGATTTGACGTGGGACTTTGTTTGACTGAAGTCTTATGACCTAACCCTCCCCAAATTACAAAAAAACAGGTCTGCAGACCTGCGGGCCACTATGCAGATGATGCCACTCAATTCAACATAAACAGCACAAATTCTCCAGCGTACTCATGCACATCAACGCATGTCATTCAAACAGTGTGTGACAGTGTTTAGGAACCGTAACGTAGCAATGCGTAACAAAAATGAAACACTTTGCATGCAGTGAAACCTCTCTGCTAGCGGTTGGAGGAGACTGTTTGGTTTCAGTCACTTAAAATCGGAGTATGATCCCGGTCGGGAAGCCCGCCTCTCGGCTTCATTATGGCTCGGTGTGCTGGAAAGTCTGAAAGCCTCAGACTGGTTTAAACAAACAAATAAGCCCAGAGGGAAAATGTGGGAAACACAGGCAAACACCAGCACCTTGGCTTGAACAACGAGCACTCATTACTGCTCAAAGATGGCTTGTTTTATGCTGAGACGGCATCAGCTTCGTGATCTATGATTAATTTTGTCGTGCCGCTTCTGTTTTCCTCCCGTGAACCTGATTAATTTTCTGTAGTTTCCAGTGGGTGCGTTTTTTGAGGGGGGGGGTTGAAATATCCATCTCAGAGAATTCTGTCCCAACGCTGACGCAACGGAGGAGAATGGAATATTATTTGTGGAGCTTCCATGTCTACAGAACAACATCAGTGGGATAAATGCGTAATTTAATTGGTGAGGTTTGGTGAACCCTCCCCAAAAATAAATCGGCTTAATAACCTCAAGACTAAGTTCAAATTAAACAACGAATCACTGTGATAATTGATCATTTTAATTTGAACCATTTCCGAGCTCTACAACCAAATTCCATTCAGCTCCAGGGCAAATTAAATCTACACCATCTGCCCAGCTAGCTAAGTGATGAAGTACTGCATGTCTTCTTGTAATTTGGGGTGACTATAAGTCCTGGGGTAATTTTGAGACTCAATGCACCTCCAACCTCTTCAGCTCAGAAACCAACGTAGCACCCCTTCTCTGTTGCCCTTTTAGTCAGGGTTCTCATACCACACCCTATAGAAGAGGGTCTACTAAGTTATTGCTATAATCCATCCATCCATCTGCAAACTGCTTATCCTGCACACAGGGTCATGGGGGGGGTTAGGTTAGGGTAATCAACCTGATCCCCAGAGCATGTCTTTAGACTGTGGGAGGAAGCCGGAGAACCCGGAGAGAACCGACGCAGACACGGGGAGAACATGCAGACTCCACACAGAAAGGCCGCTAGGCGGAGACGAAGCCAGGACCTTCTTGCTGTGAGACGACAGCGCTGACCACCACGCCACCGTGCCGCCCTATTGCTATAATGTCAGAGTATATTCACATAGCTCAGATGCGAAACCGTGAACATTCATTATCACACACAATTCAACACACACTCAGCGTAAACAGGCAATTCAATACTGTGCAATGATTTAATTGTCGGTACGATGGTATATACGTCGCCGCGCATGTCGGAGCTCCAGGAAATCGTCCACCCAGAAAAGAGCGGTTGGTATTCACAGTTCATTGAGTGACGCCAAGGGCGAAATGTGGTCGGTGGAAGGTTCCCTTTTCAGAACGCCAGGTTCCAGTGGTCCACCGACCGCTTTTCGCACTCGGCGCTACTGCAGTCCTCGTCGCGATGATGAAAAGTCATCCTGGAAAAAGACACTGAAGTGAATTTGTGCAGTGTAAATGATAGATCGCGCTGATGAAGTAATTGTAAGTTATGAGGCTGACAGACGGCCCCAAGAACATTGCAGTGGCTGCAGTTCTCATCTCCAAAACTATTTTTGTGAGATACTATCTAACTTCAGAGCGAACACACAAGCTTAATTAATGAATGTTATGTCTGGGCGCGTAATGCTCTTTGAAATACCATTCAATCATTGCTGCTGGCCTCTAATCATTTGGGATTTACAGTATGATGAACAGTTGGAGCCGCCGGACGTTGATGTCTCTGCTGAGGGTCTTCTTCTATTTCGTTTACTCTTCTTTTTATTTGTTGTTCACATTTTCTGCTGTTTTTAAAGTGGGGTTATTTCACTTGGACTGACCCTTGTATGGTGTGTAGGAGAAATCCAGCACAGTTTGTAAAGTCACCTAAGGAGGATGGAGAAGCTGTTTGTGCCCACATTGTTTTTTTGGGTGAAATTCATGACTTTCTATTTACAAGAGGCTCGCTCCGCTGGGCCTCATGTCACTCTCCAGTGTCCAAAACTGCTGCATCGCGCCTGCACTGATGAAACACTGTCACCTCTCTACTGGCTTCTCTGACCTTTTACTAAAACACCTCCTCAGTCTTCAGCTCGGTTACCATAACTGGGCAGGGTTTGGATTTCTCCACATGCAGATGCGATGTTCAGGCATTTAAGCAAAGTAAGCGGTTGTTAGCGTCTTCGGCTACATCCAGCAGGTGAAACTGTGTAGTATTTCCTCACTGTGTGGAAGATACTCCTTGATGCTACCGTTTGTAAGGGTGGCCAAGTAACCCTAAGAAACTGCAATTAGTTTATTTTAATGTCGTCCACATGGATCATCAACGTGTGATAGGGTAGGTTTTACCTACATTGTGCACATTTATGACCCAGTTTACCGAGTTTTTTGAGACGCGTCAGCTTCAAACGGTAAAAAGTCCGCCAGATAAATTGTTTTCAACCCACAACGACTGATGTTCTCGTTTCACCTGGAAAAAACTTTCAATAGATAACCAGAAATAAAGAAGCCTCAGCCTCCGTCTTAATCCGGGGAGCTATTCCTATAACGTCCTTGATTCCCATGGAAAATAAAAATGAGCACTAACATGCCTCACGTTGAAAACTCAGAGTTTCCATCAAGATGTATTGTGATAACCTTAAGTAACACTAAGTAGTCATACAATAAGAAGTTAAATGTGTTTTCTTCTGATTGTGGCTTTATTGATTCTACATGGACTACATATCCCCGGCAGTGGCCATTAGTTCAGTAATGGCGGGTAAACATTGGAGACAATCGCAAGGCAGAGAAACGCAATCAATGCCTTCAGCCTGCGGAAATATGATCTCGCACTTGGACGCCTTCAAAGTGGCTCGGCACCTCTGCGAAAGAGCGAAAAACAGAGTCAGTGTCCCCTTAAGGGATGTCTCGCAGAGGTAGGTTGAAAAGCTGCACAGAATGAAGGAGAGGAGGTGCGTTCGTGTACGAGTACATTTCACACTGAGTGACACTTGGGAGAAAGACGGAGGGAGGAAACAGAGATAAGGAGAAAGGGAGACAAAGACGGAGAGGCACAACATTGCATTAGGCACTTAGAGCCATTCCTCTCTGGCTAAAGGCTAATGCAATTGCCACAATAAGAGTGTCTCGGTGGAGGCTGTACAAAAAAAAAACAGAGAGGGGAATGAAAGAGGAGAGGCAGGCAAGGAGGGAAGGAGAGGAGGGAGGAGGGAGGGAGGGAAGAAGGAGAACTGGCAGCTCTTCCTCCAGACTCTCGTATGGACCGTGGATCTCGTGGGACAACTGGTTGAAAGTGTCTCTCTGTCTCCGCTGTAACTCCCGGCTGAGTGGCTCGGTGCTCTGCTGTGTCTCCAGAGCGATCCGTCAGGTATAGCAGGGAGGAAAGACCGAGAGAGAGAGAGAGAGAGAGAGAGAGGGAGGGAGGGGGAGGGGGGGGAGACAACCTGGGTTTGCATGCAGGCGGGCGGCAGTTACCAGCTTGCAGCCGGCTGGGTGTGTGTTAACTCCACATCTGACCTCTATGGGAACGGAGCAGCCTCCACTCCTCCCCTCTCCTCCTTGCAGGCTGTGGGAACAAATGGGACAGAGCTTCATTTCGCCTCTCTCTCCCCCTCCCTCCCTCTCTCTCCCTCTCTCCCTCTCCCACTCTCCCTCTCTGCCTCTTGGCTGGGTCGTCGAGCTCCGGGAAGCGGCCCTTGGACAGAGCAGGACGTGACATGGGACGGCTTCGGCGGGCCCGACCTCGCCGGTGGACTCTGTGAGGTGATGTCGGCGCCGACTGACTCTGAAGTGGCCCAGTTGGCACAGTCAGGCGGCCTGACGCAGTTGTCCGGCCGGTCATCGGGGAGTCAGTGAGTTAGTTTGCCTGTCAGGGAAAATCGCTCAGTGGCTCCCAACTCTGTGGATGTCATCGGCTGAACTCTTGAGGTGACTCAGACTTGCCGTGTAAGAGAAAACGGACCTGTGGGCACGGTAGGTGGCAGACACCCATCTCTGTCTCTCAAGAGCTTTTCCTTCGACTCGTTTCCCCATATGGGTGTTTTTTTTTATTATCTTTGCTCAGTTATGTGCCTCTCCTTATTGTTTTCCTTATTTTTTATGTATTTTTCCTTTGGCAGCTGACACAACACAAGACAGCAGACACTATCAAAGCTTCGGTTGGATGTTATGGATGTTGTGCAGTTGTCACAGTCGAGCTTTGATCTCTTTGTGACGGCCCCCGGGAGGAGAGTGCGTCTCCGTTAGTGTGACAAACCGGTTTCACACCCACCGTCAGCGCATCTCGCAGTGTGTGGGGATCAATGGAAAAATATAATCGCTAACCAATCGCAACTAGTTTAGAGCGTAGCATGCTGCGTTGATTGATATCAAATCAATGAAGTGAACAGAAAGGCAGGGTAGAGAAGTGTGTCACACACACACACACACACACTCACCTGCACGGCTTCTGGCTGCTGCACCAGCACTTTTTCTCATCAAACTCATGACTGCGTTTTTTAGGGTTTTTTGTACAACGAAATCATCTCGGCACTGTTTGGAAAAGAAGTTTGATTCGATAAACTCTAAAGCGGAGTCCACAGAACATTTCTGGACAAATTGTTCAAATATTTCAACGTGCTCCAGGGCTTTATCTGGGTCTGCTGGATCAGTGTGTGAGAGTGTTTCACACGGACAAAGCTGCTAGAGAAGTATACGGCGACCAAATGCAGGAACGTGAATTGCACAAATCATAATAAATAATTGTTTGCAATACTAAACAGGCTGACAGTTAACACCAAACTTTGCCGCTGTATGCATCTTTTAACTTTTGTTTTCACCTTTTTTCTCATATAATGGTTGTATATGTCGTGACGTACCGTCGATATTGATAGATAAAGATTAATTTTATGATTAATTATGAATTGAAATGTTCTATATAATATCGCGATTGTTATTTCAAGTTCAAAGTAAAACACTGACAATTTAACAAAGTAATTGATCAAGTTAACAAATAATTCTTCCAAACCATAGCTAACATTTACATAATGAATATTGCAAATAATTAACTGGCGAACTACATGCCATGCCACTGCTGTGTCATGGAGTTTGAGGAGGCAAAAATAACTTAAACTTAAAGTGAGCGTATTTTAACACTTTGTTTCTGTTTTTTTGGGTGAGTCTTTCTGCCCCCTTTGACCAAACATCAGTCCATTCAGCTAAACTAAATTAAACCTCAGAGTAAGGCCTCGCACACTCACTATCCGTGGCAGATGTTGACGAGGGCGTTGCCTAAAGAACAACCAACAGATGTTTGTTATTTGGGTTCTGCTGCTGATTTAACCCTTGGTGTTTAGTGTGTGAGGAGATGCCTGTGTGCGGCCTGTGTCCTCCTTCAGGAGGTACACCTGCGCGATTTGCAGTAGTTTCCTGAGCTTCAGTCTCTTGCGTGCGAGGCTCGCCTCTTTTTTCCTAATTTCCCTGCATTTTGTGTGTTTGCTGGTTCCCCTCAGATCAACCGAGCGCTTAAGTGTTCAGGACAGCATGGTTTCCCTCAGCTCATTCAGCCCGGTCATGCGTCTGCCACAGGGAATTTCTGTCTGAGCCGAGGCAATTACAGCACACATCCAAGGCCATCTCCGCCAGGAACCAAATGAAGGAGCCTTTGATAGGCCCCGACTGATGCGTATTTACTTTTTATGACCAACCAAGTAGTAAACAGCTCGCCGTGCCGGCGCTCGAGCAAGACTTTAAATACGGGACTGTTCACGCACAAGCGCACGCGTTAACACACACAAGTACATGCGCAAACAGACAAAAACTACGCAGCCTTCTCTTCTTCTGTCAATTTAGCAAACACCCGTAGATATCTGCAATTGACTGGCTCTGCCAGCTTGATCTGTTGGCCAGTTTCAGATTTTCAGACTTTTTTTCCTTTCTGAGCTGCAGACACGGCAGCAGCAGCAGTAGCCTCCAATTGAAGCCATGTGTGGTGGAAAAACAGGCCTCGGTTTGTGGAGAGATTGCATGCTCGGAAAGGGAGGGAGCCTGCCGGTCACTGAGGTCACGATCCGAACACACCAACTCCTCTTGGCCTTCTCACGCGCCATGCTGACGAATGCATCTCAGAGTCGGTCAGGAAACCCGTCCAAACCTCATTCAGTTCCTCCTTACCACCATCGGAATTTATTACAATTTTACAACTTTTTATTGGGGAGAAGGGAGTTCGCTAATGTTGAGAGGGCGTGGCACGGGACACGCACAAAAAAAGGCGGTCGGTTTAGTTGAGTCAGGCATGAGTGTTTGTACTAGAAGAAGCCACTGTCCTCAAATGAACCAGATGGTCCAAAGGTTTATTTCCTCCACCGCTGCGTCACTCTCGCTCACCATTACACAACAGCACGTTTATCTCTTTCATCCTCCCTATTCTTTCCATCTTTTATATGCTTCACTTTGGCTCTGCGTCCCTTTGTTCTCAGCTTGTTTCAGAGAGCCTATCCCCTTCCAGTCATAATGTTATCAGCTTATCCACGGCTATTAGCTAATAGCTGAGACAGCTACTACTATCAGATTCAAAGATGCCAGGATGTAATGCAGCTATGCCATTTCCTCTACTGGACTACAGTAGATCACATTTCTGTCTGCGCATTGAACCAGAACAATTTTTCCCTTTTCTCTATAGTCCAATGAGAGGTGAGACAGTGCCTCTTTAAAGATAATTCAAATGGTTTAGCTTCAAGTACCTTTTTGGCATAACATCACCAAATCTGTTTCGTCTCACATGTCTTCTTCCGTTTCATTTCCGACAAAAGGTTGGTAATGATTGATTCTGCATGAAATAACATCCCCGCCAAAATTGCATTAACGAAATGCAAAGTGGATTATTGTTAATGGGACACAAGAAAAAAACTCCTGCTTTCCTGCTCTCTTCATCAGTCACATGGCAGGACTGGTTTATTGGGATCGAGTGATCTAATGAGCTAAATTATAAAACTTGGACCCGACAAGCTCTGGTTAATGACTTTTTAATGCTCACGGGGTCTTTAGTTACCTAAAAATGTGTTATTGGTTGAGACAGGGTCGCCCAGTTTCATCCCTCTAATCAATTCTAACACAGTCCAACAACTCGGCCTCTGAAAGAACTCAGCAGGAGCTCAATTGCTTTACGCGGTTTTCCTCCAGTGGCTCAACTTATTCCTCAATTTTACTGCAGCAGATGCATTAAGCAAACATTTTCAACCCACACAGTTGCGTTCACTTGTCTTTCTCTTAACTTAATATGCGAGTTGTTCATGTGTAGGGCTCTAGAATTCCTTCTGCATTCCTTTTTTTCTCAGAGACTCCTTGTTAAGTAGTCAGTCAAGTACTTTGTTTGAAGCGGATCCCTTCAGGGCAACGTATTTATAGCCGTAGTGAAGACGAGGTGAAAAGCGTTTGGTACAAAGAGGGAAATGGGATGACTTTTCGTCACTTTTAGAAGAACTTTTAAGTGTTACACTCATATGAACAAACAACACAGTGACCCGGTTGTGTAATAGTTGTGCAGTAGTGATCTGACTCGCTCACATGTCGGGTGGTTTTTAAGTTGGTGTGATTGTGGTTGGATTGTCAGTTGTGGAAAGTTAAACAAAGCCAACAAATGCCCTACGAGCAGTCTGAGTCACGTTGGACCTTCAAGACTCTGTCTCCCTAAAACGGCTTCAAGTTCCATAAAAACGTACAAACAATTTAGTTTACTTCAGCTTTGAGTGAAATATCCCGACGCAATAACGCTAATGCCGGTAATTGTGGAACAACATTGACCGTCAAGCGATTTCGAATGTGGTTACTTTCATAAATTGGCCAACAATCACAGAAACTGATCCCTTCTCCGTAAATGTCATAGGGGTAAATTACAAAAAAATGACGGTTAACGTAATTTTGGTCAACAAATATAAGCAAATAAATATATCCCATATGAGAACATGAATAGGCAACTAACCCAGTGTTTTAATCATTTTGTAGGCTTATGTTTTACAATTTAATTTTTAAATGATAGTTCTTATTTTAGGAAAATTGATTTCACCGTCCCCTTATTGAGCAGTATGGAGTCCCACTGTAGCTCCCTTAAGTGCAATTCCTGAGCCGTTCCAAAATGATGTTACGATCCGAAGCTCTTCTTCAGACTCAACATTCTATCCCCATTATCAATAAAAGGTCCGTCTTCATTCCATTGCTTTTAATATGAATCAATCCTGGCTCTTCAAAAAGGTAAACGTTTCTGTTCTTGATCCGTTTTGCTTCGAGAAGTCTCCTAAGTCACTGCCAAGCTGGGACTCACGTTAACAGGCCGTAACCGAAGTTAGCAGCTCTCTGAGAGTATTTCTCGGAAGCATCCATAAATCAAAGCTCTTCTAATGCAATTTGACTTGTTTGACTCTTTCTCACACGCACACATTCCCACATTCTTTTATATTTCTCCCCCTCTCTTGTTTCCCCTTCTGCCTCTCAACACTGTTTTGTGAGAGCAGGCTGACAAATCCCAGTGGCACCGGCGTGCGAGATGCAGGCTGACGTCAGCGCCAAGCGCCCGCGTTCAGATGTGAATCTTACGCCCGCGGACACCAGCACACACATCGCAACATCTCCCGTGCAAACACTTCAAGCTGCCTGGAATAGAAAGACAAACAGCCCTTTTCACCTTTGAAAGGAAATTTTAGGAGGAAGTAACTAAGAAAGAAAGATCGATTGTTGAGGATTTGTATGTGAATGTACGTGTTGCAGTTAACTAATTAGGTTGCTAACCACTTGAGCATCGTACGATTACATCCTATCCCTTTTGCTGTTTTGCACGACAAGCAGTTTTGTGAATGAGGTCATTTTGTTCGGCTGAGTGTGCAAACATTGCACCCTGAAAATGTGGTGACTTGCTCACACCGTCAGCCTCGTGTGAAATACAAACTTCCATCAGACTGTAAAATATCTACATTTGGGCTCACACATGATAGAATTTTTTCTCAATTGACAACGATACTCCATTTTATTTGAAATCATGTCAGCTGAAGGCTCGCAGAGAAAAATCCTCTGGTTCTCACATGTGAGGATATGTTGCTTTTTCTCTATCATATTTGAGAATTACATTTAAATCTTTGGGTTTTATATACTTATATACTGGCTGTGTGGAGCTATAGCGACCCTTTTTGAGGCGTTTTGAAAACACAAAAATGGAATTCATTAAAAAAAAGAATATTTTTTTAATGAATTCCATTTATTAAAAAAATATTCTTTTTTTTTAATAAATGGAATTCATTAAAAAAATATTTTAATGAATTCCATTTATTAAAAACACCACACCATTTATTTAAATTTGATAATTTTCCATCAAGTTTTCACACCCGGAAAACCAACACTGACTCACGTCCACGTTGAGGGCCGGACCGCTCCCTTCTCACTCACTCACACTCTCAGCAGTTTCTTCTTTTCTTTCACACTTAACCTCATCTAACCCACACATGCAAACGAACAGACGCACAAACACACGCGCGCACATACACAGAGGCAACCCCTCCTTCCACTTTCCTACAACTGTGCCGTGAAGCGCAGCTAAACCTTTCACATCTTACAACCAAGACAAACATATTTATTCATGACTCCCGTCCAGCGAGGGGCGGACTGGTTGACAGGACTGACATATTTCTCGGTCTGGAAGGAGTTTGCAACGCCTTCATTCGGTTGTACAACATGTACTGTGCACTCTGCACGGGCCGTGGAGGACACGCAGTTCCTTTAAAACGTTGCACACATGCCATTGAGATTCTGTCAGCAGACATTGTAAGGTTTATAATCTACCAGCAAGTGTAGACACGAGTAGACCTTTTGAAGAAGGGTCTTATGAAGTTTCATTGTAATTATCAAGCTTAATCCAGCTTGGCGCGTAGCTCTCACAAAGTCTGCAAACAGGAAATAAGCTCCGTCCAACAGCGTTGTAGTGGAGATCACCTAAACCGAGACCAATTTAAGATCAGGACCAAGGCAGGGCCGGTGTGAAGCGCTCACCACATGACACACTCAGGGTATAATGAGGGACGTGCAAATCGGAAAGATACACAGATAAACAAAGATTCATCTTCATTCACTTCCTTCGTTGCCATATATGCTGTGGGACCAGACAAAAATATCTTTACAACATAATCAAAAGGCACAGCAGAGGGGAATTTTATGAGTTGGAATTTTCCTCTGTTTGTTTGTTATGCATCATTGAAATAAAATCCAAAGTCGTTTTTGTCTGAGACAGAGACAAGACATGGTAAAAATGTGGATGGTTCCAAAGCAACAGCTTCCAAATGTCATCCTCCAGTACTTTAACACTGCTCTCCAAAGATTCAAAAACTGGATCATAAAAACAACAATCCACTGTTTTGGTTTTTTTTGTGCCTGACTAGTTCAAAGTCAACCAGAGTGTTATTCCAACAAGGAACCTGTTCTTGATTTTTCTCTTGTCGTAGAAAAAACTACAGATGTGTTTCTCCAATTATTTTGTTTCTTAAATTAGGTGTAAGAAGACGCTGACAAAAGCTCTGAAGGACAGAATGTTGAGCCATGACCTCCTCCTCCTCCTCCTGACGGCTCAACAATACCGTCATTATTCCTTCCCTAGCAGGGTGGGCTTGGATTTTTCCGCGTGAAATGGCATAAACAAAACCACAAAAGATAATTTTATACGATGATGTTGCAATCGTACAAGAGGGACGTTGTCAAAAGAGTTTTGAACCAGCCTCCAACCTGAAAAACAACTGTTTCATCTGAAACCGAGACGAAAGAGAAGCTTGTGCGTTTGGCGTATTATTTTCAAAAACAAGACACGGATCTCCTGAAGATGCACGTTGTCCTCGGACGACATTTTGTAGTGCGGTTATCCGGGAGCACCGGATCCGTCTTTGCCATTTTCAAAGCAGAGTTTTTGTGGCTTAACAACCCGACCGGATAGCTAACTCTGCATGTTGCAACCAGACTCCACATCTGCTGCATCTCGCCCATCTGTGCAGCAGAGAAGTCTGCAGAGTCGCTCTTCAAATCTAATATTTTTAGATCACATGTATCATCTTCCATTCCGAGGTTGCACGAGTGGTTTAAAGTGCATCATAGATCGCCATCAGATCGGTTCAGGTTCTGCTCTGAAGCTTTTATTCAGACGAGTAATGTACCTCACGTCTCTCTTTGTTTCAGGTCTCAGGTGCTCAGCAGATGCGGTGGAGGACGGCACCTGGAACCCGTTGGGGGGGGAGGTGTTGGAGAAGAGAGAATGCAGCTCGGTGCACGAGGGCCCGGGCTTTGTCACGGCTGTGGTGGGGAGGGTTCCTGGCACCGTGATTTGATGCACAAAGAAAAACAAAATCACATTGCCAGGGATTTCCACTCCTTCACGGCACCGCGGGTGACCCGCCCGCGTTGTATCTCCACAGCGGGATGCCTTTGTGTTGTCTCCTTCAGACACAAAGTTATCTGAGACTGGATGTTGCTACGGATTCCGAAGGAGTAAATACTGGAGAGGTTTGAACGGGTTTTGTGATCAGCTCCCTCAGTGGATTTCAAGAGGTTAACCAGTTTATCACAAAACTGCAAAAAATGGGTTTAAAGCGTGCAGTTGAATGCGCATATGTCTAAAGATGTAACTGTCTTCACCATTCTCACATTTCATGTCAATCACTCGATGTAAAAGCACACAAGAGCCTACAATTATACATGTTTACACAACAAGTTTTGTCTCTCAGAATTTACAGTAGATTCATTAACAGTGAGACGATTTTCATGTTTCAAATGAAGGACACACTTTAAAACATTTTACAAATGTGCCCCGTCAAAGGGGAAGCAGACCTCAACATTAGAAGCATTGCAAAAATGTACCACTGAGCAGTCACGTAAAGGTCGGCGTAGACCTGAATTCGCTCCAAAGCCAGCCACCCACTTGCTGAAGGCACAGAGCTTAGCTAATTGGTGAGCAGTGATCCCTGCTATGTGTTGTTCACAGTGGCTAAGTTCAGTGCCTGAGGTGAAATAGGGGATTCGACGGAGGGGATTTGTTCGGGTGAATGGAAAGATCCTGATGATCTCGGATATGAAGACAGGAGGAGGAAGGAAGACGGGCGGGGGGATAAATTACGAAAAAAAGAAAGAAAGCAAAGTAAAAGTAAAGGTTATGATCCCATAAAGGAGCAATGTGGGGTTCATGGTTTAATGGGGCAATACAGTCCAGACAAGCTTTATCGTTTTCTTTATTGTTTGCCTAAAGCAACAACGTCTTATTTTACCCCAGTTATAACCGTAGACAAGAATCTTCATGCATGCCAAATACGTTTGACAGCGCATCACTGAGACAGTTTGAACCAGGTTCAATGTGGACTTAACAGTTCCACAGGTTGTATTTGAGGAATGTGGTGCTAAATGTCAGATCCGTCTGGGCATGCCCCGTTCGTGTCCAACTGTGTTTGCTCAGGGCGAGTGTCCCGGTTTGTTGGTGCCACAGCCTGGACCTTTATGTCGGAGGAGAAGCCTGCGTGCGCCGAGTTCACAGTTTGATAACCCCTCGCAGTGATTGTCAGAGCCTAGCAACCGTTGCTACCCACAGCAGGCCCGTAAACCTTTGAATTCAAAAGCGGTGGGTTGTCGCACAAAGGACAGTCTGCACTCACCATTTAGAGACTTTGGAGATTTCTGTCCTTTTGTAGCTTGTCCAAACACAAGTGTAAAGAATTAAATTAAATCAAGCTACATGTGTTAGGTCATCCGGCTATTCATTAATAATCAATAAAAAATAAACAATAACCCTGATATTCCATGTCCACGTCTTTGGTTTGGATCACCAACCGGATAGAATTGATAACTTTCTGCTTGGGACATGAGCTTCAGCGTTTTAGTTAAATATCCTTTGGTAAAAGGTTTAATAACTGAGTTAGCAATGTTATAAACCTTCAGGAGATGAAATGTTATTTCTGCAGTATCTGCAGTTCACTTTTAGTAATGCAAAGCTGCATTTATCTACTACAGTGCAATTCTGCCACTGCCGTCATTGTGAGTAAGTACCATGCCAACACAAAGCACAACAGGAGTTGCAACTGCTGTGCTTGGTCAATTTCCAAAGTGTTTCTATTGTTCTCTGCATGTTGCACATCACATCATCCTTTTTGTTGGATTTAAAGAAACACCTTCCAATGAGGCCGCACGCTGCATTTTCCTCCCGTGCCTACTGAACTGGTATCAGTGTTTTTTCTAAAAACTGGCTCAGTTCAGCAGGAACAGGAGTGGAGTCCATTAACAATCGGGATCGACCGAGTTTGTCATTCAGCTTCGGCTTCACTATTTGCACAGCACATTTCCCTGGGACTTGTAACCTCTCCACTCAACGTGCAGCGAGACAGTCTCGGCTAAGATTCAGCACTTTACTGTGCTCTTGTGTTTAGTTGACCTTAACCAATGCATTGAGTTTGCTTCAAGTCATTGGCCTTGATTAAAATCAAACCTGAGCCGTCCAACCTGTCAGACGACGGCACCGAACCCTGAAGCGTCTTCAAGGGCGGTGCAGCTTGAGTTTCACATGGCTGTCCCTTGCTTTGCTAAAACATGAATATTTCATGAGCAGATTTACCATTTTTTGCTTGATAGGTGGGCCCTGGCGTCCTCAGCCGCTGTGTGAATGCTATTACATACGGATGCTGTCGATCTTGGTGTTGTGCTGCTCAGCCTTCATGTTTATTTCATTATTCTGCAGAAAACACGCCACCCTATCTCTGTCTGACTCTTTCTTTTCTGCCTTTTTGTGCTGTCAAAGGCCAGACTGTTACTGGAGTTTATGTAGTCATGTAATCCCGGTTAAATATCTGCTGTGTTCGTGTAACGTATGTCACCCAGCAGCCTCCATTATTAGTGATGGGGGACGTGAGCAATGCTGCTTCTTCCGCATTCTACAGATAAATTGCAGCCACCAAAGGCAAAAGCGCATCATCTTGAAGTCTCACACCCGTGGGGGAGTGGAAGGCTTATTACCAAGCACGATGAATCTGCTCTTAACCAGCGACTCCTCTGAGCGTGGTTGGAACATACAATTGTACGTCTATTACCCTGCGGATGAATGTTTCATGCGAACTTGAGATTAGAAAGGTAGGCAGGTATTTTTCATTGATTGGTGTGATTTTTATCCCCGGGGTATTTCATCTACCTGATTGTGGATAACGGTGCGAATGAAGCATCATTCTAAATGTCAGAACAATTCTACTGATTTGGAGCATGATTTATTTTGATATTACAGGTGCAACCAATGTTTCATTTCATTATGAATCCAACTACTATTTCATTTTAATAAAAATTTGAAGAGCCTTAAAAAGAGTTCAAGCATTGTTTTTCTGGGTTCAAGATCATACAATTACATCAACTATTCCTGTGAGGTAAATATGTTACAGTAAAAAACATTTTTAGATATTTGCCCAAGCTGAGAAAACTATGAGGTCATTTGGAAGCTTTAGTAACTTGAATCGCTAAAAATGTATATAATTAAACGTTGTGAATTTGGGAGGTAGCCATATGGGCCGGTCTTGACTCGGATATCAGGTTTGTTATGCTAGGCTCAGTCCATATAGCCTTAATCTTTTAGCCTCAAGCAAAGAAACAAAGTCTGGCGAGTACCCTTCTCTCCGGCTACAAAACCCAAATTTAACCCTTTCAAACTTTTTAGACAATACAGTTCACAGATAATACTGCTGAAACGTTAAAAGATATGAGAATATCCAAATAATATCAAGACTGAGACGATTTATAGTATTAATCTAAATGTTTTGGGGGCACTAGTATGATCTCACAGTTTTTTTTTTGTCAGTTTCAGCAAACAAAGGCTGGACTTGCTGTTTGAGACAAGCCAGTTGCTGCCTGTTTTATGCAAAAACATGACAGAATAGACAGTATTGACTCCTTATGAAAGCAGACACATGCTTCCCAACCCGCAGAGACGGGGACCCAAACCAAAGCTGCAGGCTCTCCTTTTTGGTCTCCATAGCAATGTCAGTATCCCTTTTACCATCAGGCCTCACAGGCTGACCAGATTTCATGATGTGGCTGCTTTATTGAGCCTGATCTGCTTTTGTTGCCCCCTTTTGGCAATCAATCAGCATCCGTGCGGTTCTGGCCTGTGGCTGTGAGCTTGACTACGTAATTTGGTTAAGAGCTGAGCCGGAACATCTGTTCTACAAAGCCCCAGCTCCTTCCATTCCTCGGGGCCTCATGGAAAAAAAAGACGGCCAGCGGTGGAGCCGCCGCTGCATCACAGGACCTCCAAACCAGCACGCCACAACCTCCAGTCCAAACCCTCCCAAGAGTGATCTCAGTAGTGAGCGGAGAAGAGCGACGGGGCTTTGAAACAAATGTGTGATGTGGTGTAGGATTTAAAGGTGGACTGGCGGTGACTGAGTGTGCTTTATTGATTTCATACGTACAGTGGGTTGATTTTTAACTGTGAGACAAAGCGTTTCATTCAGTCAGATGACTCAGATGGAAAATATTTATTTTGTGAATAGAAAGTATGTGCTACTAATATAATATGTGTTATTGGTGTTAGAGTCAGATATCTGCTGGAATTGATGAAATACTGTATGAAGGTGGTTAATGATGACAGCAGATTGGATTTGTTTTTGACAAACAGCCACAGTCTGGCCATGCTAACATGCTAATAGTACATACATGCTAACCTGCTAAACATAAGCATGTCAACGTTGTCATGTGAGCATGGTAGCACACTTATGTCAGCATTTAATAGCACCGTTTTTCCTAAGTAGTCTACAATCTTACCGGGCCGAGTCTTGTTTTTGTTTCCTGACAAATCCCCTGCAGACAAAACCTGCATCCTCAGTAAAGAAACTTTAGTAAAACTGAAGCTGAATCATCACCCTTGAAACATCTTTCACAACACAATTAGTTAAGTGGTCACGGTGCTCAGCCAAAGCACAAATGAATGAGAGGGGCGATTAGGAAAAGAGGGAAGACTTGCTCACATACATATCCAAGGTTGAGAGCAGAGTCACAGCACATGGCCAACATCCAGCCCTCAAGAGAAAACGTTGTTATTTGTCTCATATGCTCTCGATGAAAGAGGAAGGGGAAAAAAACACGTCATTGTGCTTGTGGCAATTTTGATGGTGTTTTTGCCTCCATCATTTTAAAAGCTCATAACGTCTGCCCTTTGTATCCACTGTCCCACAATCTAAAATCTGATAAGGAGGAAGCAGCTGGGTCCGGAGATGGTGTGTAGACTTTAAGAGGCCTTCCTCCTCCACATGCACTCACACTGGCATCAGAATAAATCTTCCCAGAACGGGGCTCTTTTGTTAAGACGCGGAGGAAAGAAACTGCAGACCAAAGGCAACGTGGCGGCGCATTCCCTTTTAATTAAGGAACAGAACATCCTTCTTGTCTTGAGCTATGCTCCACCTACTGTGTATCTCTAGTTTAGAGACCTGCTGTGTTTATATGAACAACTACAGAGGCATGCATAACTTTAAACTAATGATTAGAAAAGCAAATACATCTTTAATTAGCTCCACAAGCACCAGAGAAGAAGACGGCTGTGCAGGTGACAGAAACCAACACATGAAGAAAAGGTTTGATTTCTGTTTTGCTTTGGACATGCGTTGAGTTAACGACGCTTGGTCTGGGAGCGAGTCCAGTGGGTTAAATAAAGAGAGATTTTCCCGGCTCGGACAATGTGTGTGTTGGTGTGTGTGTTGGTGTGTCTGTGGCTGCGCGTGTATGAATGAATGACAAAGACCAGATAACTCCCGCCTGGCTGTGAACGTCTGGTTCGTATCACCGTGCGAACACATTTTACTGTTGCTCGATGAGTACACAGGTGCAAGTGTATACATTAACACACGTAGACACACATTAAAACAACAAAAGTTCACTCAAACAAAGTTCTATTGTGTTTCTTTTAAATTTGTGTGTTTGAAAGTGAATTATCCGACAATTTTGATATTATCAAATGCATTTGCAAACGAGACATTAAGGTCTTCAGGAAGTGGAAAAACTCTCCAATTTTTTGTAAATTGTAAGAAGAGACAAAGAAAGATCTCACAAGCTCTTACAGTTTTCCATTACTGTGCCACCTATAACAATTGCATGACAACATATTAACAAAATTGTCTTTCTTTAATTTGTGGGGAATTAAAAGTACACGGTTATAAGTAAACGGTAACATTCTGGTATTTATAACACAAAAACAGTAGTTGTATGGCATCAAACTGTAATCCAATATACAGCAACATACCGTATATTACAGTAGGGCACTGTAAATAAAACAGTAAGTTACTAGCGTCGACTGCCAGTAAATTGCAGTTAATTCACTGTAAAATTAAAGTAATTACAGTAATACATTATACGGCAGTGTACCATAAAAACCAACAAATTACTGGCATCCGCTGCCAGTATTTTTCCATGAATTGACTGTAAAGTTCACGCCAATTTACTGTAATCCTTTTTACGGTAATATAGTGTAAAAACCATTTACATATTATACCGTAAAATAACAGTAAATTCCTGGCCTCCTTGTTGCCAGTAAGTTACCGTTAATTTACGGTGAAATTTTTTTTGAGTGAAGGCTAACAATCCCTTGGGGATCAGGTGAGTCAACATGAGTATTCTTTCTTTCTTCTCAAGAAAGTGCCTTATCCATATTGAAAGCATCCTGTGGTCTAAGGTGGATTAAGGCCTCGACTATTGCTAATTCTTATGTGATCAGCTCTTTCAACCGTGACCACTGAGACAAAGCGTTTCATGTTAGTTTTACTGTATGTTGCCTTTTTAGCGGCAGTCTTTCACCAAACATGTCTGGCGCCAAAGAGAAGGACAAATGTCTGGAATATCACATAAGTAGATATAGTAGTAGGGCTCTGTACTGCATGCCCAGCAAATCAATGTGAGCACTTGCTTGAGCGGGTTGTTAAACTAGAAAGTGTGCATTTAGCCATATTTGGGCCCATAGCTGAATCACACGGAAGTAGATTATGCTGCATCAGGAGGTTCAACAGACGTTTCTATAGACATCTTGATGCTCATGAGAGATATCCCTTCAAATTGAGTAGTCCTAAAAACTGAGTCCACTGTAAAGCTGTCAGTCCCATATCTTTGCCGTAAAGCCTTTTATCACTTTGTGTATCTTTCCCTTTAGCACATTACAGTTACAGGCTGATTACAGTTAAAAAAACGTAATAAACACACTCCTTATACATGACAACTGATTTCTTTTCCACATCATTAGTTTTTCTTTTCAACGGTGTTTTGTTATGTGTAGTGTTTTGTGCAGCACATGTGCCACCGAGCTGTCGCAGTGCTGATGGCACACACACACCCACCACCCACCCCCCGTGTAGCTTCACCGACACTACATCATTAGCTGTCTGCTGAACACCTGGAGGCAAAGCCAGCGAGGTAATTATTGAGGGCACAGCCGCGTCCGCACGCAACCATCATTAACCCATCGTACCTCATTTAGAGCAAAGAAAAGGTCTTGTTGTTGTAAGCGGAGACGAAGAGAGAGAACAGCGTGCGGTGCTGATCAGCCCCTGACATGTCAAATATGATACAACAAACGTCTCGAAGGCCAGAGCTAATAAAGCCTGGAATTTGCTGTTGTTTTTTCATCAGGCACCGGACTTGGAGCTGTGCCAGCACCGAGGATGAGAGCGGCTTATCCCCTACTCTTAACTGTGAGGATGCAGGAATTCACGAGACGGGAACACACACACACACACACACACACACACACACACACACAACCAGCAATGACTTGTTTGCTTCTTCAGCCCAAAAAGAAACACAAGAAAGGATTTTGAGGAGAGCCAGCTTTAGATCTTCACGTCGGAGAAACCTCATGAACGACTATAGAGAGCGGATTCACACTTTGTGTGCGTGAATGTGTGTTTATGAACATGTTTGTCTACAAAGTGAGTGCACTTCCATCTACAGAACGATTGTGTGAACCAAAGGTATACATTAGCCCTCCATTACATAGTCATATGTATAAATATGTATAAATCATGATAAAGTCTGTGTATATGTGCATTTGTGTGTGTGTGTGGGGGGGGGGGGGGGGGTGGGGGGTCGTGACAGGTGAACAGAACGATGTTGAATCTCCTATTGAATGAAGTCGTTAATTCTGTTAATTATTAATTCTGTATCTTTATCATCCTATCCTATCCGTTTCTATTCATGTGTGATTTACTCTCTGTTGTGTATCAGGGTTTTTTGTGTCTATATTTTGGTTGGATAAGCAAAGAGACTCTTCCTTTCATCAGCACTGAACACAACTTACAAAAGGCTTTGGGGACATGTTAAAACTTATGGCATTTGTTATTTAATAAGATATTTAGCTGTTTAATCGCAATGGCAAAAACAACAAATCACTGAAATCCCAGTTTTCTGGTTAGAAAAGTAAAGAAAATCAGTACCCATTAGACAATGGACAGAAAATCCTAGTATCATGTCATAGCTTATTTTTTAAGAAGATCTCACAAGAGGAAATGGAACAGATGCTAACTAAAAAGGGGACGAGGTTTCAACGCCGCGGTCTACGGAGACACTGAGGTATTTAAAACAAAATGTTGCAAATTCTGCCCCAAAAAAAGGAAAACGGATTACATATATTTGCATCATTTTGTGCTCTTGCTTAATGTATTTCATTGTCAGCATGGGTTTGTGACCCACACACACACACACACACAAATGTGCACACGTTGTGTCTCCATGCCTGTAGAGGACATTACATTGAGTTACAATCATTTCCTGGACACTGACACTAACCCTTACCCTAACTTCTACTTGCCTAATCCTAAACCCATCGCAGCCTTGAAGGAAGTTCTCACGATCAACGTAACAATTTAAATTACGAGGTTGTTTATCTGACTAAGAAGCTGATTGAAAAAAACTGGTTTATCTGATATGGCCTTTTCAACTACGAAGGAGAAGCAGCAGGCATGGCCTCGCCGTGACAAAGACCACGCAATCCTGCAGCAAAGAAGCTGAGATTCAGAGTTAAGTTATACTGAAAGTAGAAACAACACAGCAAGTGATACTGCACATTGGAGCTGAGCTCTATTGCAATGACTGCAAAACTGCCAGAGAGCACACAATGCATACAGAAAGGCATATCGTTGGTTATGTTTTTTGAAGAAAATACTTTTACATGTCTTTTCCAGTTGTTCCAGTACACAGTAGCATAAGTACACTATAGAAGCCTGTATAATTTACAGGCGGATACTCTCTGCTAAACCTCATATATCTACCCTGCGAGAGAGTCATGATGCATTTATCAATTAGCCCTGGCAGTGTGTGTCCTTGGGGCTGCATACGCTGCCCTCACCTCCTTCAAATTGAACTTCAATCCGTCATCCTGTCTGCAAAGGATGGAGGGGAGGGAGCATCCTTCTTCGATAAAGGTTTTTTGAGGAGTCAATAGAAATAATAACCTTTAGAACACACACATACTTTACTCATTAGTGCTTTGCGCTTACTGCATGGAACTGCTGAGTGAATACAAATGTTTTTGGCAGAGATTAAAAGTGGTAATTTGAATGTATTGGGACAAGTAATGTTTCGATATCATAAATGAAGAAAAACATAGTTTGCTCAGGTTGCTGTCATGTTTAATATCAGGGCAGGAGCATTTACAGCATTTTGAATAATCTGATGCATCCGCAGGAGCAAGTTATGGCTTTTGTCTCCCTCCAGAGGAATACTTACTGAAAAACAGCATGCACTCATTTATTAGGCAAAATAAACTTTATTTATATTTTCAATATACAGTAAAACGTACATCTTACATAATGCAATACAAGTCTGTCAAGTCTGCACAAGTTGACTGAGAAAAGATTTGGCAATAGAGTCACTGAGTGTGATATCTACTGAGCCACCGTCCCCCAACCAATAGACATTTCATCACTTCCTCCTCAAATATATATATATATATATTGGATAGAAAAAGCTTTGCATTTACAACTTAATGGATGTTTCATTACTCTTGTAAGCACAGTAATGACCACTTCCGAGCTCTCTGCCTTTGCAGCGTACCAAAGCCGTGGTGTAACAACAGATTGCTTCATAAATAAGGCCCAAAAACTGTTTACATTGCAAGAATAAATTCATTTTTTTATATGTCAACTGTGTGTCATCAAGTACCTACGGGCCGAGCACTCAACATTGAAACCAAAACTAAGAGGAAACGGTTGGGTGTGTATCAGTGCGCACAGGTCTTGTTTGCTTGGGCGGGGAGCACGTTGTGGTTTAACCGCTTGAAACTGACAGGCAGCTGGTGGTGGAGCTCAGCCTATATTTTTTGGGTGCCTTGCGAGGCTTGCTTGGAGTCGCTGGTGGAGAGGCCACGCTCAGGTTCCTGACCTTGTTAAAACTGTTCCTCAGACTGTCCCTCCTGCTCCCTGAGGTGCTGCTGGTCTCCTTGGATGTGAAGGTGTCTGGGCGACAGAGACCGGCCTTCAGACAGCAGCTGCACAGCAGCTTAGCGATGGCCTTCCTCATATCGCTGCTGCCCAAGGCGTAGATGACGGGGTTCAGGCCAGAGTTCAAGACCGCCAGGGAGATGCAAAAGTCAGCGCTGAACAGCAGCGCACACTGCCGGGAGTCGCAGAAGAAGTCCACCATTAACAGCAGGAACAGTGGCCCCCAGCACAGCATGAAGACTCCAACTATGGTGATCACAGTCCTGAGCAGATCCAAAGAGCGCTTGCGACTGCGCAGGGAGCCCAGCTGTGCACTCTTGTGCACGTGGCAGTAGATGGCCCCGTAGAGCACGCCGATGGCCAGGAGGATGAGGAAGAAGATGATGAGAGAGAAAAAGATGTAGGACTTGGAGTAGAGAGGAAGTAGCGTGGAGCATCCGTCCAGGCTGCACACGCAGTTCCAGCCCAACAAGGGGAGAAAGCCAATCACCATCGCCAAAATCCAGCATAGCGCCACCAAGCCATAGATCCTGCAGTAGGTCTTCTTCGCTGCCTTCTGGGGCAAGGGCTTTATCATGGTGGTGTAACGCTCCACAGCGATCAGCAGCAAACTGAATATGGACGCAGCCAGGGCCACAAACAGCACCCCTTCCCTGAAGAGCCAGAGGGCCGGCGTGAGGCGAAACGTCTGGCTGCCGGACATGCAGATGTTGACCAGGTAGGCAGCGCCGGTGAGGAGGTCACTGAGCGTGATGTTGGCAATGCAGACGTAAACCCAGCGCCGGCTGTGGGCGATGCGGGAGATGACGGCCACCAGCACCAGGAGATTCTCCAAGATGATGAAGATACTGAAGAAGAGGAAGACGGCCATGGAGGCACTGATGTAGTTATGCGGGTCCGAGGTGGTTCTGTTCTGCAGGCGCCCCGTGTGGTTATAATGACGCAGGATCACATGGTTGACGTCGTTGGCTGCGGTGGTGGCGTTCGATAAGGTGGTGTTGCCGGGGTAACTGGGTAAGTGGTACAGTTGGGGGCAGGAAGAGGAGGAGGTGAAGGAGGAGAAGACACTCATAGCAGCAGCAGCTGTGCGGGTCCAAAAGGGCTGAGTAGAGAATGTACGTGCTGCAGGGGAACTAGTGTGGAACTCCTGTTATCGAACAGGCTATCATCACACTCTAACCACTGCAGCTCTGCCTGTGTACAAGACACAAACCTGAGGAGGCAAAGGAAGAGGGTTTAAGAACAATTTCATCACAGCACCAATCTGAAAACAATTTAAAAAAACACAATTCCCCTCGCTCACGACTGCGCATCCTCATCAAGGCGGTCCAATCAATTTAAAAGGCAGCGTTTAAATGCCTGCTTCATGCGTAACAACACTCCTTTCTGCGGTTTGCACAGGATGAGTAGGCAGCTGCAGAGGGCATTTAAATCACCACGTGAAGGAAATGCACACGTTTTCTTTCATGAATGCTGGACAATGCTTCAATGAAATTTCCAATACCAATACCGAACGATTTACCCGGCTAAAATAATAAATATATTAATGATAACTAAATGCAAATATGACAAAAGCATACTTTTACCTTTTCTCCAGTGACATAAATTGATATAGATTAACCCAAAATGATTGAAAAAACATGAATTGTTTTTTTTCAAAGGATTATATTTATTTACACTAAAGGGTAAAAACAGTTTTTTCCCTTATGCATCAAGCACTTTATGTTGTACCCTGAGATTTTAGCAGGAATTAGCAAATCTGTTCAAAACCGTCCATATTGCATTGTCATCTATTATATGTTGATGAAATCCAATTAAAGTTCTAGTGATGTGAATGCGGAGCAGTGGCGAGTACTTACTCTGTCTGTTGGTGGAGATGCTGAGTGATGGTGATTGGGGAAGTAAGCCCAATAAGGCTAGGTGCACCACACCCAGAACGCACTCACACACACACACACACACACACACACACACACACACACACACACACACACACACACACAACATGCAACATGCAAGAGAGAGATTGTCGTCTGTTCCATTACCTTGAAAAAAGAAAATTGTTGGCCTCGTAATTTATCTATTTCACAAAAACGAATTTACTCTTACTGATATTTAAAGATTCTCCACAACTTTTCAGGTGCACCAAAATCAACAAGTTTTCCCAGGACCCCTTACAGATTTCACTACAACAACACATCCAGTCATATTGCTCAAGTTGCCCTCACGGTGACTTCTACGAGAAAGGCTCTGGCAAACGTAAATGTAACATAACTCGTGTGTGTTTTCAGGATGTGTGGCAAGAATCTCACGAGCACTTACAAGACCAAATGGCGGCAAGCCAAAGCTGGGTTATTACAAAAGCCTCAAATAATGTTTTTCTGATTCTTTCTAAGTAGAGAAACAGGATGGCAAATGTGCCCCTCCCTGCTGATGGAGGGTTTCATTCTATTTCCTCACACAGCTGCTTTGAACCGACGTGCCACATTCGTTCCCCACTCTCACTGGCACCGTGCAAGGCACGCTTGACTTCAGCAAACGTCTAAGCCCGCAGCAGCAGGCCATAACCACATGCCATAAGACAGGCAGTGGCATACGACCGTGACACTTTCAAGTCAACCGTAAACACATAGTATACTGAGAACCGGCATGCATGCATTTTGCAATGCAACAAAAAAAAAGATTCCAGACCACAACATCAAGAAACCACTTTCAAATATGAGCGAATCCAAACAGATTTGTCCCTCGAAGTGGAGTGTTCAAAGATTTTATCAGCAAAGTAGCCTCTAATTGTACCACTGCACTATACTTATCATTTATCAAATCCTTCAAAAACTGACTCAAGTGGTCTGGAAAAATGTCAAAAGATACATTTGAGCAAATGAAACTAAAATCATAGCCCGATGTTTCTCTAAGAAAGTGTTGTTTTTTGTTTTATTACAATTTTTTTTTTTTTTTTTTATGATAATAGAAATTTCTTTTTTATTTGTCATCCTCTATGTCCATCGCAAAGCTGTGATTTCACTCAACAGGTCTCCACTTCATTTGTTCAAAAGCAAGAAAGGAAGGGCAAGACAGAAATACAGATGTAAACAGCCACTGACCTACGTAGTGCAAAAGTAAGGGGGTGTGAGATTCAGGGGCCTTCCCCGCTTAACCAAAATACCTAACTTCTCCTTTTTAGTTCTGAGTTGTAAAACTAATATAGACATGCATCGCCAAGTCATATAGTGATCATTTTAATAAAGGATGCTCCCATACATACATCTGATGACACTGTGGAAAGCATGTCTCGCTCATTTTGAATTTGAAAAACACCACTGAATCAACAGCAGGCTTCTGCAACCCGAGGTGTAAACAACACCCAAAACCGTCAAAAACGCCCTTTACCATGAGCATATGACCACAAACAGCACAGTTACTACAAAGCGTGAGTCTGATAAGCAGAGCGAGAGCTGTAGATTTTGCTGTCGTGGCTCTAAAACAAAATTGCCCGTGTGACTACAAGTCAGTGCCGGGACTCTATGTCTGTTCAGAGTTCAGTTGGGGGGGGTCTGATCCCAAAATGCACTTGGGGACAGAGCATGCAAACAGGTTGCTGGTCTGTCAAACCTCCAGTCATCTAGGATTCCTTTGGGAGGGAGCCAATATGCAAAGTCTCCGCAAAACAACCAAGGCGGTCCGACTGGATTTGAATCAATCACCTATGAAAATGTATGAATGCAGAGGGATTAAAAGTTATTAAATCTAAATGAAGAAAATGTTCATGCTCAAGTGTAATTTAATGAAACAGACTGCAAGTCGCGTGTGTTCAACATGATATAATAAATCATCTTTAATCTTTGTTCAAGCATAGAAAACATGATATTGTCCTCATAGACTAAATAACTAGAAATAACTAAATAACTGCTGTATTACTTTATACGTGGCAACACGTTTCAAGCTCTTTATTTCATATTGGAATATGAAGAATTCTGGTCATAGTAATACAGCGGCTATCGAGCATCCCAGCCTCATGGTAAAATGTCCATAAGGAAATGAAACATGAGTAAAAAACGCTCCCGCTGACATGCAAATCCCACTGTTTGGTTCTTGAGCCACCAGCTTTAAGCAGAGACGAGGAGCGGGGCTACATAGGTCTGCATGCCATAAACCATTGTGTGCCATTAGTGGTTAGTAGATGCTGCTATGATGGAGACAGTTAAAAGCAAGCAATAAATAAATGCAACCTCTTGTTTCGGAAGGCATTTTTCACAATACAAAGCTTTTTTTTATTTACATGGTGACACCATCTGGCCGTTCAGTGCAATTTATTAATTGGCATATCTCTTGTGTACAGTCAACATCTATTGGCCACAAAGCAGTATTACAACAATTTTCCTGTTGAGAAGAAATCATGGCGGATCACTGCTGGACCATTTGAAGCTCAGTGAAATCCTGAAATGTCACAACGTTGCGCAGTTACAATAAATACAGATGACAGATGCAGCTTAACATCCCAATTTCAACTCTGTATTCATTTTGGTTGGCTATATATTTAACATACCACAAATTGCAAAAAAAATCCAATACCTCAAATAAAAGCCTTTGACGTTTTTATAGAAGCAAAAGGTAAAATCTGAGTACAAATCAGAAAACAATGACACAACACCAGAGTGCGAGTAAAATACAACTTGGAATATTGCGTTCACATTAGCATCAGACAGCAAAAGTCAAACAGCATTAAACTACGTCATACGTACCTGACTGCATCACCTGAGGCCCGCCCCCTCCTCGTGACACCATGTAGTACCACCGCCTGCATCCGGCAGGGGGCGCCGCTGCGTCGTTAATATCCGCGAGCAACAGGGTGCCTTCAGTGTGCGCGATCTTGTGCCTTTTTTCCTCAACTTTTTTTTCTCTCTCTCCGCCTTGTGTTATATAGGCAGAGAGAAAAAAGGAAGTAGCGACAAGCTAGCTTGGCTAGCCAGTCCGAACCCGCACCGTCTTGTCAGGAAAGAGTGGACCGTTTATTTTATTTTTTTTTAATCTCAGACACTGGCCCCGTTTCTTTGTTAAATATACGCGCGCAGGACATTTTTTTTCTCTCTCGGTTAATTCCCCCCACCTCCTCCCTCCCCCCTCTCCTCTCCCCCCACACTCCCTGACGCTAACCCGGATTCGTGATCTTTCAAAACGGACTGAGCCGCTGTTAGCCCCGGTGGTTGGATACGAGTCGGGTCTTCGTCTCATCGACGGAGAACACGAGCCTTTCTTTTCCTTTCTGATTCTTTCACCACACGGTTGAATGCTATCAAGGATCACACCGAGACAATGAGAACAGCAGCCGGCTCAGGTAACGTTACGCTGAATGCTCCTTTTTTCCTGCGCGGCACTTTATGTTTCTAAATTAAATATTTAACATCAGGTCGACCTCTGTTGAAGGTTTTATTTTCATTTTTTTAATGCGCGGTTCGTGCTTCGGTGCTGCCGGGCACCGACTTGACAAGACCAGCTCGTGAGAAGTTAACGTGAAGAAGTTCGCTGGGATATATTTGGCAATTCTTAATCCAACGGGTTTTCTCCATTTTTTTTTTTGACAAAATGGAGGTTTACCGGCTAACTTCTTTCCCTCCTCCCCCGCCACACGCGTCCCGTAACGATAGCCGTCGGAGTGACGACATGTCGCCCGTTAGTGGCACAGAAGCACAGTTAACGTTAGTTGTTTGAGTCTTTGGCTGCCTCGTTGCGTCCGGGCCTTGGTTCCGTGGTGAGACCAACCTTCACGTCACGGCGCCGTGTTGTGTAGCCGTGTTGTGTAGTTTCAGTCAACGAGGCTCACCTGTACTTCAGAAAACGTCACTGAGTTTTATCCATTTGTTTTTTTGTAAATTTCTTAAAGGCTTAAAGGCGACCACAGTTTATCCCAAATGCCATGACTGTTTTTATGTGCCCCCCCCCCCCATGGTGGTGGAAAGTTTATGCAGAAAGTACATCCTTGATTGCCAGGTGAAATACTTACTGCACATTGATACAGTATTGTTTTGGGGATTTGACAGCGTCTATGCCATTTATTTATATATATATATATATATATATATATATATATATATATATATATATATATATATATATCATGACTAAACGCTGAATTTCTCCCCAGTCTGGCTCAGTAATATCAGCAGTGTCTGCCTCTGCTTGCCCTTCATTATACACTCATTTTAATACTGCCCATCACTTTTATGTCTGTGCTCATGGGAAACCACTGCCACCATATCACTGTAGAGTTCAACAATTGGTAGAAAGGCTTGAAATTGATGCCACGTGTCGTGTATTCAGAATCGCACACAGAGACTGTATTGGAAGTGTTGTAGCTGTTTCTTAAACACGGCAACCAAATCTGCCACACAAGCTGCAGGACCCAGCTCTCTCTTCATGACTAACGTCTGGGGTGGTGGAAAATAACAATCACACACAGGAATATCGCAACTACGCACATATGCACTTCACTTGGAAGTTCCTCTCTTTTTCCATTTCCCCGATTTACTTTGGTCTGTAAAGCGCTGCGTTCTTCCAGCGGTTCGTGCTTAATAAGCCACATGTTGTGACCCAGGCCTCGATATATATATATATATATATATATATATATATATACGCACACGCTGTTGGACTGAAGGATACAGGATCATGGGATGTCGAGCAAATGTGCAAAATCGCAGGAGTAGGTGGAGCATCAACCTATACAGGAGGGAATGAACCTCCTGAATGTTAAGGCATAAACTTGAGCGTTACACACACTCAATTTATCATATGTGTTCTTTAAAGAATAGTCTTATTACTCTGCTGAAATCCACAAAACAAAATCATTTCTTTATCCTAGATGTATTATTTGGGAGAACTGAATATATCCATGTTTTGATCACCACAGTTTTTCATTGAATTACAAAGATTCTGCATAGAATGTAAATCCATCTGGCATCTCATTAAAAAGACATCTCATTACAAACATGAGCGCATCCAGACAGCATCTCAAATTAATTCTTCAAGGCCAAACCGGAGGTGACATTGAAGAAAATGTAGATTACATTTAATTTATGCTATACGCCGTATTTGACCGCAACATGTCTCCTTAATTTCTAGCGCAATTAAATATTACCCGTTACAAGAATAATACGCTGTGATTCTGTTGAAATGGATCTAGGCACACCGGAGGCGTGGTCTGTATGTGGGCAGCATCTGTAAGCCGACTGGTCGGGCCAAAAAGACCCTCTGCTAAGGATCAGCCATCAGCGAATTCAATACATTCAATGTTCCCATCTGTCATACTCCAAATCTAATTAACATCCCAATCCCTGAGAGAAACCCCTCAAGGAGAGTCAGATCTCCGTTTATTAAAAGACTTTCTGTGTTCGAATGTCAATTGTGGTTTCTCTTTTGGAAATCCCCAAAAAAGGGGAACTGATGTGACCGATATTGTTCAGATGCAAACACATGAGGCAGTCTATTCGTGCTCAAATGGCATCTAAACTGGAATCTAATCTTTTCCCATCTGACACAACATCTTCAAATTATTTTTAAACCAAAAACCCTCACGAATGATGTTGCAATGCAGAGCTAGTTCATTCCCTGGCTCCTTAAAGTGCCTCTTAATACTGCGTCCTAGAGCGGCTCTCTGCAGTCTTTGAAAGAGGGCGGCCATGTGAGCCCCCCTCCTCCCGCTAATGTTGCCCTCTTCAAGCCCCGCAGCAAAGCGGCCAGTGGTGGACCACGAGGAGAAGGTGGGGGAGGGAACACCAATTGGATCTCCAGCTCAACCTCTAGTTGTAATTGGTCCACAGATCCTGCTGGATGCAATTGTGTGAAACTGCCGATGAAAAGATAATTGCCTCGGTTGTAGCGGTTCTCAGAGGACGCGTTTTGCGTTTCCGCCTCAGACTCTGCTTGCGTATTTGGGTTCTCATCAAGCAAGCTGCCATCTCCTGTCAGCCAGCAAGATGGTTCATTAAAATGTCTTTTTTTTGGCTGCTACACGTGAGCATTTTATTGTTAGCTAGTGACTAGAGGGTGTGAGTGTGCTGCTGTTGCCTTGTTTATAGTAAAAGCAACTGATTATAACCGATCTGCTCTGATGTTTATTTTATCTTGTTTGTTTCTAGAACAGCTGGGTAACTACTTTGTTTGTCACTACTGTCTGATCAACCCTGATTAGTGTAGGAAATTGAACCCAGGTTATCGGCTGTAGAATATTATCGAACGTCGGCATTATCAACCACTGTGGCATTGTAGTCTGGTTTGGGCCTGCTGTTTGGTGTGTGCGCTCTAGAATGTGCAGACTGTGAGGTCGTCTCACATTCTCCTGTTTCAAATCATCATGAAAACACACACACACACACCTTGATGGGTCATGTCTGTTTGCGTAGTTTAAAGCAAAGACACAGTTTGTGTACTGTATTCTAATCCCTTCTGTGGGAGTTAACTATCCGGTTGCTGGGTTCCTCTTTTTAAAAAAACCATTTTTTTTTTTAGAATCTTTTGATAATTTTAGGTCCCAGACCAGAAACGGATGGAGCTGCGGTTTGCCGTGGCAGGGGAGTGATTTCAAATGAGTCCCTCAGCGGCTTTGTGTGGCTAAGTGACGCAGACACCTGCGGCACCACGGCGCTGCACAGCGGCCCCGCTGAGCAGGATACCAGCGACGAGTGCCAATCTGTTTGCTACTTTGTGAATGCAAGCCCGGGCAGCAGAGTCAGACGTGTAGTGGCGAGCGGGTGGCCGCGCGCGCGCGCGCGTGTGTGTGCACGTGCTCATCACTAAACCGTCTGCATGGCTCTGTAGTCTCCACTACTCACTGCCTGTCATTCTCCCTTTTTGGGTGGGTACAAGGGAGCAGTATCTAAGATCTTTGGACACTCGGCCCTTTTGAGAGGGCTGTGCCATATGTTGTCACAGATGTTGACTGGTAATTTGAACAGGCTTCCACGGGTAGAGGGGGAAAAAAACCCTGATGATTCCCATCAGTTTCTACCTGTATGAAGACCGAGGGAGAGAAGGAACTGATGTCATAAGGGAGAAATGGGATGCCGATATATGTGTGTACATACGATGAGTCAATAATGTCAACAGCATGCTCCTGTGGCAATGGACGGGGAGGGGCAAAAAAACATGTTTAGTTATTGTTTTTTCACCAGAAAGCTGCTCACCGAGCTTTGCAGTGTGAATTTGCAATGACCTGTATTTTATAGAGACCGGACCACCAGATGGAGAATGCAGGCGGAGAGAAAGTCAGTGAGTGAGAAGGAGAGAGAGAGGGATATAAATATATATATATATATCTCATCCAATTCAACAAACGTCTTGGTAACTTGGCGCCTTGTATTGTGGCAAAGCTGAATTTATGGGCTTTATAAATAGAGCCAGCTGTAATGATGGGGTAGAAGTGAGAAAAGGGGGGCCGACTGTTTAGGGATGGCCTACTTACAGTGCATTTGTTTAGTTGTGCTGCAGTATTCACAAAGTCAGCATTTCAGGGTTCAAACACCACGAGCAAAGACACTCGATGCTTGTGATTACACCAAATCTGCCTCTTTTTGAAAAACATGTTTTATTCTGATTATAGCCACGGTTATGAGCCAAGCAAAAGTTGAACCAAAATATACAACTCAGATTTTCCACAGTGAAGTGAAAGCTGGTCCGTCAACGTCATCGACGACTTGATTCAACCACTTTCAGGCGGTTTGAGCACAATAGCTTCATGTGGAATTTAGATTGCAACCTCCACGTTTCATGTTACCCTGCTTTGGGTGGTAATCCTAACAGTGTTTGCTTTGCCTGCTAAATTCAAAAATGGATCATAAATCGCGAGGTGCCAACAATAACCCAGGTTTACAAACTCTTCTATATGCATGTCAGTGGCTGTGATTCTCCTCTTTGACTGTACTGTTACAACGATGGGTGGTACGAGTTGCTTCTTTCCTGATTTTGATGCATGCGGTTCAGCTACTGCAGCTGTCATGTGGTTGCAGATCACCCAGGGAGACAGCGGAGTCAGCAAAGGAAAAAACATTTCAACTACAAAAGCACACAAAAAGCATTCAACTGTCCACAATAGATTATGAAATGTCTTTTCATGATTTAGCCATTTTTTTTTCTCTTCTTGCCCATCTGCAAAATTCCACATGCATCGGATGTCCCAGCTGCTCAACCACTAATGTAACCTTGCAAAAAAGAATATATGGAAAATCCAAGCCGTGCTTCTATCGTTTGAAGGCTGACATATTGACTGGAGTTTTTTTCATTCGCTCCCCGCCCCCTCAGCTGCAGAGGTCACCCCCAGGAAGTGTGCGTGCGTGCGTGCGTGCGCTGACCAACTAGTCGATGTCTGTGGTCTGTGCTATAACATCCCCCTTCATCCTCTCTGCGGTCACTGATCCGGTCCCTTGGCTCTGGATTATGGGCAGGGAGAGGCCACACCCTGAGGCTTCATGTGCTGTGACTCTGCACCAGAGAGCCGCTCCAAGTGTCCAAATTGGATCGTTAGCTGAAAAAGAACCTCAGCGGTGGACGGCCTTGAGTGTCATTATCATCGTTTATTTACCTAAAATGTCATCAGATTTCTATCAGTTGTTGCTAAACTTGAACTAGACGGGCAAATCTGTTTATTTTTGGTATAATCTGATTTAGTACATACGGATGTATTGTGGAGAGGCAAATCCAGAGGAGAATGGAGGTTTAAAAATGAACCTGACGTCCTTAGGCTCTCATACGGTCCCCAATGTAATACATCAATTTCAAAGCACATTGACACAAATTGAATTGTCCAGTATAGTAGATTTTCAACGTCATTCGGTTGATCGCTCCTAGAAAATGAAATAAAACATTTACGTTGGCCGTTAATGTGCATTTCCTGTCCAGACTTTGGGCATTATTTTTCTTGCACTTGGTTATGCGGTCCGGGGGAGACTGAGCAAGAGCCCTTGGCTGGGTGCTCTGCGTTAGCTGATCTCTGCTCCGTGTGTTTTGGCTGTATTTTTACTGTGCAGTCCGACTGGTCAGCGATGAATGACTCCATATGTTGGATCCATTTCATCTGGACGAAATTAGGAAGTCAGGAAGTTTGGCCTCGGTGGAAGCGTTCAGAGACATGATGACATCTTGTAGAAAAGGAAAGGGTTTGGAATCCCGCTTTAGTGGTGTTGTCTTTTTACTTCAAACTGGTTGGTTTAGGGCATGTCACGTTGCACAGAATCATCACTGTTCCTCAGATGTTTATCATCCACTTGATGGTGTGTTAGATCTGCCGGGCCACCCAAACAGCATCGGGACAAACCACAGGGAAGATTATTCAAAGAGACCGATAGCTGCACATAATCTATTAGCTTTCTCCCGTTTTTTTGTTTTGTTACTCTTATTCCACATCGTTATATTATCATGAGCTCTTTTTGCGAGCCCCCCCCATGCTGCTTTTACGCCCCACTTTGAAGTTGAAAGTGAGTTCAAATCCCGGTGTCCTAGTAGGCAGAACCGAGCCTGCTGTCTGGACTTTTTCTTTTCCTCTCAGAAATACTTAAGTGTGTGGCATGTGTGAGCGGCTGCCTGATTGTGGATACGTATGAACCCGCCGCGGCGCAGGAACTATTCTGGTGCTACAATAGAGTCATGTGTTCGGGAAATGCTTTTAGAGCAAGGCAGCCCACATGAGTGAGCGTCTACAATAATCCCCTCTGTCTGCCCACTTCCCTCCTCTTCTGCTTTTCCCGGTTTCTGCCTGCAGCTGCCCCACATCTCCGGACGACGTGCTGTGTGTTTGTGTGTTTGTGCGTGCCTTGTCCAGCTCAAGGTGAAGGGAGTGTTGGCTAACTGGAGGACCATCCTTAGCAGGCTCAGAGCAAATGCGTCTAAAGCCATTAAGTGTATTGTGCAAATATTGGCATTTTTATAGCTCATTTTCATTAATCATCCCGAGGATTGTATTTTGAAAGGTCATATACTATTATTAAAAATACTTCTCCCAACAGACTCCAAATATATTTAGATTACTTTCATAAAACACCAAGGATACTAATTTCCTATTTGATTAAATTAAAGTAGAGATTTGGTAATTGCATCAATCTTTTGAATTTCTCTTAAAGATAGGTTAGGCTGACAGTTAGGGTTTCAGCCATCTTCAGACTTCTTTCGGCTGGCTTATGGAGATGTGCTTATGTTAATAGCACACAACCACCGACAGCTGGTAATTGAAGAAATATGTAACTGCGGGCGTGTTATTTCGTTGACTAATTAAGAACACGCCAGTGTCCTCAATGCCCTCATTCAGCTGTACTTCTCCACTGCTGGCCCAAACTAGCCCGTTATTAGTCCAACATGGCTATGATGACTGGTCCGGGAATTTCCCCGGAAATCCCTGTCACCACCAACCAGCATGGAGTCCCCGAACAGCCAATCCGACTCGGCAGAGACCTTCTGGGCTGCATTAAGTCAGACTGGCTCCGGCCTCGCTGGTCCACTGTGTTTCATGTGGACGCTGCTGCTTTGCATCTCCAGTTTCATCTCCTTACAATCCCTCCACTCGGTGTGGTTCTGCATCTGGAATGAGTTGAACCAGCAGTGCTAAATGTTCTGCAGAAGGGGGTGACCGGCAAGAGGTCCGGGGGGTGGTGGGAGGCGTTGGGGAGATGCTGTTAATGGCAGCAGGAGAGATGGAGGGAAGGAAAGTGCAGTTAAGGAAGCAGTAGAACAAGATAATCCAGCTGAGCGGACCGGAGGCGAGACACGGGGGTGGTGTAAGGCTGTACGGGCCTCTCGGATTGCTCACCCGCTGTAAAATGTTTCACATATAGTTACACAATACAGTTTAGAGTTCATAAAGCAGATGTCACGTTGTTCAATAGTAACATGTCCAGTTTGTTTACAGCCGGCCTCCGCTGAGCGGGCCGTGCATGACGTGGGGTCGTACCTTCCTCGGAGCGCTGCAAGTGAACACCAGCCCTTCTTTCAATTCAATATGTGACTCGGACACATGATATTGGGAGGGGCAGATCAATGGCGTGCACTCAAATAACCATGTTGTGATTGATTAGCATTTTCCATGGCACTTATAGTGAGTTATTCATTGTGACAGACAGCCGACTAGCTTAAGTCTTTAGTAAAAACAAGAAACAACTTTAAAAAGAAGCTGTCGTTGTGATGAGATATCAAATGTTTTTCCCTCTCAAAGACCGAATAGCTTGTGCAATGTCTTTCTCCGCGCTGCTTTTAAAAAAAAATGTATTCTTACTTGTGGCAGAGGAGAGGAATGTGACCATGAGCTTGGGCTCTATGCCAACTGAATAGGATCGGATCATATCAACAAGTCAAAGGCTGGATCCCTGTGGCTCCTCTCTCCTTTATCCTCTTCTCTAGACGTAGGCAGCAGATGCTCCTCAGCTCTGGTTTTATTGTTCATGGCTGACCAGCCTGCCAGCTGACTTATAAACTGGGTGGCGGGGGGGAGGAGATGAGCCTTTAGTGCCCCCGTTTCTTCCTTTTCCTTCACTCTCTCTTTTCGTAGCCCCTTCCCTATCCGTATTTGTCTTTTTGAGCCATTGGTGTCTGCTGGATGAGTTACACTGATTGAGGTTTGGGTCCCCCCCCCCCCCCCCCTTTTTTTCAAACAAAAAGGCTGCGTCTTTGAAGGGGCCACATGGCTCCAGTGGGAGCGCTCTGATCCATTCACAGCCATTTTGGGTGCATCTGCGCGGCTGATTTAGCAACAGGAGTGATTTCTCTCTCAATCACACAAGTCCCGTGTGCACGTCTAAATCACTAAGATCACTCACTCACTCACACACAGAGTGAATCTTTACTTCTTTTGCTTCAGCTTTTCATTGTGCTCAGGGGACAATGCACCACTTTGGCCCTAAGTCAGGCCATCTCCTCTCCATTAGGCCACGCAGAGAGGGTTGTAGTGGTGACGGATACCTCTGCAGCCCCCTCCCTGGGGAGAGGAAAGTAGCTTGGTCTGTGGCGGTGCAGCCAGGCTCACTGATGTGCTCCGGAAGGGACCTTGCGGCCTTTGAAATGTTTGAATCATTTTGTTTCACACTGAATTTCAGTTTTTAATTTGAGCACGAACATTCAAATTGTTTACCTCCCTGACAACACAAAGCCTTCGGTGGGTCCAATCATTACAAGCACGTGTTGTTGGCACATTTTTCAAACCCTTTTATTTTAGTCAAGGTGTCAGGGGGGGGGGAAACAAAACGTTGATGGGTGGATTGAATAATTAATTGATTGTATTGGACATTCTCTACCACTCTACCACCAACATGGTGGTTGCTTCACCAAGCAGTCAGACTTCTATTCTTTTTGTGTGAAGGTGTGATTTCTCTGACACGTTCCTTGTAATTACATCATCACTCGTCTCTCCATTACAAGTTGCTCATCCTTCCTGTGTAGCATACTGAAATGCTGGAGGGAAGTGTAGCCCTGCGTTTGCTCATCGGGGCTGGGAGTCCCTCCAGAACAACGTTTCAGGAATTCGTGTGGCTTTTCTCCCACTCGACCACGGTAATAATTTCCAACTAAATTTCTATTAAACAATGCCTCATACAAGAATACTTGAAGTACCTCCACAAACTTATGGAGTTTGTATTTTTTGATGAGCTCTTTTTACCTGAGTGTTCTTGGTGTGAATACCTAATGAACATAATCATTTTTGGTTTTTGTTTATGATAAAGACATTCTATCTCTTTTATGACAAATTAACACTTAAAAAAAAATGTTTTTATTGAAATCATTTACATTTACTTGGTATGGAATTTGATTGGCCTGTGAATGATTTCCAATTCGTGGAAATTTGACCTACATTGCCGTGGAGCAGTGTGAGTCGGTTGACCATTAACCATTAGGGTTAGAAGCCCAATGTACTGGTCTGCTTGTCTACAGCCTTCTGGGTGCCGCCATTGTGGTGTGAGTGACTAGTTGCAGCCGTGTGAGCTGCTTTCAGACCTGACTAGTGAGAGACTCATCCTAAAGTCAAACACCGGGAGTGACACTATCTTCACTCCACACTCACGGCTGACATCACAACTTGGTTTGCATGTGTTTATTGGCGTGTGAGACATGGGCGGGGAGGGAGAGACAGAAGGCGTGAGAAGAATGGCGAAATGTATATTTATTTGGCTGTAGCTCATTGATGTGTCACTGCCGGGTCATTCGCTTCCCGCCAGATCAGTCAGCTAGTGGCGTCTCAGCACCTACTGGCTTCTCTTTTTACACCTAGATATATACATATATATACACACACAAGTATATGTGAGTGTGCATGCTAGTCCATTACGAAAGAAAATGAACTGCCCGTCGTAAAGACTATAACACTTAAGGTTCCCTCACATCACTAAGTGAGATCATAAACACTACAACAGCTGGCCATATAAAGGCAAAACATTTCTTTCCTCTCTTCACAAATTGGCTCTCTAGTCACACTGTTGCTCTTCCTCTTCCTTCTTCTATGGATCTTTCCAGTTTGACCGTGACTGTTTTGCATTGCTCCTGTCCTGTGCTGCTTACATACAACAACCTCCATGTTTACACCAGTGTAAACTGTGTGCTGGTTAGAATTATAACATAAAACGGACCATAACCTTTAGTGTTGTCAGCCCCTGTGAAATATAGACCCCCAGACGACCGACTCTAACCGGCCCCCTGTGACGGCAGTCAGCGCAGCACTCCGACATATCCATGCACCGTCTAATTTAGTAGTTCTACTCGACTGTATGTTAATTTGATTGTGCGGATTTCTTTTCTGATGTTTTGGTTAATCAGCCATCTGTAGTCATCCTGATGAATCTACAGTGAAATTAATTCCCTTTAAGCCTATTCTTCTTGCCTGGATAACAAGGGGTTAGGTGGGATAACCGGAGTGCGTTCAATTGAGATGATTTTCCAAGTCTTGTTTAAGGAGCTTGTTAGTGGTTAATGCCCCATCCTGGCCGCAGTCAGCAGATGGACAGCCTGTCTCTACCCTCAGTTGTGGTTTTGCGCTCTAGTGTCATTCCCATCAGCCCTCAGTAAGCAGCTGAAGTGCCAGGCTAAGCCTTTGCAAAGCAGGCAACCTTGGGTCTTATCTGAGGAATGCTGGGCATCCTTGCAAGGATCTCCTCCGCAGGGAGGAAGCTGCATTATCTCAAAGCCCCTGTCTCCTTTTGATTGTCCCTTGGGACCTCTCTCTTTTTTGTATCTCCCTTTTAGATGTTTACCTCTCTCTCAGTGCGTTTGTCCGTCGCTCAGCCTTCCTCTTTATTTCATTGTTCTTTCTGTCACTACCCTTTTTCTCCTGGCCGCTTTGCTCTCTGCAAAGCCACAGAAACTGAGATGGAACGCTGAACAGCTTCCACACGTCTTCTGTACTTTTATAACAGCTCTTTAGAAGCTAGTTGAGAGGGAGAACGGAGTAACCGATTAAAACCAGACCGGGCCCGTGATGGGGAGATAATGACGATGCTGTCTTTTGTGGCCTCTGCAGTTTTGCACGCCTTGGTGTTTTACGGGCGTGCGTGTTTTTGGGGACTGTGGTCAGTGAGCCTGGAGAAGGCACAAGCTTATGACTCTTAAGCTGCTCTGCTATGACCTGAATGGTTCCAGGGTTGGCTTTTTTACAAAATATCTGCGTCTTAGCTAAGTGGGTTGTGGTAGTCGTACATTACCCGCAAGGTTTGATCCCGAGCTCCCTCTGCCCGCATGTTGAAATGGCCTTGAGCAAGACACTGAACCCAAACTTCTCCCCAGAGCTTTACAGCAGCCCATTGTCCCTAAAATGCTTAGGATGAGTTGAATGCAGAGGTCAACTTTCATGGATGTATGAATGTGTGTAATACAGTTAGTTATCGGGTACAACTTAGTTTGGTTTAGAAGTATTATTTTCTTGACAAAAGAAAAGATCCCATTGTTGTACAGAAGAGAAAGAATAGATGAAGCATTATCTTTGCCACGAAACTAGATATTTAATCATTTAAATGAGCTATTCTTAACTTTCAATGAAACAACTCTTTTGTTAAGGAGGAATGGAAACCCTAAATGCATAACTCATGCAATAAGCCTTTTTTCCCCTCCGCATGCTTTTTAGGCATATCTCAGACTAATATTTCATATTTTTTTAGTTTGAGAAAATAAACTGTCTCCGCTCGAATGATTAAAGCGAAAAACTGCAGGACTCTGTGCTCTCGGGACTCGACCTGGGATCAGGTTACCAGTGCAGGGCAGTCTGGCTGCCATCCAGTGATCTAAACCAGGTCCCTGTTTCCCTGGGGGGGACATGCAGAGCACACAGAATACACAACTGATGCAGAAGCCCACTACATGAGCCATCATTAGACCCAACTTCAGCCAGCCGCTGTGTGCGACTGTATTGTAACTGGCTAACTGCATTCATTTTCGCTACAGACAGTTTTACCCTGCATCATTTTTATTATTTGTGGTCCAGATGGATATTATAAAAACTTTGTTAACATGCAGCAGATTTTCAGTCTTTTCAGCCCGTGCACCTAAAAGCACAGTATTCCTACATGGCTAATTAATATCAGCATTTGACTAACATTCTCATTTATATGAAGCCTTTTGTTTTCTGATTGATTATCCAAAACCCTTTTCATCAGATTCTTTCTTTCCAATGTTTAAATGCATTTTTGAGGGGGGGATTCTGTGGGCCGCAAACGGCCAGAAATAAGCTCAGCGGTAGAGCGCTGTTTATGAGAACCATCTCATATCCGATATATAATATAATGTGCATCTAAATGTAGTCACCTACTCGGCCCTGAAACACCTCAGCATCACCTCAGTTTCCTTTTAATGATTCGGCCATTGTCGCCCAGGCGATCCCATCACCAGCTTTGATGTGGAGCTGCTTTCATGTCAGTCTTGTGAAGTAACCACAGCAACAGCCCTGTCAGTCATTTGGGGTGTGGAGTGAAATTAACCTGCAGGTACGAAAGAATGATTTGACCGCTAATTACAGAGTGTTGCTTATCCCGTGGTTTTGTACCAACGCTAACTACTGCAAACTAGATTGTGGTGCAGAAAACGGTTGCCACTAGATGTTTCTCTCCTCTACGTGCAGGTTTCAGATGGCTATGTCTATTTAAATCTAGATATTCAACATGCTGAGAACTCGGCCTTTTACAGCGCAGCATTTAAACACGGATTGAATATATTCTTTAGAGCCTCTGTATTGAAAAGCTTGCTGTTTCCTTACTGTAGAAATAGTCACGTTACATGCTGCACTGAACGTATGCATGTTCTACTGTCAGTGATTAAAATACGCTGATTAGTTTGAATTAAAATCCCTTTAGACCCTCTGTGGGCGAACTACTTTCTTTTAAACACGACTCCAGTTACACAAAAGGGTTTGAAAAAACAACAAGGAATTTCTGCCTGACATCATTGACGTGTGATCAGGTTTTTATATTGGTACGTTGCCGGGCAGAAAAGATCACCGTAGGTGTCACGTCTGAGAGAGTGCAGAACGCTCACTCGTCGCTCCACTTGTGGTTTTGAGTGTTTTCTGTTTTTGTGTCTTGGTTGCTCTCATTGAGCGGAAGGGTTCAATTTCAGTGAAACTTCTGCAGCTGCAAATTCTCAGAGGCAATTTCTTTACATGTGATAACCATCTACTGCGGTGTTATTAACTTGAAGTCAACACATTATAATAAACATGTCTGAGCCCTGACCCCCAGCAATAGGAATACTACTCTCTGCATTGACTTTGCAATGGAAGTGCGGTTAGATTTTTGTTATACCCATTTTGATGACTGAACTGTATTTTTAGATTTGAGGAAAACCACAAGTAGGAAAGGAGGTACATTCTCTTTTATTTAACCGTAGTTTTCTCTCACATCAACTCTTTTGTTTGCATTTTGAAATGCTTACTTAGAGCTGCAATCATGCAATTTTTGAGGCATTTAGTGAGCTGCAATGCTCGTTTACAGTCTGCACTGGTGTAACGCCAGAAGAAAGAGTGTTTATTGGAATATAATAGCGCATTGTTTGCCTGAGAGTCAATCCTCTTTCATCCCAAACGTTGTTGCTACACAGGTTTCTGTTGAGGCTTCGTACAGCCTCGTTTCTTATCCTCATCCAGTGTAAATATATTAAATTGTCAGGCACCATTTTCTTTTCCATGTGTGGATGTATGACTGTAAAAATAAATGTCAACCTTTTCATTTCCAGGTGCTGTGTGGTGAGCGGGAAGTGGTGGGTGCGGCATGCTGAGGCCACTCCCCCTGGCCCAGGATGAGTGTCAGAGATGGCGCTGCCACCATGGCAACGAATGCAGGCAGTGGAGGACGAGGAGGGGGGGGAGGCAGCGGAGGCGGGTCAGCTGGCCCTAACGATCACGATGGCCGCTCATACCTGCTCCAGATCTACCCACGGTTGGCGGCCCAGTCCACCACCTGCTGCAGCCTCCGGTGAGTGTGACTCAGCGCTACGAGCAGAAGTTGGAGTCGTATTTTTATGTGGTTAAAAAGTAAAGGCACCACTGCTAAGCCAACATCTGTCAAACTCTGTCATTGCTTTTTCCCAACTCATCAGAGTGCAGAAGGACGCAACCGCGGCCTCCGTAATCGCGGACGCTGCTGCGGCCCTCGGGCTGGACCCCGGCCGCATGTATGTGCTTGCAGAGGTGAAGGAATGTGGCGGCGAGGAGTGGGTGCTGGAGGCTGGAGACCTGCCGGCACAGAGGTTTTTGCTGTGGCCTCGGAAAGCCCAGGAGAAACATCCCCAAAGCCTCGGCTTTTACTTCCTACTACAGGTAGGGTTGACGGCACACGATGCACCTTGGACCGCTGAGAAAAGCCCAAATAACGAGTTGCACACAAATGCTAAAACAAATATAACAATAAGGCAGTTAAATTGTTGACATGCAATGTGTTTCCTAGTGTCAATCCCCCTGGTTAGTTCAATGACAACTTGAATTTGCTTTTTACTAGTTTTAAAAAGTCAGCAGCCCTGGATACAGACCCCATCAACTGTCTGGATAATATTATGCATTTTTTTTTTCTCTTCCAGGAGAGGAACCACGATGGCAGTATTCGCTATGTCCACCTCCCACCTGTGACTAAGGCACAGGAAGCCCAACTAGCAGACAGGGGCTTCCTTCCCCCTCCACAGGACGATTTTGCGGATCTTTGCAACCTTCCCGTCCTCAATGAGGACAGTATATTAAACAACCTGCGCACGCGCTTTTATAAGAAAAAGATCTATACCTATGCAGGCAGCATCCTTATAGCCATCAACCCCTTCAAGTTCCTGCCCATCTACAACCCCAAGTACGTCAAGATGTACGAGAACCACCAGCTGGGCAAACTGGAGCCTCATATTTTTGCTATTGCAGATGTGGCTTACTACGCAATGCTCAGGAAGAGGGTCAACCAGTGCATCGTCATTTCTGGGGAAAGTGGCTCGGGTAAGACCCAGAGCACCAACTTCCTGATCCACTGTCTTACTGCGCTCAGCCAGAAGGGCTACGCCAGTGGAGTGGAAAGGACCATACTGGGAGCCGGGCCGGTTCTGGAGGTGAGATGTTAACATCTGGGTTTGTGTGTACTCCACCAGTCCCTTTCGCTGACAATCGCCCCGAGTTGGGTTTTACATTCAGGTAATCGGTAGTATCTCTCAGACAAAGCTTGTGGAAGCAGGTTTTAAGGCTTGTGAAAAATGAGAGATAAGATTAAGAATGGAATGGAAGCCAGTGTCTGTTTTGTAAAGTGGCGCAACAGCAAAGAAGAATGGAAAACACCGTAGAGTCCGTCAGAGCCTGGTAGTTTCCGAGCTTCTCGTCTGGTGGCACGAATGATCGGTTATTAAAGTTCTACATTTTATTTCTCTACCCTACTTCTGCACTGTCCTCCACCAAGTGTGAAACGCATTGTTCTTTAAATTAAGTCATATCCAACTATGACGTTGCTTCCTCAGAGGTGACTCATGTTGCTATGGCATGCTGAAACACCCACACAACGTTCACACACTTTATCTGAGAATATTTATCTCTAGTTCAGTGGTTATGAGTGATAAAACATTACATGAAAGTTTTTTCCCCATGCAGCATTGAGTGAATGTATTTTCAGGCTGTGACTCAGTTGCACTTCCCTGCGTGGGCCGACCTGATGAAACAGATGGCCGTCTGTGTGCAGTGTAAAAGACTTTAACATAAAGATTTTAGTCTACTCAGAAAGAAGAAATGAAAAAGCGGATGGGAAGTTGCTTTATGGACCTGTCATGTGGCCTTTTTGCGTTTGAACACGCTGTGGGAATTCAGTCAAGATAGGAAGCAAACAAACCACATCTCCACCGCATTTTGAAATGCAATTTTGCTCTCTTTGGGTAACCAATTGCGCAACGTCATGAGTTCTGTTTTTGACTATTAGAATATTTACAGCATAATTTTATTTTTGAGCTGATTTTTCTTTGTTGCTGTTTGGGGTCCGGTGAATGCTCTTCCTTCCTGCTCTGTGGTCTTTTAGAAGTGACGTGCCTGTACTGACTAGCTCACCGATTGAATTCAAACTTTATGTAAGCTACTCAGTTTGATAGCCAGTGGCAGAATATTTATCAAACCATCAAGACAATAAGTAAGTTTAACATGAAGAACCTTTTTGTCAGTGCAGTGTTGAATCAATGAGCCAGGCCATCTGGTAGTTAGTAATGGGACACATTTCGTCCTGTCTGGACGGACCACGTCTATGAACTTGAGCCGTATGGACGCATGAAGCGTTTCATAGTTTACCTCACTGATGCATGTGGAAAAATCCACGGCAGTCAGACGAATCACTCCACTAGGATACACACCTTTTTCTCTCCCAAACGTTTGCATTAGAAAGGTGTTTAGAACTTCCCAGTTATTTTATTTGTTCAGCCGTTTGACTTTTCCAAAGTGAGTAACTTGAATAATTATGCATTTTCTGAAGCGAGGGTGTATGGGTCGCCACCAGGGAGAGAAGTCTAATGTCAGTGCTGCTGAGTGTATCTTTGCGCAGCAGAAGGTGAAATACCCAGGGCTCGATGGAAAGTATAGCTCCTTTTGTTTGTTAACTAGAGGGACAAACTCAAACATGCAGACCAGTAAACATCTGTTAGCTTTTACCTTGTTGAACCAAAAACGATTACATCACTCCAGGATAAGATATGGCCCAGTATTGGTTTTGAGTTTAATCTTTTTGCTACATGGCAAAGAACAGAGTTGACTTCATTTACTTTATTTTTCAATCCGGCAATTGGAAACCGATTGTCCTCCACTTTCACATGTGGAACAATTTACCGCTGATCAGACCTGAAGCAGGATTATTACCGTGAAGTTGTTTTTAGCATCCACATCACTTCTACGCTTGTGCTCTCTCATAAGCAAAAGTGTTGAGGGTTCACATTGTGCTCTGCAGTGTCGATCTCCATATACCATCGACTCGCATGCCTATTTGCAACACTGTGGATCATTAGACTGCGCTGCAGGTACTGGATAAACCACAATGCTGCGTGTTTGTACGTGTGTGTCTTGCACTGGGAGGCATGACCGTGTGACATCACATCATTTTCGAGTACTTCCTATCAGTGATTTAGTTAGTGATTTGAAATCCATGGGAGTAAAAGGGATGAAAAAAAGATAGATTGAGTTGTGCTTGAGGCTGCACAGTAAATATCCAACCTCATATCTCCCTCCTAATCCCAGCACTGGGTTTCAGTGTAATAGTCCTCATTGGTGTTGGCACCGATTAATTGCAGTGTTTTTCGTGTTTTTCGTGAAGTAAATCTCCTCTCTACATTTTTCAGTTTTATTTTGCAATAATGGGGCTAAAAATAGAGCCTTTTACTCAGAAAAGCTGTATACGGAATGCAGCTTATTGAAAGTACCAAACGGTACTGAGAAAAAAAAACAGAACTGGCCCTAGCACACACACTGCCACTCTACTGTTTACTCCCAGAGCGCCGAGCCTGTGTTAGCCTGGTCCAGAGCTGTAGTCGCGTAGGGAGACGAGCTCGGCCCTTTCTGTCCTGGTCGGTTCGAGGAAGTGGAGGTTGGACTTTTGAAACTGATTTAAATTTGCATTTCAGCCAGAAAAGTTAACTCGTTGGTTGTGGAAGCTGCGGTAAACAGTTTTCTATACTATCCTGTTTTTTTATGTGAGAATATTCCGTTTTGATGTCACTCATTGTGGCAGAATGCTCATAAGATGGCTGATATTAACTGAAATACACTTCAGACGCTCTGGCACTCCTCTGTGGGTCCTCCAGCTACACTGGAGGTCTTCAGGCCCCGCTCATACATTGTGAGGAGATGAGATCATGGTTTATGGAGTTGAACGGCCTGTGAGCTGTGTTGTAGCAGAATAAATGCCCCCCACCTCAAACCATGTGGGAAAAGCCACGGCCCTACTTTATTTCATTTTATATTGTTCCGTGTCTTTCTTTCCTCCTTTGTCTTGAGATAATGCCAGTTAAGTCCCAGGACTTCTGCCTGCTGAACAGCTTGCCAGCTATATAAAATTTCTGAACTGGTCCAACCAGTTAATCCTCCTGCATGGTTCTTTTGCCTTCTGTTTTTGTTTGCCGAAAACAGCCCCTTGGGGCTCTCCTCCGTTGTAAAGTTGAATGAAACATTGCAGGCAATACTTTGGGGGTTATTTGTTAATCATAGAGACCACGGATCAAGTTTTTCTTGTTCCAGTGCATTAGGCAGTTGGCCTAATCTTTAACTGTTTGACAGAGACTAGATTTAATAAGCCATAAGGAGCAACATCCATGCTCCTTTTTAACAATGCAAATTGGCAAGTTAGTAACTTTTGAAGTTAAGAGAATCTCATCTTCTACAAGTAACTGTCATTTTGCGTGTTTAGTGTGTCGTTCCAGTCTCTTTAGAAAAAAACTCATTTTTACTACAGTCTGTCTTTGTAAGCCTTTACGATTGCATCTGACCCGTTGGCACCGTTGATGAAAATTAAAAATAACTATATAGAACGATCCCAATCCTCTGGTCGATCGTCCCGTTTACTTATGTAGGTTGAGATGTGGCTACTAAAATAACTGTTCCTCACCCTTCAACCTGCTTTGTCAAACTCCTGTGTGGAACTTTAACGAAGTGGTGTAAAAGTTGAACATTTAATTATTGTATCATAAGAAAGTAGTGTATTCACTCTGCTTTTTGGTAATAAACTATTAAGATACAATTCCAGGATCCTCCAAAGATGAAATAAATCAGTCCTCAGATCATCCCAACCTCAAGGTGAATAGTATGTAGTATCTGATTGGGCTGGGCGGTATGGCCAAAAATCCATATCATGGTATTTGGAAAGATTCTGACTGTATCCCGGTATGTGACATTTAAACACATTAATGACCCCGAAAAGGCCCGCCGGCTGCCGAACAGCTGTTTGCCGCTCGCAACTGGGCGGCGAGTTAGCACATTAGCATGTTAGCTGTTAGTGGGTTAGCTTGTTGTGGCTGCTAGTGTTGCCACCAGATGCAATACCAGAGGCTCGACAGACTTTGCAATGAATCGTTTTCTGATCTAATGTAACTTAGGTCGGATTTTCCAAAACCAAAAACCCTCCAAACAGACGTTCCTCCTGTATCGCTCTTTTCCGTGTTTTCCGAAGCGCAACATCAGAAGAGAAATTCCTACCGTAGGGAAATCTTATATCGTCTGAACCGGTATACCGCCCAGCTCTGGTATCTGAAGAGAATTAGTCATCAGATGTGAGATGATACACAGCCTTTTAACTAAAGCTCCCTGGTTGTTGTGTCCTTCATGCCAATTTGTCTCAGAAAGGAAGTTCCCATCATCCGGAACCCTTTTTCCGCCTTTTTTTTTATTTTTTATTTTTTTATTTTTTTTTAAAGGAAGCAGCTACGACACAGGAAGTAACTGCAGCAGTTCTCTCTGCTGTTAGCCTCGGACTTTGAGGGGTGTGGATACACCGAAGTATTGTATTGTTGCTCAGGAAGTGCAGAGGAGTAGCTGGCCATTCTGTCAGCTGGGCCATTGTTTATCTCTTACGTGTTGGTTACACCTCTTTATATTTGGTCAGGCTGGGTTGCATTGTGTAAGAGTCTGGGAAAAGCTGGCATTGCTGGCTTTGAGTCGCTGCGTCATGCACACATTTCACACACACACACACACACACACACACACACACACACACACGGGCCGAACAGTAATCATACTAGTTACAATCCTATTGAAGAGTGGGATATACTGTTCCTTACAGGACAAATGCAGCGTACATGTACCAGCACGCCCCAGGCCACTTCAGGTCTATTCACGGCACTCTGACCACACCACAGGCCAAGGTTTGATGTGGTACCCATCTAGACATGGGTGGAGCTGCTTGAAATGACTCCAATCTGGTGAAACACCCAACCAAAACCTTATTCTAACTATTCCAGGCTCTGAACTCTGACTACTTTGTCACTTTACCCTGGGTTATGTATGCATGCAGGGGGTAGAGCAGTCATTCTAGATAGTTTCATAAAAAAGCTTGGTTTTGCCCAGACAGAGGTGTTACCATTCCACACTGACTTAATCTGTTAGATTCCATTAACTTTTTAAAGCTGCAAACTGCTCCCGACAATAGGTGTTTGTATTTGCTTTATGTTTACACTGAGAAGTCTCTCCGACTGAGTCGTAGGGTGTAGCTTAACGAGTGCCAAGGGCACACAGGGCTAATGGTATTGGACCATTGCAAATGGCAGTAATTTTAGACCTGTGTCAAATGCAAAAGGCTTAACAGAGTTGCAGCTAAAATGTTAATGCTGCAGAAAAGTTATAATTTGACTGACTTTGTTTGAACACTGAGGAACGCTGAAACGCTTGCTCTAGTTTAATGAATCCCTAAGTGTGCTGTGCGCTCCAGTTTCCTACTGGGCTCAACATGGATTTCAATGTGCACTTGACAAAATGAAGTCAGTTCGTGCTGCATGTGTCAACTGCTCTTTGTCAATTCAGTTAGTTTCTGCTTCTATGTATGCGTCAGCATTGCTAGACCTCCCCCTAAAACACAGACAAGGAAGAAGTTTAATAAAAAACTAAATGTGGCTACATGAGACGTTCTGATCGCCTGTAAAGTGCATACTGAGCAATGAATACTCTACACTCAGTTCATCGTAACCACGTCCACTGGAACATTGAAACAAACGAGCTGCCCCTCTGAGTGCTACTGACGGCTTCATGGAACGTCGAAGAGTCCATTCTTTGTTACCAGTCGAGCTGCGCTCGGGGGTTTAAGAGCAGTTGGTAGGATAAAGAGGCAGCTTGAAACCGAGAGGAGGAACTGTGTAGAGACGTGGTTGCATTCACTGCCGACACCATGTGATTTTATCAAAAGATTTTTTCACACGAACAATTATTTTGTCACCAAGCGATGTTGGTGTTTTGCAGTGGTGATTATGTAGTTCATAACTCTCTTGCTTGGTTCTTTTAGTTTATCTGTTATTGAATTTAAAGGACCAACCGCACACAGCTTGAGGGGAAGTATGTGTGCAAAGTGTCACATGGGGGTCAATGGCATCTCCTCTCATCCCGAACACATCAGACCGTTTTCTTAGCTCCAACTCTTTTATTTATGTCATTTAAACCTTTTGTTGAGACTACAAAAAATATATCAAAAACTGCGGTGTTTTTCAGACACTTCCCTAGTTTGATTGGTAAAGAGAAGTGCAAGCAAATGTTTGTGTGTGGGTGTCTGAATGAGGATGTGAGACATACGTCTGGCTCTATACAGTAGTGGAACTATACAGTGGAGTGGCTCCAGGAAGAGAAATTAATCCAGACAGAATTGCATGTCATGAAATGGTCACTGGATCTGCATACAGGCAACACGCAGACGTCTACACGCCGCTTTCTCTTTCTATACCTTTCACTTAGCAATCCTTCCTTTTTGCTTCTATAAACTGCATATTAGACGTTTTGCTTCCCCATACCTGCTGTGCCTTCCAGCCAATTGCATTTTTGAGCGCCCGGGCAAGTTTGAATACGAATAAGGCTGTGACATGTTTAGCAATCCCTCCTTGGTGCAGCGGCCTGGGCCTTGCAGAGATTTCCCAGGGTGTTTGGTGCTCTTGGCTGCAAGGTTTGTGGGGGAGGGGGAGGAGGTCAGAACAGCACTGGTCACAGTGGGGAGCATTGAGACACTTTGGAGGTGCCAAAACACACTTGGTAACCCTGAAACCCGGAACAGAAGTGATGGCACACAATCCTTTAAAAACTGGCTACACCTGAATAAAACCATTTCCAATTTTACAGTTTGTTATTGCAAACCAAACATACAAATGAACTGAATAATTTTTCATAGATTTGTTTTTGACACATGCACATATCCATAAAACGGAACGAAAGCGAGTGTTTGGGTGTGAGCCCGGTGAGTGGGTGGGTACAAGTCTTGTCTGAGCAAGTCCCTGTGAAGATGAAGATGTATAATTCTGGTCCCAACTAAAGATCTGTTGCATCATCCAACAGGCAGCAACTCTTGCCACACACTCCACTACTATAGTATACTTGCTATAGTAATTTATATACACTTGTACAGCTCTGAACAATCAGTAGAAAGAGCTGCTTCCAAGTCTACTTCAGCAGCAGAATAAAAGATTTAAAGAAAAGGTCAACTGTTCATCCTGAGGAATTTCAATTGGACCCTGTAGGTGTGTGTATTTGTGCCCTCGGGTGCAATCGGCCTCCACACCACTGTGTCAAATTCACCCTGCAACTGCTTCAGAAAATACAATGTTGCTCCTATTTAGCATGCACTCAGTCAACTTCCCCTGTGGTGTGTGTGTGTGTGTTACCATGTGAGCGTGTGCATCATGATGAAAAGAGAGCGCTATTCTGGTACCGAATCAATGCGGTGAACAGTGAGGCCTTACTAACTGGGCTCTGTGGGCCCCTGGCGGTCCGGGTCCTCTCTGACACTGCTGTCCAAACTTCATTTATCATCTCTGACCTGTGCGCTTTCCATCAAATGCACGCACGCACACACACACACACACATATGAGAAATGTTCTTGACAAAGATGTGAAAGAGATGGATGGGAAGAGAGCGAGAGAAGGGCAGGAAGGGACAACCAGTTGCAAACACTTCTCTCCTAAGACCCCCAACATGCACACACTCTCATTGACGCGCAACCCCCGTCTTTAATCACTGCTCTTAGTTATAAAAAATAAAACCGTCTAGTGTCTTTTTTGTCCTCCTGTGTTATTGTTAGGTGTTGTGCATCTGCTCGCTCCTCAATATTCTATATTTGAAACTCCAGGTCAGAGTTGAGTTTCAAAACATCAGCAATGAGCAGGAGGTAAATTTGAAAATGTTTACAGACCGTGGTGGTTGCAGCAATTAAAAAAAAAAGAAGAAAAAAAAAAAAAAAGATACATATAAACCAGTTATCTTGTGCGTTTATTCGACAAAGTTAAAGAAGACAAATGTTGAAGCACATCAAAGGCATTGATGCATTTCATATTGACGAGTACAGAGTTTTGGTTTTTGACGTCATACCTTGTGTTTCTGTCTTTTGTTGTCTCTTCAGGCCTTTGGGAACGCAAAGACCGCCCACAACAACAACTCAAGCCGCTTTGGCAAATTCATCCAGGTGAATTACCTGGAGAGTGGAGTAGTCAGAGGGTGAGTAACAGCGAGTGCATGTGTTTTTGCAACAAGGCTTTAATCTGCAGTTCTGCAGCACACAGGGATGTGGAAACCGTGGTTTCAGTATGCTCTGTCTGTAGCGCCGCATGGTCTTCCACTTCTCTATAACCCCGTGTCTTCATCTTCGCTCTTTTTCTGGCCGGTAATGTAATCCTCCTCTGCGTGTGCGTGCGTGCGTGCGTGTGTGTGTGTGTGGACATTCAACCACTGGTACGTCCTTCCTTTTTATCTCAGCAGTCACTCTGCTCAGGAGCTGTATCGGAGTTTGGTCAGCTGTGTCACTTCCTCATCAAGAGTAGGGAACAGCAGCTCAGTACAGTTTCTTTCAAAAAAGAGTTGTGTGTGTGTGTTGCATACTAGTAATATAATTTTATTTCCAACCTCTTTTAAATGCCTGTGGTGAAAGCTCCCCGATCCCCGACCTGATTATCCTCTGGCACCTGGTGTCATTGTGCTCTATTGAATTTTGACGGTTTCCAATCAGTGGAGTCGATTTTAGCGGACTGGTGCTTTTCTGTTGGAAAACGTAGACCATCTTAAACAAGGAAATGCTGAAAACTGTAAATGTAGTAAACCTAAAAACACCGTCCATAGTCTACCATCAGTGTACTCGTTGTGCAGCCTTCTGCTTCACAGCAGTAAGGTGTCGGAGCGACATCACAGCTGAGCTCTGTCGCCCTCACAAAGGCTGGCTGTCTATCCCTCCATCCTCAGTGGCAGCCATTCAGACAGTCAATAGAGGAGATCAACAAAGGGAAGGCTGCTGTTCTGCTTCGCTCTGCTTTCTGAGCCGACCGACTGACTGACTGGCAGACGGGATGTTTTTTTTGTTTGTTTTTTCTTTCTCTCTCTGCCGCTCACTGAGTCCGGCTAATCCGCCTCACTGCGATCTGAGCAAGATGGAGCAGAACAATAAAAAGAAAAGGAAGGAGGCGTGTCAGTGAAAGATGCCTGAGCATGAACATGTGCTGTATGTATTTTTAGATGTGTGTCAGTTACTCCTCCTTGGTATATACTGCACGGCCTGTATGTGGGGCTGTGCTTTTCTCAGAATGGGCTTTTATGAACATTCCTGCAGCTTCTCCCTTAGATCATTTCACATGAACAGACCAGGACTTATTTTAAGAAGCTAACATTCACTCGTTGTCTGGTGTCGCCCTTAATGTTTAGAACCCCCTAACAAATAAGTCTATAGACCTTTTGGAACAGGCTGTCATAATGCAGATAGAGCCAATGAGTACAACTCCAGCATTCTCTGGAATGTATCCTGGAACGGGAAGAGGGTTAAAAAAAAAATCTGACCTCCACAAATACAGAAACAATTGAAGTCCAGGACACCCATTGTAAGCCAAGGTTAAATAGTGTGACCCTGACCATGATACCTAAAACAAATCACACGGCAACAATTTCTATAATATCCAGTAAAGTGTTTTATTTTTGTTGCGTATTACTTGCAGTGGAGACTATTCTGGCCTCAGCTGAGCTGTCTATAGTAGTGGCTGCAGTTTGAGAAGATGGACACAGCCATGCTTCTCTCATCACAGCTCTATTCTTAGTGTGCCGTGAGGACTGGCGTCAGTGTTGTTTTCTCCCGGCTCTAGAAAAAACAACTGTTATAAAATCTGATTTAGACAACTTTATGGCCTTGGCCAGATGCGGTGCGTAAATACCGCTGCTTTTAGTGCATGTCTCGTGACTGCAATGGTCTGAAAGCATACCTTTACCACCGCTGGAGCCTTTCAGTCACCATAGCCATCTATAGTACACAAAGCCAAAGCTGGCTGTTTGCCGATGTGTGTGTGTGTGTGTGTGTGTGTGTGTGTTGCTATGTGATGTGCTACCATCCATCTGACCGTATCTGAAGGCTTTGTTCACCGATTGATTATGCCGACCATCTGTCCTCACTTCCCCTCCTGCTCCTCCCCATTTTTTATTACCAGCCCACTTTCACATATGACCTAAAAACACAACCGAGTGACCTTTTGTGTTAAGTGATTCATGCTGATTGTTTTTTCTTCCCCTTTTTCTTCTCGTCCTCTTCTACTCCCCCCTTCCCTCTTGTCCTCTCCGTCTTGCAGCGCTGTGGTGGAGAAGTATCTCCTGGAGAAGTCTCGTCTGGTCTCCAGAGAGAACAACGAGAGGTGAGCAGGGGTCACAAGCCTTCACCCCCGCTGACCTTCATGGGGCCGTCTGTACAAACATGGGAAGCCTCTGACGGTTGGATATGAAGTTCAGCCGGAGGCTCCAGTCTTTGACTTTGGATTTCCATCTGACTGAACGCTTAAACCCCCACATACATGTACTTAAATATCCACTCGGGAGAGATTGGCTTCCTACGTTCCTGGTAAAGTGCTGTCCTCAGCCTGGTGTTGCGTCTGGAGTGGACGGTTTGTAGACTTGGAATTTGAATGTAGCAGTGATCACATACTTTGGTGATGTGACCCTCGGTGAGTTGTGTGAGATAAGATTAAATGTTTTGTATAAACAGATACAAACTTGAAAATATCAGTTTTCTATCCTCACTCACTCGTCGCTCATTCTTACTTTGTTACTCACTGTGGCATTCACTAGAGACTAGACTACAGCTTCGCTGCTACTGTGATTAATGGGCAAACAAATACTTGGACTTCGGTTATTGAGAACAGTCAGCCAGTTAGGGGAGTGAGCAAATTCTCCACCATTGCTTTGCTAAAAAGATATTTATATTACTCATCAATGAGTCAAAAGAAGAAACCGGTCGGATTTTGTATCTGCTCCAGTTAAATTGTTTAAATCTTAATTAAACAAATATAAAGCCTGCCTATCTTTTTAATAAAAATCTTCCCGTGGAAACTGCACAGCTTTAACCACAATGTGGTGTTGATCTCACTGTTGTCGACAGAGGTTTTTCCTACCTACAAAAGACGTGTTTTACGATGCCCTTTTTAGATTTATACAGATACCGACGAGCAGTAATGGGCGTCAGTCTTTAAAACCACAACCTACCATTGGGGAAGCAGTTGATGCTTTGTGTAAAGAACCCTACTGTAGCTTTTGTCAGAAAGAAGAGTCTTCCACATTCACGTTTCATATCCAGATTTTCCCCAGCTAGCTTTGAGTAAATATAGCCCCCTTGCATTGATAAGCCGGCCTCTCGTGGTTTGTCATTGTTCAGTTCGTCACCTAGCCTACAGTTGCTGTTGACAGTGCATCTTTCCTGTCTAGTTACTCCACCAGATGATGTAATGGTTTCTTAGTGATACATGTGAGAACTCATTACTCCTGTGTGCTTTCACGACAAAGCTTAGATGCCTGCTCACTGATAGCATGAGTGGAAAACTTAACTTTCGAAATATTTTTTAAATATTAATCCAGATATTGTCTTTTTTTCTATTAATAGCTTGAAACAATGTGCTCTCTTTTGGTTTATCACCCTCTTATTTGTGGCCATAATAAAGCTCATATCCTTACAGCCGCTTACTAGGTAGTAAAACAAATCAATTCTGGATGCAGATGATAGCAAATGTATCCCCTTGAAGAGCAGCTGAAAGAATATTTCCTGTGAAGTGTGTGTGTGTGTGTGTGTGTGTGTGCGTGTGGGTTGTACACGTCTCAAGTAAGATGTGTGTTGCCTTTACAGAAACTACCATGTGTTTTACTACCTGCTGTTGGGAGCTTCAGAAGAGGAGAGGAAGGAGTTCAAGCTACTGCCGCCTGAAGACTACTTCTACCTCAAGCAGGTACAGTACTGCTCCACTATCCCTTCACACCCAGCAGTTTATTGTCTTTACATACGGAAAAAATCCTCATTCACCGTTGTTCCACCTTGTTCCATTTGCTCACCCTTTGCAAATAACCTTCTAATTTGGTCAATGAAGTATAATCAGTTGTTGTGGGCAATTTGACCTTATAAGGAAACCCTATATTTGCCTTGGAGCCGACCCTGTATTCATGTAGACGGTCGGGCTGCTGAATAAGCCGCCGTGCGTGCCCTGCATGTCAATGAAGCACTCTTTGTTCGCTCGCTCGGTTTTTATTCCCCTTCATTACCTCTTCCCTTCACCTGTCTGTCCATGCTGTGCTCCTGCGGGGTTCTCATTACCATACTCTGTATGTTTTATCCTGTAGCAAAACTTCAAGATCGAAGATGAGGAAGACCTGCGACATGACTTTGAAAGGCTGCAGCAGGCAATGGAGATGGTCGGCTTCCTTCCTGCCACCAAGAAACAGTAAGTGAATAACGTTGATACGTTGCATGTAGTGCGCGAAAGAGACATCATGTTGTTCTTCCAGACATGTTGAATGGATTGTGTTGAAAATCTACCCTGAAGCGTTTTTCCACCCAGTCCTAAAAAACAGAAATTTATTTTGGTCTGAGTGTTGAATCACATTACCAAAAACATAAATAACAAAGGAGACCGTTTAGACTAGTTGTTGAACATAAACGGAGGATAACCCTAAAGAACAGCATGTGAAGCACTGTTCTTGGATGTGTCATGTGACTGCATTGTCACTGTGGCTTTCGACTCACGCAGGCTTTGTCGCTGTGTTGCAGGATTTTTTTGGTGCTTTCGGCAATCTTGTATCTGGGCAACGTGACGTACCGGCGTAAGTCGACGGGACGGGACGAGGGGTTGGACGTAGGGCCGCCAGAGGTCCTGGCTACGCTGTCTGACCTGCTGAAGGTAGCATTTCCCTTCTTGTTTCACTGAGACTCCGTTCTTTGGGGGTCCGGGTCGCCATTAACCTGCGTGGTCTCCCTCCCAGGTCAAGGAGGAGCTGCTGGTTGAAGCTCTGACGAAAAGGAAAACGGTGACAGTCAACGACAAACTGATCCTCCCGTACAGCCACTCTGAGGTAGGCACCAGCCACGAAGACGTCTCTGCAACCTGTTATCACTATAATGGAGTCCAGCCGTAGACTAATTGCTGGCCTTGTGCGTCTGCTTCTTCCGCCTTTATTGATACCACGCACAAGAGTAGATCTCTTCTTCCTGTCAATGTTCTCCTTTTCTCCGCTTTCTTTTCTGATGACCTCTGTGATACTTCTGTTGTAATTCTGTTTAACACATACATTCGTTCAAGTACTGTTCTATAGTACAACTTTGAGGTTCTTACACTTTTAGGATATTTTTGACTTTTTAAATGTATTGTGTTTTTCCCGGGAAATATTCAAAAGCATTGTATGAAGTAATTAAATTTAGCTTCTTCGAGTGATTGTCACATCAATGCATCACTAATATAATGCAATAAAATAATATTTTCAAATGGGCATGCTTACTTAAATATAATTTTAGAATGCAAGGCCTTTACAGACTACTTCTCCTCTGTGGTATGGCTTTTACCATCACTGGTGACGGCACCATTGCAGTTGTTCTTTTAGGTATCTTAACGTTTTTGTTGCAGTACTCATTGTCCCTCTTCTTCCTATCAGGCTATCACAGCGAGAGACTCCATGGCCAAATCTCTGTACAGCGCCTTGTTTGACTGGATCGTCCTTCGCATCAATCACTCACTGCTTAACAAGAAAGACATGGAGGAGTCTGTCCCAGTAAGACACAAAAACACATACAACAGCACAAACCGTACAAATTAACAATTTTCCTCTTCTTATACACCTGAAGGAATTATATGCTATAAAAGCTGTGTTTCATTTGTTGGTGATTGCTGTGCGTTCCCCTTCCTTCTCCTCACTTTGCCTCTTTTCCAGTGTTTGTCCATCGGTGTCCTGGACATTTTCGGGTTTGAGGACTTTGAGACCAACAGCTTTGAGCAGTTCTGTATCAACTATGCAAACGAGCAACTGCAGTATTACTTCAACAATCACATCTTCAACCTGGAGCAGGTGAGTGGTGCTATTTAGTTTGCAATCTTTGCACATGACGCACCTAACAGCACACCATCAGAAGATTTTAAATTTACGACCCCTGTCCCTGCTCTGTGTTTATAATAATGAGTACTTGCATGCTGACTCATCCAAACATTTCCTCTCTGACGGGAGAAACGGTTACATGCCAAGTCATGCTAATTTATCTTCTTCTTTAGAGCAACAACTTTACAAATGTTTAATTTATTGTCAAAACATTTAGTTATTCAGCCAAACTGGACTTTAAAAAATGTATACTTCTGCATAGTTTGCCTACACATGTAAGACTTACATCAGGTTTGGATGTTGGGGAGTATTTGTATTTTATTGCATCTTATTTGAGACCAAAAGTAAAAATGATTAATCTTTCTAACTCTGACTTGATTTCAATCCAAAATGTTCTGTTCTGCCTCAACCAGGAGGAGTACCAGGCGGAGGGTATCACCTGGCACAACATTGACTATACAGACAATGTGGGCTGTATCCATCTGATCAGCAAGAAGCCCACCGGCCTGCTTTACCTGCTGGATGAGGAGAGCAAGTAAGAACAGCTGCAGACGATGCCCCACGGCTTAGAGTACCAATGAACTTGCCTTTAATGAAGCTGTACATTCATTAGTCACATGTATTTTCCTGTCTCTCTCTCTCTCTCTCTCTCTCTGTGTGTGCCTGCAGCTTTCCCCATGCCACAGATGAGACATTATTGGCCAAATTCAAGCAACAGCACCTGGGGAACAATTACTTTGTGTCCACACCGGTCATGGAGCCTGCTTTTGTCATCCAACACTTTGCTGGAAAAGTCAAATATCAAATCAAGGTAATGAGGACAGAGCGAAAAGACGAGGGAACACTTTCAAAAGGGATTCAATTATACTTAGTTACGCCTGCATTTGCCGATTTTAATGTTGATGAAATGCTTGACCTCACCAGGATTTCCGGGAGAAGAACACCGACCACATGCGTCCAGACATTGTGGCGTTGCTGCGGAGCAGCGACCGCGCTTATGTGCGGCAACTCATCGGCACGGACCCGGTGGCCATGTTTCGATGGGGCATCCTGCGCGCCACCATCAGAGGCATTGCTGCTTTTAATGAAGCCGGCCGCTCCTGGGCCGCCAAAACTTCAGGTGCTATGAGTGGTGTGACGGTGTCAGTCCATCCTGGGGCAGGATAAATCATTCTTAGCATACGTTGTTTTGTAGTCGATGGCTATAAGGGCACATTAAGGGCGCAGACCTCCACCAAGCCAAGCAAGGTTTATCATGGTAGAACAAAAACTAATATCCGTGAAACGCAAAAGGACAGTGGTTTCTTTCAAGGTAGATCTATTACATTATACATTTCCCAATGTTTTACACGCCAGCTGCCTGCTCTCCTCCTGTGAAGCTTATACCACAACTTCAGTGCAATGCCGTTTCTCTGATCTGCAATTAGTCGGCAAAGAGAGGAAAATGGAGCAACATGGGGCTTTAGGAGATTTAGTTATTTTCCGTGCAATACTTTCTAGTGCCCTCAGGGCTAGCCCATTGACATGGGAGCCTTTTTGTGTGGATTAACAAAATTTAAAAAACTTAATACGAATGTGAAAATAAACGTTTTAAAGGCTTTGTTGTGATGAATACATAATTTCATTCGTTAAATCCATACTAACTATTTTTGTTTTAGGTGTTGTCCGGCCAATCTCCAGAACTCCTTTAGGAGAGCTTCAGCGATCCAATGCCCCGATAGACAGAATGTACAAGTAAGTAATGTATATACTGGCTATAAAGCTATCAAACTGGTTGGGTCTTTGTTGGATTTGGTTTTCCAACTGTCAGGTCTGTTTCCTTTGGAGGAACCTGTCTGCTATAATACCTGTGGACTTGTAGACCACACTGCAGCATGCTTCCTGTTTGGTGCCCCTCGCTGAAGGTGAAGGAAATGTTTCCAATGGTTTGGTGAGCTGTGGACCTCCTTATTCATCCTTTTGGGGCTGGATGAGATCAGGAAGGAGAAATGTCAAGACGTAAACTGCGTTCAGTTACTGCAGCTTACAAAATCAGTCTCTTTTTTTTTTTTTACGTCACCCAGGCGGTTGAATCCTCCCTCACCACAGCTTAGTCACCCACATCTTCTCCACCTTTTGGTGACCCCACTATGTGCGGTTCTCTCCTCTCCCCTCCACAGACGAGCTTCTATGCTTGATTTCTACTTTGATCACTCAGAGGAGCGCCCTCTAGAGGCCTTTGAAGACATCTTTGCTAGCTATGAGAGTAAGAAGTAAGTGAATTCGGTGGGCAGGAACAAGGAATGAAGAAATGAGGCCACGCAGGAAGGAAATGGGTTTTGCTTTGAGAAATAGTAACCCGTTTGCTCCATTTTTAGAGTTTGCTCCCTTTTAAACATTAGAATATTTTTTTAGCTCTTTATTAGTTGAATAAAAAACGATTGTATCAAATGTATGCCCCTTACCTTGCAATCCCTCCCTTCCTGCATTGATATCCCCAACTTCTCCTGCGGCTCTGATAATCTCTCTCCTTCCTCACGTTTATTATTCTAGCTATAGTGCATAGGAATGTCTTTGTACTGGCCCACACTGATTAGCCACCCGGATTACTTTTGTCAGCTGTGGAGCTTATGAGACACACAATCATTCACACAGACTAAATCTAATGGCATAAAAAGGATTAGGGGAGCTTTCTCAAAATGGAACAAAACGATGGAGATATTTTTGGATTCTCTGGCCCTTTGAATCTTGACCCTATACCTCCTCCTTATAGATCTAAAAATATTGAATAGTACCTGAATGAGTTTAACCTCCCAGCACATTGCTACTTTTATACAATCATCCACTTCTAACAGATCTGCAAACAAGGAGGTGTACAGGGTCAAATTCATTGTGACTTATTGGCTTTATATCTTTCCCATTCCTTCACTGCCTGACCTCTATTTTCGTGGTCAGTCATGGTAAGTATAGAAAATGATTGCATGGATAAAATCAAGATTCCATATTAACCTCACCAGAACCAGCGTAACATCAGGATCAATTAAAGGGCCGTGAATCAACCAGTCTCACTAGTAACAACTTCACACAGCCAGTAACCACCCCGGCATGGAAAAACAGACCAACCACAGCGCCAGCCCCACTCTGCATGTTAACTTCCACAGCGGCAGGAATAGAGGGTGAAAACAACCCCTACTTGCACCACTTTATTTCTCTCTCATTGTCTTTTTCTTTTCTTAAAGGGCATATGGCGGCATGGTTAGGTGCCTAGCGTGTGTTGTGTTTTTCATGTTCATAATCATGGACAGTGGGAGAAAGCATTTTGCGTGTTATTGGTCATGGATGAGCACAGCATGAAGTTCCTCGATATCACACCCCCGGTTATGCTGCAGTCAGTGTGTGTGCTCTTGTCTTTGGTAACTGTGGCGGTGTCTGTTTTATAAGGTATCCTGGAAGTGATGTTCTGTCATACCCTACTTTGTTTTTATTCCTTTTTTGTTCCTGCTTACTTTTCTTGTTGTCTTTTTTTTCCCCATCTTTTTTCCCCTCCCTTCTCCTGCTCCCCGTACTGCCCCATCATTCCCTCTCCACACTACGTGCGTGTTTGTGTGTGCGTGATCAGAGTCATGCATGCAGAGATCATCAGCTCCATTAAGAACTTGCCGTTGGATGGTGAGGACCCTCGCAAGCTCCTGCAGTCCTGGGGTCGCCTCCGCTTCCCTCGACACATCCTCCAGTGAGTCTGCAGACAGACCTGGCGTCAGTTCTTCTCCGGATCAGTTGGCTCAGGCAGAACACGCTCCTATCGAAGCTTTGTTTCCCGCCAACAGACTATTCTCATCCTTTATATCCACTTCTCCAATGAATCATTAATGATTTGGGATCTAGTACAAACATCACACACACTCCTGCTTCATCAGGAGACGTTACATTATCAGCTTGTGGATGCTATCTAGTTTTCATGAAGGCTGAAGCTGAAATGCCTTGAATACCTATTTCTGCATGAGCATCAACAGAAGACTGTGCTGGCTTGTGAGGTCTTGTGAAAGTATGTCCGAGCAGCATTTTAGAATCTACAGAAAGTTTTGCCGTTTTAACTAGAACGTGAATCAGGGATGGTAATGAGAGCATGTCTGTCTGTATGTTGACCCTCTGCAGAGCTGATGAGTTTTGCGTTGCATCCCATCCCCTGCAAGAGACTCCCTCCTCTCCCTCTCTGTCATCCTCACCTTCTCTCTCACTCACTCAACTCATCATTCATCCCATCTTATAGGTGCCAACCTGGATGTCATCACTGACTGCGCATAAAGACAGCCTTCCGTACTAACCCGGCTTCTCACATTCCCACCTACGACTTGTTCCACCGTCACACCTTTAAAACGCTCCGGCCCCTCAAACTCACTTTGCATCTTCCCTCTCCCGTTTTCACAGGAAACACAAGCACACCAAACAGAGGCAGGTCATCCCCAAGGTAAACTTAACTGAGGACCATGGGCTGTCTAAGGAGAATATATCGTTTAAGTCGGTTGACGTGGTTTTATCAGTTTTAACCATCCTTACATTGCATTGAGTTTAAGCAGGCAATGGATTTATTGTTTTACTGTTATGCAGAGTTTGCTGGATTCTCAGTCTCTGAAGTTCATTGTCAGCCTGACGCTGCATGATCGCACCACCAAGTCTCTGCTCCACGTACACAAGAAAAAGAAGAAGCCCCCCAGCATCAGTGCCCAGTTCCAGGTAACGCCGCCTTTTGACAGTATGAACGCGTCAAAATGAAAGCAGTCCAACGCATCCAACAACAGCAGCAGCAGCAGCAGCAGCAGTCCTGGCCATTCATAAAACACCTTTTCTGTTTTTTACCTCAGACCTCTCTGACCAAACTCTTAGAGACGCTGAACAGAGCAGAGCCGTTCTTCATCCGTTGCATCCGCTCCAATGCTGAGAAGGTAAGACGTTGTCATTGCTGTTGTCATTGTTCATGTAATTTTTTCTTGTTTAAATCCTTGGTCTCTTTCTGAATACTGACATATACACTTCCAGCATAAAGACTTTGTCGAAGGAAATGTTATGCGTATGCTGTTGTCGAGTAATCATATGTGATAAATCTCTGAAATAAATTCTTTGCTCCTAAAATAACTGTTTCAATAGATTGAATTGAAAAGAAATGATGACAATCGTCTAACTGGTAAATATATGAAATTGAAAGTGAATGTGCCTCTGGTGTCCTTGCATGTGAGCAGAAGGAGATGTATCTGGACGAGGCCTTGGTGTTTCAGCAGCTGCGATACACAGGAATGCTGGAGACAGTTCGCATTAGGAGGTCCGGCTATGGAGCCAAGTACACATTCCAGGTACAGTTCTTCCTAAAGCTTTTGAACCACAAATGTCTAAATATTTCTAATTTGTATTGTTGTCTTTCCCCATTAGGAGTTCATAGAGCATTTTAGAGTTTTGCTGCCAATGAATGCAGATGCCTCTAAAGAAGACATCGCAGCGCTCCTTGAGAAGAAGATGGGCCTGGACCCCACCACGTACCAGATAGGCAAAACTAAGGTATGCCACTTAGCTCCTGTCAGTTTTATTATTTCAATGCATCTTGATAAACATTATCTATTGTTTTGCCACTATTTCCTTCTGTGCATGTGATTCCTTGTGTGTCCTCTCTATTCAGGTGTTCCTAAAGGAGCTGGAGCGACAGCAGCTGCAGGACATGCTCCACAAGGATGTGAAGCACAAGATCATCTTCCTTCAGCGATGGTTCAGAGGTCGCCTGCAGAGGAAAGAGTTTCTGGACATGAGACAAGCTGCCATCTTGATTCAGGTAATATAGATTTTTGAGCCAGTCCTTAAGGTTGTTTTTTTTATTGTGTTCCCATTTGGATATTAAGAGACAGATAAAGTGTGATACTGATCCTGTTTGGTTCTGTCTTGCTCAGCGTTCATGGCGCAGGTACTGCATAGAGGAGCGCAGGCGACGGGCAGCCGCTGTGATCCAGGCTGTGTGGAGGGGGCACAGGCAAAGATCAGAGTACCACCGCCAAAGACAAGGCGCCACCAAAATACAAGCCCTGGTCAGAGGACATTCGGCACGCAGAAGGTAACAGTTTGGAACAAGTCTGCTGGACCGTAAATGGAAAGGGGGGCGACGCTTTAAAAGTGGTTTCCCTCCATTCATTGCGACATTGATGTTTTCTGTGTTACAGGTGCCACTCCATCCGTGAGGAAAAACAGCGAGAGGAGGAGGAAAAAGCGGCCCGGCAGAGGGCAGAGGAAGAGGAAAGAAGGAAGAGGCAAGAACAGGAGGAGGAGGCGGCAAGAAGAGCAGAGGAAGAAAGGAGAATGGAGGAAGAAACATCAAGGAGAAAGGAGGAGGAGGCTAGGAGAAGAGCAGAGGAAGAAGAGGCCACCAGGAAGGTGCTGGAAGCACAGAAAAAGAGAGAGGAGGCGGAGAAAAGACTGACAAGTGAGGCTCAAACAAGAGAAGATACAGACTTGGAGCTGGCCACAGTCCAGAAGGCAGAGGAGAACAGAGAGGTTAATACAAGCTCATACACAGAGGTGGAGCAGGGCAAGGATGAAGAGCTGGAGGATGAAGACGAGGAGTTTGATTATGAGACTAACGGTACCCTGGCTGAGGCTGGAACTCAGCTGGATGAGAAAGAAGATGATGAGGATTTGGGACGGCCAGACTCCAGACAGCCCTTTGGTAGGGTCACCTCCAACGCACCAACACCCACATGTCCAGACGATGCCTCCGCTGCTTCCAATGAAAAGAGAGCACGAGCTCCAGCTTTTAGCAGTGGCCAGTCATCCAGGAGCCAGGAGAAGAGAGAGCTCAGGAGGCGAAGAGGGCTGGAGCACAACCAGAGGGAGACCGAACGAGCCGCCTCCTCCTCCTCCTCCACCCCTCCCAGCAACAAGGATCAAACGTCCCCGCTGAAGAGCGAAAGCCAGGACTCCTCGAGGCTAAAAGAGCGAGCGGACAGCAAGGAGCTGGACCAGTACACCTTTGTGGTTCGCAAAGTAAAAGAGGACAAAGGGGGGAAGAAGGAGGCCAAACAGTCTCCTCCTTCTTCCAGTCCTGTTCGCCCCTCTTCGTTACCGCTGCACTCCGCTGACGCCGTGTCAGCCGAGAGAAACGGCCTAGGTGAGGGCGTCGGAGCAGCCAACCTGCAACGCCGCCATGGGGCGTTTAAGGAGAAGCCGGAGAAGTGGAAGGGGAGGAGGAGTAACGGAGAATACCCAGACAGCACTTCTCCAACTCAGAACAAGGAGGAAAGGGGCAAAAAGAAGTCGCTGTAGGTCTTCTGTTCAAATTGTCCAATATGTAAAAGCATCTTTCTAAAGACTAAAGCCTTTCAGTAGGAAAAGAAGGGAAGATTCTCTTCTCCATCATAATGCTCATGTGGTTAAAGAAAAGAAATGTATATCTTTTTCATTGATCTTCTGCAGGAGTGATGCGGCCTTAATCGACAGTTTGTCTTCAGGATTTGAAGTTGCCGGTGCTTTTTCAGCCAAAGAGGTATTGTTATAGTCACCTGTTGTGTTTGAAAAATCCAGGTATAAACATTTGAGCTGACTGGTGCAGTTATTCTGCACATGTTTAATCACTTGTGAATTGTTTTTGTTGTTCTGCAGATGATCTCCCCCTCAGATGTGGATGGCTCGAAGGGAAGCTCCATCAGAAGGAAACACCAGGATGGTTCTGGTCACCAAGACTCGGCACACTTCATCCCGTCCACACCAGACAAGTACTAAACCGCGCTGGCCTTTATCCGAGCGGCCGGGTGGGGGGGGATGAAAAAAAAATCTATCTAGGGAAAACACTCTGACTTGTGTAAGCAAGCATCCTCGGCTCGTTCTGCGCTGATGTTGACGCAAATTCCTGATAAGTGAATTTACTCAGAATGGATTCATATGTCAGGGCTCAAGTCATGGGGCTGCAGCTTTATCTGTGGGAGGCATCGGGGTGACTGCTTTGTTTTTATTTCGTGTTTTTGCTATGGTGTTAGCGCTGGAGCAGACCGTGGATATGTGGCACAGGAGAACTCCGTTTTGATGGTGTTTTTAGGGAGTTGCACAGAGGGATACAAACTTCGGTCTGCGGTTGCAAATCAATAAGTTGTGAGATATAATTTTGTGAACACACAGAGAAACCTATTCCCTTTAACCCGCATGAAACATCGCTCTGTTGTTTTAGTCACACAACACTTGTGCGTAACAATATCAGTGAATGTTTCTTTAGAGCTTCCTGTTTTTCTGTGTCCCGCAGGTCAGGTGGTTTCTTCAGCAAGATTTTGAAAAAACGTCCGCACAAGGAGGCCCTGACACCCGACAACGCAGAGCTGACATTTGCTCAGACTCTTGGTGAGCGGCCATCCGGAGGGGAAGGTAAATAATACAAACTCTTCAGTTTCCCATGTCCCTGCCCTAGTAAATCCTATAAGTTCATGTTTTTTGTTTTTTTTCTGTTGTCACTTTCCCAAAACGTATTTTTGGACCAAATGTTGCTGTTTTACCACCCAGCGCTGCTGGACTACTCGGTCCACTTTCATGACCTCATGAAGTGAGAAATGGAAAGAAAACACAGGTTGAATATCACTAGAATTCTATATGCCTTAACTTATCCTGCCGCTTGCTTTCTTAGAAAATACTGACCCGTGCAAGATCACGCTCAGTGCAAACAGGACTTCTTTGTTCAGGGTTTTGTTTTCTCTGTGGTACTCATACGTGCTTTCCATTGTGCATTGGGGGTTTCAGTTTGAGAAAAGAGAAGTAGTCTGCATGTCTTTCACCGTTGCTTCCCTGCAATAGATATTATTGTCTGATGATAAATCCAATTCCTCTCTTTCAGCCCCGACGTCTGCACATCTGTCCCGGCCTCTTTCTCAGCGACATGGTGATACTAGTAAAGGTTTAGGCCGCAACCCCACCATAAAGATCAGCCGTGCCACACGGGTCTCCGAGCAGTGGAACGCCTCGCTGGATCGGGAAATTACCAACGCCAATGAGCTGCGGCACCTCGATGAGTTTCTAGGCAACCAGGTGAGTGAAAATGAAGAATTACTCAATGTGGGAAGTCATTTTAGTACCGGCGTGTACTTATTTATTCACCGGCAAATCCCTGTTCTTGTTTGTGTCTCCTCACAGGTCAATGATTTCCGCTCCAGGGGGAAGTCTCTTTCAGCCACAGAGGCCATCTTTGTCACAGCCACCATGCAGTTCAGGGAGACTATCAAAGCTATGTATTCCCTCCCAGTGAGTTTGTCTACAGGCGCATAACACACACAACACACGTGCCGAGCAGAGCTCTTCCTCACCGTCCTCCCCTCTTCCTCATTCTGTTTCCTGTCTGCTGTACTTTTCCAGAAACCCACCATTGGCTACAAAGGTCTGATGACGGGCTACCAGCAGAAAGTGATGCATCTCGCGGACGATAAGCAGAAGGCAGAAGTCCAACTTGTGGTCAATCTATTCCAATCGGTTCTGGATGGCTTCATCAGAGGAGAGATGAAGAAGGAGGAGGCTGAGCCAGCAAAGGTGAAAACACTCAAATTTATAATCATGACGTCTAATAAGTCCAAATGGGGAGAAGATGCATTTTGTGTGGTGGAAGTTTGACCGAATAGAGGGAGACATACAAAGAGAAATTTGTCTTTGTATATTTAATAGACTTCTGCGCAGAATGACCGAACACAACAGTTTACAATTAAGCAACTGCCCCGGAATCGGAACAGAGGGCTTCCTGAGCAGAGTTTTTATATGCATGAAGACAATGAATCAATACAGACATGTGGGACTTTCCATGTCTAAGGGGATTTCACAAGTTGAATGCAGACTCTTAGCTTATGGAAAAGATGGAAGTAATACAGTCAGTTAAGCAGAAACAATAGTGACAATCTGCCTCTTTGCGGAAAGGGAGTCAAATGACACCTGTTCAGCGGAAGTTAGTTCCCAACACCTTAAAAAAATGTTCAATGGGGATTTTTCCCCCAATAAGGAAGTAATCCGTTGAAGGACTGGACAGAAATCCTTAAGATGTTCAATACTGGCAAATCATGTTACAGAAATAGTTCAAGTACATATATATTTTATAATAAACACAAGTAAGTCAAAACATAAAGCAATATATGTCTTAAAAGGTTATAGTGTAAATCACCGGTTGAAGTTCGATGGGGCATAGGATACATAATGTTTCCCTCAGATAAACGGGTCACATCACACTGGGTCAGTGATTTACTTTTCCTCTACATTTCTGATTATGCTTTCTGTGTGTTTTTCAGCCTGCTAAAGCGAGGAAGAAGAGGAGGAAAAAAGATAAAAGTGTAACTATGCAGTCAAAAGTCAATTTAATAATGATTTGTAATGTAATGTTGATTCTGGTTTCTAATCGAGTGACTGTCTCCTTGTTAGATGGAGAGCCCACTGGATCATGTTTTCGTCAACTATCAGGTCAACATTGTGCAGTCATGTGACCAGTGTAGTTATTACATATGGGGCATGGAAAAGGCCTACATGTGCAGCGGTGAGTTAACAATGAGACTATTTCTTCTTATTTTTGATTTATGTTTAAATATTACGATTATAAGTAATACAATCTTTTTTCTTTACCATGTGTCACAGATTGTAAAATGGTGTGTCACAAGAAATGCCTCGGCAAAATAATCACTGACTGCTCCACCTTCTGTGCTAAAAAGGTAAGTGTTTTATTTTTAGAAATCCCTGGCCTGGATTGATCATGAGTTTTTGATGTTTACAGGTTGGCAGTGAGGCCGGGATTCGGAAAGACAGTCATTGTCCTAATTTAAAACAGTCTTGTTGCGCTTCGCTCAATTATATTTTAGTCTGAAACACGGTAGGCTTTATTACTGACCATTACAGTACTTACTAGTTAAATGTAATTAAGAAAAGAAGGCTTTTATTATTGTTTAAATGACAACAACAAAAAAAAGATAAAAGTAACCTTCCACGACAGACCGCAGCAGCACAATGAGAAGTGGGGCAGGAGCTCGTAGGGCCTTTGCCCTCATAATCTAAAAAAATACCAGCGATTCAATAGATTCCTTCATCTCTTATATCTCTATTATATTGAAACATCCGAGGCGAGTGTACGGGATAAGTGAACATTTTACTAACCGCTCCTGTCCGTCTAAATCCACAGGGTGACGAGGACTCTGGAGGTCTGCACTTCGGTGTGCGCGTGGGTAGCCTGGTCAACGATAAGAACCCTGTGCCCATGGTGCTGGAGATGATGCTGGAGCACGTGGAGATGCAGGGCCTCTACACCGAGGGCATCTATCGCAAGTCCGGCTCTGCCAATCGCATGAAAGAGCTGCACCAGCGGCTGGAGACCGGTTAGACTCCTTCTGATTGAGCATTATTGTAGCTCAATAATACAGGCGTTGTCACGGCTCCATTAACAAATGTTCCATTGTTCCATTGGTAAATTATTCAGATCCCCACCGGGTCTGCCTCGAAGATTATCCCATCCACACGGTGACGGGCCTGGTGAAGCAGTGGTTGAGGGAGCTGCCTGATCCACTCATGACCTTCACCCATTACAGCGATTTCCTGCATGCAGTCGGTGAGGATGACGTCCCCCACCAGGGGGCAGCATTTTACTGAAGAGACTGTGTGTTCCTTATTTTCAGCTGGGTTGTTGACGTTTAAGTTGTTAAATACTTATACTTCACAATAGCTAGTAATTAGGTGGAACAATATAACAACAATACAATAGAAGTAATTGTTAAAACTGAAATTGGGCATTTTTAAATATTTAATGAGCGCTGTAAGTGTTCATGCGAAATTGTGGGGTTTTCTTTATGATGTTTTCTCCTCTAGAACTGCCAGAGAAGCAGGAACAGCTTCATGCTGTATACAAAGAGCTGGATGAACTCCCGATGGCAAACTTCAACACGTTGGAGAGACTCGTCTTCCATCTCGTCAGGTGGGATTTCTCTCATTGTCATCTTGTTTATTTCAATGTGAACATGACGTAACGCCTCCAATAGATCGTCAATGGCGACTGTTTTCTGTCCCTCATCACAAACGTGCAACTTGAGATGCGCCTTTTGTAAGACCTCATGAATTCTGTTGCAGGGTGTGTAAAGAGGAGGGTCACAACCGCATGTCTCCGAACTCATTGGCCATAGTTTTTGCCCCGTGTATCTTGCGCTGCCCAGACAACGCCGACCCGCTCCTTAGCATGAAGGATGTTGCCAAGACCACCACGTAAGAACAATAACTAAATCCGTGCTTTTCCCTTTCCACAATATGTGTCTTTTCTCCGCATTGCGTTAACAATTAGTTAGTAAATCTGCACAAATACTGTCTTACATCTCGCTTCCTCGTCCCCCTGTAGGTGCGTAGAGATGATCATCAACGAGCAGATCAGAAAGTACAACGAGAAGATGGTGGAGATCGAGCAGCTGGAGTACGCCGAGGCTCTGGCAGTTAACCAGCTGAAGCTCAAGAGACAGAACACGGTGAGAAGTGGACCCCGGGACGTTGTGATTCGCCTTTGTTTGATTCTGTATGGTCTCTTAATACCATGGCAACAACATACTATTTTAATTTATGGCTCATCCTCTTGCCTGGACGTAAAGGAATTACATGGGGTAACGCAGCCAATGTTCCTTGTTTCTCTTTAGCACTACTGGCATTTACCTCTCAGGTTCTCAGCTCCTCACAAAGGAGCGGTGGTATGTATCATCGAGCTCTCCTAGTGCAGTAGAACTAGCAGTTTTAGTGTGTAGTAGTGTGCCATATAGAAGGCACCCGTGCATGGCATGTTAGATGTGGGTGATGCTCTGGCTGTTTTTATTTTGTATTTTTTTACATTTCTTCCTGTAATCCTGTTTACTCTTCCTTACTAACTGGTAGTAGTTTGCATGTTGCTGTTTGTTATTCTTGTTCTCTTTAAGAGAGGACAAGATGGTTCTGGGTTTGTTTTGGGACAGTACTTGTTGTCTTGATGGAAGACAATAGCTGTACAACATTGTGACCTGCAAAGCTTCATGGTTCATGGAAAATGCATTTTTTTATTTCTCCTATTGCTTAGTCTTTCCGTTTTATTTTAAGACTATAAAGTACGGAAAGTCTTGTTATGTTTGCTGTTGAGTGGTTTCTGTATCGTGGTGGTGTGTCTTTAAAGTTGATCACAAACCAACTAAACTGTTTGCATTATGGATGTAAACCAGCTTCTATTGCATCACAGCCTTTTAGTGATTGTGTTTCACAGATGGGCTGCAGGAATTCTATGCGGATGCATTAATCCATCCTCTTTTCCTTACTAACTAAGTTTCAGATCTTGGCCATTTTTGTGGTGATTACACAATGTGCATTGTTGTGGTTTCAGCGTGTGGTGCTCTGTGTTCTGCAGGTGCATGAGAAGGGGAGTTCCGATCTCAGCGTGGTCCCTGAGAACGAGCCTCTGGACTCGGACACCGAGGCCGAGAACCTGATGGAGCGCATCAAGTCCATCAAACAGGAGAAGTAGGGATGCTTTCCTAATTATTTCTGTTTGCCGTGGTGTCCTGTCCTCCTCCAGTCCCTCATCATCTCTGATGTCATCTGTCTCTTTGCAGAGAAGATCTGGCCTACAGACTGCCAGAGATGGAGCAGCCTGGTTCCGACCAGGAGAACTTTGACTCTGAGGCCTCGCTGAGCGCCGAGAGCCTTCTGGACGAGCAGCAGCGCGCTTCGGTTCCCTGCTCGGAGACTGATGGTCAGTATTCAGCGTGCGGCCGGTCCTTCCTTCATCCTACCTTTCTCTCTCACTAACACGTGGGTTCCTGACCAGACCAGACCTGTTTTTTGTGGTACAGGTCTGGACCAGTGATGGTGATGGGGGCGGTGACGTCTGCTCTGTAACCAAGCAGGTTGGAGGAACATCAACCGTGTGTGTTTGTGTGTGTGTGTGTGTCTGCACACCCATGTATGCATGATTATGCATGTGCGCCACATAAGCATGCTCAAACTTGATCCAAATTCTTTAATTGAAAATTCGACACAACGTCGCAAGCCAGATGCTCGCCTGTTTGGGCCTTAACAAACATCCCTCGTGGCAGATAACATGGTTGCATGCTCTTCCATTGCTCTGCATCCCTCTCAGGACTCCTATGTGAAAAAATACCAGCTCTAAGGTAAAACATGCTCATCTTCCTCTGTCCTCTCTCTCTCTCTCTCCCTGCCAGGACGAGGTGGCCTCTCGCTGAGGAGACACAGGCCAGTTTGTCCACCCAAACCACCAGAGCTGGCCCAGCGCCCTCACGTCCCCGGTGGACCCGACTCTCGGCCGAAGCTCACCTCTGCTAGCTCCACGTCCTCCGTGTCCAGCTGCGTTTTTTCGCCCTCCGACTCCCCGGCCGCCTCCATCCGGCATCTGCTGCAACGCCGCAACCCCATCATCCCTGCCACAGTTAAGCTCCCGCATGGCGTCCCCTCCCAGTCCGCAGCCTACAAAGCAGCACCCGAGTATCGCGCCTCGAAGTTCTTTGCCAGGAGGAGAGAGCACCCAGGCCGCCGCAAAGACAGCACTCAGTCCCTGTACATCGACAGCTCTGAGTCTGACCTGAGTTTCTCTTCCTGCCCTCCCTCGATTTCCTCTTCCCCCATGGTGACCCCACCTCCCCGGCACCAGCACCACCACACTCAAGCCACTCGGGGCCAGAGACGTTTTTCTGACCCGGACATCCCTTTTATAGATGACGACGACGTCTGAGCAGGGCACAACAGAGAGGACAGGCAGTCTTCGTCTGGCCACGGATGACAGCGATGAATCGTAAAGAAAGAGCCAGGAGAGGACGAGACTCCAGAATCGCAGTAAACGTGACTAGATGTGCAGGAGCCACACAGGACCTGAGCGACACAAAATCAAGGCTGCTCCATTCGCTTTGTCAGTGGGAACTAATTGAGGAATTGCAAATGTGTCCGCTATGATAGTAAAATACCTGGACAAGATGTTGCCAAGCACCTTTTCTATCATTTTAATATATTGTGGTTAATGTTGAGTTGGGACAGGCTGTGTTCTCTGAAGCATCATATTGATGGACCAGCATTTACTTTTCTTTTCTTTCTTTTTTTATACACACTTGTGCTAATACGAGGAGATCGTGCAGCCGCACTTTTCCGGTCTTAGTTCTCTGAATTGGCGAAACATTCATACTGATATGTTAGCTAGTGCCTTTGAATTGTACAGTAAGTAAGAAACTCTTGTCATGTTATGGATAGTGCCCACAACGGGAGGGAGGGTCTTAAGAGAGGGTCCCTTGTGTTTATTGTACTGAACCAATGTCTGAAACAGGACGTTAACGTGCACATTGGGACCGTTGTATCGGTGTCTCGGCAGAACGGTTGCAATGGTTAATTTTATCTTCCCACCTACAGGACAACAAACCCCCGATAGGAATTCATTGCCTAGCAGAGCAAAGGGAAATGGGAGCAGCACACGCCACTTTTATCCTTTTTTGAAAGAACAAAAACACAAACCCAGCCATGACGCGACAAGCCGTGCCACAATGTCTTTAAAGTCTTTGAACTCCCCTTTCCCCGTTTTCTAAAATGAACCGAATCGCACCTGCAATTCATAATAAACATGACCTACGTAAGGAACAGGTTCTGCGACAGCACAACTTTGGCCCACTTAGTTTGAAATGTGATACTAATGTTCCTCTATGACTGCTGTTGAGTGATGTCTGTTAGTATGTCTGAATTATGAGGAATAACGTGTAATGTGTAACTGTGTGTGTGGTTGGGACTGAATGACGTGAACTGCAATGGTTGTTAGTATTAACATGACAATACAGAACGTGATGCTTGTTACCTCTGCTGCTGTGTGTTAATTAACTCTCCAGCAATGTGTCTCTTCTATCAACGGTTGGCAGATGCACTAGTATTTACCCACAAATTAATTGTTAATCATTTTCACATGGTAGTTACACAAAAGGTGTCATCGAAAGTATTGAATCAAAAGATGATGAAAGTCTGTGCAGTTACCTTGACGATCTTCGTTCTTTCAATTTGACATTAACTCTGGGTTCAAAAGATTCCCGTGTAAAACATTACTATTCACATCACAATATGTTTCTTCTTCAAAAAAGGGTTGTTCTGTTATATTAAGTCAAACTTAAAAAGGAGGTTAGGCTGTTTAAATGTTCACTTCAACTGTTAAAGTTGCTGAAGCGATGGTGGCGTACGGAGTACAGAGGGTGCGCCGGGAACTGCAAGGATGGCGGTTTGAACCCTGCATGTCTCACGTCAGAGGCCCCAACTCCTAACAGCTCAGTGGGAACCCCGGATGGCTGCACGCTACTCCCACTGTGTGGGATGGGATCAAATGGGATATGTGTAAGTCTCTTTGGATAAAAGCGTCAGCTAAATGACATGTAAGCACTGAAAGGTAAGTGGAGGTTTTAACGCAACAGTTAAAGGAGTTTAAGGTAGATGTTTTATTGCCTGCATACAATCCCCAGTAGATCGACATGCTGACCATCAGCCTTTTGGAAGTTGTGCACTAGCTTGAGAATGTTCTAGAATTTCATATGATCTGATCTGAGAATCCTATTATTACAATGTTGATATGATTTAATAGTAGTTCTCAATACGTGCAAAGGAAATACAGAATTATAAAGAATACATAGAACGGATAAGTACCAAATAACCTTCACGGTATGTAACTTCAGACCGTGATATTGCTTAATAATACAAAGACTGGACAGCTCTCAGCAAAAAAACCGGCATTTTTTAAAAGGATTTTTGTAGAAACTTTCTATTGGATTATTTTTTCTATATTATTGAACATTTTTTCAGTGAATACAATATCTCTCAGGGAATAGATAGATAAAATAATTGAACCAATAAAAAGAGGGTAAATAATATATAAACCGTCATGAAAAGAAAAAAGCAAGTTATTCAAAAATGAAGGAGCACATCTCGATTATTGCCTTTTCATTTTTAACAAATCATAAACCCATGGAGTCTTAGCTTTCACATCGTAGCTATAAGACATATTCACCAATACGAAGGTTCATATTTATTTTAATTTTGTTTAGATTCTTTGTATTAAAAAATAAAACACAGCGAACCTCTGAACCAGACAAATGACACAAGCAACCGTATTTGCCATTTGTTTCGTTTTCATTGACAAAAACGTAACCTTAAAAAAGGTTTGGTGGCCGAACAGAGGACACTAAATTAAGCGTTTCAGAGGAAAGCTTTATTGATAAATTGATAAATGACTCTGGACGGCGGTTAAAACGCAGGCCGAACTGTTGGAGAAAATATCAAGTCCCTAAAAACATTTTGAATGCGGGTCTTACTGTGACGCTCGCGCTGCGTCATCGCTGAACCGGTGACGTCGAAATGCTGCGACGGTGCATCAGCTTCAAACATGGCTTCAAGATTAGAAATCAATTTTATCCGATTATTGTCCCGCTGTGAATCTATAGCTTCCGAGAAAAGAGGGGAAACAGAATGGAGGTTAGAAAAGGTAAGAAGGCGTCAGTACGTCATAAGTCATTGTAGCGTTTAGCTCTGACCTTCAACCGCTAACGTTTGAGTTAGCATGACTGCTGTTGTTGTTCGCTGCAGCTGTGAACCGTCTGTTCGCCACGTCGTCACTGATCCCACTAACGGGATTTTACCAGATGATACGTTTCTGTCGTGTTCACCTCTCCGATACACTTAACACATGAACATTTTGTAGTCAGCGTTACAGTTGACTTGCAGGTTGTTAACGGCCTTTGCGGTGTTAGCTTGCTGTATTAATGACAGCGACAACAGTCGCATTAATATCACACAGTGCTTCACCAACGGTTACTAAGAGAAACTAACAGCTTCATGTTCAGACCTTTTTTGGGGGTAAACCATATCAAATTTCAACATTATTGTAACAAATCCACTCTTTATGAATGTTCTAATCATCTTATGTTAAAACTGTTATAGCTAACCGCTATTAGGTGTTATTTTAACTTTGAATGGACATTTCGGAGGAACACTTCGTGATGCGGTTGCACTCTATGGATTTATAAGAGATATTTTCTTTTGTCTACACTATTTTTATATCGATGAGAATTCACTAAATCAATTTAGCAAACTTTATCCTGCAGATCGACCCTGACGTTCCTGAATCAACTCCTCTTTAAACCAAAGTGCACAATAGTTGCAGGGCTTTTGTGTTGTTCTGCATTTCATGTCCCAACTGACTTTATCTGTTTAACTTACATACAGCAAACACAAGGGCCCTGACACAGAGCTTCATGTTGTGTCTATTTAATCATCCGAACCGATGTGACCCTCATGCATCTGCTCTGTTTTTCGTCCTGCAGTACGTTGGGGCCCTGGAGGAGATGCTGGTGGCTCTGAGGAAAAGCCTGAGGTACCATCGCTTTGCACTCTGATGTATCAAAGTTTTTATTATTTCTAATTTAATAACGCAAATGTCAATAACAATCTTTTTTCCCAGCAAACCGACAGCAGAAATAATGACTGAATATTCAAGAAAAGTGGATTTTCTGAAAGGACTTCTTGAGGCAGAGAAACTGGTCGGTGACAATATTCTCTCAAATGAATTTTCCATAGTACTCCCATCATGTGCTTTGTGACTTTGATATTAATGCAGCGTTTAAGACTATTCTTTGCATCTTACTTCTTATATGAACTGCACATGTAACAAACTTTAAAACACGAAACGGTAATTTCCTCGTTTGACTGTTTTTTCTGATCTTTCTCCTGTTCTCCTTCACAGCCTTCGCCATCCGAAAAGGCTTTGGCTAATCAGTTCCTCGCCCCCGGGCGAACACCCACAATAGGCAATGAGAGGATGCCTGCCTCAAAAACGGTCCACATGCAGACGAAGGCCCGGTGTACGGGAGAGATGAGGGCCGAGCTGCTTGGCACGGTAGGTTGAGATGTGGACTCTGATTACTCATGATATGAAAGTAATCCTAGCACTGTAATGTTAGTCTTCAATTAAAATACTCAAAACTAAAATATTAAAGGCCTCGTTCAATCAAATTCATACATTTTCTCTGTTTGTGTTTCTGTTCACAGGGGATGTCAGGCAAAGGTAATACATTTTTTTTATATTCAAAATGATCTTGACTTCAGTGTACCGTTGATATTCTGGAAAGATGACGTTCCTCTCCCTCCGCTCTACAGGCACGTTGGAAACCGACTTGCGAAACAGAAAGTAAAGTAGCATCAATTCTTGTCTTAATGATCTAACATGTATTGTATTATTATTTACTTATTTAGATACAACAGTAAAAAACAATGGTAGCTTCTAACAGGTTTAAGGATCATTTCCAGATCTGTTGATCATAAATCACTCACCATCAAAGGCTTTTGAAAGGTGGCAACCTTTTGAATAATCACATTTCTTTTCGACTGCCCACAAATCCGAAACGTCGTCTTGTGCAGAGGTCTTCCTGTGGATGAGCGTCAGTCTGCCGCAGAGCTGGAGGCCGTCATGCAGCACCACCACAACCTACAGGAGAAACTTGCCGAGGACATGCTCAACCTGGCCCGAAACTTGAAGAACAACACTCTGGCAGCGCAGAACATCATCAAGCAGGACAACCAGGTAACCGGATAGGCACCTGGAAAGTATCGCAGTATTCATCACGGTGTATTTATCAGGGTGCTCAGATGGAAGCTATTGAGCCCGTGAAAGAGTTTTCATCAGAGACCAAAGCAGATGAAATGAACTGAATGGGGGTAAACCAGCGCGTAACGGCAGCTGCCTGACACTTTGCCAATGAGGGACTTGTGTTGATACACTTTGCTCTTACGTTTATTTGACTGGCTGACTGTTGAGAAATAAGACGTACTGAAATAATAGAAGATTCGTTGTACTCGCATCAAATAGGTCTCAATAAAAAAAGAGAACACACATTCACACGGCTCCTTGTTGCATAAGGTATTCATGAATGTGTTTTTATCGTCCTGTTTGAAAAATGGATACCAGACACACACTAACAGGCCAACTGCTTGGTTTAAGGCAGAATTAAGCCATCTGTTGTTTTGTTTTTTACGTCTTCATAAGCTTCTGTTGCTGGATCAATTTCCGCTCTTGTTTCCTTTAAAACGGTCTAATAGTATCTGCGTGTGAGTGCCTCCCCCATCAGTTGCGTGTTCCTATTCCCTTCCAGACCCTGAGCCAGTCCATGCGTCAGGCCGACGTGAACTTTGAGAAGCTGAAGACGGAGTCGGAGCGACTGGAGCAGCACACCAAGAAGTCAGTCAACTGGTTGCTGTGGCTGATGCTCATCCTGGTCTCCTTCAGCTTCATCAGCATGATCCTCTTCATCAGAATCTTCCCCCGACTGCGATGATGCCCGTCCGCAATCCCGAACTATTAGCGCCGCGTCCTCCTGTGTTTACAGAGAAGTAACCACATAGGCCTCGTAGATCCGCTCAGAGAGAGAGAGAGAGATGCAGAACGGTAGTGATTAGAACCAAAACACATTTGCACTTTTGAAAGAGAAATTCTTCCTCTAAATGAGCTGATGGAAGTAAAAAAAAAAATGTGGTTTGAAGTGTTGGCCTACCCTTTTTTTTTGAACGCCATTCAAGAAGAGCTTCTTGTTGGAGTGTTTTTGCGAGCAGCAACATGTCTTAATAGCCAGACAGCGGGGGCTGAGCCTTAACAGTTGTAATCCCTTATCAGGTAGGCTGTTAGCCATTCAATACACGTATGTACGTTATTATTTAGTGTGACCTAAATAATCTTTTATAGAAAAATTAATGTTGCCATGCATTTGTCTTAAAGTGTTTACCAACAGTCCGGCATCTACTGCATATCAGCTACGGTTTAAACACTATATTGAGTTCATTGAATATGTATAAATGTGGACTTACAACACTTGACTTACTGCCCCTATTCGGCATTTATGAGCACAATATAAATGTTTAATAAATTGTTTAGGCCACTATACTGTTACAATGATGAATTCTAACTTCCATGAAGACATATTATATTTCCTATATTCTCATTCGCTATCTGTTTATAGTGCCATGATCCACTCGTTAAATGTTTTCTATATTGTGCTTATGACTGCTAAATACAGAGGTTAAAGTGTTTTATTAAAACGTTAGAGTACAAATTGCAAACCGGATTCCCATGATCAGTTTCATCTGTCATCCAGGTTTTGGAGACATCAGAACTCCCCGTGTGTGATTCGCTCATTCCTGTTTGTTCACGAGTGTCTGTGTGTGTTGGTGATGTCCAGCGGGTGGGGGATGCGTGTTATGTTGTTGATGACTGTCGATGAAGTGAGATGTTGTTCTCATTAAAATGACTGTAACCGCGTGTCGTTCAGAGTGTTTATTAGTCCGCGCGGTCTCATGGAATTAATTCCAGCACAGTATAAAGCATCTAAATCACCGTCTCGTAAACGTTTTGGCACAATAACCTTGATAACTGTCGGCAGTGGGAGCCGTGCGTGACTTCTCCTCGGAACACACCGGGCCCTCCGTTGGCTGAACGCCTGATGCAGTGACCCGACGTGGCCAGACGGTGTCAGTCACACCCTTACAACAGCGTAACCCGAGAAATGCCCTCCATGACCCGCGTGGCCTGATGAACCCCGCTGCTCCTTTAGAAGAAAACCACACAGCGACTCAACCCACCCCCCCCCCCCCCCCCCCCCCTCCTCACCCGGCGTTTAGATCCACTGGATTTAGCCTGTTGACGTTTGGAGATCACCGTGATTTTTCATGGGACCGGGCGCACCGAATGAAGCCTGGGGGAGGTTTAACATTCCTGCTGCTGTTGTCGTCTGTCTGACTGTCGTCTCAGGCCCGTGGCGCTGACTAGCTTGTCCAGACTCGCAGCCCCCCCCACCCCCGGGTGCTGCTGCCCCCTCCTCACACCCTGCCATGTATTTTAAGATCCCTGGAGGGGGTATTTTGCCTGCTGGAAGCGGAGGCATGCAGGCCACCAGGAGACCAAATGAGGTCGTGTCACAGCGGAGGATCATCGTCCCTCGGTTGATTTACAGCCGCTTGCGCCTCCATTCTCAGGCCTCTGCTGGTCTCCGGCTGTGCGATTGGCTCTCGGTGCATGACTTCATCAGCGGTTTGCCTTCTCGTGATCGTTGCGGTTCTCGTATCCCCATTCGCTGAAACCGACTTTCTTCTGGGTTCCAGCGTCTGGGACGTGTTAAGTACGCGCTCTTATAATCAGCAAATGCCTGTAGATCTGTGGAGCCCAATAATGGCTTTAACCTCTGACCCCAGGAACCTGAATGGGTTCCTTCCTGCACTCTTTTCCCACAGGAACACCCTGGAAATAGTGCCGGATTGTCTATAATTGTCAAATGAACCCAAGTTATTCAGTGCTCTTGTGAAATAAGAGCCTTTATTCAAACTTCAAATAGGTACTTGTGACTTTAACAATAAGATTTATGAAAATATATGATTAGCTTATATGATTTAAGCATCACCTGCCGTACAAAGTTAAAACTGTCCACACGTAATTCATTGTAAATAATTGGTTATACAACCCTGACAGTACTACAATTGGGAATGCAGTGCTTTTACTTTACAAGTCATGGCTAAGAACACAACGGATGAAGAGCAATAAACAAAGGCATTTTTTCTCAACCCGGGATCCCAAAAACTGCCAGAAGTCTATTGGTTGAATAAAAGCATAATTTAGGAGTAGGAAGGAACACAATTAGAATTTGTCGGACCACTAATAATATTGGGGCGTGTGTGTGTGTGTGTCTGTGAGCCCGTTTTAAATTGGTTTGATAAATTGTTACACATGAGAGAACTTCCATCCCCTCTCAGCTGCACTGCGGCTGCTAAACACCAACACTCCAGTCTTTTTAATTTGGTTTTTGGCTGCAGCCACAGTGAGGATTTGGGTTGCCTACAGAGATGAAGGAGATTTTCCTTTCATTCTCTTTTTTTTTTTTCCATGTACTTTCTTCAGGGAGCACAAGGCTAAAGAGGGATTTTTTTTCTTCTCCTTGCCAAAGTTCAGAATGAGCTGTAATGTTAATGACCTAATGGGAGCATAAAAGGCTGCACTTATTAAGCCTACACTGTGACTCACTATCTCAGACACACATACTCCGATTCATGGAAAACAGAACCGATCTGCCTCCGGCTTTTCGCTCAGGCGCATTAAAGTAGTTTGGAATTGCTGAGAATTTATACAATTACAAGTTAAATCTCCTTTAGTCAATAAACTCCTTGATTTCCTTTTATTGGAAAATTGCTTTTATGGTTACATTTTCCAGGTTTTGGTTTATAATTACTTAGGTCAGCCATGGATGGAAATAAGTCAAATTTGACTGTTTAATCCCACGCAAAAAAATGTTGTAAGTTGTCAGTAAACCAAACCAACTTAAATGCAGTTAACCTCAACTAGAGTTCACAAGGCACTGCTGCTCTTTCTCAATCTCTCAATCTCTCTTGTCTACACAGGTGCTGTGGAAGTTTCACTTTGTTTCCATTTCACCGTTACGGTTTCCCTCTTCGGGAACCCGTCTCCCTGTGTGTGTGTGTGTGTGTGTGTGCGTGGGAAACTGTTTCTGCGAGTCTCCGTGTGGTTGTGTTGGCTCTCTGGCTCTTCCTCCGTCTGGTGAGGCCTCGTCTCAACGCGCTCTCACACTCGTTCTCCGTACGGCGGCGTTGTGTGCTGCGGCTGTGACAGCAGTTGAGGCCCCTGGTTGATTTCTGAGAAAATCCACCAGGAAGCAGATCACAGATTAACCGACCACCAAAACAGTGTGTGTGTGTTTGCATGTGTGTCGTCATCTGCTGCCCACTGTTGTTGTTGTTGTCACTCGCAGCCGAGTGTCAACATGAACCGTCCCGGGGGGGTCAGTGCGGGGGGGGCCTTATTCGTCGGCCAGCGCGGCGCTGAAAGAGTCCCTTGCCGGCTTCTGCTCAGCCCTTTGATGTGTGAGGTTCCAGGTAGCGCTGCTGCTGCTGCTGAGAGATTTAATTTCTTGGATCTTTGCTTATTCACCTTTCCGGGGATTCTGGGCCTCCCAGCGGGCAGAACCGGAGAGCCCGGCCGGCTGTTGCTGCTACAACAGGAGGCTTTTGTAGCTTAGTGTCGAGGAGAAGAAAAGAAAGGCTTGTCCACGTCTTGCTCGACTTTAAAGGAATAGTCACATGTATGTTTTTTTATTATTGCCAAGAGTTGGATACCTGTAACTGGAGCAAGTTCATTTAGCTTAGCATCGATAAAGGGACAAGCTCACTAATAAAGGCACTTCATCTTATTTGTTAGTCTTTACTAAATCATTTGCAATTTTTACACCAGAAAATGCAGGAAGTTTTCTGCTCTAGGGCAAAAAACAATCCGGCACGTAACAATATTTTCATTATTGATGAACAGTTATTGATTTCAAGCTAAACTGCAACAGCAGTGTCAGTGGCTCCAGCTTCTCAGATGCTACGATTTGCCGCTTGTCTACGCTTTGTATTATCCAAAGTTAGAAATGTTTAACTTTTGTTTAGACAAAACAAGTCATTTTAAGGCATCACACTGGTCTGAACAGCAGCTTTCCTTTATTTTGAGTCGATGACTATAGCTTGTTATTTAATTGATGGCGACATGGATCCCCTCTCATCCGACTCTCGGGCGGGAAACAAGTCCACGTATTCACTAAAATATCCAACTGTTGGAAGGAAGGGGAGCGCTTGTTTTTGTCTGAGTCGAGTCTCGGGAGGAGGCCTTGAGGGTAAAAACCGTCAAGGACGTGAAGGTGGTGTAGACGAGGTGAAGTGGGAGCATTCGAGGCTTTGATAATGGAGCCGAGACCGAGGTGCGTCCATGTTTTCATCCTGGCAATCCGTGTGTTTAACTAAAGTGATAAGTTGGAACAACAGGTCCCTCCTCTCCTGGGCCTCCTCGGCTTCTTCCCCAGCAGGTGCAAGGCCCCTCCTGGAAAACGGGAGGCTCCTCAGGGTAGCAGATTAGGGGTGTGTGTGTCTGTGTGTGTGTGTGTGGCTAAAACCGTGTTTTTTCAAATGAACAAAACTCTGCAACCACAACATTGTATTAAACTGCTTTTGAGTTTTATGTGGACATAAGTCAATTTCTGTATGCTCGTGTGTGTGTGTGTGTAAAATACTGTGTTGGTAAAAGGCCTGAATCCTTGGCTGAGCTGTTATTTGTTAGGATGTTTGAGACCAAGGTTTTGTTCAAGGGTAGTTTCAACATCAGTCATCTCATGTTTTGTCCACTCAGATGGTATGTCAAGGCCAGCCAGATGGATCTTGATTAATTACAAATACAAAAGTGCCACATTTTGGTTAGAAAAAAGAATCTTCTACAAGGTTTGCTGTCACATGTTCCGTCCCATCATCATCATCAACCGCTGAGAAAATGCAGCCGTAACAGTTTTTTATTTAAATAACAGAGATTCTTACTCTATTGCAAAGGATTTTATTTTACAAACATGACATATTGTGTTTGATCGTATTCTCAAACCCGTTTTGTAAGATCACCAATCCCGCTTTCACGAGGGTAAAAGTGGAGTAGACGTTGCTCTGCTCCCAAATCCATCATATTCCAATCCAGATCAATAGTGATGCTTGATATCTGTCAGCTAAACTCCAGCTCTCCAGTAACTATTGATCACATAGCGGAGGAGCGTCTTCAGCTGTAGAAAAGGTCTTTGGAAAGAGCTTTTTTGGCTCCCGGGAAACGAGTGATAGAAATTCAAAGAGTGCGACTATGAAGGGGGTGTTTTTTTGTGTAGCAGGATGAACACTTCTCTTGCAGCACTGTGTTTTTAGTTCAACACAACACCATTCGGAAATGAATGAACAGCCTTGTGATCGTTTGACTTCCCAAATACTTTTGGCTGCAAACAGCTGTTGTATTTTTGGAGACCAGAGCACCGGTCGGATTTCTTCAGTCCAGATAACAAATCAATAATTTGCCTTTAGGTATTGGCAGATATGTTTTCATATTAAATCTGTTCCAACGAAAAGGATAAAATGCTACTTTTACAATAGTTCACCCGTAAGAACAAACCTGAATATTTGTGTGGGTAACAAATGCTTTTTAAAAGTACTTTAAGCGCATTCCGCTGAGAATTGTATTCATGATACTTTGGTATTTTGACCCAAGTATCATATAAATGCATTATTGTCAAACTGCTACAATGTAGCTGACCGCTAACCTGACCGCTTCTTTCTAACGTTATCAGCTCCTCGGCTGACCACAAGCCGTTGCCTTTGCAGTCGCTTTGCAGTGTCTCTTTTCGGCCTTCTCTGTGAACATCGCACTTCTCAGTTAAAGGTCACACTCACCTCCAGCACTGCTGCCTTAAAGGATGTTGATATCTTATTCTCTCATCTTGTATTTACCCACATTCCCCCTCCTCTCTCTGCCTCGAAGCATCTCACGCTGCAGTGCGACCAACGGCGAGAGAGAACTTCTGGTGACCGCTGAATAAAACATCACAGCGTCCTGAGAAGGTCCCACTGAGGAACCTCGACCTGCAGTCGTCGTGCTGGAGCTCAGCGTTGGGGGGGCTTTTATTTAGTAGCTGGGAGATTTCTTGGCTGAAGCCTCCTCCGTGACTGCTGCGAGTCAGGGGGGATAAATCAGGCACTAACTGTGCTGTTGCTAAGGGAGAGCGAGAACATCTTCTGTGTTTTCCTTTGCTTTTTTACTCTGTGCGCCTGCGATGTTCACCACCGGTTCACTGATTGGTGCCGACGAGTTGAAGCCGGCGCCTCCTGTTGTCTGAGCACCAGGCCGCTGATGGGGGGGGAGAGTAAAAAATGGGTTATCCTCGTCAGGAAGGAGTTTAATGACAACATGTATTATAAAACATCTCCTTTATCACTTTTTTACTTTTTACTTTTCTACCCAGTGCGTCAGAGTGTCGCCAAGTGGTCTGACATAGAGTTAGTATGTTGTGATTATTGCCGTGTGGGTTTTTTTGTTTTTGTTTGTTTGTTGTAGAACTCGCTCAACTTTGTGTTAACCCGCATTCCAGCAGCTTCCACATCATGACCGATGTCATTTTGGTTTAGTTTCGTCTCAAAGAAAGGTGTCAGTTGTTGTTTTTTGTCGCTGATACTAAATCACTGACAGTAAACTAAGAGCCAAAAAAGTTTTAAAACTATCCTCTTGTTACTCGGAACATTTTGACAAAAAAAATATAGAAATAAAAGACACAAAACCTTTTAATTTAGCTACTGAAAACATTTAAACTTGCAGGGACATGTCCTGCTGATAGAGTTACATCAGGTTTCCAATCATCATCTGTCTATTCTCAGCCTGCATGCATGTTGCAACTGCTTATTTTTGCACACACTCTCAAATGATGTCCTAACTTGGGCTATTTTTTCCACATCTTGTCAAACTGGGGGTTATTTATAGTGACTAGACACACTGAACTCTCCCACAGACGGCCTCTTTCAGGCATGCAACCCTTACTCACACACACACACGCACATAAACACTTTGTCAAGTCAATGTCACTAAATTACAATAAGTCCAGTTTGCATAATTCCAAAGCGACAGTTTTGTTTTTGACTCCCAGACCAGAGCGCTGGGTGGGTGGGTGGGGGGGGGGTCGCAGAGCGTGGCTATGGTCAGTCAGGCCTGAGTCTCCGGATGTTGAAGGAGCGTGCCCCCGAGCTGTGGCTGGAAATAGGACTCGGGAAGAGCGAATGATTAAAGCCTCGATGACTTCCATTGCGTCTGTTCCTCCGGGACGGAAAAGAACAGGCCGCACACACACACAAACACGCCGCCCTCTAAGCTCTCTGTCAGGAGGTGGACGGCTCTGAAGACGTGGAGCCAGGTCACTGAGAGGAGCAGTTTGGGTCACGAGCGCTGCTCTATGAGGTGTCTCCCCTTTCACTCGATCTGTGTGAAAAAATTCAGTGTCAGCGGGTTTATTTTGCAAGGCAAACTACATTTTATACTACTTCCCCCCTTTACGATACATCTCTGTTTACACAAATAATAAGTTGTAGCAATAGGTAGCAAATACATTTCAATTGCATGCTTTGAATTCGATAGCTGATAAGATTCAATCTGCACATTCACAACCAGTTCTTGCTCTCGTCTTATCGCTCATGGATTCGAGGTGCATTGATGGATATTTAAATCCTTAGCAGATAATATCCATTCATGGAGGACACAGAGGGTCATTGTCGGGTCCCTGTGTCACTAGAATCCTGGGAATTTTCATCCCTGCTCTGATCTGCACCCACAAGTCACTCTGTCGGCGTTTTCACATGCAGAATGAAATACATTTGACCGAATAAATCTGACTCTACTGCAAATTACATCCATCCATCTATCGATAATCTAGTCGTTGAAATAATTAATTAATTAATACACATTTTATCCCTAATATTATTAAAACAAAGAATATTGGTCGAAAGATTAAATTAGCGCAGAAAAAGTTACAGCTACCATAACAAAATACAAGCACAACATCTACAAAAAGAACACAGCAATCTGCTGTTATTGCAGCCACGTCCAAGTTGACCTCCGGCCCTCGAGTCACACTATGAAACTTCTGTCGACGTGCAAATGTCCGATGCTCCTGCACACACACGAACGCATCTACGTGTGCAAGGAAGCAGCAAAACAGTGTTTCTCGCCCCCCTCTCACGGAGTCAAGGGAAGTGGGAGAACAACACTTTGCTGTTGTGCAGCACACACTATCTTCCTAAAGCCGGTGCACTTTTCTGTGCTGTGACCTTGACCTTGACCTTGACTGTGCTGTCCCTGCATCTACTGTGCCTCTCTCTCTCTCTCTCTCTCTCTCTCTCTCTCTCTCTCTCTCTCTCTCTCTCTCTCTCTCTCTGGATGTTTTTGCCATATGTGGATGAAGCAGTCACTGACACATCCTCTCGGGAAGGGCATTCCGGCTCCAGCGAGCAATGCGACACCCCCCCCTGGCTCCTTATCAATGATAAAGTTAATCCTTTAGCCCCGCACATGGCTTCATGAAAAGACAAAAACAAACTACAAGAGGAGGCAAAGGAGGACACAGAAAGCTGAAGTGATCTGTGATATAAAACCAGGGAAAAGAAGCAGGGAGAAAGTAGCCATTCACCAGGTTGGATTCACATTTGAGAGTGTGAGGAAAGGAGTGTGAGGTGATGAGAGAGCGAGGTGGGCACAGCGCAGGTGACCTTGGCGCTCTAATCTGTTCATAGATAAGCGTGTCGTTGTCCGTGTGTGGGAAAACAAGGCTCTCTGGGATGCGTGTGTGCGACCCGGGGTTCTCACACAAAGACCAGGGGTGAACTCGCGAGGACACACAACACACATGGCGGAGTAACGGGGGGGCGCCGGCGGGTTTACTGAAGGGTCCTCTGGTTCAGGACATTGGGACACTGATAGAGTTGTCACGGAGAGGAAGTCAAACATTTCCCTTGGAAAATAAACGGCTATATGTCTCACTTTATCTTCAAGTGGTCAGAGGATTCTTTTGTTGAGCGTGACGTAGATTTAAAGGAAGTAAATGTCAGGATCAGGGCTGAGTGTTGAAATAGTGGCCTTTGTCACGTTTGTTTTAACTTCATTTTAAAGCAGACAGCCACAGAGACTTTACTACCAAAACCAGCACAATCCAGTTTGATACAAATGGTCCTTTATGATGCTAAGCTAACCGGTGACTATTCTCATTTGTGATTATTTTGTTTGGCTAAAACAACAAACAAAAAAATGTTTAGTTTAATAGTGAAAATTCACATGTAAGAAACTAGAGCCAGAAAAATGACCTAAACTATCAGTTAAACATGTCGAGGGCCGTCAGGCGATTTTGTGGACTGAAAGACAAAATGCAACAAAGTAGAAATATGAGTCACATGGCGAGTTAGAGAAAGGAGGATACAGAATATAAAGTACACAACGTGTGATATGATTGTTATGCTTTCTATTTCCCGTCCGTTCCTTGGTATTCATGTTCTTGACTAGCTGCGTTGTAACGAAGACAAACATTGTAGTTTCGTTGTGGTCGTTGATGTTGGCAGGCGGTTGGTTGTGATTGTATGATGATAGTATTGATGGATTAGTCTGTTGATTATTAAAAGAATATTTTATATTATTTTAGTATGTGTTCTAAATAAAATATACTTAGTTTACATTTTTTGAGTTTCCTTTCTGCTACTTTACATTTCTAGCTGCCACCTGCACGTGTTCTTCATAAAAGTGAGTGTAGTGTTTTTAAAGCATCTCATCTCATCAAACGAATAGCTTTCCATCTATAAGCAGCATATAACTCATGGATTATATGTGTTTATTACCTCTTCCTATGGTAATAAACCAATGAAATGTTAAGCCCTGAGGAGCAAAGATGAGGAATAAGATGAGAAAAAGCAGATAGAGTGCTTTAAATATCCCACCATATGTGCACGTATGATTTGTTTTCTCAATCTGCCGCAGAGACTCTGAAAGCAGCAGGAAGACACTCTGAAAGGCCGATTGACACACAGCATTCTGCGTTTCATGAATCCAAAGCAATGCATCTCAAGCTGCATCATAGACGTGTGCACCCGGGGTTTCGTTTTCCTTAATGGAGGATGTGATTGATTAAACCCAGACGGACTAACGGACACCGACAGAGAGACTGGAAGTCCGTGGATCGAGCCGGCTACCTGCAAGGCAGCCGTTATCAACGTGGATTATCAACAAGAGTTGTGTGGTCCGTGCGGGAGATTTATCGGATCACTGAACGCATCATAGGCCGCATAATCATAGTGTTGAGCCGCCCATGGTGTTCTTTCCGAAAGCTTGAGTCTTCCTCATCAATGGCTTAGTCTGACGTCTAGTCGTAGTCAGCAGCTTCCTTCATCTTCCTCGCTGTTTCCTATTTCAGATCAGGTCTGCTGCTCCTTCGCTTCCCCCCGGATCACCAGTCCACTTCGTCCAGATTCCCCCTCGTTCCCATTGGAACAAACACAGTGTGAAGGTTGGTCATCCTGAGGGCAATGTTGTTGTCCGAGATGCTGGATATACAAACAGGTTAAGCACCCTACAGCTACTTTATAGCACTTCTAGAGGCAAGCTGACAGCTAACAATATGCTCACAATTTGCAGGTACGCTGTTTATCATATCAAGCAGCACAGCTTAGCTAATATTTGGAGAAAAAAAAGACCCACAAAATCCCAACGCCTTTCATACGCCCCCACACACACTGCACCTGTCCAGGAAGAAGAGTTCCACATCAAAGTCCTCCTACACTAGGAGTTTTATACAGTGTTTCTGAGTACATCTGAACCTCGTTTTCCTTTTGAAAGATGAAGAGGGGATTCATTGATTTGATGAGGATATTGCTGCAGATGTGCAGGAATAAACACATGGATGACGTCTGCCATAGTAAATGCAGCGTATCCTGTTGTGTGTTTTTCTGCCGTCTCCCTTTTCCTGATGTCACGTGTGCAGAAGAGCGACCCGAAGCTCGTGAGGACAATAAAGGTGAACCCTTTTTTTTCCTAATCCATGCTGAGGAGAAACAACCAGGGAATCAGACAGTGAGTTTGTCTGTTTGTCTCCGCTGGAGGGACTGAAGCGTAGGAACAGCAAGTGCTTATAAGTGTAAATCACTAACACAGGGAGCCGTTTGAAGAGGATAATCCAGGCGGTGGGGGGGGGGGGGTTCTGTTTAAGCTCATGACCCTCTCCTGGGTTGGACATCTCAAACTCACAAACACACACAGATGCCCTCCCGCACACACAGGCGCACACAGGATGAACGGAGGTTCCTGCTTCGTGGCTCCCGGGGGAAGCTAATGACTGAGCTACCCGTGCCAACAAAAGGAAAGAGACTCTCTCCATTCAATTGTGTTAATCCCCCCCATTTACAGGCTACAGAACAGGCAACTGTGGAGGGAATGAGCGGGAGTTTGTTTTGGCCTTTAGATGTTCGTGGGGGGAAAAAAACGTACTGAATATGTCGGTAGAGTTAGTGTCGGAAGGCAGGAGAGGGAATCGCAAATGTATGCATTTATAACTCGTTGGCTTTGGTGTGGGGATCCCGACTGCACTGATAAATGGTGAGTAGCTCCAAGGAGCTGTTGTATGTCACCTGACCTTCTGCTTGCTTAAATGGGCTGATGCTAAATCAAGATATAATTTGTTATTGGAATCAGTGATCCAAATCAAATAAAGCAATGCTCCCTTGTTCCGTGTATCTGCCTTGCCGGACCTGAAGGGACAAAAGAGTATTTTGTTGTGCTCTTGCTGACATTATTGCAAAGCTGGATGTGTGCCGTCAGAAGGTGAAAAGCTGTACGCTGGGCCTTTGAAGGGCTTCATGGGCGGCGTTCACTGACGTAATGTGCGCTGACCAAGCAAATTTTCTTCAACCATCACCCATCTTCGTGACATCCACATATCTGCATATCCCGCGGTCTGAATCAACGTGCAGATAGCGGGCGGAAACGTGGTGAATCTGCCCCGGAGCTTGAGATAAAAAGAGATGTGTCAACATGTTACTCACAGAAACGGCGGCTTTGCAACATCCATGTTGTTACAGATTGATTGCCTGTGTGAGTTACAAAAAATAAAAATAAAAAGACGTTCATGAATGACCAAACAGCCATGCTATGTTCCAAATTCATCATTTGCAGTCAGTATATGAAGCAATGAACTTCCACAAACCGCATTATAATCCACATTATGATTATTTGGCATCACCCAGATCTCCCTACACACTTCTCTCTCTCTGGCCGGAGTTAATCCCATTCATTGAAATCGTTGTATCCCTTTTTCCCGGTTTGACGTTTGGAGTAAGTGAATTGGCTGGAGTTATTTTTAGTGCCACCTACTGAAATGAAGGTAGTACGGCGGCTGCGTGTGCAGACTCGAAACAGCACTCTTGTGCTTGTGGGATAGAAAGTCACTCACTTGACTTCCTCTATACTGAAAAGGGAAAGAAAGTGGTGCAGAGCACCTGAGAGGAAGTGTGTGTGTGTGTGTGTGTGTGTGTGTGTGTGTGTGTGTGTGTGTGTGTGTGTGTGTGTGTGTGTGTGTGTGTGTGTGTGTGTGTGTGTGTGCGTGTGTGTGTGAAGAGAACACAAGGACAGAGGCTGCATGTGTGTGCGCGCCTCCAGTTGTGGCGTCAGACAGCGTGACTACCACAACGAGATCTGTTTTGACTAGATTCCACAACCCTTAGTCCTTCAGACCTGTGACATATAATCTCACTAAGACCTCATTTACTCTGTTCACCGGGTAACAACATTCCTCAGATTAAGCAGCCGGCTCCACAAGCAGAGCGGGCCAGTGTGTGTCCATCCAGGCACACAAGCGGCACACGTGATCAAAAAGAGGCAAATGTTTTACTACATTGGGTTCTCTTGTCTTCCATTAGTCCCATGTTGAGGTGAGAATGGATTCAGCCACCGACCTGGAAGTAGTAACAAGTCCCCAAGTAATGTGTTTCATTAATAGGTCAGGATTCATTATAAGGATAATGTGGATATTTGGGGGAATGGTGGAAACCTGTGTGACTGCAGGCAGGTTCTTTACCTCGTGGCTGTCGGACAAGGCAGTGTGCAATGTTTACAACGCTTTATGACACAGGGAGAGCTTATTCTGGCCACAAGGGTTTTCTGCTTCCATACTGCTTGAAATTCAGCTGAAAATATCAGTTCTCTTTGTTGATTTCTGTACATATGTAAACTACACTTCTCTCGGTCGCTAAGTAAGCAAAACATTGGTGTATAGAGAAGGCTTAAGATAAGTTGGCAAATTAATTAATTTGGCTTGTTCAGTCAGTCATCAAATAACTAGTTAGAGCTGAGAAGATTGACATACATTAATGACGGAAATTAAACTGCAACTATTTTCATTATTGATTAATAGTACAATCGTTTTTTTTAATGCGAGGATTATCTGATTTTCTTTCTCATCGTACAGATGATTGTAACCTACAATCCTTGCATGGGTTCGGGACAGTTGTTCTTTTGAAAATTGTTCGGCAACTGATTTGATATTTTGTGGACAAAACAAGTCACTGAGAAAATGATCAAGAGATTAATCCTAATATGTTTTGACTGCAGGCTCAAACTGGTTACTGATTACTGCAGGACTCGTGTGGCTGTTATTTTGTCCACAGTCTGTACAAAAGAAAAGACTACGAATAGACTAAATAATTGAGATTCAACAACCCACGGTGGCGAGAATCAACAATTCAGCGCAGCACGTGATTTTGCATTTGAACACACGTATGTTATAAAAGAAAGTGAATCTGCTGCTTTACGTGTTTATTTTTCTTAAAAACTCATTATATACATAAAGACATATACAACAATTATTATACTCTACGAGGACGCGTGAACCCCCTCGACCCTCTCCTCCCCTCCGACAAACAGCGCCGGTGTTTTGACGCTGGCGGCCGCGCTGCCTGAGTCCAGATCCGGATCCAGCCGGTTGAGCGGCGGGCCGCTCCGCTCCGGGTTTTCCCGCAGACCACGTGCGGCCCAGCTGAGGTGACTGGCAGGACTTGTTTACTGGTGGAGAGACTCGCAGAAAGAGAGAGACGGAAAGAGGGGGAACCGGAGGGAGAGCAACCGCTAAAACGGAACGGGAATCCAAGTTTTTTTTTTAAAAACACTTGCTTCTTCTTTTTTTTTTTGTTAACTCTTTTCACGTTTGTTGACCTCATCGTTTTTCACTCTCGAGGACGGGACGCTGACTTTAGCCAAAGCGCGTGTGTGTGTTTTTATTTTTATTTTTTTAACTCTCGCCTCGTTTGTTTTGGATTAGCTTAGCTTTAGCTAACGTTAGCTCCCCCCCCTCCCTCCACCAGCTAACGTTAATCTGAAGAAAAAGAAACGGGCGGCGCGGTGGAGAGTTTTCTCACTTCACGGCAACGTGCAGGTCCAACGTAGCCGTTTCCACCCACATCCACCCACACCTCCACCTCCTTTCGTCGTAGACGGGAAAAGACGTATCGTTATTTTTTTCCTCCCTCCCCGTTCGTTTGTTCGGTTGTTTTTTACGGGTGTCTGCGGGCGAGCTGGTCAGGGGAGGTGAAGGAGTTCAGAGGAAGGTCGTCGCAGGGAAAAGGAGCTGCCTCGTTGCACGTTTTTTTTTTTGGTTGTTTTGTTTTTGGGTTTTTTTTTCTCCCCCTCCCCGCCCCGCACGTAGCTCTCCTCCGAAGGAGTTTCCCGGGATGAGCTCCCGTTCGACCTAAAGGGGTTCCGAGAAGACACCAGCGAAAACAGGGCTGGGTGGTGCCCGAACCTGTGGACTTCAGAGAGAGAGACAAGTGTCCTTCCGGCTCCCGCGAGACCCACAACTCCAGCTCATCGGTGCTTTCTTTCTAAAACCGGAGACACGTTTCGTACCAGTTGTTTTGTTTTTATTTCTAGGTGGGTGTATTCCCTCTTCGCAGCGGTGTATTACGGAGAAATGAGGCCGGGGCCACTGGTCCTCCTGCGGGGACCTCCAAACTAGCCCCCCCCCCCCCCCCCCCCGCTCCTCCTCCTCCACCTCCTCCTGCGTGTGGGATATAAATAATAATAGTAATTCCTCTCTTCGTTACGCGGAGCAGCAACATTAAACAAATGAACGTGGACTGTCGCCTTCACTTATGGAAAATGAACATCTGTACCCGCCCGCGTGTTGCCAGAACCCGAGATCACGTCATTTAGTGGTCTGCGTTCTTCTCCGGGGCGCACACAGCCGACATCACCAAGTCGGCCGGGAAGATACTCATAAATGTTCAACTCCCCCCGGCTGACGGGGGGCGACGTGGAATCACTTGGCTAACGTCGAACTTCATTTTTAGGAATTTGTCCACTGCTTTTTTTTTAATATCCCAACCCCGTGTTGAGAACTTTTCTCCCTCTTTGGAGTGTTTTTTTTTGTTTGTTTATTGAGAGGTGAGCTCAACTTCTCTCCAAGTCAAAATGAGACGCTGGACGCTGAAGCTGAGAGCACAAATTGTGTGTTTTATCGTCGGCACCTGCATTGTGTTCCAGTGTGGACTAATACACGGAGAAAGTAAGTTATGTGTTTTTTAAAAGTCTTCACAACACATGTTGCTGTATGTGTATATATATATTTTTTTTATTTTGTTACGGTTTTCTTGTTTGACATTAACAAATATACAGAAGAAAGGACATTTTAATGTTTTTCTAAGGGATCCCATCAGATCTTACACATTTAGAGTTTGTGATTACAGTATCCGTGTTGGCAGATAAACTACCATTAAGTAAGACATTGGTAACATAAACAAACCAAAGACCTCTGCTGTTATTCAAATAGTAATGTTGTTTACAGTTGTTAATTAAATTAAAGTAAGCTTGTCTTCCACTTACGCCGTTTTAAATCCCCCGTTGAACCTTCTACGGCTAATGTCGCTCCAAAAATACTACGGTTATTATTATTATTTATTTCGTCAATTAAGATTTGCGATGCGGGTCACGAGGCTCTCGCCTTCGATCTTGCGCATGCGCAACGTCGCATGCAGGGTCTAATTAAAGGGCGAGTAATTCCACTCTTTGCGTGCGCGTAGCTGCGCAAAATACAATTGGCATTTCTCGGGTAACGTGATCGATTCTGATATCCGCGCGCCCGCGGCGTCCCCCCGGAGGTGCGCGGTGTGTCGGATGCGCCGGATTAGTCGCTGGAACGGGACCGGCGCGGTCCGCCGCGGCGGGTCTAAACCGGGAGCAGCAGGGTCGGCCCTGTGCGCGCTACTATAGGCCTCTTACGGCGACAGACACGCTTCAGAAGCGACGCACGCACGGACACGCGCACGCACGGACACGCACACTGCTGCAGCCCGAACGTAAACAAATTAGCCGCTAAGAAGTGTCTTTTCTAGGCGGTGGATTAACGCGCGGGGCTGCAGAGCAGATCGTGGAGGTTGTTTTCTGTGGTGCTGTTTCATTTGTTGTTGTTGTTGTTATCGATGGATCCATTTTTATTTAATTTTTTTTTAGATCGCAGCGAGTCACATGGGAACATTTGCTCTGCCACACAGACACGGAGAGCTGGAGGTCCTAATAACCTCGCCACAATAACATCCGTGCAGTGATGAGTTTTATTTATATGTGTATTGCATAGTGAGTAGTTTACAGCTGGCTGCTGTTGCTTTGAAGGGAAGACACTTTAAATCAGTTGATCCGTTTAACTGGTGTAACACGTCATTCCAAATCTGGGATAAATATGATTTTACACTTCTAAGTTAGAGATGTCAGATGTAGCCTACCCAAGCTGCAGAAAATACTAAATTACTTGACTGAATTGTCAAACTTGTTATATTCTTCAAAGGCATTGACAGTGGGAGCGGATTTAATGGAGTGTAGAAAAGGAAAAACAATGTGAAGTAGACTGTAGTAAATTCTGTTTGACCATGTGGTGACTTACTACTGTTAAATCAGCTCAAATAATAAAATGCCACAACTGAAAACACATTAGGTATAAACACAGAATATCCCACTGAATTTCTGAGATTGATCATTTAATCAGGTTAAACCTTTGACCTATATCTGTGCGCTTCAGACTTGTGCTCAGTGTTTTTAGATGATGTGTTGCACAAGTCCACAAAATGTTTCAGCGCACGTGGGCAGAATAACAGAGCTATTACACCAGACTAAAATTAGGGAACAAGTCAGCGTCTAATGAAACCATTAATAAACTCCCGTTTGTTTGTTGTTTTTAGGCTGTTCCAACGTTTGAGTTGTATCGCTTAAAAATGTCTTCCAGCGGCACAGGTTGAAAGGAAATCTTCTGTCTCCTTTACACAGGTCATGTATGTAGACAGAGCAGAGGCCCCTGAGAGGGGGTCTCATGAGACCGGGTCTCTCTCTCTCTCTCTCTCTCTCTCTCTCTCTCCCCCCTCTTGGAGTGGGGTCCGTGGCATTGGCTGTTTCTGGTTACTGATTCACTCAATTCTCTGGGAAGTGGCCATATTTGGGAACTCTTGAGTTGTTTACGTCTGAAATACTTAAAATATTTCCCTCTGAAGCCACACGCTGCCTGACATCCCCCCCCCTCAGCCATGGGAAAGAGGAAGCCGTATTGACATGTAAACCCCCCTGTGGCGGCTGAATGCCCTCTACAGAGAGTAATAAAGCCGTTTGGTACAGCACCGCTGTTTGTTGATTGCTTTTGATGGGGTGGCTTCAGTTTGTCGTAGTTCTCGGGCGCTTTCTGGAGTAAGTAGCCCGTCTCCGTGGTTCAACTCACAAAAAAAAAAAAAAAAAAAGGTTGTGCAACGGCTGCCTTGCCCCCTTCTTGTTCCTCTCGGGCTTGTAAGCACAGCTCTGTTGGAAAAAGGGGGCAGTGTGCATGCGTGTTGTTACGTACGCGTTCCACACTCTGTGTGCTTTCTTAAATCGCCCCAAGTCACACAGACTGCAAAGAGCCTAAAGAATCTCCCACCCCGACGACGTGAGAGAAATTCCCCGTTTGTCCAAGAGCAACTGTTGGAACGGTTGTTTTTAAAATCAAAAAATCAAAATCAGGACGACTAAAGGTGCCCTGGTGGGTTTGTCTGTAGTCCATTTGGATTCTCATGCTCTGTCCGCTGGAGCGCACAGTGGCATTTTCCGACAATGCCGTGCATGCTGTGGAATGTGTTTGAAGTGGCCCACCATGTAGGTGCCTGTGTGTGTGTGTGTGTGTGTGTGTGTGTGTGTGTGCGTGCGCGCAAGCGCAACCCGGTCACCCCGTGCTGTCCACTGGATCTCATCTCTCAGCTCCAGACATGCCCACTTCCGGGCAATGTATGTCTTCTGTGTGTGTGTGTGTGTGTGTCATGCATGAGAACAGTGTGTACCAGAATGCTCAAGAGTGAGCTGCATGTTAGCACAAGCCCCCCGGAGCCCCTAGTGGCCCCCTTGACCCGCCACACATCAAAGTCATCAAATGGACGAATTGTATGATGTGTGTTTTAAAATAAATGAGCATCCGTGGATGTTTGTGGCAAAGAATGTCCGTTTTAGAGAGCAGCGATCCCTCTCCTCAACCCAATGATTTATTTAGGGAGACCTCAAAGGGCTTTACTGTGCTGCCACAGTGGCCAGTGAGCACAGAAGAAAAGGGAGTATTTGAATAATTATTCAATTTCTAGAAGTTTATTTAAAGTCAGTCTAACCCGCAGTAAAGTCATTTCAAGTTTTTTTTTGCTTTTTGTTGCATTTTGAAGTTCACGTTGATACTTAAGAATTCACATCATACAGCAGATAATGATACATTGCCGGGTCGGAAATTAACTCGTGCCAGTTATTATTATTTCTTTTGGTCTGTCACTCAGAAATGTTAGCCACCATGCGCTAATTTATCGAATTTAATTTTAGATGGGACGTCATTCAATATGCGATATATTTTGCACACAAAAACCATCACACGATCTTCAATTTCTGGAACTACACAGTAGCTTCATCCCCGCAGTAATGTACTGTACTTTTTTATTACCGGCTGTAGTTGATTTATTTTTTATTAAAACACACTATTAAAATGATTAGAGCTCTCTATAAAGTTCATTTTATGTTTCTGTGAAAACATCTTCAAACAAGTGTAATACTGACTGTATACTGCGTTATTGTAATTGTAATTGTCGTTGTTGTTGTTTACTGCTGCGCCTTGTCCTCGCTGATGGAGCAGCCATCGCTGGTTGTGCAACAGGCCTCACAGGTTCGCCGTTGTGCGTCCGTGTAGTCCGTGTGCACGCAGGCCTGCAGACAATGGGGGTCATGAACTGAGGACTCCGGCAGCTGTGTGCTGCGTTGGCCCGGAAGGCGATATGTAGTGCTAAAGGAAATGAACTGTTGGGGCGCCTTTGCTGAGTGCTTCCTCCTCTGCTCTTAACTTGCCCGTGCATTTTTCTTTTCTTGTCAGATTGTGTGTACGTTTGTGCGCATTTGTGTGATTGCTTCTGCTTGCTGTCTTTTCCCAACAACACAACCGGAGGAGGAAAAACAAAACCTCACCTTTTGACCCCGACAATTCACATTTTTGTGAGTCGTTAAGTAAATACACTCCATCGTGTTTGCTCGTGTGTCCACATTTGTCGGCTTTTGACCGGTGCTCCCCGGAGAACAGTTGGTTTCATTTTAAAATCTATTTTTTTCTGAAAGGATCATTTGGAAAGCAGATACATTAGACTTTAGTATACAAACAGACATAGAAAAGTAAGGATGCTTTGAAGTAATTTAAAATCTGTGTTTATTGTGTCCATAGGCAACCCATGAGCCCACATGTGTACAGATACGGAGAAAACCTTCCAGTTTACTCATTCTTATTCTGGGAGCTCTGTCGTTCTTGTGTATGTGTGTAGATTAGCAGATGGCCTCCTCCTTGACTCCCATTCCTACACAGAGCGGAGCCTGTTATTGTAAACATCTTCTCACTGCACGGAAATGTGAGTCGAGGATCACCAACACTCACACACACACACACGTACACACACGCAGAGCACCGTTACGCCATGCCGCAACAATCTCATTTGATAGTCCTTGTTGCTGTTTGGATCTGCCCTATTTTAGCTGTTGGTGACTCCACACATTAAAATCCACGTTCAGCTGCCGCTGTAATTTGGCTTATTGGCGTCGCGTCCTCAGTTACGGGTTTCTTTCTTCAACCATCACCTTTTTATTCGTTTTTTTACAAAGGTTTTCGTCCAAACCCGATGGTGTTGAATGTGTGGTGATTTCACTGTGATGAGTAAATTCAAACTTTTTGGTGCTGCGTACACATCTTTTGTGGCAAAAGAACTCTTTGGACAGTTTAAAAACAGCGTTTCCAGATGAGTCTGCGTCCGTTTGAGGAGGAAGGCTAAATGTTTTTGTCGCAAGGGAATCCGTCTCCGGCCCTCGGGTGGTTTACGGTTTACAAAACCATCCTGTAATTTGAGGGCAACGGCCGCAGAAGTTAACGTGTCCATCTCTGTCTGTCGGACGCTGATCTTCTAGCTGTTTCTGACCTCACTGCTGAAAGCCAATATGTGTGTACCATTGTTTCCTACGAGGAAACGTGAAGAGGCCTCTTCCTGTTTACAGCGTAACAGAGCCGTGGAAAAGATGCTCCGGACAACTGAATTTCATTTTGACACGTCTTGAGGTTTTCCAGCATTTTTGAGCAACGTGATTAAAACACTACCTTTTAATGAACATAATACAGTTGAACCTATAGGAGCTAATGCGTACCAGCTGTACCCGGCTGGAGTGACCGTGTTACCGGCTGCAGCAAAGCAAGAATTCCTTTCAAAGTCAGGAAAACTGCATGTTTTAGACTAAATATAAGAGTTCCAAACGTCATTAGTAGGCATCTGCCTTTTGCCTCTTTCGTTTCATTTTCTTGAGCTTTCATTCATCGTTCCTTTGTCTGCCACACATTTCTTTTTCATGTCCCTTGAACGTTGTGGCTAACAAAAATGCACCAGATTTGATGAGTGAATTAAATCAGTGGAAGTTATTAGAACCTTCTCTCTCATTCTCCCTCCCTCCGCTTGCTTTTACGTTCAGGGGTAAGAGGGTTCACTCTCTCTCATCCACTGATTTGTTTTTCTTTCACACTGCAGATGCGCTCGGCCTGCAGACCTGTCCTCCACACGCGCGCACACACACACACACACACTCACACGCCTGCTAATCCTGCTCTGTATGGGGTGGGAAAGCCTCCTCTTTCAAACCTCTTAAAGGTGTGAACACAATCCATTTGACACCTCTCTCTCTCTCCCACCCTGTTTTGTTTTTAGCTTTCTGCTCTCTTATCAGGCTTCCGGCTGGGCCTAAAGCCTAGTTTATGCTTCTGTGTTTTCAGAGAGACGCATGGACACGCAGACGCAAGAGCCCCTTGCGTGTCTTTTCACCCCTCCTTGCGTCCGTCGACCCATTTTTCTAGACTAGCGTCAAAAGCTACGCAAGCCGCCGTAAATATGACCACTGATCCAACCCGTCGTTGGTAGTTGTGAAAGAAAATACGGGCCAAATGTGTCGGCGATGAAAAGCAGCAGTGGCGATGCATGGGGCAATAAAGTCTATGATAAATAAATAAACAAAATGACTTCCACACACAAACAAAAACGCGTTACTCCACCTATTGAGTGCGTCGACACGACTGTGTGTAAAGACGCAGAAGCATGCGCCAGCCTCGAGTGATGCTTACCATGCACACCTACACATTGTGACACCCCCCCCCCCCCCTCCCCGTCACATGGGCCTGCTCTGATTGTGTTGTGTTTGTCCGTGTGTCCTTTTATGATCACTCCTGTTTGTATGTGTAATGTGTTCCGTGTGGGGGGGGCAGGAGGGCTCTGTTTTTGTCCCGATGAACTAGCCTGAGTTGGGTTACTATGGTGACTGCACTAGATGTGCTGGTAGGGCAGTGCTCCCTTTCCTCCCTGTATAAACACTAATTCTAGATTCACTGCATTTAAGTGCCTTGTTAATGGAAGTGGGATCCTTATTCTGTGCATAGTTGTCTTCCAGTGAACAGTCTATTCCATAGTGGCGTTACTATTGGGGTCCTTCCCTGTGTGTTTTTAATGGATTATTTTCCCTCCTCCGACCCACCCAGCAGTGTCCACTGTCCACACAGTAACTGACGGGCGTTTAGTCTTACTACACACCGCAACAGCAAAGTGTTTATCTTTGATCCGCGGCAGATGGGGAGGGAGACGGAAGCCACCCGCATCACAGATCGAGGGTACACAAAGCGCCTCCTTTCTCGACTCCTTCTCGTGCCCGCCGGCCTGCTCCGTCCACCTCAGAGCCATTTCACACCACCGCAGTCATGAAACCAGATGGGCGAGAATCTGGCCTTGCCCCACAAAACCACCGGCCAAGCAGTAAAATGTAATCACTTGATTACACGATGTATGCTTGTACGATTTTTACTATTAACGGTTAATTATTTTTTTGTTTTTTCTATCAGCTGGATTGTTTCTGCTTATCGGGAGACTTATCTATTGAACGGTGGCTTAGCTTGGCAGGGACAAGTGTAATAACAAACCCGCTGACCGCTCGACACACGCCAGAGTACATCTCCCGAGCTCAGTTTTTATTCAAACTGGAAAGTATTTGGTTCGAATCAGTTGAGCTACAATATGCTGGGACAATCAACCGCTTCACAGTTCACAAACTGATTTTAATAGATTATATACCAATGAAAATAGAAGTATAGTGTTTTTTAAACGTCTACAGGTTAATTTATTTTCAGGTTGAAACCATATTGAACAAAACAATATTTCCCCCCAAAATATAAATACCAACATTGTCACTGAAATAAGACTTTAGGACTCTTAAACACATTTTACTTTAGTTTTCCTTTGAGTACAAAGCGGTGCTGTGATATCTATCCTTCCTCTCAGGGTGTATGTTCTGGGAATAAAAGAAAAACGCTTCTGACCAGAGATGTAAATGCACAAATTAAACATTGAAGCATTCAGGTCAGACCTCATTTTTGGGTGGTGGTTGACACATCCTTTATTGTCCGTGTCCATCACGTGCCATTTCCTTCCTTAACAATGTTTAACCGGCCGTCTTGCTCTTGAAGGATGTGAGGAAAACCAACACCTACTGCCAGGCGGGAGTGGAGAAAGTGTCCCAGTGTAGTCTTCCATCCGGGAGAAGACACCGGAGGGACTCGTGCCAAGACGGGAGTGAGAAGGGACAGAGAGATGAAGCGCTTGTGCCTATTTTATGAGCCTGCGTCGGGCATTCCTAATTCACTTACAGTTAAAGAGGGCCCATATTGAATCATGCCTTGCTGTTAAATGACAGCGTAATGAATGGAAGTCATTTTACAATACCGCCGTGGCCACAGGCCCTCCCCTCCAGGGACTTGTCTGTCAGAGGCTGGGAAACAGGCAGTGATTTGTTGACCGGGGGGCTTTTGAGCGTTAACATGACGTCAGTATTCCCTTCGTGCCCTACCTATCAAGGATATCCTGTACTTGACAACTAACACAGCAGGGCGGTGATCTTGAGTCTTTGGGAATCTGCAAATATCTGCACAAATCCTGCAGCTTATGTGTCCATCGATAAAAGGATGACAGAACTTCGCTGCCTCGTGTTTCCAGAAGTGGAAGACGTCAGCAAAAATTAAAAAAATAGGGGGCGGGATTTAACAATTCCCCAAAAATGTCACATTTCTCCTGATGCATTAACTGATTTCACAGAGCAGATATATATGTTGAACATACCAAAAGTGTACAAATTAATTTACATATGACTTAAAGTGGCCCTTACAAGCTGTGGATCACAGGCCTGAGCAAAGGTGTGTGTGTGTGTGTTTCCAGCAGCAGCCACTCAGAGCTGGTGGTCTCACAGTGTAGACAAACGGGCCATTAAACTCACCCGGCCCCTCTGCTTTCCATCCCTCCAGCGTCCTCTCTGCTTTTCCCTCTTCTCCGACTTAGTTTGCCAACTCTCGTCTCCGCTTGCTCCCATACCGCTTTTCTTTTCTCAAGTTCAAGCTGTTTTGTTTTTTTAAACATTTGTTCATTCTTACTTTCTTGCGTTCATATTTCCTGTGCATATTTACACACACAAACACAATTTGCAGTCTCATTTCAAGGCGGTGAGAGTCCAATTATGTCCTCTCTGGGTGTTTCTCGTCGTTTGCATCAAATTTTGGGCTTTCGTTGCAGCCCAGAGTTGGCAGCCCTGCAGCAATCCGAATCAATAGGATTGGCCACGCTCGGGATGAGCTCACTCGTCCGATCCCCACTCAGGGAAGACCTCCACTAAACCCCTAAACTGTTTTAGCTGGAGGTAAAAGCAACTGTGTGTCAAAACCCACGCTACAGTTCCACGGGAACCGAAGTGTAAACTCTGGAGATGCAGCTTCACAGCCGTCGCTCCGCGGTCTGTTGTCGGGTGGGCGGGCGGATTTCTGGGGAGGAACGGAAGCCACCTGGGATCGACGAAGTCGTTTCTTTTTTGGCGCGGCCAACCAGGCAGGCGTAGCTCGTCCAGCCTCGTGTGTAGCTACGGTTTGCGGGTCAGAGCGCTGGCGGGGGCCGGGCCCTGCAGCTGCTGCCGTGCGGCTGCCAGTCAAGCGGAGGAGCCGAGCCCCGGCGGCCTCCCTCTCGGGCCGAGGCTCACCACACCAAGACGCCGCTCGGCGCTCCGCTCGCTAACGTGGGAAGATGAAAAGGAACATCAGATGTTTTCTCCATTACTCACTCGAGTCTATTTCTTCATCAAAGTCCGGCCCCCATTCGATTACCTGCTCTTGTTTCAAAATCCTCTTGTTTGTTTCTCAATGCTTTGAGTATGTCAGGAATGCTCCCCCCCCCCCTCTCCTCACAACCTGCTTTTTATTTGTTTGGAGCACCACCTGGTTTAGCCGTTTAGTCAGGCGAGGCCAGAATTGTTGAGATTTTTCTTTACTAGGTCTGTATTGCCAGCTGTCCGATTGTTTTCCAGACGGGGGAACACGTTGGCTGCAGCCGGTCACGGAGTTAAAGCTGAAAGACGGATCTAAATCGGTGCGATTATACATGTCATAAAAAAAACATGCCGGGTTCCCCATGCAATGCACGTGCAGAGTTTTTTCTTCTTCTCAAACGGTTGAAATTGCAGGGAAGGAGAAAGAGAGAGACCTAGAATGAGGAACTGGGCAATAAGGTCAAACCTCAGATACAAAGACAATGAACATCTTATCTGCTTTACAGATGCACTGACGGTTCCAAATTCTTGGCCGTTGTTTGCTAGTTTTGAGTGTGGAGCCGGAACAGCGCAGCAACAGTACGCTGGAGATATAGAGTCTTTGTTTGAGTTGTCTTGTAAAACATGGCCAAATTTAATCTTTAAATGTGACTACGTAAGGGTCGTCTCGTCTCACGTCCATCTTGCATGGAGACACGTTGCTCTGTGTGCATGCGGCGGGATATTTAGTGTTTGGGTTGGTGGTGCAGACTCGAGGTGTCGGTTCCTATGAGGTGTCCCGTCACTCTGCAAAGATGTCAAACAGGACTGTCCACACACATTCTGCTCTTCTGTTTCCTCCACTTAGCTCCTACACCTCTGGTTTCCTCTCTTCGCAGCTTCGACCCCAAGGTCAAACCCAAGCCCTGTGTGGCTATAGAACATATTGAGTCACTGTTTTTAAAAACAAGGGACCTCCCCGACTCCTTTTCTCTTTCCTCTTCCTCATTCTTTCTCACTGTTTATTTTCCGTCTCTCTGTCTCCCTCTGTCTGTGCCTATCCTTCCCCTCACCTCTCCTTTGCCATTGCCAGAAGGTAGACGGAGGGAGGTTGAGCCGAAGTCACCAGTGTGATCTGATTTAAGCCCCTCTTTTCTTGGCCAACCATCTGACAGCGCAGGGCCAGCATGTTGCTCTTTTCTACCCGCTTCAATCTGCCACAGCCTGGCCTGGTGCCACAGCTGTAACGGGACCCAGCGCTGGGTATAAATAGGCCCGGCCAGCTCCCCCTGCCATGCTCCTCAATGGGAAGCTGAGGCAATGGAGGAACAGGTGCTCCAGCCCACACACTTCCATTCCCTCTCTCTCTCTCTCTCTCTCCCCCGCTCCGTCTCCCTTCCCAAGCCCCCCCCCATCCCCTCTCCACACACCCACCCCACCTACACCTTTTATCTGACGGCCCTTCAAATTTCAAATGCGCCCGTTACGTGGTGTCACTCGGCCATTTTCCACTCTTATTGTTAAAAGAAGATGTCCTCCTTAAAATAGTTCATGTGTGGTTTAATTTAATGGCACGCTGGGATTATTTCCACTCTCCAAGCTGCCCCCCCCCCCCCCCCCCCCGTCTTTGGCTCTCGCACTGTTATTTTGGTCCTCAACTCTCTTTGTTTTGGAGGTACAAGTTGGTACATGTTAAACAAAATGCCTCTCATGCAATTTCTCAGCATCATTTTTCTCCGTAAAAGCCACAGCTTGGCAGTGGACGCACGCGGAGCTGGCTTTACTTCGCAGGACTTTCCACAGCTATATCAACAAACAAATGCATTTTTCCACCGCCAGTCCACTTGGCACCGCCGCCGCATATTCTCTCTCCTGGGGTTTGTTCAGCAACTGATCTGTTGACAAATCTATAATCAGCAGATCACCTCATCGGAGGCAACGTGTGTCCAACCCGACAGCTAGGGGAAACTTCTCACAGTCCAGAGTTAGCCGCCCGCTGATTTCGCGCCGGACAGGTCCGGTTTCCCGCTGGGCTAACGCAAAGGCGCCCTCTGCTACGGTGAAAGGCAGAAGCGGGTGCCGGTAAGCCGGGCGACATTCTCCTCTTCGGAAGCTGCCAGCGCGATCCACTTTCTCGCTGCCAGCCGGCTACCGTTAGTCGACGCGTATTAAATTCTCTGCAGGGAGCACAACTCTAAAAATAAGAGAAGAATCTGTCTGAAATTGTAGCTCCACTATAAGGGCAGGCTGCAGCTGCGGGGGCTCACTGAATAGTGGAGATGGCAGTTTCCGTCAGAGATGGTCGTCACTATCGCTACGACCCCGGTCACGCCGGTCGAGCTGTAATTCTGAAGGGCTTATTCTCTTATTCGTTTCCTATTTGACAAGCGAGAGGGAGTAAAGATGTGACGGAGACGGACGATGACGACTGGGAGCTAAAGTGTTACTTACCATGCTGCTTGACAGATGTCTTAAGAGCGTCTTGGAATGGGCGTGATTTAGGAAAAACACAAACTGGAGTTTTAGAGCAGGCTGGTAAACTCTGTGAAAGGAGAGAGGTTACACGGATGATCACGCTTTCATTCTTTCATTCCCCAGAGCACCGTTTCACTTGTAGTCAAATCTGAAGCGCTTTAATCACCAATACCGCTTCCGCACACTGTGCCTGGAATGTGTTGACAGCGTTTAGGTTGTTTTAAGTCGGTTAGGTTTTAACAGAATGGCCCCGGTAGTCGAAATCTGTTTGGTTGCCACGACCTGCCGGGTAGAGTAAAAGCACTGGACGAATGTTTGGAGACGTGAAACTTATTTTGGCATCTTCAAATTTCACGTTGCATAAAGCAGAAGGACTGAATAGATCGTACATAATATTCTGAACACTCGGTATTTGATGGATGATTTCACACATGTAGCCTGTACTATTATCGCCATGGGTGATTACGCCACAGCATCACAGTTAATGACTCCTACAGCATCAGGAACACAGAAGGGCAGGTTTTTTATGTGAAGGATCTATCAGTGTAGTTTGTGGGGTTGGAATAGTCCCGTCATATTAAAATAACATGTATACTGAGTGTAAAATAACATGCAAGTCATCCATGTGACCAACTTTACTGGAACAGTTCGTGCATTTATAAAGTTACTGTTACGGCGTGAATGTGTGAAGAGACCTCATAACTATTCAAGCAGCATTCAGGAACCATTGTCTTTTCCCCACCTGTTTGTTAGGGAGGGAACTGTCATTTCTCAATACGCACTTCCCTCAAATGTTCACGTAAAATGTTGAAACAGATTCATTTTCTGGGAAATCCCCCATTTAAGCTTAACCTTCACACCTGGTGCCATCTCCCAGCTTTTTTCTCTGCTGTTTCTGTTTGTCTGACAGCCTTCTATACCCCCCTCCCTCCCCCCCTCCCGCTCTCCTCCTCCTCTTCTCATTCCTGCTGCCAAATTAAGTGTCAAACAGACCGGGGAGGCGGGTGGATGGCCCACATTTCTCCTATGGAGATGCACAGTGTGGTACAGAACATCCCAGCCTGTGCTCTGTTATTCCATTCTCTGCTTAGATACAGAACCCCCCCCCCCCCCCCCCCACACACACACACACCGGCCCTCCCGCTCATTAGTGTCTGATTGGGTTGTTGTTATAATCAAGAGGTCCTGTACAGCCAGTGAGAGCACCAAGCTGTCTGCTCATGGGTGGTCCTCAGTGGGAGGGGGGGGGGCTTCTACTGGGGTCACGGTCATTGTCCACCACCCCCCCCCCCCCCCCCCCTCCGCGCTCAAACCACGTCTATTGTATCTATTTCTTTATATTCTGTTTATGTCATAATGCCATTCCAAATAGCAGCTCAAAGTTTAGTCTTTGTGTCATTTATTTTTTTCTCTTGAGGACAGAACATGAACGATTGTGCAGCAGGTGTCTCCTTCAATGTCTTTGTTTCTGTCTCACGTTGTTCATCCAGTCAGAAGCTTGGTTTTAATATTTTGAGTAATGCTGAAGGCTTAATGTTGTTATTATGGCCAACAGGTAGCAAAAGTGTGTGTGTGTGTGTGTTTGGGTCGCTCGCCATGTAACGTTGGTCAATAGCGGGCCTCCATTCATGCATGTGATCACCAACCGTCCTGTAGGTCCCTTTCGTCACCCCGCGTTCCTGCCTGGGCTCAGGTTACACTTTCATCCCGCTGCCTCCCATCAACCCGCTGCCCCCCTTAACCCCGACGGCCCCAACCTTTTTTTTTTCTTTTTTTCTTTTCCCCCAAGACCCGTATCCCCCTCGACCCAATCTCCCTATTTGCGCTCTTCGCTGCTCCTGTGCCCCGCCCCCCCCTCCACCCCCCTCCACCTCCTCCGGAGGGTATCTCGGAGGAGATAGCTCATTATTTTAAAGACCCGGTGGCTCATGCGGCCAACCCCAGACTACGTAACCCTTCCTCCACTCCTTTCCTCTCCCTCCTTCTCCTCCACTTTTCCTAATCTGTCCCCCTCCCCCCACCCCCACCACCCAATAACTTCACACACACACATACATACACAAACCACCACCCCCCCATGTCTATCAGTCCAAAACAAGTCTCCATTTTGCAGAGGGACCGCGTACAGCTTCCCCTCACGGCCCAATAACATTTCTTTATGTCAACAAAGCTTCTCCGGCGCGACGCGCTGTGTGTGCGAGTCTGTGAGCATTTCCAGTATCGTATCTCTCCCTTTACCCCCCCCTCCCCCCACCCCAAACCCCGTTAAACTGAAAAGGTCATGTTTGTGTCCTCTCTGTGTTTTCCTTGAAGATTGTTGCGGGCAGAGGTGGGTTGCACCCTGGCCCCCGCTGCGGTTGCGTAACGCGGTTTGTTATGCTGCCGCGTTGCACAATAGGTATCCGGTTAGTTCTGCAGGCTGACGGCGAGTGGGTGGCCTGCAGGCCCGTTTGATGCGTCCCGGAGATAAGGGGGGGTGTGTAAGGTTGCTCTTATCACCCGGGAATAACAGCGGCTGACACGCCGCGCAGGAAGAAGAGTGTTTTTGTGTTTTGGTTTCTGACACGCTGTGTGTCTAATAAAGAGGGTGCAGCCAGGACGACGTTGCTAGATTGTGTGAATGAGTAGCTGTTGTTTCTAACCCGGCCTTATCAGATGATCAGATTGTCCTATTTTAGCTGCCGTTGGCTACGTGGGTGCTTTCTGATACATTTTGTATCCAAACAACTGCCGTCGGATTGTTTTCTGCGGACGGGAGTCCTTTCGGCACCAGTAATGATATTGTGTCCACTTGTTGCCGTCTGACAATAAATGGATGGATCTGTTGATTCTTCCTGATTTTGTGAAAAATGTACCGTCAGAGTAATATTTGCTCCTTGTCAACAATATAATACACTTTCATTTGACTGCTATCATATTGCTATGGGCAGTTGGTCCAGTTGTGGGCGAGGTGAGGGTCAGATCTTCCAGTTGGCATGTGACACATTACGAACTTGTTCGGTTATACATGCGGCTGCGTGCTGTTTGGGGGTCAAACTGAATGATTAACAGGATGGCTTCCCTTGTGTACAGGGGAGCTTATTAGTTTTATAACTAATACCTTCTAGTTATTAGAAGTTATTCGCTTTTTTTAGTATTATGTGTATATTTTCTTCAGTTAAAATGCTGCTTTAGATTAAACACAATTGTCCATTGTGAAGCGTTTTCTAAATGTTACCGTATTGGACACAATCTCAAGCTCCAAATAATGTGGAACTATACCTGTATAGTTACCTAATATACCTCAGACCAGAAAAAGGCAAATTGAAAACGTAATATCCATGCAAACATGTTTTTCCTTGGTACAAACAAGTGACCTTTTACAAATATCTTGTAAATGACTTTTCACGCGCTGACTCACCTCTACTGCCAACATGCAGTCGTAGTAAACAACACGGTTTTATTTGGCAGTGCAGTGATTGGAGGCTTTCCTGACTCTTATCCATTAGAAGCAGTTCGTACCGTAGAGTTTGTACCTCGATTGTTGACATGTTTGCCTCGCTGACCTTTAACAGAATGGGAAGTTAATAGGTAGCTTACACCTGGGAAATGAGGACACTCGATAACAACTCAATGGAACCAAGTAGTCCACTGCAATCGATTTGGACTTTTTTCTGTTTCAAGATGCTGTAGTGCCATTGATTATTTTGTGTGTGTGTGTGTGTGTAAAGGGGAAGTGAAGGATTTAGCATTATAAATGAGGAATATTAAGAAAGGTGGCGAGCAGCGGAGGTTCACACCACCAACACGCATGGAAAACACTAGAGTATGATTAGTAGGTATGTGTCTGTATCATTGATTTGAAAGCAGAAGAGCAAATAGAGACCAATAGATCACCCGTATGATAAGAGGCTCATTTTACCCTCCATGCATGAGCTCAGGCTGCTTTTTAATGCGTATGTTCCTGCCAGCCCCCCCCCCCCGCTCTCAGTGTTTGTATTGTAATCAAATAAATGACTGAGAGAAGTCTTTGTTTCACAAGGTGGAAACACTTTTTACGTTCCATTACCGGATTGCATTTAAATGCAATCTTTCTGCATGTTGGTTATTGACCATAGCCATCTGTTTTGGGCCGTAATGGCTCGTTGTGTGGTTGATACGGTACATTCATCCTTAAATTTTAAATCGCCATTGGCCGTCTCGCCTCTACCATTATGGTTAGTGAGTGTGTTCGCTGAGTGTGGGTGTGTCGACACCGCGGAATTAATGCAAATGTTTCTCTCGTCTTAACAAGCTGTTCAAACTTCACGTGTACCGTCTTATCATCAAAGAAATTCACTGTTTAAACAATGAGGCATTCTTCTATAAAGTCACACGTTATTTTATTTATTTGTTATTTGACTTATTTGACATATAAAATGTGCATTTTATTAATTGCAGTAAGCAACAACAGCATTTATTTTCTCTCTGTACATCTCCTAACTTACACACACACATTAACACGCTGAGTGTGTGTGTGTGTGTGTGTGTATGTGTTTGTGTGTGTGTGCATGTACTTGCTGGTCCAAACGTGGGCCTGTGCGTGTGCCAGTGTTCAGCAGCTAAAGAGTATGAATGAGCCTGGATATGCATTTAGCTTCCAGGCTTCATTTCTGTTAACCCCTTCGTGTCTGCTTCATTCAGATCAGACGGTGCCGTACTGTAATTTCCTCTCTAGAGAAATAAGGCTGGAGCCAATGAGAAGACAGAGGATGTGTGTGTGTGTGTGTGTGTGTGTGTGTGATAGAAAGAGAGCGCCTGAGGTCAGTCAGATTGTAGAGGGGACTTCAATGAGAAGGGTTTCATGAATGGCTCTGCTCTACTTAACGCGGATCACTAGTGGTTTCATAGCTTTAATGGCAAAGGGAAGGTTGAATTTCATATCCGGTTGTTTTCATACCATTGCAAATAGAAAGCTCCTCTTGCGTTCATTTAAAGATTTAGATACACAGTCTATGGTTTGGCCTGTTGTTGTGAGCCAAAGTCAAGGAACGACATGACACATGGTGCTCATAGTAACACACTTCCTCTATTACAAAAATCTGTCACTAAACAATCACTATAGACGCTTAGTTCTAGGGAGGTGTTCCTAATAAATAATAATAAATATTGAGTGTCGTCCTACTAAAACCGTAATAAACTATTATCACACTTCCGGGGCAAGTTGTTTTTAAAGACTGTTTTATAGTCGATAATTGTTCCTCACATCTCCCTTCCTCTTAATCCCTCCAGTCTGCCAGAGTAAGGACATCCGGAACAATGTGACCAACCTCCAGTCGGTGGAGAACTGCACCATCATCGAGGGCCACCTGAAGATTCTGCTCATGTTTAAGACCAAGACTGAGGACTTCCGGGGCCTCAGCTACCCGAGGCTGCAAGTGGTGACCGACTACGTGCTGCTGTTCAGGGTCTACGGCCTGGAGGCCCTCACCGACCTCTTCCCCAACCTGGCGGTGATCCGCGGAAACAACCTCTTCTTCAACTACGCTCTTGTGATTTACGAGATGCTGCAGCTGAAGGAGGTGGGCCTCCACAGCCTCATGAATATCACCCGGGGCGCTGTGAGGATTGAGAAGAACCCAGACCTGTGCTACCTGGCCACCCTGGACTGGTCCAAGGTCCTGGACTCAGTGGAGGACAACTTCATCGTGGATAATAAGAATGACAGAGAGTGTGGAGATGTGTGTCCCGGCACGGCTCAAGGTCAGACCACCTGCCCACAGAACACCATCAACGGACACTTCAGGAGCCGGTGCTGGTCGCAGAACCACTGCCAGAGAAGTAAGTGTACATGTGCCTTTATGTCCTTTCAACAGGGGAGAGCTGATTGATCTTTGATAAATCTTCTGAGAAGTCAGAGAAAAAGTTGCTCCTTCAACTGCAGAAATCGCCAAATAATGTAAAACAACACAGGGGGAAAAAACAGGCCTTGAGTTGTAGCCTGAAGCTCGCGCACCAACTCTGTGGTACTGTAATTGTTGTTATAGGTGGTGTCAGGTGTTGAAACTCGCCCAATAGAGGGGAAAAAATAACGTTGATGTAGGAAGAAGTGGAAAAATCTCAATATTGACCGACTGGTTTGTACAGAGATGATAGTGTAGCACCTTTCCAGGATCCATCACGCCGCTCTTTCCAAGTGCAAGTGGCCCATTGAGACGCTTAATGATAATATGCACTGTGTTTTTTTTTTTTCCTCCCAGAAATCAATTGCGACTGATGTTTTCACGGCAAACGGTTTACGTAATGATTTCTATGATGCGGAGGGCTGCTCCTGATACCAGCAGCCGGGGGTCGTGGACTCCCTCTGATTAGCATTCATTGACTGCAGCGTTTGTGGGCAAGTGTTCTGTAATTGTGGGCTCTGACCTGCTTGATGTGTGGAATGACTCAACGGCGTTGTTGAGTCGGAGAACTGCGAGCTCAAAGGTAGGCATTATGGCGTGAAGAAAGAGAGCTCGAGCAGGGGAGCCGACGGACCGGAATAAACAGTAAAGCACACTTGTTTGTTAAATATTGGACAGATTTTCTCTCCTTTTTGACAGAAAGGAGCTGCGGGTTCGCTTGGCGCTGCATGTCGGCTAGTCAGTCGCTCAGTCTTTCCTCTGCAACCATAAACACAGAGAAAGGCTTCTATTGTGAGACACACCGATAATGGTTATTATTTTTTTGAAAGCGATTATAGCTTCTGTTGTTGTTTTTTTCTCTTCAGAAAGTCAAGCATCCAAAGCACTCGGCCGTGTTTATACATACAGACTGTCGCAGCCAGCAAATAATGTCGGCTCCTATATTTTCTGCCAGGTCTCTCTGTTGGAAAAGTAATTCAGGCTGTGTCTCCCTTTATGTGTCTCTCGCTCTCTACACGTACAGACAAAGACGTCGCATGATGTTTTGACTTCATCGTTTTGTGCAGCTTTCAGTGTGCGGTTATAACAGCCCCTCTCAATCCATTTGAAAGCTATTATCAAACCTTGTATTTGTACCTAAATACAAGAGCGATCCAATTGGCTAAAAGGGGGTCAGATGACTAAAGTGCAGGCCGAGGGTAACACATCTTTGGGAATGAATGTTCAGAACAGCCGTGAGTTGTGGCAGTACGACATGTTTCCTTTTATAACTTTTGCTGACTTCAAAGACAAATCTCTTTTCAAACCATTAAAAAAAAAAAGAAGAAGAAGAATGTGAACCTATTCGCTGAGGTGGGCGCCCAGCACGTCAAACAACCTGCTGTGCGTGTGCGTTCATGTCTCCTCTGCTTGGGATGGCCCCGGGGGAGCAGGTATGACGCTGCGCTCTGCGTCACTTCACCGACCCCGCTTGGGTCTGTGCAACGCGGCGCTTCTAGAGCGCGACGCCGTTGGCCCCGGCGGCAGGGCTGTGCGAGTATGTTTTGTGTTTGTTAAATGCTCGCAAGTGTTTTGTGTGCGTTCCTTGTGTGCTTTTCCAGGTGAGAACCGCAGGTGCACATTGCCACAGACCTTTTTAAGCTCACAGCCACTTCAATGCTTCAAGTCAGTGTTGTTCTACTTGAAAAGAACCATACAGGGCAGCAATAGTTATTGTTACCAATATGTGGAAACAGTCTAATGTGCTTGCTGCTATGAAGAAAGAGACATGTGTTGTTTGCCGGCCCTTGTTGTATACAATGAAACACGTGGTGGCGTGAGGAAACTGTGGGATCTTCCATTACAACATCTGTAAACAAACAATAAAAACGTAAGTTCACCGACTTGTGTGCGGGGCATTAGGTGGGGCATTAAGTTTAATGAGTGAGTGGAAACTGTGGGTTTGTTTTCTTTGTGTTTTTAAAGGGTTTGCGTTGCCTGAGGTAAGAGCCAAGGGAGAGCCTGCATTCCTCTGATCCTACACATGCTCCTTACAAGCAGGAAAACCACTGAGTGTGTGAGTGAGTGAGTGAGAGAGAGAGAACCAGGACGAGTCATGTTTAACTGTGCAGCGTCCTTAAGAAACCTATCGGCAATCCGAACCGCCTGGAGAGTGCATGAGATGTGACATTCAAGGCCCAGTGCTATTTTACTCCGTTTAGTACGTGTGTTCATCTGACGCACACGCGTGTTCAGTGTATATTCACAACGTCACGCGGGTAGCTGCTCAAATGTCGAGGTCAGCCCAGCGGCGGGTCTCGTCAAGTGCATTCAGGCTGCAATTTGCCCGGCTTTTACAAGTTGTCACTGTGGCTTTGTTAGCTGATTGAAAGTTGGCAGTTATTATTGGTCATTGTTTTTTTTTTTTTGCATGGGATAAAATCTTCCAAAAGCATCATTATATTGGAATTCTTCAGCCACAGGTTCGTTTTACTGTGTGGACGAATGAGCTGAAATGTGAATTCTACCAGTCCCACACGTGCCTTTCAGCAGCTGACACGCCACATGGTCGTCCCCACGGGGAACCAAGAATGACATGAGCGGTTCATTATTCATACGTAACTTGGTAAACATTGGAGTAGAACCACCGGAAAAGGAACACCAAAGAAAAGGAACACCTGTAACGCGTCTGACGTTGTTGGGTAACTTTAAACAAGACATGTGTGTAGGCAAGTGGCAGCGTCCCCATGAATGCACACGATGCACCCGGGTTGAGTGAAATGTTTGTGCCGTCATGTTTTGATATCAAAGATGTTTGCCATGACGGTTGTGGTTTTGTTGCAATTCCTTTGCGGCTCTAAATTTGTTTTTTTTAATGATTTTTTTTCCCCCCATTATTTAAAAAAAGTTTTTCATTTTCACAATAAATGGCCTTTTAACATAAGCTTGGATGAGCCGGTTAACAAAAATGACGCAAGACTGAACGTATGGACCAGAAAGAGCTGTATTTAGAAAAGAGACGGATGTACAGTAGACAAATACATAAGCAGATAAGAAAGTTTTAAAGCAAGTACACGGTGCTGAGGACTGGATCAACGAATGAGAGCTGAAAGGAGAGGGAACGTGAAGATAGAAAGGAAGTGTGGGTAATATTCACAGATGAGAGAGACGGAGGCAATGGGAGCAAACACTCGCTCTCCTGTTTGGATAAGGCTGTCTGCTGCTTGCGCAACCGGGACACACACGAAAAGACACACAGACCGGAGGAGAGGAAGCTTTTCAGGTCAAAGTTCACGTTGCCTACGTGCTCGGTTTGCGGCAATTTGTTTTGAGGCCGCGCACACAGACGCAGCTCCACTTTCCCCCCCCGCGGCGGAAGACGGGGAGGGAAAAATGTCCCTCTCTCCGCGTCACACGCGGCGCTTTCAGACTGAGCAGGTCAAACCTGCGCTGGTGGTCTTTTTAAATGGGTCCGTGTGCGTCATTCGCCTTCTGACCGGAGCTGAGGAGGGGTCGGGAAACAAGAGAGATTCAATTAACTTCCAAGACGCAGAGAGTACAGTAAAGAGGTCGAGCAAAAGAAAGAGAGCGTGAGGTGTTTACAGTGCTGTATGCAATTCTCAGTTACAGGAACTTCGTTTCCATGGAGCTTCCATCCAGCTGTAATCCGTGAGCAGTGATAAACCTGTTAGACAGTTCATGAAAGCATAAAAAGAAGCCTGTTGAACGACATCTTGACCCTACATCACAGAATTTGTTTTGTTCTTATTAAAATGATGCTCGCGAACCCACGTTAATGTTGAGAAAGCTATTGGACGCTACGGCAGTCAGCATCAAGTGTGTATTTGTGTCCCAGCAACAGATCTCCATGAAAATACATAAGAAAAAGTCCGTCGAAACACAAAGATTTTGAATTTAAAAGATTTTAAAGACCTTGGGAACTGAAATACACCCGATCATTTTAACGCTTTGGTTTTGTTTTGTACAGATTATATTGTGGGTTTCGCCTGCTCTCAGTCTTTATGGTAAACTAATCTAAATGTTTCTTGGCTCTACCTTCATAATTAACCGACCGCTTTGAAACTTGGAACAACTAAGCCAAATAACTAAATTCCCAAATGTGGAACTGTTCCTTTTTTATTTATTCATTTTTCCATCTAACGACATGTTAATCAGACGAGATATTCACGGTTGCCGTGGTAATGTGAATTGTCATCGGCTCGTACCGGCAAAAGAAACTGGACCGTTGATGTGGATGAGATGAAGAGCCATGAGGGGGAAGAGAAGGGGTCGGCCGAGGCGAAAATAAACAGAGCAAAACAAACAAGTCCAATTTCAAGTGTGGCTTCCAGGTACAGACACAGACGCACACTCAAAACACCACACACACACACACACACTCAGTTTTTCCAGAGTGGCAAGTGGCCGAGCCAGAGGAGGCTAAGAGAGGAAGAAGTATTAAGGATGGAGGCGCTAGATGAAGCGTGCCGCTGGTCAGCGCCCACAACCAAACAAAAACACTCAGCCAGCTTCTTATCCGATCTCTTCTTCCTTCCTCTGGTTCAGTTCCTGAATGAAAAGTACAGGAAACGGTCCTCCTCCTAATTAGCCATCCAGTGCCCAGTGATGCATACAGGGACTCATCGCCTCTCTCTCACGCCTCCTATGAGGAGTTCTGTTCGCTCGAGTCCAACAATCCTCGTGAATTTTACCCACTGAAACGTTATGTTGTACCCAGAATGACCGTATTTCTTGATTGTATATTTGTCATCGGTGAGATCACATTGAGATAATTTGATACAAACACAGATAGTCGGTGATACCTGAGTTTTGTTGCTGATGGAGGCATTTGGAGGCCTGAGGCCGAGTGAACTTTGACAAAGATGTTTTTCTAGTTAGGAAAGCACTTTGCTGTCTTCTCACTCACTGAAATGAATCCCACTGCCTGGAATTGGAATGCTTGTACCGGCCACGCATATGGGAACATATAGTACGAGTATTTCTTTAGCATGTGCCATTTTGTAGTGAGGGGCATAGAGAGCGTCTGGAACAGGTCACATCAGCGTTGGTGTCGAGGCCACATCTTCAGAGCTATTCAAACGATTTCAGTAAAAGAAAATGGTTGAAACAAGTTTCTTCTTTTCATTTGAACAGAGCAATCTTTCATTTATTCCCATAGACACGGACGAGCTCCTCTTTGATGCTGTCCTTTGTGATGGCTTCGCGTTGGTGGCTTGCCTTGGATCAACACACACACACAAATGCTCACTCACCTATGTTTGAATTTCCACAGGCCTCTTATAAGATACAAGGAGTGAGAGACAGACACGGAAAGAGAGGGAGAAGAGGAGGGAAGGAAAGAAGGAAGGAAGCATGGAAATGGACAGATGGAGAGGGAGAGTTAGTAATTGTGCTCTTGTGTTTTCCTTCCTGGCAGCTTGCATCCTTGTTAACAAATCCAAATTAACTTTGATAAGCTGGCATCAGCTGTAGTCGTGCACGTGTATGTGTGTGTGTGTGTGTGTGTGTGTGTGTGTGTGTGTGTGTGTGTGTGCATGCGCATTTCCCTCCACCCGCTCCATTTGTGCAGCGAGTGCAGTGATAGCCGAGTGCCCCGGGGGATCTGGAAAAGTCTCTCTCCTCTCTCCGCTAGCTCATCAATGGTCGGGTACTCCCACATTCTGCGCCACACACACACACACACACACAGTAACGGTACACTTTCAGATAGTAGCGTGCAAAACAAATGCACACGAGGGTCAAGTGGAGCACAAACATACACACTGGGCTAAGTGGAGCATGCGGGCACCGCTGGCCAACGGAACGCCAATATTCTCCCCTCTCTGCTAATAAGTGGAGATATGATGGGGGCTTCTGAGGAAAGCCTACATGCAGGGACAAGAGTAGTATCCAGAAGGAGAGGATCATTCCTTATCTCACGTAACCTAAGACCTCCCTTGTGTCCACGTAGCAGGCTGATATACTTTCCTGCTGAGGATGGCGGTTCGACTCCCTCCGTGCGCGAGTGGCTCCGCATGTGTGAGCCGCAGAGGAAGGCGCGTTGACAGGTTGAGCAGTTGTTGCAGCCCGAGCTGCCTGAAAGCACTTCCCCATTACTTCCTGCCTTTGTCCAAAACGGTTCCTACTGCCGAGCGGTACAACTGTGCCCTGGGGGGGGTAGGGGGGGGGGCAATGAGAGTGTTGTGGGGAGAACGAGAGGAAAGAAGGATCACAGCGTCGCAGATCCTTAACCCGTAAAAAGAAAGAGTGCTACGAATGTTTATTTCATTATGGCCCTGAGAGCCTCCAGCAACTAGAAAACTCCAGGTTGTAAATCAGTTTGTCCGAAATTAGAAGACAGCCAGCCGAGACGAGAGGATTGCGTTAGTTGTTTGTGTGCGAGGGAGGGAAAATAACACAAGCCGCCCTCTTCTCAAGAGACGGGGGATTGTTTTCAGGTGTGGCGGATCGGATGACATCAACACCAGACGCACTTGATAGTGAAGACGCAGTCCGATCACCAGTAGCACTCAATCCTAGCATATTATATGTACACTGTTTTAATACTGTGTTTATCAGAACAGTCCTTTCGTAAACGCATAATCCGCCCTGAGTGAAGAGATGTTTGAAGCGCATGATTATTACGTTCATCGGAGCGCTGTGTATATTCATGCATACACGGTTTCAGTATGTAGAAGCACAACACATTATGGCCACCAGTATTTGCCGTTTGTTTCCACATTTGAAGTTTTAAAGTTAAAAATTTTTGAAGTTTGAAAAAGAATTCCTTAAAGGTATCCACGTTGGTCCTCAGGACACCTAACAAATGGAAATGATTGGTTTGTTTTCACATTATTGTTGCTTTCATGTTGTGTACAGTTGCGTTTGAATCTTTAAAACCTAACGGCAGCTCTCAGAAGTCACAGCTGGAAATCTGCTACACGTTTCTCGCTGCGTTGAACTTGTTAATCCTCGCGTGACCCCCCTCACCCTTCTTGCTGTTTTTCCAAACCAAACCCTCTCCACGTAGTTGTGTAGAAACCCAGCTCACTCAGCTGAATGTCACGTCCTCCGCTTCCAATAAACGGATCTATTCCTTGAACCGTTGAACAGGTTTTTCAAAGAAAGAAGAAAAGAAACGGCACCTGTCAGCGAGTCGGCCCTTACTCAGAATGCGTTAATAAGTGTCTGCAAACGACGCTTTGTTCTTAGTAAACTGAGCTCTAATGGTGACCACCACCCCTTTGACGCTTTAATGGTGCAGTCCAGAGAAACTCTGTCTATTTAAGGCGATACCTAGTGACACTAGGCCCGGGGGGCCCGGGGGGCCCGGGGGGCTCTGTGGGTGAAGGGGGGCAGATGCAGCGGCGCATTATTGGGAGAACGTGACCCTGAGTTGACCCACCCGGGTCAGAGGTGAGCACGTAGAGGATGAGGGCGAGGCAGGTTTAGGGCCAATGACATGGACACACACACACACACTCTTCAGAAAGACTCACAAAGACGGGAAGTGCCAATGTGGAACATGAACAGGTGTGTGTGTGTGTTCATTGTGTTTTTTTGCCCAGCAGCAGGCGCGAACGGTATGATGTACTTCTTCTTTCTCTTTATAACCCAAATCATCATTTCCCATCTGATTTTGCTCTCTGCCAGCTCCGGGACACATTTAAAACATTTAAAGCTTCCTCCGCTAAAGCGTTCTTAAAGTCTGGCTAGCTGCTCAACGGTCGGTAATGAAGTTCTGATGAGTGTAAATATTGTTTTCTCTTTCGTCTCTACCACAGCTGGACCACCTAGGGCGAGCGTTTACCATTAGCTGTAGAAAGATATCAAATCCCAGTAAGGAGATGGTGTCATGAAGCCCTTTTTGTTATTTTCTTTTACTAGAGGCCAACTCGGTCTGGATCTCTTTGTTATGCTGAGAAGGCTGCGTCTCCTCTACGCTGCTGGCATCGGTACGCGGGCTGGCGTAGCGCCAATTTGCAAAGCAGGTACTTTCCTCTGACCGGCACCCTGTCCGACTTGTAGCATTGCTTGATTGCTGCTAGTCACAATCTAGTCGGCTTTATAGTGAAACAAACCGGATAATAAATGCTCGAATCGAAGCACAAAATAAAATGTGTCACGGGGGTCACAATCACGTACGAACGAGTGAGCGTAACGTGTCAGATAAAAAAATCTCTGTGCCAACGTTGTTTGTGTGTCACACAGGAAATGAAGATATGAACCTGGGTTTACGTATCGGACAGGCTGAGTGGAGGTCACACCATGAGGTTGTCAAAAATGGCAGCTTTAAGGTTTTAATACTCATGTAAGATCATCTGAAACAAAAGGCTATTTTCTTTGCTGAACATTTAACCACTGTAAAGTGGCTCTTATAGTCACCAAAAGAGGCCGATGAAAGAGAGAAGTAATGGTCTCTTTTCCCGTCTTTCTTTTTCTCCCGGTCGCTCCACCTAATGTGAAAGATTCTCCCTTCCATTCTGCACTCCCTCCTCCTCTTTTCCTTTCTGTCCCTCTGTTCCTTTACTTTGTGCCCCCCCCCCCCCCCCCCCTTACTTCCCCTTTCACTGTGGTATGCAGACATGCAGGAATTTCTGGGCCTCAAAATGATAGACCAAACTTGTCAGCTCCGGCTCTTGTTACTAAAGATGGCCGCCCCGGCAGTGTGTGCGCTTGTGATTGGTGCACTTCGGAGTTACACGCCATGTGATTGGTTGTACCATGTTTGTCCACAGTCGTCGTGTTTTTTGGCAAAAGTGTAAATTTCCGTTTTTTCTTTGTATGAGGCGCAATTTTCGTCTGTAATATGTGACTGCTGTTGCACTCCGTTTTCTCCACCCCACAGTTTTGGGCTTCCGAGACATTAGTGTTACAGCAAGCTGCGGTGTTTGTGTCTTCTTTGTCTTTGTGTGTAAATGAGTGGCGTGTTGCTTAGAGACGAAGATGGTAGCTCGAGTGTGGCTGCAAATAGGAAAGTTCTTTTTTTTGTTTTGTAAATCTCCCAATTGCTTTCCTGATAATTTGTGTTGTTAGAAAATAAAGATAATTCCCAATGTAACTTCTTTAAATATTTATATTTGTCTGTCTGAACTCCAAAGATGTATGTTTGCTATCAAATAAGAAAAAGAAAGGCAACCAATACTAAATATTTGGCATTTTCATTTCAAGGAGAGGAATCATAAACTATGCAAAGTTGTTTCTTAGTTTTTGTTAAGCGAGAAGCGGAAACAAAACATTTGGTCTGACTGAGCAGATGCAGTAGTGCATATTCTTAACTTAATATGAACCATACACTTTAGCTTGTTCAGTTTTAACACATGAACTAATGAAGTTGATATAAAATTACATTTAAAATGAGCCACTGGCAGAGACAGATGAAACACTGTGGAGCCTTTGGATGAACGTCTTATTATACAGTCGGGTGGTATAATTTATCCTCCTATTTCACTACGTGCCAACGGACTTAATAATGTTTTTGGTGCTCCATATGAAACTCCAATCAAGATGCCAGCTTCTAATATCTGCGCCTCCTAATACACGCATATTGAAATCGACCCCGAGTGACACCCATAGCTCGCCCTTAATATAGACGATGAGCTAGTGAGCTAGTCTCTCGCGCCGCGTGTGTTTTACGTGTGTGTATCGGCAGGCAGAGTGACGTCCGGCCCAGCTAATACTTAGCATGCCTCGGCTGCTGCCTCCTCTCCGCAGCGTCTGCTACCGTGGGCCTCGTGACGGTGGCATTGTTGCAGCTAAATAAGGTTCCGCTCTGGTCTGTCAGCCAGACACACGACACTCCGCTGGCCGTCCCACTCACAAACACATGGCACACACACACACAGGACTACGCTATGTTTTGCTGGTGTTTCGGATGAACTGTGGTGCACCTGCGCTTGTGTGTACCCGTATATCATCAGGCTGCTGCTTCCGAGATTCGTATCTCGACAGAGATGGAGTGGAATGATTTTTTATTTTTTTTTCCTCCCATGAGGAATGTTGCCGTCATGTGCTGTCGGTCTTTCTTCTTTTAGTTTTTCCCTTTTCTACCTAACTGCACCAACTCGACCAGTCCATCCGTCTCTGGCCAACTAACCCAGAACACAAACAACCATTCTGGTGCTTCGAAACCAGAGGGACAGTAACTCCCAGGTGAATTCTTCTTCAGTCGCAAAATGTACCTTTTTTTCTCCCCCTATCGATCTTGAAGCTCCCGGAGGGAATGCTGGTGTCTGTCCCCCTTATCGCCCCCTATCTCTCTTCCCGCCGCCTGCCTTGACCGAACCAGGCAGAGGGGCGCGCTTCTGGCCAATTCCACTGAACTAATTGGTTGTTGTAAGGGCTTGTTGGGAGAAGGGAGTCTGGGAGCAGGTGAATATCTGTTTGTGTGCACTGAGGCAGGCCCGAGTTGGGGCCTATTTAGTGTGTTTGTGTGTTTATCCCTCAGTTCCTCCCAGAGCAGAAATGGGAACACCAAGGGAGGAACTGGGCGTGGCTCCTATTAGTGGGGGGGAAAAACATTTACTTGTAGATGTTGGTTGTTGTTGAAACTGTGCAAATATTAGAATTACATCTTGTTATGCTAGAGAATGCTAGAGAGCTTTCAACGCCACTCTGAAGAAATAAACAAGCTCAGAAAATGCTATCCACACCAAATTACCACACATAGCTCATTAAAATGGATCCAATAATAAACCATTTTGGTTATCATGCCATTGGTAATTTTATAGGTTTATATTGAAAGGTGTTCCAAGGATACGTGCCACGTTCAGGCAGATTAATGACAATCCAGATCTCTGTATTGATGTGTAAATGAATTGCTCAGTAATTCCGTGGGAGTGTCCGGCGGTGCCCTTTTTAAACAACCCTGTAACGGATCCCGCATATAAAAAGACATGGCACTTACTGCTGGTGAAATTACTCCTTTATTTTCTTCCTTTCCATGCAATACCATCCTTGAACGTCAGCGTAAAAACACCACCGTAAGAGCTTTTTGCCATTATTGTTACGGGTCCATTAAACGAATAGTTTTAAATAAAATTCACATTTGTCAGTAACAAGTTCCGTTAAGCTCACATTCAAAACGCAGAAACATCCTCTTTTTACCCTTTCAAAATAAAGGTACAATTCCCTTTTACCAGAAGATCTGCAGAGTTACTTACACTCCCACCAAATTAGTGTTTTTACAAAATAGAAACCTTAAAACACTCAATTTCAAATTACAGAATAACCTTTCAAAGGTATGGGCTAAAACTACACAGAAAACAATATAGCATTTCTTAACTGCAATAGTGCTTAAACAGCCTCTAACAATAGAACTAATTTGTGGACAGGGCGCTCCAAAACAGGCCTGTTGGTGCGCTCTCCTTTGTGATTCAGCTCCTTCTCTCCAAACAAGATTTTGGCCCGTCTCACAAGTCCATCTTTGCCTTTAATGACGTCTGAGACTGTCCCGAGTTTCCATTTGCTTCGTGGTAAAGTGTCCTCAGCATCCAGTACAATGTCACCAACCTGCAGGTTCCTTTTAGTGCTATGCCAGCATTGTCTTGTTGTGATATTGTGTAGATATTCCCTTTTCCATCTACTCCAAAACTGCTCTGTCAGGTACTGCACCTGACGCCATCTCTTTCGTCCATAGAGATCCTCTCTTTCAAACTTGCCAGGTGGAGGCAAGGCTGTGGTGGATTTCATCGTGATCAAGTGGTTAGGAGTGAGTGGCTCCAAACTGTTGTGGCTGTCCAAGGTATCAGCTGTGAGCGGACGACTGTTCACTATAGCCATGGTTTCATAAAAGAAGGTGCGCAATGATGCATCATTTAGCCTACCAGAGGCAAGTAACAGAGTGGCATTAAGAACACTTCTGACAGTTCTGATTTGCCTTTCCCACACACCACCTGCATGGCTGGCATGAGGTGCATTCATTACAAAGTCACACTGCTTTTCTGTGAGGAATACGTTCAATCTATTCGTGTCCAACTCCTTTAATGTAGCACTCAGCTCATTTTTTGCACCCATGAAGTTGGTGCCTTGATCACATTGAATTTGTCGTACAGCACCTCTTAAAGCAATAAAGCATCTCAATCCATTAATGAATGTGTCTGTGGACAAGTCCTCCAACATTTCAATATGAATGGCTCTAGAGCAGAAGCAGGTAAGGAGCAATCCATACCTTTTTTCTTGTTTTCTCCCTTGTTTTGTCCAAAAGGGGCCGAAACAGTCCATCCCACAATAAGTGAAGGGTGGGGTGGGTTCTGTTCTTTCAACAGGCAGGTCACTCATCCTTTGGCTTTCAGCTGGTCTTCTCAACCTTCGACATGTCACACAGTGGCGGATGTGTGTTGCGACTGCTCTGCTGAGTCCACAGATCCAATAGCCATTGGACCTAATTTCATTCATGGTGAAGCCTTTGCCCTGATGTTTTACTGTTTCATGATGGTGGGCGATGATCAGATTAGTCATGTGATGTCCTGGAGGAATGACTGTTGGATGTTTAAAAGAGTTAGGAAAAGGTGAGCGACTGAGCCTACCTCCCACCTTGAGCACACCCTCTGCATCCAGGAAAGCATCGAGGTGATACAGCTTGCTGTGTCTTGGAAGCTGATGTCTCTTTTTTAATAGTTTAATCTCTTCTCCGTACGCTTGGCTTTGTATGTCCTTGATGATAAGTCGTTCTGCACTTTGTCTTTCGCTGACTGTTGAAAGGTCACACGATTTGACCTTTCTAGCACGCCGCAAGAGACGCGCCACTGCCCCGACGGCCCGAGACCAGCATGAAAACTTCTTTAATCTTCCTACAAGACCAACTTGCTCTGAGGTCTTTGTCTGGAATGTCTGAGCCCTTTTAACTTCTGGGTCACCAACAGGTAGCTCCAAAAGCACCTCTGTTGGCACTTCTATTTCTCCTTTCCACAGAAAGCTAGGGCCGGTGAACCAATCAGAAGAGAGCAACTCATCTACTGTTTTCCCTCTTGATGCATAGTCTGCTGGGTTTTCATCAGTTGGTACATAGAACCATTGCTTCGGGTCTGAGCCACGACGGATTTTCTGCACTCGATTTGCTACAAAGGTGTGGAAACGGCGAGCATCATTATTAATGTAGCCTAATACAACCTTTGAGTCTGTCCAAAAGAACTCTTCTACATTACAGTAGCCTAATTCTTCTTTGAGCATATTGCTCACTGTGACTGAGACAACTGCTGCGGCAAGTTCTAACCTTGGAATAGTTGTGACCTTTAGCGGCGAGACTCGCGCTTTTCCCATTAGAAGAACACAGTGAATGTCTCCTCTTTCATTCTTCAGTCTCAGGTATGTGCATTGGCCGTAGCCCGTGGTGCTGGCATCTGAAAAGTGATGTAATTCAGTTTTCATCACCTTTCCAAAGCCAGGAGGCTGATAGCAGCGAGCTACCTGTATTCCTTCCATCTTAACAAGATCATCTTCCCATTTCTTCCACCGTGGCTTCAACCGCTCTGGAATTGGATCATCCCATCCTGTTCCTTGATGACACATTTCTTGGAGAATTTTCTTTCCCTTGAGGAGGAAGGGAGCTACGAAGCCCAGCGGGTCGTATATGGAGGCGACAGATGACAGGATGCCGCGACGTGTTGCGGGCTGGTTCTTTGGAGAGACTTTGAAAGTGAAACAATCGCTCTCGATGTTCCAATATATCCCCAATGCTCTCTCTAAAGCTGGGTCATTGAATCTGAGATCTTTTGTTTTGATGTCCATGGCGTGTTCTGTTGCGGGGATGCTTTGCAAAACGGCAATGTTGTTGGACACAAATTTGTGAAGGCGTAAACCTCTATTTGCACACATTTCGCGTGCCTCCTTTGCTATTTGAATGGCTTTTTTAGCAGACTCTACACTAATGATGCCGTCGTCCACATAAAAGTCTCTGGCAATGAACTGTGACCCTAATGGGTGTGTGTGACTGTGTTCTTTGGCGAGCTGCTTCAATCCATAATTTGCACACCCCGGTGAAGATACAGCTCCAAAAAGATGGACCTTCATCCTGAATTCCTGGGGAGGTGTGCTTAGGTCTCTGTTTTTCCACCATAAGAAGCGTAGATAATCACGGTCATTTTCTGAGACATGGAACTGATGAAACATCTTTTCTATGTCACACATCAGAGCAATGCGATGCTGTCGGAAGCGAATGAGAACACCTGTCAGACTGTTTATCATATCTGGGCCAGGGAGAAGATGTTCATTGAGGCTACTTCCCTTGTACTTTGCAGAACAGTCAAAAACCACTCTCAGCTTTTCAGGTTTTTTGGGGTGATAAACACCATGGTGAGGTATGTACCATTTTTCTCCATAAGTGCCCACATCGCATACCTCCTCGACATCACCTCTCTCAATGATGTCCTTCATGTAGTTCATGTAGTCATTCTTGTAGCTTTCATTTAAAAGGAACTTCCTTTTCAGGTGGCTTAATCTTACAGCAGCAAGTTGCTTGTTATCAGGAAGGAAGGGCCTCTCTCTGAAAGGGAGGGGCATTTCGTAATGTCCCTGCTTGTTTGTTTTTATGCTTTCCTTTAATTTGTCAAGAAAAATCAAATCTTCTTGACTGACTGTTTTGTCATCTCCTTGAGTGTCTCTGAAATCAGTCTCGAGCATTCTTATTGCATCCAATGGAGTCACTGCGGGCAGCTCCTTCACAGTTACTCTGTGACAGTGACCGTTTGACAATTGTGCATCAGAGTGAGTTGCTGAACAGCCGACAATACTCCACCCTAAGTCTGTGAGAATAGCAAAGGGTTCGTTATCCTTTCCTGTTATGACACGCCTGGGTATGAGAGCTCCTGGACAATTGTATCCTATGAGTAACCCCACTTCACAGTTAAGAAGAGGCGGCATTTGATCTGCAATTGCTTGGAGATGCTGCCATCCTTTTGCCGTTTCGTGCGTTGGTATGTGTTGTCTGTTTACAGGAATGCAGTCCTTGGTGTATGCAGGAGGCAGTTTGATGTGCACAGTAGAATTGAAACCTCTCACACGCAGACCAGATGTCCGTTCACTTTTAAAGACCATATTTTCACCCATCATCGTAGTGAGTTTCAGTTTAACAGGGAAAGTAGTCAGCTGAAGTTCATTACTTACATCATTTTCAATGAATGTTGTGTCACTTTGTGTATCCAGCAGGGCATACACAAGTTTTTCTCTGGATGGATTATTGTCGCTTGACACCCACACTGGCACTATCATTGAGGTGTTTTCTGACTGACCTTGACTGGTGACATTGAGAGAAACGGCAGACGTTGGTTCCGTTTCCCTGTGTTGCGCTGACATTTCCCTATTTGTCCATTCTTTGATTTCAACTTTTCCGTAGCCATCATCGTGTAGACATGTAGGATGCCGTCCTCTGCATGAGTCACATGTGTGCCGATGTCGGCATTCCTTCGCGCTGTGACCGTGTTTTAGACATCCATAACACAGTCTGTTATCTTTGACATATGCCCTTCTGTATTCCAGTTTTCTTTGCATGAAGTCTGGACATTTGCAAAGCTGATGACTGATATCCTTACAAAGCATACAAGGGGCCTTGACCTTTTCCTTTGTTGTGGTCTGCTTACTGTTTTCAACCACAATTTGTGTGTTAAAGGTGCTGGCTTTGTTTCTTTTGCTTACCCTTGTGCTCCACTTTTCTTGACCAGAACCATCAGGTGGATGGAGAGCGAGGAAAGAGGTGACTGGATTGCAGGCGGTTTCGGCCTCCACAGACATAAACTTGGCAAAGTCCTTGAAGCTAGGGAAATCCTTTCCCTCCGTGAGACGCAATGTTACTTGCCGGTTCCATCGTGAGGCTAGCCACTCTGGCAGTTTCCGCACCAACTTCTGATTTTCCTCACAATCGTTTAGGATGTTTAAACCTTTTACATGGGGCATGGCCTGCAGACAGGCATTTAAGAAATCTGAGAAGTCTCTCAATCCTTCAGCATCCTTTGACTGTATTTTTGACCAGTTGGATAACTTTTCTCTAAAAGCCTTTTGAATGATAAATGGCTGGCCGTACCTCTGATTGAGCTTTTTCCAAGCGTCGCTGTAAGCTTCACTGTCACTACGATAGAATGTCCCTTCTAGGCATTTGTGAGCTGAGCCACCTACATATCTCCTTAGGTAGTGCAGCTTGTCGGTAGTGGGAATGTTCATTCTATCTATAAGTGAAATAAAAGAAGCCTTCCACTCAACAAAGTCAATGGGATTGCCATTAAACACTGGGGGCTCTGGCATTGGAAGTCTGTTAATAGCGATGCTGTCCTGAACAGCTTGTGCTAGGCCGGATACATCAATGGGAGCAGATGGAGTGACAATTGTAGGAGGAGGACAATTTATTGCGACAGGCAGAATGTTCCGAATAGGGTTCTGAAATGACTGAAAGGACTGAGCATCAGATTCCTCTTTCACTTCTCTGTCATATACTTCAAGTCTGGCTTGGGCAGCCTTTAAGTCTTTTTCAGCTTGTAACCGTTCTAATTCTGCTTTGTGTTTTTCTAATTCCCTCCTGTGCTCTTCCTCTAAAACTCGGATCTTTTCCCGTTGACTCTCTTCCTCCGTTAGCATTTTATATTCAGCCTCCTTAGCAGCTAATTCCGCCGCTGCTTCTGCTCGCTTGGCTGCTACCCTTGAACGTGTGGAGCGATGACTGCCAGTTAGCGCTGAGGCAGAGGAGCCGTAAATGGACCGGGCATAGTCAGGCTCGAGTAGCTCGTGCAAGCGCTGTCCTTCATATTCTGCATCATATTCTCCATTTACGCCAGTTAGCCTCTCGTTCAGGATTTTAATAATGTCACCTGTTACTGCAGCACAAGCATCAACTTTGCGCCTTAGCTCAGTGTCGGGCGGGCCGCACCCTCTCAATTCTTCATACACTTTCATGATTTCGATTTTCCTTATTTCCAGATTGTCTGCGAGACATGCCAATCGACTTTCTGTTAGTTCAGATTTTAGTTCTTGCCGTGTTTGTCGAGCTTGGGCTTTCCACTGTTCATAAAGGCTATCAAGTCTTTTAGCACGTTTGCTCTGCTCTTGTTTACGATAAGCTAGCATCTTTTCCGTGGGAGCTCGCGCGCGTTCCGAACGTCTAACGTTAGCTAAATCTGTAGCATTTTCATCGTCATCGTTCAACAGTTCAGCAAGCATTTCCTTTTTGTTAAGCAAAGACTCTTTTAGTTCTTGTCTAACAGCACCTTGTTCGGTTTCCTTTTCTATCATTTCCTTGTATTCCTGAATTACCTTTTGAAGGATTTCGATCTGTTGCTCTTTATCCTTGCTGCGCCGAGTAGTCTCGTTTCCCTCCATTTTGCTAGCCTTACTCCTCTTCTTGCTCTTTCCTACCACGTCGCCGTCTTCTTTTCACCGCTGCCCTTCTCCATTCTTCCGTACGAGCGTTCTTTTATATCCGTGAAAAATGTCCTTAAAGTCCGTTATAGTCCGTTGATGCAGCAGGTTAGCTGGCGAGGTAAAGCTCTTACTGTAACGGATCCCGCATATAAAAAGACATGGCACTTACTGCTGGTGAAATTACTCCTTTATTTTCTTCCTTTCCATGCAATACCATCCTTGAACGTCAGCGTAAAAACACCACCGTAAGAGCTTTTTGCCATTATTGTTACGGGTCCATTAAACGAATAGTTTTAAATAAAATTCACATTTGTCAGTAACAAGTTCCGTTAAGCTCACATTCAAAACGCAGAAACATCCTCTTTTTACCCTTTCAAAATAAAGGTACAATTCCCTTTTACCAGAAGATCTGCAGAGTTACTTACAACCCAGTCTGTGTTTAATGCAGTTGAAAGTCAGCACTCTGGGGTGTGTGTCTGTGTGTGTGTGTGTGTGTGTGTGTGATCACCTGTGTGTGTCTGTGTGGCCCCTCAGAGAGCTGGTTAGCTGTGATGGATGCAGAGAACAGCTTGGATGACAAACCCAGCCCCCGGTTTAGCTTGATGGGACGTATGTCTGTAGGAGGGGATGTCTGGCGCTCCAGGACTCCATACTGTGGACAGTATGTGCATGTGTAGATGGAGACAGATGCTCCAGACTCTTCATCTCCATGTGTACCGCTGACGAGGATAAATGTGCCAATAGTACTTTTTTGGGACTGAGAAAATAAATAGCTGAGGTCATATTTGCCACTCCAACTGCAAGTGACCAAATTAAAACCATGTAGTAGTGTTTCTTTTGTGTATCGTAATATTTGCACTACACACACGCACTGTCAACGGGTCCTTCAGTTGAGGCTGGATGCAGCTGCTGATCGCATCAATCACCAATACCTGTTTACTGTCTCCTGTTAACCACTGCACTGCCCAGGCTATTCCCCTCAGCACTGATTTCATTTAGCCCTCATTCTACTTTTTAAAATCTCATTACAAAGATGTGCGCGCACACACACACACACACACACACACACACACACACACACGTCTGTGTACGTTTGCCACATGTGGGGGTCTACAGTGGGGGTATGACGTTGAAGCATCATCCTTTAGATTCTGAACACCTTTTTTTTTAAGGGATTTCTCAATGAGAAAGCAGATAGTCTGCACTGACTGGCCGTGAGTGTGGTGGTGGTTCTCAGTCAGATATCGTTTTATCGACCCATAGCTTTTTGGAAAGTGGGGCACAGGTAGTGTCGGCGCGTCTCTCTGTTTGCTGCCCCTGGCTGCTGTGTTTTCATGTGAAAAGGCTTTTTCCCTTTGTGCGCCTCTCACCCACTCAGCCAGCCTGCCTGCCTGCTAGAGGGGCCTCTGTTGACAACACCTGCACCCCCCAAGGATAAGCAGGCCCTTTTTAAGTCCCCCGACACCCCTTTCTCCTTCCTAATGTATGTGCCGTGTTCCTTTTAGTCTTTGTTCTAAACACGGGTCTACATGTATTATGTATGTGCATACGCACACACAGGCATGATGCGAGCGGGGACCCCTCCTCTCCGGTGGTAATCCTGCTGTGCAAATCCTTCCTTCGGTCAGGACCCTAAAGGGAGGCGGTGTGCCGGAGCTGTTCTACCTCCAATGTTCACTTTATGCCGGAACCGCAGCCTTATTAGCTTATGAATTGGTTTCCGGATAAAGGGCACCCTCCTTCACTGTAGTGGCCGGAGCCAGAGACGTAGTGGGTGTCAAAGTGGTGTCACACATGAGCGAGGGTACTTCCAAACTTGTTGCAGGAGGTGAGTCTTCAGTGCATTCGTTTCCTTTCTTTTGTTTGTTTGTTCTACTTTCTATGTTGTTGGTCAGACGTGAACTGCACAGCAGTGGTTCTCCAAAAGTCCCTGACTTCCTCCTTTCTGTGGCTTGCTAAAGGTTAACCAAACATGACCATAAACTTAATAAGACAGTAGCTTTTTGTAAACGTATTGTTTGCCAATCCCTTAAAGAACCTTCTATGCTTTCCTTCCTTTGGAAGAGGGATTAAGTCAATTCAATGTACAAAGCACCCAAAGCGTTGAGTACAACTCTTAGTGTGGGAGATTCTCTACATGTGTTATAGATCGTGGTGTAGGCCTATGGCCGCCACTTTAAACATATTTAGCCTTGAGGAATAAAGGTATTTTTTTTGCGTAAACTTCTTTGATTGTGCCTTTTTTGAGGAGACTTGCAATGTATACAACGTGGAGACCACGTTCCACCCGACGCAATGAGCCCCTTAGATGTTCAACTTACCAAAAAAAAGATCTGAATGGCAGCCTGTTTGCGATTACTACAAAGTCCCTGCCACACTTTTACTCCATTGTCCTCATCTTAATTATTCTCAAATTCTTTTGGAGACCTTGAAGTTAAATTATGTTGATTAATGCACGTGTCGTTCATCGAATGCTGATAAAAGTAACAGCCTTGACACATGATTCCTTCATCGACCCTTTCATAACAAAGCAGTTGTATTTATGTATTACAGATGCGGCCACAGAAAGGAAGCGGTTTGCTGGTGTGGTTGGATGTTTGAGGAGAAATAAATTGAACCTGGAAAATATTTATTAAACTTAGAGGTCATGAAAATGGAAGGAAATACTTAAAAATAGCATTTATATAATTAAATACATTTTTCAAGAGATAAAATATATAAATAAAATAACTTTATGGGATATTAATCACGTGGTAGAAACGATAGCAATAAGAACCGTAAATTAATATAACGCCTATCCCTAATTGCCCTCCTTAGTTAACGGATGTGTCCATCTTGTTTTTGAGGTGACGCCCTGCAAATTCCTGTTCCAGGAGAGAAAAACAAGCCTGGGGGAGGGGTGTTTGTCAAAGCCACCTGATCAGACAGAGTGAGTGAGACATAGGAGGACAGAACCGGACGGGTCTTTATCCCGTTGAATCCGTGCCGTTTAGTTTTTTTGGGGTTTATTTTGCACATCATTTCCCCAGTAGTTGTCTCATATCTGGTGGTTTTTTGCTCCGCCCCTCTGCAGCTCCGTCCCTACCTTTTTGAGCTTTGTCCTCCTATCTGGCCCCCCTTCCTCCATACACGGCTCACTTCAGTTGTGCATCTGAATCGATTGCATTTGGTTTGCATTATCATGCTCTTGTTTTCCCGTGCTGCATCAGCCGTAGCCTCCATCCCTCCCTCCTACATTCACTGAGGGAATGTCTGAGCACAGTGTGAGCGAATAGGCTGTCGGAAGCATCTGTCTGCGGCCCGCCCAGCTCACTACAGACGCCGCGACATGGAGGCGTAAAGCTGGATTTTTTGACGTTTTTTGTGGCTCGACACCGTTGCGTCCTATATGTGCTATGCTTCTCGTTGCTGTGTGTACACACATAATCTCGCCTGGTCCTCTGCATCGGCAGTCGGTTCTGTGTGCTTATGGAGAATTCTCCTTCGACTGGCATTATTGGAACTAGTGTTTTAATTAGGCACGGTTTGTAGAGTGGCGCACGATGCATTAGCATTGCTGCAGGAGCATGTCTGATGGGTCGACTGGCTGACGGACACATCAATCCTGTCTAGTGAGGAGAACAGACAATGGCGGTGTTAAGTGTATTGTATACCTACTGTTTCTGTTAATTTGTGAATTTCTTTGTAATTTTTTTTGTAAACGGAATTTTTCTCACCTCCCCGATACGTATTTGTACAGGAAGATTTTAGGAGTCCTTCGTTTCTAGCACCCAATCACGCACACATTGCTGCCAGAAATGTGTCCTGTTGTTGAGGCTAGATGTTGGGATGATTGATTAAATCATGCGGCTGTCGAATGAGTTTTGATTAGAATTTGATCTCAAATGGAGACAACCTGAAAACGTCTGTGTGTGTCTGCTGTTTTCATCTACAGCTCCTAAGCGATCCAAAGCCCTGTAGAGGCTGCGTATTTTATTTTAGTTTTAGTTAGTTTTTTTCCTGATCGACAACCTGGTTTCAAGGTCTTTTGTCCACAAATAACCATGAAGTAGGATGGCATTTTAGAGAGTTGTTTCCTTAAAAAAAAAGTGACAGTGGAAGTCTCACATCAAAACCTTTTTTGTTTTCCATACACTACATGGTTTTCGTGAACCCTAGAACTCTAGACCTTTTCTCCCTAAAAACCAGCAGAACCCGATATTGGTTCCCATAAAGTTCACACAACATTTCCAGTCCATGATAAACAGAACAGGGGATGTGCTCAGCCAGATGGATGAACAAAGTTAGAGCACACAGAAGCAAGAGATCTCCCGATTTCCCCCAAATTCTTTACACTGTTTTGCTTATGACTAACCCTCTCCATAATCTGTCCCTGCACACCGGCCCAGGAGACCCCTGGTCGGTCTTCTCGGCTGTTTTCCTTGGCCTCTCCCTCTGCTGATGGAAAGATGAGTCTCATTGAGGTCAAACGGAGGCTTCTGCAACTTGGAAGTGAGGCTTTGAGGGATGACTGTGAATCAGGACCACAGTTTTGGTGTGCGGAGACATCATGACCTCCATGTTTTTAGATTTAATATCCCGAGTACTTTTCATGACCTGTGGCCTTTCAACTCCTCAAAGCTATGATCGTTTCTGGGGGATGTGTGTGTTTAATTGTCTTGAAACCCTTTAGCAGGGTTTTTAGATTAAACTTTATTGTCATTGCACAGGGTACAAGTACTGAGGCAACGAAATGCGTTGAGTCAGGTCCAGCAACTGCAATGTTATTGTCCTGTCTTAAGGTCGGGGGAGAAGGGAGGGTCGCTATGAACAATAGAAGAAGGTACTAGAACTCCACGTGTCTGACACGTGTGCAGCATTTGTGGTGTATTTTTGACGCAAGAAGGTGGAATGTGTGTATGTGACCCCGCGCGACAGGCTTGTTTCTCTGAGTAATGATGGAGAGTTTCCCTCCTTCCTCCCAGAGTAAGTAGCCTTCCTGAGGCCTTGTGGGATATGAATGGAGGGAGGAAACTGGCGGGATGGGGTGCTCTGATTTGTATGATACAAAGAGCAGTGAGGGCACTTAAAATGACATCTGGCCAAAGCTTTGTGTTCTTAACGCAGTGACTCAGAACAGAAGTAATGTCTGTGATTTAATTGTATTGATTTTATTTCTCTGTAGAAAATGCCCACAGAGTTCTCCTTTATCGTCCAAATTGACATGTGTAGCAATATTATAGTATTAGCTTTTTGTTGTTTATTCCTCTAACCATCATGCGCTCTGCTCTTGCTCTGCTCTCAGGTGCATGTGTGTGTGTGTGTGCGCGCGTGTGTGTACGCGTGTGTGCGCTTGCCTGTGTTCTGTAGTTCTGCCTCGTGCTACGCTGTGAATATGAAATAGGGCAGCTAGCATCTGCACTGCAGCCATCCCGCCCAAGCCCCCCCACACTGTGCCTACTGCTCACTGCAGCTGGCCATTCTGCAGAAACACAGGAGGGTGTCACTTGTTTGTGTGTGTGTGTGTGTGTGTGTGTGTGTGTGTGTGTGTGTGTGTGTGTGTGTGTGTGTGTGTGTGTGTGTGTGTGTGTGTGTGTGTGTGTGTGTGTGTGTGTGTGTGTGTGTGTGTGTGTGTGTGTGTGCATCTGTCACATGCATCTGCATTGATAACCTCTTTTATCTATACGGAAGTTGCGTTTACATAAAAAAAAAAATCCTCAAACTTCTTATCTTATCTTTTAGGTTCTTCACTGGCTCCGATTAAACACATTCAGCTCCCCACCTTAAAAAACAAAGAAGAGCAACATTGTTCACAGCCATGTTTTTCTTGGAAAAAGGCATTATGGAATTGCAGTCCTAACCTTTTCACAGACTAGGATAATTTCATTTTTGTTTTTGAAGTGTAAGCATCAACCTGCAGCAGCTGCGACGGAGGGTCCATGTCCCGGTCACGAAGGGGCAGCTAAACTCAAAGCCCCTGAAACACTAGAAAGCCGGGAAAGAGAGAGAAGCAGAGGTGGAGGTGGGAGGAGAGGAAAGAGAGATGGAGTAAGGGGAGAAGAGAGTAGAAAGAGAAACCTGACAATCCGCCTTTTGATTAACGTACTTTCTGTGTCAACTGAGGACAAAGAGAAAGAGAGAGTGATTTACCTTCCCCGCTGTCTCTCTTTCTGCGGCTAATATGAGGAGATAATGGGCCATTGAGGCGGAGAGGGAAGGCTTAAAAACACCGTAGTCATGAATGGGCTGCCCCCCCCCCAGCACCGCAGATTGAATTACCAAAATTAATTTGACTTAAAGATGTTGGATCTCCGTCTCCAGCGCTTGGTTGTTGTTTTTTTTCTATTCGTTCTAATTTGACTTCCTTTAAGGGACACATGAGATGTTTGGTGGGCGTATTGAGCAGCAGCAGAAATCCCAAATCTCCATCAAACTGCATTTTCTATGTCGTGGAAGTGCTGTGGAATGTTGAACTCTGATTGCCTCCCAATCAAGTCGACATTGTTTGAAGCGTGTCTCTCTCAAGGGATGCCACGGCAGGTCGCAGAGTCTTTAGAGATTGACCACTGGACCTGACGGCACGGTACCATCCTTTTGTTGGCTGAAGCTATTTTACAGAGAGACGCCTGCTTCTGTTGTGGTGTGTGTGTGTGTGTGTGTGTGTGTGTGTGTGTGCGCGCGTGCGCGTGTGTTTATGAGTTATTCTTGCTAGTGGAAACGTGAAGGAACATCATGAGGCCAGTGATGCAGGTGTCTTGCCCTTTAGATGGATGTTCACGTGTGCTGCCTCTCTCCATCACTGTCCCACTGTCCCCAAACTGTGTGGTCAGCAAAACCTGCTTGACCTGGTGTGTGTGTGTGTGTGTGTGTGTGTGTGTGTGTGTGTGTGTGTGTTTGTGCGCCTGTTTATTTGTGTCTGTGCGTATCAGAATCAGATGCAATTTATTGCCAAATATGTTACACAGAGGAATTTGACTTGGTGCATTGGTGCAATATAGAATAAAATAAGATAAATTAAAATAAGATAAAATATACAAGCAAGAATTAACAATATAAACCGATAAGTGTAATCGTGTGTACGTGTGTGTGAGCGAGAGAGAGGGATAGAGAGAACTTGTGTTGACTGCAGCATTGTGTGTGTGTGTGTGTGTGTGTGTGTGTGTGTGTGTGTGTGTGTGTGTGTGTGTGTGTGTGTGTGTGTGTGTGTGTGTGTGTGTGTGTGTGTGTGTGTGTGTGTGTGGTCCCAGCTTGTCTTGGTGTGTTTTTTATGTTTGCGCCTAGATGTCAGAAGAAAAAAAAAAAAAATGCATGCAACAGCAAATGCAGCAGCTGGTGGCAGTGTGACAAAATTAAAGATGTGGAACTGGGAGGGAAAAGAGGGAGGGAGGGAGAGGAACGTTGGGGGATTGTGGAGGGTATTTTCGAGAGCTCCTGGAGGAGAGAAGAATGAGGGAGTGGCGGAGTGAACCGTCAGTGGGACGCTTTGATTGAAGCTCCCTTCCCGGCGTCTGCAATGAGATCCACTAGATGTGGCTTTATGGAGGAGTAAATGTGTCACCCGGGGCTACACACCATGGCTGGGCGGGACAGGGGGAGAAAGGAAACTGCCAGGGGAGGGTCAAGAGGAGGAGACGACAAGAGACGGGGAATAAGTCAGGGAGAGGAGACAAGAGCGCAAAGCTTGAAGGGACAGAGAGACGGAAAGTGTCCAGCCGACCCGATGAAAAGACAAGACGCATACGGTGACTAGAGGGGAATCTAAGAAAACGCCTGTTGGGAGCATGCAGCTAATTACTGCACACAGTCAACGTCTGGACTCATCTCCATGGTAACAAGATGGGCCGGCAAGGCCGGCCGGCACACAGGAAGACAGACGAGGGGATCAATGAGCAGACAGGCAAAGAGGAGAGCAGAACCGCGCTCGTTCAGCCTGATTCACCCGCTTAGTTGGTCCACAGGTCCGCGCGGCTGTGTTCGCGTGGATGGCTGCCCGTCAACCCTAAATTCAGACTTACCATGTGACACTATGGCAGCTGTGTAAAACACTAATAATTAGGTTGCTTCTCCAATTGTTTGGATCTTGCGGCAGTCAGTAAAGACCAGAAGTTTCTGCTCTCTCAACAAACAGTCTGCAATTGTCCTTGAGCAAAGCAAGAAATCTTTAATTGATTTAATCAAGCCTTTATAGTGGCAAAGTGCTTAAGTCTTCTTATATTAATGAGTGTGATCACTCGCCCCCCCCCCTAATTCTTTCATTTACGCAGTTCTAACCTCATGATATGTTGGGCTCCCAAAAAGATCCTATAGCTCACGTCTGAAGAATTACTTAAAGTTGTTCATTTTGAATCTCACTTTGCAGATCTGTGTTGCTTGCCCCACAAATATCTTGGTATTTGTAAGTAGACTTGAGTAAACTCTCTGTGTTTGGTGAGTTGCCTGCACCATGGCGGCTCTTCTTCTGTGTGTCAACAGCCCTGAGAGGGAGTGGCTGTTGCAGAGGAAAGGGGAGGATATGTCCGTTTATTCTATTAATCCTTTAATACAGGTTGGAAAATGTTTTCACATAATTCAGAAGTGCATAGGAAAACCTTTGCAAAAAAACCATGAAAATAACTAATTAGTAATTCTGTTTTTTGGGCATTTACCCACTGCAACACGTAAAAACTTCAAATTTAAGAATTGTCTGCTCTTCGAAAAGCATTATGAGTTTTTGTCACACTTTTGGTAATATAACAGGCTTTTTTTCAAGGACTTTGTTCAGCTGGATTTTCAAAAAATAGCTTTAAAAGGTAACGGGGCCTTTTGTGAGCATTAAGGACTTTCATTTAAAACTGTTTGTTGTTTGATTGTGTTTGTGTATACAATCAGAATTACTCCTTCTCCTACACAGCAGTACTCACTTGACTTCAACACAAGTTGAATGACGCCTTGACTTCCTCTCGGTACAATTAGGCTCATATATCAAGTCTCATTTGAACTACTTTCATTGCTCATGCTATTTTTAACCCCTCACCTTATTTCAACCATTCATACGGCCTCCTCAGCCACATCATGCAAAGTCTGGAGGACTTCACACGTAAAACGGTGAAGGGGGAAAGGCCAACCGGACCGTAACCATAACTATATATACATATGGAATGTAAAAAAACAAACAACAACAAAATATTGTTCTCCGCGTGCGCTTTTGTAGAATAAGCGCCTCCAGCTCGTACGTATTTCTCAGTTCGGTTTTGTTTCGACCAGGATTTTGCACGTCATTGTTTACCATAAAGCAATATCGTGAGTAGGGAACTTTCAACATCGCCGGGCCCAGATCCTCCACGTACCTTATTCCCCCCCCCCCCACTCTCTCTCTCCGCTGTATCGGTGAACAAACACAGACCTTCGCCTCTGTGTATTTGTATTTGTCTATTAGTGGGCTTGCGTGTGTTGACGCTTCTTATGACAGTATCACTCTCTCCTTCCCAGCAATCAGCCTTTTTGTTTACAGCCTTTCCCCTCCTCCCCGTCTCTCTCTTCGACTCTCTTCAGGGTGAATGTCTCACATCAGATCACTCAGCCTTTACAGCAAAGCTTTTGAAGCTTAGGACTCCCACCGTGGCCAAATATAGTAAAGTCTATGTGTGTGTGTGTGTGTGTGTGTGTGTGTGTGTGTGTGCGCGCGCGCAACAGGCTGGATGTGCGTCTGCGTGCATTTGTTCTCCTGAGTAAATGGCTCTGGGGTAAAAACGTGTTTGTTATTGTTCCCAGCACATCGCCTGTAGACAACACCGCCAATTAAAGGGGAGGTTTTATGTGTTAAGAGCAGGAAGTGTTGCCGTGTGTGGCAGCAGGCTATTGGCTGCCCGGCTTTTCCCATGTTCCTTCCCCGGGCGGCCGTACAGACAGGGCTCTTTACTGCCGCGGCCAAATGAAAGGTAAACACAACGCGCCTTTGAATTTAAATTCCTTACTCGAAACGTGTGTGTGTGTGTGTAAGGAAGCGGCAGGCAAATTATTGAATGACACTGTGAGGTTTAAATGTGTGTATGTGTGTGTGTTAAGCTTAATGAGAGATTAGCTCTCCAGGATGCTACAGCCCCCTCCTACTCCTCCTCCTCCTCCTCTTGTTGTTGATGCACGAGGGAAATCGTCCGTCCATCCATGCCTCCTTCCATCCATCCCCCCATGCAGCCAGCTCGAAAACAAAACAAGGCGTTGTATGAATGAAAGTGGGAGGGCTTGAGTGGCCTAGAAAGGCAGGCAGGCAGATAGAGAGATAGATTGTGGTGCAGGGCAGGGTGAGGCTGTGGTGGATGGGAGGGTCAGAGAAGAGGACGGAGGAGGGGATGAATGAATGAATGAGTGAGCTGACTGGAGCATGTTTGGCATAGCAGCTAGCTCGCGTAGCCCAGTGCTAGCGTGAGCGGAATGAAGAATAAAGCTGTTACGCTGCCGTAGCCCTCCCCACTGAGACGGCTGTGCTGTGATCCGGTAGAGAGGCGAGAGGGAAAAAAAGGGGTAAAATATACCTCAGATTAATACAATATAATAAAAATATTGAATAAGATACCATGGTAGTGCGTCATAAATGTAAATTATAATCACTGAAGTGAACATAAAAGGGCGCCTTAGTGGATGGAACTAGCTATCTCTGTTTCAGTCGTAATTCAGCCGAAGCAGCAGTCTTCCCCGGCGCACTGGCTGCTTGGCTGCGTCTGCCCCCTGTCTGTCCCAGCGAGGCCAGGGTTAACCCTGGGCGTCTCTCTCCTCCCCGACATGGAAGGCCATTGAATGGCTGCCTCCCCCAGTCGGCAAACGCATTGGCTGAAGCTGAGGGTGGATCTGGGGTTGGAGCGGCACCCAGGCACGGATCCTCGACTGGAGCTGGAGCCAGTGCGAGCAGTCGCCTCCCTCCCGCGCTACGTGACGCCGTGGTCACAGCATGGACACACACACACAGCAGACAGACGAGAGGGGGAGGGCCGAAGAAGAGCATTTTTCTCTGTGGGTCAGAGACGACGGTGTGCAGCGTTTTGGTTTATTGGCTCACAGTAAAGAAAATGCAGTTGAGCAACTCCTGAACCAACCCGGGAGGTGGAAATGATGTTTTTTTTACTTTATTAGTCTTCCCCCTTTTCTGCAGTTTCCACCCTCCTGTCCCTCTTGTCATTGTTCTTTTCTTTAACCGTCTGTCCTCTCTGCTTTTACTCAGGCACCACAATGGGCACCCCTCCTGTGCACAGGGCGGGTGGTGGTCCTTAGGTTTGCTCACAGTACGGATAACTTGATTATCGAAAGCTAACCAAAATACTAATTCAGAACCTTCCCTTTTAAGTATGTGTGTATTAGACACTCAAAGCAGGGTCAAATCATGTTTGCACCCTTTTATTTGCCCTGGATCTGCTTTGTGCCCTGACGCTCTCTGGTTCAGTTCACACGTGATATTAAGGCTGACGCGGAGAAGCATGTTGAGAGTCGTTGATCAACACACTGTAGATATTTAGCTTTTTTTTAATCCAGCCAATTTCGAAGTAAATAGAACTGACCCGATTAGTTTTTATTATGTATTGTATCCTGGACTGAAATGAACAGGGCATCCTCCGTTAACTCGCTGCTTATTGTTATGTCCTATCCTGTTTGTCCCCATCAGTATGTGTAGTTGGCAAAAAGACCAGCGCCTGGCATAAGGTGAGATGTAATGAGTCTGTACTGGTCATCAGACGAGGCAATAACAGCCAGTTTATTGGATCATTACAGGGAACGGGGCAAACCTAACGGCTAATCCAATCACAATTGACACTAAAGCTCTTTCACCAAATGCTGTTTCCAAACAGGTCAAATTGAACTTGACATGAGCCAATGACCTATAGTGTTAAAGCTAATAGCAATTAAGGTGGTTTCCATGGTGGTGCAGACGATCGCCGTTGCTCATCAGGTGTGAATTGTGGACACTTCATGGATGCCAGGGTTGCATTCACTAGTTGTCCAAATACGTGTCAGCATGCCGATTACGGTGGGAGTTGTCTGATTGTGTCCTTGAATGCTAATTAGTGTTGGTCTAATATTGTGCAAATTGAGTAGATTTTCAACACAACCCCAGAACACAGACGGGAGGTCATGCTGTTGTAGCCTTGATTCAACTTGTTGATGCAACAATTTTAGCAGCAGCGACTCGATTGACGTTCATGTCGGGGGTTCATTTGGGATCTTTGTTTCTCTCAACCTAGTGGTGTGTTAACATTACAGTCTGCAATCCATCAGCCAGCCAAGGGAATCGCTGATAAATCTTAGCTTTGTGTTTTTTTTAATTACGTTTTCTCTTTAAGGGTCGACGTTTGTTTCAGTTCCCCCCCTCCCCTCCCTCGATGGCAGCTCCAACTTTCTCCAGCAGCGAGGAACCACAAGGCCTCGGCCGAGAACACCTGTTTATAGTTCACGCAGCCATGTTCATGTGTTTGTACTTCCACAGCAAACATGCATGCGGTTCCCTCGCTGCTCACAGATCAGAGCGAACCACCACTCGGTGGCCATTTTGACCACAGGGGGCTCCGCTCATTTGGCCCCTTCTTGTTTTTTAACGTTTGGCGAGCTGTTAAATGCCAGACACGGCGTCTGAGAAAGCGACACGTCTCTGCCTACCAACGCAATTTTTATAGAGATACTAATTAGGGTAAAAAAAAAAACATTACTAAATCTGTGTGTACAGTCGTTAACCTCGTCCTTACGTTTTGTCCTCCCCCTCTGTTTCTCCTCAGTGTGCCTGGACAACTGTAGGCATAGTGCGTGTAACCACAAGGGCCAGTGCTGCCATGACCAGTGCCTCGGCGGCTGTTCTGAGCCAGGTAATGCAAGTAGCTGTGTGGCCTGCAGGAACCTCCAGCACGGGAATAACTGCATGGAAAAGTGTCCTCCTGGATACTACGTCTTCAGGGGCTGGCGCTGTGTCAGCTTTTCCTTCTGCCAGGTTGGTGATAATTCAAATTCTTTAAGGTTGACTCTTATAATGTCGACACAGTAAACTTACATACGCAGGTGAAAGCAATCGTTTAATTTTTTATTTTTTTTTCAAACCAGGAGCTCCACAACCAGTGTAAGGATTCTAAGAAGTTGAACCAGGACCGAGAGTTGGGCTGCCACGAATATGTCATCCACAATGGAGCCTGTATTCCAGAGTGTCCGTCAGGATACACCACTATCAACTCCACTACGTACGTCCGGCACACACACACACACACACACGCACACACCTTTAATGCTACCATAAACACTGCCGTGATGGTGGCCGTCATTACACGATTGGAGAGTTAGTTAGTTTCCACCCACAACAAATCATTCTCCTGTGACAGTGGATTGTGGTCACTGAACACACTCAATAACCTTTGCACACAAAAGGTGATTGTGTTGGGAAGTTGATCAAACAGAAAGGGCTGCAGTAGTTTTCCTCTATGGAAAGTCTCCCCTGTGGAAAAGCAGCAGAGGAGTCAAGACACAAACATCACCTGCATCTCTGTTTGTCTCGGTATTAAACGTGAACAGTGTTGTTTGGCAGGTTGTAGGATTTACAAGTTCAGTGTCAATTTATAGCCTGTGAGGTATATGCAGAATACCGTATGAAAATACATATAGCTCATGGCTATAATGTCAGTTACTACTGGTATGATAAGTTTACCAAATGCCCAAAACACAAGTTTCTATATGGTCCTGAGACTACGTGTCAAATGAAAATAAATCCTCTAATCTCAGTTGCTGTGAATGGGTCCATGGGGTTTTCACAGCCTCCATCACATGTTCTCAATGATTACACAGCTGCATCAAGTCAAATCGTTCCCAGACTGACATATGCTTTAACACTATGTTAAAGTTTTTTATGGACTTTTCACATGCAAATTAAATCCGTGAACTTAATTTACTAAAACTGGGTTTTGTGTTGCGTACAGAAATATTTTTGTCAACCGAATGAAGCAACGAATGAAGCAACGTTTGTATTCATGCTGAAGTGGTGATTATTTTGGAAACAGCGTAGAAGGGTGCACTGAGGTGAAATAATGTGCCCAGGTCTTTATCCACCTAATAGCCAATTATTTTCCTATCCACGGGATTATTCAGAACCTGAGCTCAACAGTCCGTCTGGGACCTGTTCACTTAGTATGGTTGAGTGAATCTCATGAGATTACTTCCTATGAAATAATAGTAATAAGGATTGCTGGCTGATTGTCAGTACTTGCTGGATGTATTTAAACACAATAGTAATAGTAGTGTAGCTGGTTAAAAGTTTTAAAAAAAAGGTCAAAAATTTGGATAAAGGTGTCAGCCAGGTGCCTTTTGAATGTAAAAATAATGTAACAAAAAATAGTCTGGACGTCACCTGCTCCTGTTTAGCACACAGCTTTGCCTGCGTGTGGAACCGGCAAGGACACGACCTTGTTTAGCATACTTGAAGTAACCGGCGGTAGAGGAACATCGCTGGCCTCCTCACTTAGCGCCGGTAGCTGTTTGCTAAACGCAGCGGACACGTGTTTGTTTTGAGGCCCCAGCATGTGTTCTGAGACCTTTCCTGTTTTCGTGCTTTCAAAACACATACACAGGTGTGCACACTGAGGAACGAACGTATTTCAGCACAAACGGGGACGTATGTAACACTCCTGTTTGTTTTGTTTTTTGGCCAGGCATATCTGACTAAACGGCGCTCGCAAGAGTGGCCTGTTGAATACAAAAAAACTCGTATTATAAGCCAAGTCACCTACCAAGAAGTGGCCGACTTGTTGTGTGTTGTTGTGCTGTGACAAAAGACTTCAGAGAGTAGGAGTTCTGTTGCTGCGAAGACGGCGAGAGACACGCCAATGGAGTGTGGAGAAGAAAGTTAGCAGGCGATGGGGTGAAAACGAAGCACTGAGCTGCTTTTGAGCTTTTAGTTTTTTTTCCAATGAGATTTACCCAGAGATGTCTGCAGCGCCCGGAGCCGTAGTCGGGCCGGGTGATTGATGGTGTTTGTGTATCTGGCGTACCTGTGAATATTCAAGTGTTTTGCGTATACATTTGTGAGCACATGCATTTTGAGTGTTTGTTTGTGTGTGTGTGTGGCGAGCGTGTTCGCGACTACATTAGCTCGTTCCCAGTAAAGCGTTTGGTCGGGTTACTTTTTCCAGGTTCAGGCTGGGTGGGAGGGCGGGGGGGGTGGTGATGGTGGTATGTCCACTGTGTCCAGATGGAGGTTTATATATATAGAGAGTGATATATTTATTAGGTAAATAATAAACACCCTCGTGCGCGGAGCTTTAGTGCACCCAGCGGAAATGGGAAGAACATTTCAACAGAACATTAATCTTTCCAAAAAAACTTACTTTGGGTGTAAAAAAGAGAGATTGACTCTCTCCGTGTATGCTTCCATCCCGAAGGGATTATCAGCTGTTTAGAGAGAAAAGAATATTGCTTTAAGTCACATTCATACCCTGAGTTATAAGGCAGAATGTCATTCTTTGCGTGGTTACGTGTGGATGTATGTGTGGATGTTTTTATCAGGGGGCCTCCGTGTGTCTGTTTCGCTGCTATGGTTTGGTTATAGCGAGAACAAGCGTCATCATCACAGCGGCTTTAGCCTGGCAGACGCTACACCCACCCAGACAGACAGGCAACACACATTCTACATAGGAGTACACACACACACAGAACGACGAGGAGCGACACAGAGGAGAGGAGATGGTTGGCGTCCTGATTTTTCTGCGACGTCAAAAGACAATAAAGAATTCTTCCTGCCCTTTGCTGTGTGTCAATAGTGCTTTTGTATTAATTAATACATTTACCTCTGCAACATACGTCTAGATCCTTAGTATGCTTTGGGGCGGTCCTTGCCCAAAGAAGTTCTTAGTTGACAAAAAATATGATTTTGTTCACAATCAAGAGCTTAAAACCCCCCGAAATTACTCCTCTAAGAATCGCACTGAAGCACCCCTTTAAATCTTGAGTTTACAATCTATCCTTCACTTGGATATATTTTCTCTCTGCCTTCAACTGCCTCTTCAGCTGTGCGTGCGTGCTTGAGTGTGCGTGCGTGCGTGCGTGTGCGCGTGCGCACAATTGGTCTGGTTCCGCCGGGCTCGGGCCCAAAACCAAACCTGAGCGCCGGCTGCGGCCTCTGTTGCAGATGGTTCTAGCAGACCCTGCAGTCCGAGTCATGGAGTTCAGCCGGACAGAGGAACACTGTCTCTTTAAGAGCTGCCGCTGGGCTCTGCCTGTCTGTCTGTCTGCCTGTGCGTCTGTGTTTTTCAGTACAACAGCCCAAAACATTCTTTCTTTCCACACGGCAACTGGAGCATTACGGTCGAGAAGTTGAATATATGATTTTGTACGTGGGAGAAGGAATGAGAGAAACAATAATATGTATTTCTTACTGATGTTTAAGAGACAATTACAGTGTTTCCACTCGGCCATGAGTCTGAGAGGCGAAGCAATCATTTGGCCTTTGATTGACGGAAATTATTAAGAGCTTGATAAGATGGAAACTGGGAGAAGGCAGGTGTGTATTTGCGCTCTCTCTCTCTCTCTCTTTCTCTGGGGACGGGAAAAGCCAGACAAGGACCAAAACCACACCCCTGGGATCGAAGTGTTTGTTGCCCCCATGGTGAATGTCGTCCATAGCATCTCCTGTCTATTAACAGGCGAAAGGTTTGGGCACAATTTTGGTGAGAGTGTGTGTGTGTGTGTGTGTGTGTGTGTGTGTGTGTGTGTGTGTGTGTGTGCGTGTGCGCGCTTCCTGGAAAGGGGGATTATAATAAGAGTTGCATAAACATAGAATTAACTCGGGGTGAGCTTACAAATGCCAGTGCATGCAGAGCTCGCATGGTCCCCGCAGCGAACAACAGCATCCTTTGTTAGCTGCTCCCCGGGCCAGGGGCTGCTTTGAAAAGGTGCCTGCCAAGGCTGCTGCTGGATGTCATTTGTCTCCTCTTCTTTGAGTTTTGAATCCCCGATCGGACGGCTTCAAAATCTGATCCAGTGAACCATCGTCACCCCCAGCTCTCTATTTTAATTTTTTTTTATATAAAGAAGAAAAAAAAAAGAGCAGGCCCCTGATGAACGCGTTTGGTGGGCGAAGCTCACTTGTATATTTAGGTTTTTGGAGCAGACCAACCAAAAAGCAGCGTTTTAGTTTACGTCTCAGGCTGACCTTTGTGATCAGGGGGGTGTCGAAGCTGGAAGTGGAAGTAAAGGGAGGGATTATGTTCCTTCGAGAGGGCTTCTCATAAAAAGTGTTCATTTGTGAATGAAGCATCGGATCCCTTTTCTCTGTGTGGCGTGTACCCGGCTCACTAGACAAGGCCTGCCTTTTGTGAATGAATTCACTGAAAGGCAGCGCTATCAAGGCCTCATTGCTCAGTATACGTGTGTGTGTGTGTGTGTGTGTGTGTGTGTGTGTGCTTACGTGCACAAGCACATGTTTCCAGGGAGAGAATGCCACTCAGCGAGCTGAGAGAGGGGAATGCCTGTTAGAAACTGCAGATGGTGTTTCAGTCGTGTTGCTTTTGTTGTTTTTTGGTGCATTTGAGTGAGTGTGTGTGTGTGTGTGTGTGTGTGTGTTGTTTATGTGACAAGAAATGAAAGCAAAGGACCATGAAGCACTCTCCTATATTCCACGGTGCTAATAAAAATAAAGGAGGATCGGATGTGGCTGATGGATTCCGTAACCTAATTCCACGACTAAGAGCCTATGGATTCATTATGGGATATCAAATGAATTGAGAGAATTATACAGATTCACCTTTGAATCCATCATTTCATTCATTGAATGGAAAGGTTGTCTTTGATTTGAGATGATGAGTTTAAGAAAGGTGCAGTATTGTTGATTATTTGTCAATTTACGGTAATTATGGATATTGATCCCACGTTGGTTATTAGGCAGTCCTTTTTCTAATGTCATATTTATGGAAGTCGTATAAAGGAAGTTCTTGAATGAGCATTCTTATTTACAATTGCTGCATACGGATAGCAAAGAATATTTGGATCAAACTCAGCCATAAACCGCAACTAGAATTAATGTTCAGCTTAATTTCCTCAAACAGATTCCCTGTTGTTTTCAAAATGCCTCGTCATCCCCGGTCCCAGCTCACGTCACACGAGTACGTCACCGGGCCTGATCCAATTATGCGCCTTTCCATTTCTAATAACTGCACACCAAAACATTGCGGGCTCTGTAGTTTTGTCACTTTAGAATGTGCCGTGGACAATAATGTTCTCTGCCCGGGACATCAGCATAGTATTTTCTGCATTGCTCTAGACGTTGTTGTGTTTCTGGCTCTAATCTGTGCACGTGTCTCCACTCACTCTCTGTGTAGGTTGACCTGTTCGCCATGTGCAGGTCTCTGTCCTAAACTGTGTGCGGGAAACAAGACGATTGACTCTGTAACTTCGGCCCAGGCTTTGAGAGGATGCACCGTTCTCCACGGCAACATGATCATCAAGATCCGAGGAGGGAGTGAGTACTACCGCGCCTGCTGGGCCTCCAGTAGAGGCTCTGGTTCTCCCGCTGTGTCTGTCTCCTGCTCCCTCAGTCTCAGGCAATGTTGAGGACCTCCAGCCCTACTGTCTGTGTCTGATCGTACGACCGTCTGTGTTTGTTTCCTGGCCAAATCTTTACAATCAAATCTCCTTGTCCTTGCAGATAATATTGCAGCTGAATTGGAGGCTAGTTTGGGCCAGCTCGAGGAAATCACAGGACACCTGACTGTTCGCAGAGCCTACGCCCTGGTCTCCCTGTCCTTCCTCCGCAAACTGCGTGTTATCAGGGGCGAGCATCTTGAGGGAGAGTAAGTCTCGTCTCGTCTCTACTCTCCGCTCAGATCATTGTGTGCATTTCTTTATCCGGCTCCTCCCTGTCGCTCTCAGTGTCTTCGCCTTCTACGCGCTGGACAACCAGAACCTGCATGAGCTGTGGGATTGGTCCAAGCACAACCTGACCATCCATCATGGTCGTATGTTCTTCCACTACAACTCCAAGCTTTGCATGTCTGAGATCAGAAAGATGGAGAATGTGACGGGAACCAAGGAGCGCAACCAAAAGAACGACATCGCTGTACGCACCAACGGGGACCAAGCCTCCTGTAAGATACCCAGAATGTCAGACTGATGTTCATCCGATGGTCACCGCCTTACTGATGCCATTTCATTTAATGTTCTTAATATGCTCTAGATTTCTTTGTGCTAGCTGTGCTTTTTTGCCTAATGCTTTGTTTTTACCTCAAGATGAGCTCACAGTACATCACTTATGTAATCCTAAAAACAATGTTTGGATGAAATACTGTATTCACTTCTGCAGGTCTAATGTTGTGCAATATCATTTCAGACAAAATTATACCGTTAATGTCCTTTATTATTATGATTGTCCGTACCTCAGTAGCGTTGGGGTATTTGAGGTTGTACTGTTCTTTTACCAATAGCATGTGATAAGGATAGTGTGTTTCCCCCCCAGGTGTGACCAAGCTGCTGAAATTCACCTTGATCAAGACCTCATCAAATATGATTATGCTGAAGTGGGAGCCCTTTTGGCCTTCAGACTTCAGAGACTTGCTGGGATTTATGGTTCTCTACAAAGAGACGTAAGTATCTGACAAAAATCCCTGGACGTTCCCATACCACATGTACATGTATTCACACCTACGATCAGTGTTCCTGCAATACAGGCTACACACCAGGGGTTATTTTTAGCTACGGTTTGAATGTCATGTCAGTAACTTGACCAGTACGGCTTTTACTCTACTCTAACGTGTCCGAACTTGATTCTGAGAGGCTGGATGATGCATTCACCTCAACCATGCTAGTCCCCTGCATCGCTCTCTCTTTGCTGCAGCACTCAAACAAACAATAGGGAGACTCGATATATTTCAGACTGTTAAAGTTAAATACACATCAATGAAAATGCTTTATATAATCTTTAAAGCACTGACTTGTTTGTCTCCCCGTATTACCTTTTACCAGCATGTGCCATCTAATATAGTTTGAAGCTGTTTATCCGTGTTCTGTGATCTCTGTCTTTCCACCTGCTCCAGGCTGTACAGGAACGTGACGGAGTTTGATGGACAGGACGCATGCGGCTCCAACAGCTGGGCGATTGCCGACGTTGATCCTCCGCAACGTTCCACGGAGGGCAAGAAGGCGGATGATCCAGGGTACCTTATCCGACCATTGAAGCCCTGGACCTTGTACGCCATCATGGTCAAAACCCAACTATCTACGTCTGACGAGCAGCAGGTCAACGGAGCCAAGAGCAAGATCATCTACGTCCGCACCGATGCATCCAGTAAGTTACACCGCCTAAAGACGCGAGTGTGGATTGGTTCAGGAAATCCTATTTTTAGAGACTTTGATTTTCACTGACTCTGACTTCACAATGGGATGATAAATAAATGATAGAGAATCAAAATTTCGGATTGTATATTTAAAGTTGAAGAGAGACTAGTCAAATAATTGAATTCCTTTTGCAGCTGTAGATTTTTATGTGGATGTTGCACTGTGATACAATAGCTTAAATTCTAATTATAGGGTTATCTTTGGGTATATGATCACATTCAGAATTTCATTACACTGAATCTGAGCGTCAGAAAGGATAATGTGAACAAATGTATCAAGTTTAACTTCCAACTCACAATTCAAGTTCACACTTCAAGGATATTAAATTTACACTACCAGTTAAAAGTTTGAATCGGATTCAATTAAATGAGAAAGTGAACTTATGACTGGTACTGTACAATCCATCAGCGAAAAAACTTTGGTCCGGACGCGTTAAGTCCTTCAACTGCGTTTGTAGTTGAAGAACAGAAAATTCCAAGCAAAAAAATCAGGGAATCCATAAATAAATGAGGGGGAAGTGTTGTTTTTTTCCCACATAGAACCAAATTCCCTCTGTCACCGACATAGTTGTGACGGTTGATTCCCTCCATCCCCCTCAGAACCCTCGGTGCCTCTGGACCCCATTTCCTCCTCCAACTCGTCCTCTCAGATCATCCTGAAGTGGAAGCCCCCCACCAATCCCAACGGCAACATCACCCACTACCGCGTCATCTGTCGTAAGCAGTCTGAGGACAGTGACCTCTACAAGTTTGACTACTGCCTCCAAGGTCAGTATCCACTTGTTGGTGCATTCAAATCCGCCCCGAGTGGCTGTTTGCGAGCACTTTACATGTACTTGCGTGGCTTTCCCTCACGCCTATTTCTTCTGCCCAGGGATGAAGCTGCCGTCTCGTACCCCGACCCCCCCGGACAGTGAGGATGAGCAGAAGTGGAACCACACAGACGAGCCCACCTCAGGGGGCCGGTGCTGCGCCTGCCCCAAGACTGACTACCAGCTTAAGAAGGAGCAGGAGGAGATAGAGTATCGCAAGACCTTCGAGAATTACCTCCACAATGAAGTGTTCGAGAGCAGGTACACGCCCCGTATTCTAATTAAGTGCCAAAAAATTGGTAATGAAAATTCTGTTGCAACTTTTTCAAGATCAAGATAGAACTTCATTCATGTTAGTCAGGGGCTCAGTCATGCAGACCGCCATGTGGACTCAAACTCACACAAACACTCAAACTCACACACGCCTCAGCTGGATTTTGAACACATGCTGTCGAATCAGCCACGGTCAACTCCATACGCTGTAGTACACAAAGAACTCCTCGTGCTCTCACGCAAATGGATGAAGGAAAGGTCATGTTTTTCTTCTGCATGAGCAAGTGTCGGTTCCACATTAACAATGTTTCCCGGTACAGTGAAGGAGGGGCCTTGCAGCCCTGGGGTGAAGTGTGCTACTTAAGGACACTGATGGTGGTGATTTCGGAAAGAGGGAAGATCATTTTCGGATTTATTAACAGTGTTTCTTCCCGTCCTTCCGCAGCGTTGCACTGCAGGTGTTGTGTGTGCTAGTTAGTTGAGGTTCATGACCTTTGTGGTGGACCTACACTCACAACCACTAGTGAGGTGGCGCTGCTCGTTGGCACCACACAGGGGTGACAGTCGGTAGCCCTTCCAGCGGGGCATTGAATGGTATTCGTGGATATGTGTCATGCAGTCAGACTTGCAACTCACTGTAAAGGTTAGTGTGAGCAGGGGTCTTTACTGGCCTCCTCCACACTGCTGCTCCATCTGCCAGGTCCTGATTCACATGGTTCAAATGCTTCTGGCTTTTCTTTTTTGATCATTTATTGTACCTTTTCTGGGAGCCATTTGTGTTAGAGGACTGTGTGTAAAAGGCTCTTAAAAGGAACACTGCCCCCTTCAGGTTTTCGGCGGGCATTTCCTGTGACTTTTGCTTCACCTGTTGTCCTGTCTGTGCAGGCCATCTCGACGCCGGCGCTCAGTTGGAGTTGCCAACGCCACCCTGCCCTCATTCTTCCTCCCTGCAGCCCCCGGCCTGGCTTTCGGATCCACGACGGTCCCCCCTGAAGACGAGGAAGGATCCAAGGTCCTGCGCTGTTTGTCTTATTTGTCATTTTATGTGCTGATTGTTTTTTCTGTTCCGCATCACAAACGCTTATGTAATCTAAGAAAAAATCGAAACTCCTTTTTACATGTAACTCAAAATTCAAGTGTAACGGGAAAAAAAATGTTCTATTCAACTCTATGCGTTTCTTTCAACTTTGTGAGCCTCTAAGTTACATTCCGTAACATTAAAAGCAGACACATTTTTGTTTTTGTCCCCCCTGGAAAGAGAGCAAAGGAAAATCTCCTTCCTGTTCAGTCTAGCCTCAGAATGGCACATGAATGGCACTATTCTCCATTGAAATCACTGACACCGTTGAACTAATGACTTCTTTTTCATCTTTTCTGCTCAGGTGGAACTAAAAGTGTCCTCAAAAGAGTCAACAGTCATCTCCAACCTGCACCACTTTACCAGTTATAAGATAGAGATCATAGCCTGCAACAAAGTAAAAGACGTCGAACAATGCAGCTTGGCTTCTTTGGTCAGTGCTCGGACTATGCCAGAGGGTAAGAACAAGTACAAATGTCTCAGTGGAAATTTGAACTTAATGTTAGAATGATCAGTTATTGTTGAAGGTCCATAGGGAGGTGTTGATTGGTCGTTTGGCGTATAAATATATATATATATTTGGAGTATATATCAATTTGACAAACTGAACACACACACTGACATGAACATTAGCATTTAGCCTTTACCCATGGATGCAGCAAAGAAAGGGCCATGGGTCTCATCACAATAAACAAAATGTTTTAAACATGCATGGATGTCACATGTGCACAATCTGGGACAAAGTTTGCAACTAGAACATTGTGAAAATACAATGCTTCATACTGCTCACATTATGCGCTTGTCTTTAACGCGTGGTCCCCACAGAGAAGGCAGACGACATCCCGGGCACTGTGACCCATGAGATCGTGGCGGCCGAGCCTCCCTACGTGCTCATCAAATGGGACTCCCCTCGCTCCCCTAACGGCCTCATCATCCTGTATGAGGTGTACTACAGGAAGGTCGAAGACACAGAGGTCAGTACCAACCATCCCCAAACTTTTGACCCGTGCAAAAGCAAACCCACGCTACCACTGCGTGTGTTTGCATAGTGCCATACCTGTACACTACCGTGTAATTCTATGTGAGAATTTGTCTCTCATTGCTATTCATTGCGGCACTGCCTGACCCTAGGAGTCAGTAGCAGCTCTGTTACCGTAGTAACAGAGGCAGGGAGGAAGAGTCTAATGCAGTGGCAGGGAAGGAATGGCATCTCAGACAAAATCTCCTGCACTGCTACAAAAACACCATTTATTTAAACTGAGGTTTTTTTTATTGCACACTGTAGGACTAAACACATCATGCAGGCAGCAGACCGACTGGTTTGACTGTATTCATCAACTCATGGACAAAGTTGTAAATAGAGTTATACAGTTTAAAGTTTTCTTCTTTTGATACTCCCTCCCCATGATTTAATAAAAAAACTGTTGTTTATTCAATGTACCATGTATATAAAATACTTATTTACATTTTGATACTTATTTGGACTAAAATAAGTTGTATATTTATGTATATATATATTTATACAGTAGCATCCGTAGGTAGGCTGTAGCACCAGGACAACGGACGCAGACGCACACAAGTATCATTTTATGTGTCTTTCTGTTAATTGTCGTCACAATGTTTACACATTTTAAATTTGCACATTCTAAATGATGTTATTCTTGTACAAAGACAAATGCGGTATTGGAGACAATCTCCCCAGTCTGACTCTTTGTGTCGTCTTGGGTCCAGACACAAGATCTCTTCTTTAATCGGCCATTAACCATTATCTCATAATGACGTTGAGTCAAACTTCATTTCTTTTAATGTTCCTTCCAGTGATTTTCAGAGTTGACTTAAGGCAATATTTTGCAGTTTTGTAGTAAAAAAAGTTTGTTAGTTTATGATTTGGGTTAACTTTTAGAATTGTGTCTGCCCTCCTTTGTCACCCCTTTAAACATCTTGTGATGTATTTCTTTTTGTTCATTTCTAGGATCTCACAGCTTGTGTGTCACGGCCGGCCTACCTCACGTCAGGTGGCACAAAGCTTTCGCTTATGCATCCTGGGAACTACAGTGTGAGGGTCCGCGCCACCTCCTTGGCGGGAAATGGCTCTTTTACAGAAACCACTTACTTCTACATGCCCAATTGTAAGACCGCAGGCTTTATGTCTGACTAACTGAACCTGCATCTCCTGCATTGTTCACACGGATCTGGGCAGTTTGTCTACTGCTGAAATAATTATTCATGAATATTATAAGATATTTAATAACCAAGGACCGTAACATTTTTACACATTAATATCCTTTAATACAGATTGTTCTTTTATACTCTGCGATCTTCCCAGCAAACTGACCGGTGACTTCTGTGTTTATTGCAGCGGATCCAGGTTTAATTTGGATTGTGATGGGTCCAGTCATCTGCTTCATCCTGCTGCTGTTCATAGGAGGTGGAGTCTTTGTCATCCTCAAAAAGAGGTATGAATCTTTGACTGGCGTCGGGATGATCCACCCAGCTGGATATAGAAACTGAGCAGATTACACTAAACGACATCAAAGAGAGAGGACTGGTGCTCGTTTTGTTAAGACGGTGTTGAACTTGAACACTTGAGCCCAGGAGCCGTTATGCGTGTGTGACAGCGGAAATTAACAAGACGTTTCCATTGTTTAACCGTCTTCAGCGTCTCGTGCTTTATGCTGTTGTGTTACAGGCAAACCGAAGGCCCGACCGGACCTCTTATCGCCTCCTCGAACCCAGAGTACATCAGCACCAATGATGGTAAGATTAGCATTACACAACCACAACATGTGCTTCTTCCCGTATTTACAACATGATCATTTGTGGAGGACTACCTCATTTAAACGGCGCTCTGTGCCTTCCTGTGTGTAGTGTACATCCCCGATGAGTGGGAAGTTCCCCGGGACAAGATCACGGTGCTCAGAGAGCTCGGTCAAGGCTCCTTCGGCATGGTGTACGAGGGAATCGCCAAGGACATCATCAAAGGAGACCCGGACACACAAGTCGCCGTCAAGACGGTGAACGAGTCGGCCAGCCTGCGCGAGAGGATCGAGTTCCTGAACGAAGCCTCCGTCATGAAGGCTTTCAACTGTCACCACGTGGTACGTCACCGCGTAGCGCTTTTCAAACCCTCTCACAGCGTCGTCACAGGCAAACAGGCACACCGGGACGGCTATGCACTTGGGAATTGCAGTTTTATCACATCTTTCCGTTCATCTGGTTGAAACCAGCGTGAACATGTATGACTCATTTAATCGTGGCTCGTGTGTTGTGTTGATGCTGCCATATTGACACACAGTTTGACTCTCATATGAAATGTTCACACTTGGTGAGCAATTGTGCCTACCAATATATGTTCACTTAACAGCCTCCTAAGCACCAATTAAATTGCCACTTGTTATGCTGACAACTGTAAAAAAAAAAATCATGTTGAGATGTATGGCGCCATTATTCATGATTTACCCACAAATGAAGAGAGAATGACAACAAAAGAAACTTCTTATAAATGTATGAATCTTGTCTGCATGGAGAAGAGGAAATGTTTCTCTTAAAAGTAAAATAATTGAGGACACCATACCCACAATGAAGGGAAGTACTGAAATGCTAAAATCACCGATAGTTTGATGGTTTTTAAACCCACGTTTGGTGGAATGAAATGTGGTAGTTGTCATTTTCATATGTGGCTCTTTGAATTTTGATGTGTTCATTAGAAATCAAACGCCTTAATTGCTCGTCATTTAAAGGGTAAATACTGGAAGTTCTTTTCTGTAGGTGCGTTTGTTAGGCGTGGTGTCCAAAGGTCAGCCGACCCTGGTGGTGATGGAGCTGATGACCCACGGTGACCTAAAGAGCTACCTGCGTGGTCTCAGGCCGGACTCTGAGGTATGCGGCGCAGAAATCCTCCTCCTGGAGCTGGAGATCAATACAGCCAAAGGATGCTTCGTGCTCATATTCAAATGCGTGGCTGACTTTATTTCTCTGGGGGTGGGGGCTGGGTTTTACAGAACAACCCCACAGGCCGTTCACCACCTACGCTGAAGGAGATGATCCAGATGGCAGCAGAAATTTCGGATGGCATGGCCTACCTCAACGCCAAGAAGTTTGTCCACAGGGACCTTGCAGCCCGAAACTGCATGGTGGCAGAAGACTTTACCGTCAAGATTGGAGGTACCTTTTGCTCCTTGTTCGAACTGCAATTGCATTTCATCTCTGTTATTTGTGTGTTTCGGTCAAATTGAATCACAAATCTCTCCCCCTCCCGCTCATAGACTTTGGTATGACCCGAGACATCTATGAGACTGACTACTACCGTAAAGGAGGTAAGGGCCTGCTTCCTGTCCGGTGGATGGCGCCAGAGTCTCTGAAGGACGGCGTCTTCACAGCCCACTCGGACTGCTGGTGAGTCCCCGTCCTATTGTCTTTCCAATCCCGACCACTTTGCCGGGGGCCATTTGATCTCATTTGGTGGTTTGTGCGTCGGCAGGTCATTTGGCGTCGTGCTGTGGGAGATCACTACGCTAGCAGAGCAGCCTTACCAGGGTTTATCCAACGAACAGGTTCTCAAGTTCGTCATGGATGGAGGATACCTGGACCGGCCGGATAACTGCCCGGAGAGGATGTGAGTAAACGGCGCACGTCGCCTCCCTGGGCCACCTTGTCTCTCCGGCTTTATCATTAAACTATATCCTCTCTGGATATTCTGATTTAATCTCTCAGATGGAGGATCCTTGCAAACATTTTCAAGGAGTCGTTTTTCGACCGATGCCCACAATTCATGTTAATCTGGCAGCAGAACATCATAATATTGTGTACGTGTGGAATTGTGGAGTAGTTTCCTACTGCAGGAGCTACTCTGCCGTAATCAACCAGCACACGGCCTTCTCATGGAGCTCATTGTCAAAGTCATTTTCCAATAGAATACTTTATTACTTATTTTGTGGGCCAAGGGAGTTGATTGATTAATTGAGTGACTTGGGGGCTAAATGCCTCAGAGGGGTAAAGCTTTGTATGCCTTGATCTCCCTTTTCCAGGCACAGCCTAATGCAGATGTGTTGGCAGTACAACCCCAAGATGCGGCCGTTGTTCCAAGAGATCATCGAGATGTTGCGCGAGGACCTGCACCCGTCTTTCCACGATTTCTCCTTCTTCTACAGCGAGGAGAACAAAGTCCCAGAGACAGAGGAGTATGACCTGGACTTGGACAACATGGAGAGCATCCCACTGGACCCGTCTTCGTACTCCCAGAGAGAGGAGAGCTTAGGCAGGGACAGCGGGCCCTCGGCGGCCCGCAGGGGGAACTATGAGGAGCACGGCCCCTACACACACATGAACGGTGGCAAGAAAAACGGACGAATCTTATCGTTGCCCAGGTCCAGCCCTTCCTAACCTTTCCTGTTTCCTAAGAGACCTTGTTTAACCCCACGCCCCCCTTTCCCATCCCAGTCTTTCTCTTCCAGTCGATTGTTTTCTGTATCTTTCATGTTCCTCTCATCGGTTTCTGATTTTCGTATTCTTGGAGAAACCCTTCAAAAAAGACACCCAGATCTCAGGACTTTTTATTTTCTTCCTCACGGCTGCCGCACACAGGCAGGCGAGGAATGCAAACACGGTGTAACTCTTTTTTTTAACTTCCTCAACTACACATCGGACTTTCTATTACCGTATTACCTATCTATTGTTTTTCACTATTGGCACGTTTCCGGGAGTCCTTTGTGATGGAAACAGAGAAAAAACCAAACTGTGAACACAAAAAACCTTAGACAACCAAGAAGGCTGCTTATGCTCAACACACACCCCCCCTCCCAGACTTGCCCCCCCCCATCTGCATTTCCACATTTCTGTGCTTTGTTTTAAGTGAAATCCTTTTACTGAAATAGTGGCCTTTTTGTATGTGGCCTATAAACAAAGAGAAGTGTCCATCAGTGCTTATACTAATTTCCCTTTGAACAACGGCTTAATCAGTTTGGAACAGTGGGAAGACTTTATTTGTACAACAAATATCTATTCCTGGAGGAATGTTTTCTTAAATTTTTTTTTCTTTGTTTGTTCGGTTCTGCAGAATTCCTACATTCATCGGGTGTTTGGTGAACAGTTTTAATTTATTTGCTTCAATGTTATTTTCCTCTTCCCTTTCTCAGTTTTATTTCTGTGTCCTCACGATAAGGCTGAAGGATATTTAAACAAATAAGAATTTGACAAAAGAGTTCCTCGGACTGACCAATAGCTGCTGCTTTGATATATTTTAGTGGGTATATAAATATATAAAAATGATATATGCTATATATGTAGTATTGGTATTTATGTACCGTTATTTCATATATAATGTATGCTATATTGATGTTTTTGTAAATAGTGCATATTTGTAATATTTTCATCAGAAGCTTTGCTAGTATTTTATTTTGCCAGGTTTTTTCTTTCTGGGTTTTTTAAATTTTCTTATTTTTATAGCCCAAGAAATCACACTAAACTACCACCAGTGCTCTCTGTGTCTTAGGCCTCCAGTCCCTCTTGAGTGCTCTCTGTTCGCGTCAGTGGAAAGAGAGACGGCCCACCAAGTATTGTGTACCCACTGCATCCTTTTGGTTTTTAAAACCTCGTTCCCTCTGAGAACCGAGGAGAAAACTGTACTGCAGCAATGAAAAAACAAAATAACCAAAAAAAAAAGAAGCTTTATAAAAGGGGCATGAGGTCTTTCTGGGTGGAAGTGCACCTGCGGTTTTTCATCTGCTGTGTCTCTCTGGTCGGGTCCCGCCGGAGCCGAGGGGCTTTGTGTGTTTTCTTGTCGCAGGTTCATAATGTCTTCTTCACGCGATTCTTCTCCGGTTGTCGTCGTTAACGGTCACTGAGGTCAGAGCTCGTCCTTTCCTCCATGTGACTGTGCCTCCTTGTGTCGGCGTAACACTGACTGCTTGTTTCGCGAGGGCGGGGAGGAGGGGTCGCCACGGTGAATACAGGTGGATGAAACCATGAACGGAAGCAGTAGCCCCTCCCCCTTTACACCTCACCTGAGATCTGCTTCAGTTCAGGACCTCGGTGTTTGAATGGAAGGTTCTTTTAAATTCATGTTCCCCTCTCGTTGTTGTTCGGTTTTGCTCTGCAACACACACACACACACACACACACACCTCCTGCATGCTCTCCCCCCTCAGTCTTCCCGAGGCTTCCCATTGGCTGCAGAACTCACTGCTCAAAATCAGGCTATTGGAAATTTCCACGTTTTGTGGTTGAGGGGCTGTAGAGATAAACGGAAAGTTCCCACTGTGTCCACAGCAGCCAGTGAGGAGAGGGGCCGTGTCTCTATCTCTCTGAGAGGGGACGGGTGGGGGGGGGGGCATTGTTAATCCTGTTATCCTCTCTGCTATCACATGCCGCTGGGCCGTCAGGACACGGTGTGCAGCAGCTGTTTCACTCAGGTCTGACATTCCAGGGTTCAGTTGGAACTGCTCGTTCCCCCGTTTTTTTGCCCGTCGGTTGGTAGAGCTGATCCCATCGCCGCACCCCGTCGGATTCAGAGCACACACGAGCAAGACTTTGTCTTACCTTCTTAATAATCCAATAGCTGAAGTTCCCCCCCCCCTCCTGTCCGGAATCAAACACATTCCTTTCCACCGCACCGCGACTCAGAGCTGCATGAAAGTATGCTGCTGATCCGCCATCGAGGTAATTAATCCACTACGACCTTCATCCAGAGCCCACGGGCCTTTTTAGAGTTTCACAGCAGATCCCCCATAACAACTCCTTTCTCACCCTCTCTGTATCCACAGCAGTCAACAGACTTTGACTTTTTTTTGTGTGTGGTGTGGTTGCCAAACGGCATTCAGCACTTATAGTACAGCCAAAGTGTTGGCAGCTTTCTGTGAACAATGACAACCCACAGAATCAGAGCGAGAGAAAGCAGGGAAGCTGCCTCCATGTTTTACCAGTGCCTTCTCAAACCCACACTCAGCTACACACACACACACACACACACACACACTGTGCTCTTTCTGTATTTCTTCTCCTGAGGCAGGAGAGGCAGAGACACCAACGCTGCATTTGTGTTTCGTAGCGTTGTGCAACTTTGTTCTTTGCTGGAAGGGAAGTAGAAGTGTTTGGGGCAGTTTTATTTTTTTTTTAAATGCTGTACTATTGGTTTTAGCGCGTCGCCGGCGTGCGGTCTGAACACCCACGTTCACTTAGTGCTTTAGCGTTGACACTGGATCGGCCGGAGTCCGGGCCGGTGTGCACTCGCAGGGGCCCCGAGGTCATGAAGTAGATTTTAGCTAATTATTCTGAGGAGTTCCAATCTTGGGCTTTTTGTACTTTGTAAATAGTTTGACATAGTTTGGAAACAAAAGCAGAAAAACATATATATTAAAAAAAAGAAAGAAAGGAAAAAAAAAAAAGATCTGACGCCGCGTCAGTTTTGCGTACATGACAGAAAAAGGGGTGGAGCTCAGCTGTGTTTCAGTTCCACACTACATACTAATACTAAAGGATAACTTTAATGAGCAGTTAGTACATCCTTGTCTACACTACGCACAGTAAATCCACTTAGAATTAGTATGTTATATAGAAATGGGACATTGCTCCTGTCTCCACCTTTTATCTAGGTTGCTTATCTTGTGGTGGTGTTCACATGCATATGCAATTTTTAATTAAGATTGTGCCCATATCTTTGAAATACCAGATATTTATTTTATTATGATCATTGTCATTGAATAAAAAAGAACACGGTTAGCTTTTTAGTTGAGCATTTTTACCGTGTTTCAGACTAGAGCGACGTAAACGCCTAGTTTGTTATTGTACAGGTAGCGGATGGTGAGCAGGAGTGCTAGTTAGTTAGTTAGTTTGTGAGTAAGTAAGTAGTTGTCGTCGTCGTCGTCTTTGTGTTTGGCCAGAGTCTACCTCAGTGCATATGGATGAATCAGTCTAAAGAGCCGAAAATCTTTACCCATCAGCTCCTCAGAATCCGATTAATTCAAATAATATCTCTTTATGGTACAACACTGCTGTTGAATTCCTCCCTTCTTGTTTTCTCTTCTTTTTTTTTGCTGAGGGAAGCTGTTTCCTGTGTTGATATATTTGGGGTATTTTGGCCCTGCTCTGTTTATGAATGTCCTGATTTTGGCGTTACGGGATAAACTTAAGATATAAAACTATTATCCCGCCGCTTTTACATCTTTCACCCCGAGCACTTACTCAAAGTGGAAAGTAACGGCCTTTTTCAACAGTTTCTAAAGTTAAACTAAATGCTCTGGAAGGAGCGGTGTAGCTTTATTGTGCATATTGGCCTTTTCCACATTCACCAATCCTCCGGGCCGTTTGTGCTAGCAGCTCTACTGGCTTCCTGGGGCGGTGGGACATTAACACAAATCGCTTGTCTCTGAATGCCCCTGGGCCCTCATGCTTCTTTAAGAATCCCATCTAGGCCCTTTTGTCTGCTATAAAGCCCAGCTCTTCTTCCTCAGTCTGTCTCTTTATTGTCAAAAGCGGTTAGCGTTCAAATCACACACCTCCTCCAGTCGTGGTCCGCTGATTTGTCTGTTTCTCTGTGCTCATTTTTTGTTTTGTGTGTATATTTTTTTCTACTGTGAATATCAAGACGCTGATCAGGACACTGACGTCTGAGCTGAGTCAAAAAGATTTTAACGAGGAGCCCCCCCCCCCCTGCAAATGAAATATAGCTAGACTGGGACTGTGTGCCATAAGAACTGTTAGCAGACATGAACTCTAGATTGTAACTTTTCCTCTCAGGGAGGCTGCCTGATACTTTGGTTGGGGGATAAAGAGGAGACAAGGAGGAAGAACAGCTACCTATCTTTTTTTTAATCTACTCACAGCATCCTTGCATCAATCAACAAGGAGAGGACAACAACAAAAACCCAAACGCCCTTTTCATGAATCTGAAAACCTTCTGGCCTTCTGAAGATGGGGATGTGACGTGTGTGGACCGCCCTCTGGCGGTTGGATGGGAGCATTGCAGGTCGGGGCAAACAGGGCCCGCAGATCCTTGCCCCCCCCCCACCCTCCCCCCTAAAGAATAGTTTCCATTTCTCAAACGTGATATGAAAAACACAGGAATTGTGGGTCTTTTGGGGGGGATTCTGTGTTCTTTAGTTTAACTGCAGAGAAAATATTCTCACTGCTTGGTTGGAAAAGGCTGTAATTTGGATTTAGTGATAGTTGAGCTGCTCGGATCTTGCTTGCCTTGTGCATAGAAAAAGAATCGCCTACATCAGCAATTTGATTCTTACTAATTTTTTTCTTTATGCGATTAGTATGTTTTGACAGCGAGGCCCAAAAAAACACCCTAAAACCCACGACTAGCATCAAGTGAATGCAATACAATTTGGGGATTTCCATTTTGGTACATATTGTTATTTCACAATAAATAAATGAAAGAAACAAAGTAATAATCCCTCAACTGTAAATAGCGGCAAATTCCCCCGACCCACCCTGAAAACAAAAGTACTTCATTTTAAGGAAGTTTAGGTTTGTTTTGTTGAACAGAGCATGCAAATAACGCCGCGCAGGGCGAGAACAAAGCATCGTATGTATTATTGGTTTGTTTTAAAGGAAAGAAAGAAGTATTACATTTTGGAGATGTTTCCCAATTATTTTTTTGGCCAAAGGACGGCGAACACAATTACCTTTTCTGACTGTAAACTTTTACGACACTTGTACGATATGAATTTAACGATGCTATCAAGGTGTATATAACTTTTTTTTTTCTTCTAAATGTAAAGAGATTTGATTTATTTGTTCTTCTTTTCGTGACACAACCCACTACACGGAAAGCAAAGTCAAGTCTGTCTGTGTATTTAAGAGGAGCTTCACCCCCGTGTAACGAGACACAAACATTACGCGGCCTGAAACGTGTCTCAATGCATGCGTGCATTTCAAACCACCCGCCCACAATAGCATGTCAGCCGTGAAGCCTTTGAGTCACAAAAAACATGTCACCTACCACGGATGTTGTATGAAATAGTTTCTGACAAAACGGATGTTTAGTTTGCAAATGTGTTGTTTTATTTGTTGGGTGTTTCTTTTTGTATGTTAAAAAAAACAAACTGGAAAAGACCACTGCACATCCTTTTTGAATAAGAGGAAAACTGAGTGATAAAATCCCGAATAAGCTAAAAACCACCATACAACTTTAGAGTTCGGACTGTAGAGCTGGAGGATGTTGGGAAATATGAAAATTGCCTTCCTGGCATGTTTGATGAGAAGGTGGATAGCATCCAGTTCAGCGTGGCTAACAAGATCACGATCAACAAAGAACACATTATGTCTTGTTTTACTTTATTGGTACAAACGCTGTACCAAAGGAAAATTGTAAATCGGCATTTTAGGGGGGATGACGGTGAGACGTTCAGGATCTATTCGAGTGTCCAGGAATTAGCACCTTGCAAATGACCATTTGAAACTTGTCCTACAACAACACAACGAGTCAATGAGAGTCACGCAAGCCGTCTCCCCGACCCCCCCCCGTGTTATTGATCAGGGAGAGATCCGCCATTGTTTAAAGGGGCGGAGGGGGTGCAGGTGGGGCGACAAATCTGAGGAAAGGCCAGCGTCCTCAGTTTTAAGAGTCATCTGTGGGTCCAGTGGTCTGCTCCAGTTTATACACCGATACCTTCTATTTATCTCTATCCTGTTTCCCGTGCTGTGCGTTGGTTAAATCGATGGGTTTGTGTGCGTGTCGTCCTATGATGAAGTCTCTACCACGGCTTTCTCTGTCTCCGATTGCTGCTCTTCCTCTCTGTTTCCATCCGAGTCTTTCTCTCCTCAGTGCACATAGGTGGCCCCCAGAACGCTGTGTGTCGTCTCGCAGGATACCTCTTCTTCAATGTCGTTTGTCGCCGATGAATATGCTGATGTGTTAATTTTGGGATATGTTGTGTATACGTTGTGTTGAGACGCCGACGCGTGTGCAGACAGCAGGAATATGTCTTTCATGTACAGTCCGAAAGAAACCAAACCAACCCAGATTGCTTCATCCCTCACACTGGATCCAAATGTGCCATTATCTTTATGTATCACAGATATCAACATATTGAACACAGACACACACAGACAGAAATACATGCATATTGTACAGGATCAAAAATGTGCCATGACTAAATGAGCGCTTGACAATTTATTTTTTCTATGTTTTCAAAGGAGAGCCAAGTAGTGACATGTACAGAAAATGTTGCAATGATATGAAAATTAAAATCTTGCTGTGTGTAAATTATTCAACAATTAACTGTTTATATTAAAATTATGAATAAAATTATTGGAGAATATGTGTATTTGTGTGGCTTTTATATGGACTGAGTCAGACTGCCAGAAAATGTTCAACACGAGGAGAATCATTACTTTACTGTGACTGAAAAAATGACTGTAGCACTATGGAGGAAAGTGTTCCCAAGTACAAACTTTGAGGTACTTTTGGTACTATTTCCGTTTGGTGCTGCTCTATACTTTTACTCTACCACGTGTGTTTGATGGGTTACGTTCTTTATCTCACAGGCATGCAATTAGAAGTATGACTATAAATGTGTTTATTGCTTTACATAAAACTCCCTAACCGCCTATACAATAGTTATCTTCCCCTGGACCAACTATAGCTTTAAAATGCTGCTCACATCAGTTGCATGTCACCCGTAAAGCCTTTATGTCTCAAATGTGTCACTTATCATGAATGTTTTCTATTAAATTCTTAGAAGTGGGTTTAGACCACTGCACATTTTTATAATATCCTACACATTTTTTTAAATTGTATGGCTATTTACAGTGAAATCTAAACTCTCAATACTTCTTCCATTGGTTTTATTTTTTCTTTTCTTTTGTTTTTTGGGGCGTCAAAGGGCGTCTTGACTGTTTGAGGGGGGGTCTAAATCATTTCTTCACACTTCTTTGCCAACACGCTCCTATTTAAACCTGCTTCCTGCTGATCTGAGTGTCTTAGCTTACAATGCGGTTGCAAAACAAAGAATGAAATCGACACAATTGAACCTGCACCTTTTCCACTTGAGTCCGTAACTCCACCGCACCGTTTTCTCTGCATCTGCTCAACGTTTGTGCATTTCATAACCTCAAAGTGAAAGACACGGAGATTGACGAAGAGACGCTCCGACTCAAACCGCCGTAGACGCAGCTAGTTCCTCCTAACCCACTTTGACAGGCGGCGTCAAAACACGCAGCAACAGCGTCAACTCGCGCGGCGCCACAGCGGCGATCGGACTAATCGAAGGATGGATGCACTGACTCGTGAATGCATGCATCGCCTTCGGCTTTTTTTTTTTTGTAGAGCGGGGGTTAGCTCCATGAAATACGTTTAAGAGTTTACTGTGTAAACATTCTCAGAAAACCTGAGCCGCGATGACACGCTTCTTAAAAATAGCCGCCACGTGCGCCGCGGTGTGCGCGTCCTCTGTGGCGCAGAATGACAGAAAGAGGAAGCGGGGCCGCGGTCCTGCGGCCGGCTCGCAGCCTTTCTGCAGTCAGTGAGAACACAGCGACGGGCTCCACCAACCGGGACCCCCGTTCCCCGTCTTCTGCCTCGCGAGGAGGGACGTGCTGCTGCCACTCGTCACCCCAAAGATCGTCAAATGTAAGTATAGTGCACTTTGGGGGGGGGGGGGGGGGGGGGGGTCTGTGTTTCTGCACTTCGTCACGTATCTCTTCCCCCCCCCCCCCGCAAGAGAGTTGTGTTTTAGTGCATTTCTCTCTCCTCTTGTCTGTGGGAACAGCGAGAGACTTTTCCGCTTGATGTGCAGTGAGCTGAACTTGACAGTGATCCGTAGTTACACTTGAGAAGGTTAAGACGCACAATGGTTGCAACAATTTGTCAGGCTGTGTGTGTGTGTGTGTGTGTGTGTGTGTGTGTGTGTGTGTGTGTGTTTCTCTCTGCTGTACGGGGATGGTTCCACTTCACAGCTTCTTGCATTTCTTTTAAAAGACATATCTCGCTTTAATTCTCTCCAGAAAATGTGGCGTAAGTCAGACTTTCAAAAAAGTGTAACGTATCATCGCCCTGCTTGTATTGCGCGTACACTTCCTTCTCTTTTTCTCTTTCTGCTGTATTTCCCTGATAGCAATAACATATTTGAACTGCAAACTGAACAGCGAAACACGCTTGTTTGAAGCCCTGGCTTTGTTTCGGTTTTATCAGCTTGAAACCTTTCTTGGTCCCTTCACACTGTATCATATATAAGTCTGATAACAATTCAACACATCCAAAGCAAAACCTTGAGGCCTCCTGTTCTCTTCCCACTCCTTTTTTTGTCTTTCTTGCCCTTATCGTGTCTTCACTTGAGTCTTTAGAGCGGTAATCCCCAACCAGCAGTTCCCTTGCTTTGGACTCTCTCTCCCTCTCCTTTCATTTCCCCTCCCTCCGTCCCTCGTTTCCCCTCTTGCTCTCTCTCTCTCTCTCTCTCTGTCTCTCTCCCTTCCTCTTGCTTGGTGCAAGAGCTCCAGCGTGAGAGAGCTCCAGTTCCAACTGGCCTCCCCACTTTGCTGCTCGAATGGCGGACTCTTCCCTCAACAACTCCTGGCCCTCCTTCTCCAAGCTCTGGATGAAGAGATGGTCCTTCAAGCGAGGTAGAGGTTCTGCGTGTGGTCGCCGCTTTCACCGCTTTTTGGTTTGTTGGATAGAACGGAGGGCGTGGGCTGGAGGTGACCTTAGGACAGGAGGATGTGTTATCCGTTGTTCACCATTTTAACCTGATTGGGGCGTGTGGTGAGTGACGTTTGCTGTGTGGCAGAAGAGTTTTCTTTGCAAAGTTCAGGGACTCATTTTTGTCGCTGCATTGTAGAAATGTCACTATATGCACCTACAGCTGAGAAGGAGCCTTTGGTTATTCATCCATATCTAATCATTTGGTGTGGAAATGCTTCAGTAAATGTAGAGTTAACAGCCTAAACAAACCTTTTTCTTCATGATGTTTGGTGTGAGTTTACAGTTTTACGATCAAACCTAATGGGAAATAAATCACTCAGAAAGTCCAGATGAAAGAGACTGACGAGTTTTATGATATAAAACCGTCTGTTCCCTGTTATTCTCAGAAGAATAGGACTTTTTTCTCTTACGAAGCCGTGTGCATGCTTCCATTCAGCTTTGAGCCGCGGCGTCTGTGTAGATCGACACTTTGAAACCGTCGTCGGACGAATTTGTGATCAAAGCGGATCTGTGAGATGTTTTTTTGATGTGCGCTTCGACCTCAGATCTAACAGCCTCCGCGTTCTGTTTTAAACAGACACAACCTCTGTCACACACACACACACCCACACCCACACACACACACACAGGCACACAACTGACACCGGTTGGTGAGTCATCCAGGTACCGAATTGTCGTTAGGACCCTTAACACAAACACCTCATCAGATGAGTTGATTTAATATATCTCTGTTAGGTGACTTACAACTGGGCCTTTGGTCATAGACTCATCACGCTAATTCCAAATAATCAACTGACCGTATCATATGATGCCAACATGACAATCACAAGAGTTCCTCTTGTGATTGTCATGTTGCCTTTCAAAGGTATGCGCATAAGCTGTGTGGGGAACATGTGCCCTCGTTTCCTTCTTTCTCACTGTTGCTTAAATGTCTTTTCCAGAGCTCATCGAACACAAACAGGGGCTACGCCCTCGAATCTCCCATCTACATTTTTTTCATCCACCGTAGTTTTTTGTAGATTTAGTTATGTTTACTGTTGTTGGAATCATTGCTCTCCTTCCCTTTTCATTATTTCATTCATTATTATATTGTTGTACTATTTAATATATATACTGTTATAGTTTTACGTTTTACTCTGAAGAGACAAAACAACTTCAGTTACAAGAATTCAGTACGATGGCAAATTCATTGTAGGACAAGTCGATCACAAGTCAAGTCAGTTTGACTTAAGAACAAAGTCAAAACGTAACAATCTGCAGCACGTGACCCCTCTGTCAGTGACTTCTCTCTCTGAATACGACAGTTCTGCTCTTTTGATTATAACAATGCTTGAAATGATTGGAATCATATACAGAAATGACACTAATGACTTTTTATGACGAGCCTCCCCGGACCGCACATCTCTGCCCTTTATCCCTAACCTTGATTTGAAAATACAATAAAAGTAATACGTTAATACTTGTATGTATTAGATTAATTAGATATTCAGTGACGATGTGTGTTACTGTAATTTATTATGTGATAATAGTAATTTGTTGCACTAGCAGGCCACCCTGTTATGTGGAGACATACTGTGGGGAAAACAGCTGACCATGACAGTGCCAAATGGTTATGGAGACACACACACACACACACCTGAGCAGACACGCACTCGCTTGCACACAGTGACACACACACACACACACTCGTGTTTCGTCCGTGTGTGATATATAAGCAGATACGAGAGGCCGACCATAAAAGGCTGCGGCAGCGCTACTGGACAACATCAAGCAGCTGCAGCACTCTGTACGGAGTGTTTGAGTTTACACTTAACACCAGTTTGGACCCAAACTAAATCCTGCCGCGGTGACGCTGCCACTCCCCCCCCAGCTTCAGGGGGGTGATTGAGTATTATAGATCTATACGGTGTGTTTATGTGAGGGCATCCTTGGCTGTGGAGCGGATGCTGCTGGTTTGTAGACGTGGTGCAGCACTCAGATCCATTTGATCTCACTGCACAACGGAACCCGAGGTCGGCGACTCACACACACAGACACTAATCAAAGCGGTCAGAAATATGATCGGACGGCCCACCAGGATATGTATGGGTATCTATAATCCAATGCAATGTAAATTGCACAATGGATATATATATTATATATTCATATGTGTTTTAAGCTTAATCAAAATTTAATTGAATGCATTATTTCATTGATTGTTTGCTTCACAGCATATTTTATGCTACTGGCATGTTTTTGTTTCTGACCACAGTCCTCCACAGAGACAGAGCAGCGTCTCAGCTGAAACATGACGTCAGCAGCCGCAGTTCACCTGTTCCCACTCATCATTGTAAAGCTCAGTTTCACAGGAACCGTTATGAGATCGGGCTTATGCAACTTGTCGTAGCTGCGTCGCTCCCTTCTTACCTCAAATATGTGATCTCCAGCTCCACACTGTGCAGTTCCTTTACATAGCATCCATTTAATGTTACATTAAGCAAGCAGCTCCTCGGGCTGCTGAAAGCTCAGTGAGACCATAATCTCCGGCTCTCCAACCACCGCTGCTGGCTCATCACGCAGTTTGCAGTGACGTCAGTGTGAATCCAGGAATGTGTTCATGCAATGGAAACGTAAAGAAGCTTTTGGTGAGAGGACGTGAGCAAATGGGCTGTAACTGAGCTTGTCTTCCATCACTGAAGTTGATCACACAGGTGTTGTGCAGCTGCTAAAATCAGCCTCATTGTGTACTTTTCCCCCCCTCATGGTACAGTTGAAACATTGACTTTTTTCATATATATATATATATATATATATAACTCCCAAACATCACGTTCATTACCTTTCAGCATCTGAGTGCAAGCCGTGTAGTCAGCCCTGTGGGTCTCCCAGTGCACAGCTCGGTGTCCAGCCTCACGGTGGTACAGGCTCCTCCTCCTCCTCCTCCTCACTGTCTCCTGCCTCGGTCACTGAGGAGGTCTTCTTTGGGAGCATCAATAAAGATCAGGTAAAAGATTTGGATCATTTATGTATATTCAATTTAGCGTTGATTCCTTTTCGGCTGCGTTGCTGTTGTGATGGAAAACTCTGTCGGACTAAAACAACTCAATACTTAATGAATGGATTTAAATTTGGTACATCCTGTATTCTCATGACTATGGTGACTTTTCATCCTCCGCCACAGTGAGATTACCTTTTCTTTTTTTACTACTGGATGGACTACAGCAACAATTTGTTCGGACATTCATCTCCCTCCGAGATGCATCGCAATACCTTTTGATCATCTGACCTTAAAAACTAACCAGGTCAAAGCTCACTTAGCAACTTTAGCATCGTCACTATGAGCTTGTATTAAGCTGAAAATAAATGTTAGCATGGCAATGTACTTAAGTTACTTAAATTGTGGATGGAAGCTAGTGTTCAGTGTATTTGACAATATACACTGATATTGTATCAGTGTATACAATGTATTCATCTCCTCTGTTTTTTCATGCCTGTGTCCTTGTTCCTCTCTTTCTCCTCTGCCTTTTAACTGCTACACTTTCCTGCCTTGGCTGATTTGCAGGATGCGTGTTCAGTAGTCAGCGACTATGATTTCCCCTGTGCCGAGGTGAGAAGCAGTCTGGAGGACTTGCTGGGCCTCGCCAGAGACTCCGAGTACTTAAAAGACCTGGAAGGAGGGATACCGGCTGCACAGTCGACTTCATCCACGGTGACCATAGTCCCGCGGAGCCACACCCCAAGTGTTGGCCTCCAGGTAGCCCTAAACTCAAAGTTAGGTCCTGCTCTCCTCCAACCCAGCCAGACGTCTTTGAGCACACACTCCACTCAGGTCTATGCAGCATCTTCCCCCACCTTCTATATTCACCCTGCAGTGGAACCCCATCAAAACTTTGTGGTCAGTCAGCTCAAACCCAAATTGTTGCCAGGTTGTATCATTGACAGCGGCGATTCCTCAGGCCCCGCCGTGGGGCTCAGCTTGACATTTAATCTGAGTGGACTGTTGGGATCAATGGAAACCGCCGAAGGCATAACGGGATCAGAAGAAGTAAACGAGCAACCCACCATGGAGTCAGACGGAGAGTCGGACCTGGACAGCTGTCCCATTCTGGTCAGATCCATGTCAACGTCTAGGAGGCACAGCTGGGGTGTCCCCGTGTCCCCCATCAACCTGGGGAGGAGGTAAGACGGAGAGATAGTTGTAGCGGATGAAGAGAATTGACTGGAACATTCTCATAGGAATAAAAACATCTCCTCCCGTGCTTATGAAGTCTACAGTATGTTTCAGCTGAGCTCAGTGTTTCTATTGGTTTAGGTGGTTGTTCTCTCACAGCTTTCAAAATAATGCAGTCAAAGTTACTTTTAGTTACGAGAATTTAACCCCTGCACCAAAATGCTTAGTGACATCGAAAGAAAAACGAAGGCAAATAAAGGCAGGGCATAAATGGGTCTTGCTTAAAAGTGTGTGGTTAAAAGTTCCTGTGTGTGTGTGTGTGTGTGTGTGTGTGTGTCTGCCGGTGTGCTGCCAGACTGAGTCTGGATACCACGGCCATGGACAGTGATGGAGAGAGAGAGGATGATGAAGAGGGAGAAAAGGGTCTCTTCCAGCCCCCCCTGCCGCAGACCTCCGGCTGCACAGCGTGTCCAGGAGAGAAGACAGATGGCGCCGGGCCGATGGTCCCCTGTCCGAGAGCCAGACTCACCAGCATGGTAGTAAAGCAATAGTGACACATTAAACAGATTATTGTCAATAAATCTTACCTCAAGACCAGAATGGCGGTTCCATAGCCAAGCGGTTTCCACTGATGACTCATAAAACCCTAAAACATTTCAATAAAAAAGGCTATTGCCTAAACGTTTTCAGGAGATGTGGCCCGAACAAGAGGATATACCCATTTGTTTGGGTGTTTATTATCAGCCGTGGATTAATCTGCATTTAATTAACTTGTGATTATTTACAGTGTGTGTGGGATTGAGGAAGACGTGAACGTGTCACCCAGTGGAACAGTTTGGCTCATCGATGATTGTTTTAAATCAACCGAACTCTAATAAGATAAATGCTAAACAGATGATACAGATCAAATGGTTGTTGGTGTTCTTTCATGTTGAACACTCCAGATGATCTCCTGATATGGCCTTCTGCTGGTTCCATATTCAGCCACAGCTTGAATACCTGACACTAATTCACAGAGGGCAGAATCTGTCTGTTCTGTGCAAAATATTGCTAAAAGTCATCATGATACATTATTTTTCCAACTGTATATTTGGGGCTGGAGGTAAAACACATCAAATGGGCCCATGGTGTACATTTGTGTTTCCCCTCCAACGCTTTCAGGCCGTTGGCGCGCGTAGAAGGCATCTGTACTCCCGCTCAGAGATCCTCGCCACAGATGAATGTTCCCGTGCTGCGCACATTTCCCGTGTTGTGCAGACATCCAAACAGGCCGCAACGGCAGCAGGAGGTGGGGCTGAGATGTTATGCAAGTAGAGCTCATCTTAGTTTATGTGTTTTGCACTCGGCAGGCAGCCGTTTTTCTTATTTTACCGTTTCATCCCTTCTTCCGCAGCGGAGGAGTTTGACCCTGAGGAAAACTTACACTCTACTGAAGGACACAGCCATACGTAAGCACAAATATCAATTGCATCTCAAGCTCGAGTAAGGCCAAACACCAATTATGACTCGCAAGATGTGGTGGAATATCGATTTCCTCTCCTAAAGATGCCTCAGACTGACTGGCAGCTCCGGTTAAATGATGCTTAAAAGAAAGACAAATTCACTCCTCTGGTTTGATCCACAGGAGGCAACTTGTGATCACTCCTGTTTCCTCTAAATTACACCCATTGCTTTTGAATGGTTCAGTGCAATAGTTCACTGTAGTTGTAAATTGTTAGTCTGGTACTCCCACATAAGGGGGGATGGGGCTTCCCCCACTCCCTCCTGACATTTCTGCTCCATGTCATATGTCTGCAACCTCCTCCTCCCACAGTCTTGTTGCCCTGCTCCTTAGATGGCCCCTGAGCATGTGTTTGTGTGTGTGTGTGTGTGTGTGTGTGTGTGTGTGTGTACTTTATGTGCGCTCTGGTGATTGTGTGGAGGCAGCAGTCAAGGGAGGATTCTTCCCTAAATCAGATCAGAGTTTGCACCTACAGTTCCCAGCAGTCTCACTCTCCCCTCCACTCTCCTCTCACTCTTTTCTTCTCCTCTCCTCTCTTTTCCACTCCTCACTCCTCTTCTCCTCTCCTCTCCCCTCCTCCCTTTTGGCGGCCCCCACTCAACCTCAGTGTCTTGTTTGTCTTAGGCTGATGGTACAGAAAGTTCTGCAGGAGCTAAAGCTGTACCATGGGTAAGTAAACAGGAGACGGACCCTCAAACGCTCCTACCTGTATTCAGAGGGGCAGCAGAGCCAGATCCAGGGGAGCACTGCACTGTGTGTGTGGGTGTGTGTGTGTGTGTGCGTGTCAGTCAAGTCAAGTCATTTTATTTTGTATAGCCCAGAATCGCAAATTACAAATTTGCCTCAGAGGGCTTTACAGTCTGTACACATACGACATCCTCTGCCCCGAAACCCACCATCGGCACAGGAAAAACTCCCCAAAAAATGAAAAAACCCTTACAAGAGGGAAAAAAGGGAAGAAACCTTAGGGAGAACGTCAGAGGAGGGATCCCACTCCCGGGATGGACAGACTACAATGGATGCCATGTGTACAGAATGAACAATGTATAATACATGCAATTCCTATGACAGAAATGATTCTAGTAATTGTGAGTAGTAAGTGTGTGTAAGTATGTAAGTGTGTGTGCACCTTACATGTATGTGCATGCATGTTTGTGGCATGTGTATTTGCATGTGCCTCTTTGGGCCCTGTCGCAGTATTCCATCATCTCGTGAAAAGAGTCTGTGGAGAAATAAAAGGGAAAATAATGTTCAAAAAATCAATCGTTGACAATGAGCTCACTTGACAATCCAAGCCAGCTGACCGAGGGAAACACACGAGTTAAAAGTGCACCGCTGGCTTCACCACGTTATACTCTCAGATTGTCTCTTTTGCTTATTGATGGTTAAAGTTTTGGCCAGTTGCCATTGAAATTGAGTCTCTCTCTCCGCAATAGAACCTTCTCATTGTTCTCCGCAGAGCGAAGGAGAGGAACAACCGATCGGACAGTAAAGTTTCAGGAAATGTCACTTGGTACGAGTTCCTCTCCCATGAGTAAGTACTGTCCTATTGTCCTGTCGTTGTTCCCTTATTACTGAAGTGCAGACATTTTGGATGAAAATGAAAACGTCCACACACATATACACATACGGTGAATATGGTTCTGGTGTATTTACATAAAGCTGTTATTGGTATTGTACAAAATAAAGGCTATACAGTGAAAACTACACTATGCAATAATAATATTAATATAATATATTGTATTCAGATTATTTTTCTGTATGTTTGTATTTTCTTGGTATTTATTGCGATTTCTGCTCCTTTGACCAGCCCTGAAGAGGAAGGGGAGGATCGTGCAGAGAAGTTGGAGAAAGGCACCAAGGTGAAGAGGACTCTCAGCTCGCTGAGGAACAGGGTGACTGGCTCCTTCAATAAAGATAAGGTAAACCTAGACCACACACACAAGGTGCACAACGTCACCTTGCAATAGAATAGATTAACCGATCTTCATTTTAAAAGACCAATTGCTGAGGCGTAAACAGTTCTCTGGTCTGCATGTGTCTGCACACACAAGTCCGTTACCAACTTACACACACCCTCTTATACATCCTGCCTCTGACACGGTTTTGCAATGTCAGGCCCAGCAAAGACGTGTGTGCCAAACTGAAAGAGAACACACACATTTCTGCTTTTCTTGTTCCTCTGCAGGGTAAGAGCCGAGAAAAAGAGCAGCAGAAAGAGAGGGGGAAGGAGAAGGAGCGGGAGGCTAAAGAAAAAGTGTGTGGCAGTAGCAGCAGAAATGGGCATTATTTGGTGCCGGGGGCTTTCTCCAGCTGTGCCTCCTGCTCACTGTGCAGCAAGACCCTGCAGAGAAAGCATGGCCTGCAATGCATGAGTGAGTAACACCACAACCACGAGTGTAAACACACCCACGCTTGCTCTCAGCCTGACACACAAATGCACAGGTGCTCCGCTCACGCACAAACGCACCTACTTAAAGCCAAACTAAGCATGAACGCTCACTCGCCCACTTGTTGAAGCACTAAAGTATACGGGCGCCGTGACTCAGGCTTCTTTTTTGCTTTGTTGATGTATCCGGACCATCAGAGCATGCTTTTAGTGCAGATACATGCATGTGAGCGGGCCGGCAGGTTACTATGTCGTAACCCAGAAAGATATAATCACTGCACGTGTCATTCTACATATTGATTGTGGCTTTTGCATGTTTCTGCTGTGAAGAACTTGCTGTTCCCTTTCAGTTCCTCTTTAAATAGTGCTAAATACAGATCTAAATGCTAACACACTTTAATATGAACACACTTTACACAATTGAGCTCACTTGTTTGGATGGGTTTTCTGATATATTAGCATCATCACCTGACATGTGTTTGTATGAATCTACAGCAGGACTGAGCTTTATTGCTCTGGCTTGGCATATTCTTCACAACTCCTGTGTCTTTTGTATGGTGCGTGGCTTTGTCGTTGCTAAGCACAACCCGGTGAGTCCATTTGTAGAGCAGACCTGCACAGGTCATCTCGGTATCTAGCAGCTCCGCTTTTTTCTGTCCCTCATATGCCATTCATATGCATTCTGCAGGACAGCTGATGAGCATCTAATAACTAATGAAAGACGTGTGCTTGTGAATAGAGTACAGTGGAAACATGCAAGGAGTCAAGGAGTCATTGTACTGCAAAAAAGCAGGAGTCATTCCTTTTGATTATAAGATTTTGTAAATAGAAGCCTCTTATTTATGAAATAATCAAGAGAGGTTAAACTGGTAAATGGATGGTGTAAAATGGGTGGATTTTAGAATTCTTACCCCCAGCATTTGGTAATAGATATATTTCATAAGGGAGCACTAAAGTGCAGTATGAAGTTAGAAATTTAAAAAATAAATAAAAAGGGAAATGGTCCTTTTTAGTGGAGATTAAGACAATAGTTTTGTAACATTGCTTAATAACATGCCATTTCACAGCAGCGCTGCTAGTGTTTCAAAGGAATCAAATTGTTATGAAATGGTTGAGAAATTGTAAGACAGCAAAATTATGACAAGCACACTAAAATTCCTCAAATCTGATTATTTTGCCATAATGTGGTAAAACATTTCTAAATCGCAATATTGAAGTACTTATTATGAAGATATGCACAACTTAAATAAGGTAAATAACAATCCATCATAATCTACTTATAAATTATAAACCCTGACATCTGGCACGAGGCGATGCACCGTTTGATTGTTTTTTTTAATAATGTCCTTAATAAACAAAACTGCTCTGGTACATTTCACGAGGCAAAAGGCCGCCGCGCTGCTTCTTTTAGACACTAACCAGCAAGCAAAAACACATCAAGGTCAGGAGCAATTTCCCATTCATCAAGCAGGACTTGTTTACATCGATGAAGTTACTGATCCTACATTCTGAAACGTGATGTGCGCTGTTGGTGCACGCGCACGCAGGAGAAAACTAGTGCGTGTCCCTTTAACGTGAAGCCCGGTGGGGATTCAGCCTGTGGAATGCGTCGTTTGTGTGCCAGAGATTGTTCCCAGGGAGAGTAGCGCACCAAACTGGACAAAACCAACAAGAAAAAGAAAAGGAAAAAAAAAAAGAAGTGGGATACTTGTTGCTGTTGATCTCAATGGCCGAACAGCTTCACCGATCTCACGGACGGGATAGATTTGCTTTCGGGTGCAGCTGAATCGCGTCTCGTAACGGTAAGAGGCGGCGGCCGCGGCGATGGTCTCAAGCGGGATCAGGTGGATGACTCCCGTTGTTTCGCTCAATGGGCTCCTCGGGCACCCTGGCCGCTAGCTAGGCAGCTACATGCTAATCACAGTTAACCAAACGCTTGGTAAATCTCAAGTGTTACGGTGGGCTCGAGTCGGCGTACTCATCCGGGAAATCACTTCTTAAACGTCTTGCATATTTAACTTTTCACCAGCCGGTCGAAATTGAATCACCAGTTACGTTTGACGTAACGTTAACGATCGCTAACTGTTAGCCACGCAATGCTAGCGCGTTAGCCCGCATTCAATCGCTTCTGTTTAAAAAAATAACAAGGTTATTGTTAGTTGCTCAAGCAGTTTGCTTTGGAAGAACTCAAACGTTATGAATACAGACTAATGTTACGTGGACTCTGTGTCGTGGGTCACTGTTGCACAACAGCACTGAATGTGGCTCTTTTTCAGAAGTTAAGTATCGTTAGTCTTTGCCGCACCGCTCAACAGGTGATCTGCTAGCTCGCGTTAGCTCACGTTAGCTTCCGTGATAACTCCTGGTTTTTCACCCGAGGTCAGGTGTTAAAACGTAACGTTTCTAGCCGGCTCAAGTGCGTGACGGACAGTACAAGCCATCCAAAAGTACAATTTGAAGTGTCTCTTGTTTTCTTTCTCTCACTCCCGCCCCGTTCGAGTCCAGACTGCGGCGGCTAACTGGCTCTCTGTGCTTTATGAAACTCCACAATCCTGCAATGTCATAAACCACGATTGACCATCTTGATCTTCAAATTCGGGCTTTTCTTACTTTATTTGTATTTTTTTACCTCTATGTTCTGCCTAAGCTTTCCCTCTGGGTCACATGCTGCTAATTGTGCTTGGCAGGTCTGCCGGTGCATAACAGCCCCCTCAGTGACTCCGGGTCTCACCCATCTCCCCCTGTTAGCACAGCACTTCTGCATGCATCACTGCTTTGCATCACTGCTTTGCCCTCCAGCATGCAGCCCCTCTCTCTCTCTCTCTCTCTCTCTCTCTCTCTCTCTCTCTCTCTCTCTCTCTCTCTCTCTCTCTCTCTCTTGGTTTTATTACTTAAGTCCTGCATGTCTCCCTTTTGAGTACTTCTCACGAGATCCACAAACTCATTCTGATCATCTGCTCTTCATGGTTTCTATTGACCTTTTATTAAGAAGGACGGTGGACAAATAGATCTGGGTAAAGGACAAACAAGTTTAAGATGGAACATGATAATAAGACTCGGACTACGTGGGACTATCATTTGGAAGAATACAATTACTGCGATCTAGACGCGCTTTTGCTGTAGCTTTCCCCAAGCCTTATGTTCTAGTATAACCTGTTTCTACTGTGGTTTGTATGGGGCGAGAGATGTGACTGGGTGGGGGGGGGGGTGTTTCGCCTCACAGAGTAAACAGCCCACTGAGCCCCTGTTTCTCCTTTCACGCGATGATGTCATGGTTTGGCTGGCCACTGAAAGGTCAGCCCCCAAGTGTTGAAGTCGTCTTGTCTCTATTGTCTCAGGGAATCAAGAGCGACCTCGTACCTACAGAGACCTTCTTTTTTTTTTAAAGAAGCTGTTGTGACCTCTTGTCCTCCTCTCTGCGGCTGAAGGGTTTTGCTACACACTGTGTGCTCGGGGTCACACCTAGTTTTAACATGGTTTCATACTATCTTAGTGTAATAGATGTTCACAGATAAATCCGTTTGGATGATAAGTAAACCACAGATGTTTTCCGTCCATCCTCCATCGGTGATGGACGGAAAATGAGTTAATGTTTCCCTGGAACAGCCCGGGGGGGAACGGTATACAGATTCCAGTATCTTTGATAGATAACACAAGACAAAACATTCAGTCTCTAGAGGAACAATTGTAGCACAGGTGATAACCTGTTTCAATCATTTATTTCCATCTCCTCAATGGTTAACTTCCTGTGGGGAAGAAAATTCCTGCAGATGGCGGTTGTTGCCGAGGCCTCGTTTGCATTACCAGTCGATCCAGTGACTCGCCTGAACACTATGGTGCGTTCCTTTTTGTTATTGCGATGGTCTGCAGTCAGCAGATGTTGGGTGTGGCTGCGGGCTTTTGACGGTGGGTCGAGTGTCCCGAGGAACCCGCCGCCGCAAAAACCGCGGCGCTGCTGACGCCGGCGAGTCACCGGCAGAGCCGGTCCACGCTCGCCCGCCCGCGTCCCGTCTTGATCACACAAACCTCCCCGGTTTACGCTGCGCATCCTTTGATTTGTTTGGTTGCTGAATCGGGTGTAGCGTTTTGTTTGGGATTGTGCGTTTGCCAAATGGCGAGGCGGCCTGCGCTGCAGTGAGTCATTGGCGATAAGGTCTGATATCTGGGAAGGGAAAACACACCGTGTTCTAGCTTCCCTTTGGAGTCTTTTTTTTTTTATTTCCCTTTTTTTTAAAAGCATAACCACCAACGCGGCTACAACGGAAAGCGCTTACGTTCGGATTCCTCAGTGATGACTTATGGATTTTATTCAATCTTTTATTGCGTATCCTTTTGGTTTCTCAGCTTGGCCCAGTCGATTTTCTTTTTTCTGGCTTTTAAGATGTTCTACTTCACTAATACACTTTATTAGACCTCGAAGGCCGGCGTGTTAGTTGGAGACTGCTGCTGAGTTTGTTGCGTCTCCTGGTTCTGTGCCGGTATCCTGCCTCAAAAGGTAAAACGCTCAGCCAGCTATTAGTTGTTAGGGAGACGGAGGGTGTGGGGTGGGGGGGGGGGGGTGTTTGAGACCATGAATGCAGTGAAATAATAAAGTGGTTAGCTCACTCCGAAAGCAACAGATTCAAATAATACTCTCCCTATATGAAGAACTAACATTGTATATTCCCCTGTTCTTTATTCTTGGACATGATCATCTCTCTGCTCCGGGCCTCTCTTTGGTTCACAGGAGTGTCACCTTTCACAATAAGCTCGGCCACGGGGGGGGGGGGGTGAAAGGAGACTTGCTTTTGACTCGTTAATCATTTCGCAGGAACGATGAGGACATCATCAAGACCGTTGGCGTCACTGGTATTTAAACTGAGAGTACCAGCGAAAGAGAAAATCGCCGGTTCTTCTTTTCACTAATGGCTCCGTTAGCTCGGGCTCCCAAACTCCCCCCAGTTTCCACGGATACCGCGAAGCGGTAGCCCTGGTTCCCCTGTGCATGTGTATTGCTTCGCCCGTATGCATGTGTATATGTTTTGCATTGAGACCATGTTTGTCTCGTCCACGTCAGCCTGGTTTTTACATGGCTGGGATCAGGCTTTGCATAGTGATAGGTTCCTCCGTTTAGCCCCCCCCCCCCGATGAAGGGCCTCTGCCGCTCGCCTTATACAGTATGTAGTCAGGCTGAAAGATGGAATTGTTTTTGTTTCTACATGTTTTGTCTTTCCGGCTGAACAGCGAGTGGAAAACTTTGAAGGCCTCGGCGGCGGGTTTTCTTTTTCCCCAAACATCTTTTGATTTGGATCGGTGTCAACCAGCGGAGATTCGGTAGCTTTGTTTTCCGTTCGTGGGGTAGAAAAGTGGACAAAGAGACAAACCTCACTAACAGATGAAGGGAGTTCCGGGCCTGTTGACCTGAGCCACTTTGTGTGTTGTTTGTGTAAACAAACCGAAGCCACAGAGTTCCTGCTGCAGCTGAACCACTGGAAGAGATTCTGTGACTTCTTGATAAGAGTACATGTCCGAAGACAGAGACTTTGTGATAGTTGACGGCTGTAAAGGTCAGGCCATCGGGCTTTTATTTCAGCACCATAGCAGTGTTTTAGCTAGAGTCACAGCCGTTTTACCTGTAAGGTTGGACTGGTTTTGAAATGTTTTGTGTTTCCCGAGCAGATCTCCAATCCAGAAGCCACCTCCAGTGGCTAAAGCGACACTGACTCTGTGTTCCTGTCCTGCTGTTTTTTCAGATTGTGCCGTGAACGTTCACAAGAACTGCAAGTCTCTGCTTGGTGAGTGCACCAGCAGCAGGAATAAGGTAAACACGACACCGCGGCGTAGAAAAACAGGAACCCCGGCTGTAATCAAGTCTCGCTAGTTCGCTGGAGCCGACCCGTCAAAATAAAAGTGAAACCAAACGTTGCCCACAGCAGACATCAAGTCTTACTTTCATGGTCCTTTAATTTATGACTGCCACAGTTTTTTGCGCCGCCAAATAAACACTGTTTGCTGGATTTTTCCTCTGTCTTCAGCTTAGTAAACAGACTGTTATCTTGTGTAGTTTTCAGCTCCTTCTCTGACTGACTTTTATTGTAATATAATATACCCATTTTTCCCATGACGTTGTTTGACCTAATATTCTTTTTAGTTTTTTTTCATGATGTTTTGCACTTTTTTCTAAATTCCTCATTTACCTCAACAGAGAGATTCTTCGCACCAATCAGGATCTCTGAATCGTGGTAAGCAGAACGTGCAGATGTGCACCGTGTACATCTGGCTCACCACCGTATCGATTGAAGTAATGAAACTGATGGAGAGCGGTGTGGTTCCCATGTTGCATATTAAAAAGCAGGATTCCACTGTGGTGGTTTGCAGAAGATGAAAAAAAAAGAACTCTCATGACATCTGTAGATGGACTTGTCCTCTTTCTTTCTCCTAACTGCATGTGTGGGTCTCTTGTCTGTGTGTCTGCCTACACGCTGAGTGCAAAGGGGGTGATAGGCCTCCAGCAGATTGCAGCTAAAGGTGATGATTGGCCATTGTTGACAAAAAGCCAGGAACTTTACCTCTGGTTCAATTATTGTCTAAACCCAAGATAGATTTTGTTATTTTGTACAAATTCTCCACCGTAGATTGTTTTTTTTTTTTATACAGTGCCGCTCAAGTTATGGATCTTTGTGTCGGATCCATCTTGACAATTTTTCTTCTTTCTTGTACTTAATAAACGATCGGATTGAAGGTAATCTGACTTGTTAAATGTGCAATGTGCTCTCATTCATTATCGTTAAGTGGTCCGTCGATTGTAACATTCAGCAGGCCCTGCTGCATGCGATTGAACCCGCCGGAGACGTGTGCGGCTGCGGCAGCTGCTAAAGTTAATCTCCTGTCGCGGTTGTTATTCTACTCCGAGCAGCTGGAGTCCGGTCGGCCTCCACCGATTTCTCCTCTTGTTCTGCTTGGGTCAATCAGTGGCTCGTGCAGGGTGTCGGGGAGAGAGGAATCGAGGGGGGGGGGGGCCTGAAGTCAGAAATTTCGACAACAAGAGTGAGAAATGAGTCACTAAGGGTCTGGGCGGGTGGCATATATAAAGATAAACCAGGGATGAGGCATCCTTCTGCTTCTCCTAGGTTACACCAGTAAAGGCACATCACTTATTGCGTTTGCAATAATACCTGCTACCGATTATTGATTCTCACCTTGGAGTTGTCGTAGAGCTTATTTTGTTCCCAATGGAGCTGGCAGCAGTTAGCAAAGCCACTACGCGAACCACGGGGGCCTCCAAACGTTGCTCCAGGACGGCCAAGCTCTCCTCATCGTGGGGTCTGTCCAGACATGTTGGTGTTCGGGTGTTGCTGCACCGCGACCTGACCACCTGCCGATTCCTCCGATCCCTGCCTGGATCATGGCTCAAAAAATACTGGGGTCGCCTGGTAAAGAAGTCAAACAAACAGCCGCCCACCTCAACGTCCTCTTCTCCCCCTCGTCCGACGTCTCGCTCTCTCCCCTCCATCTGTGTCCCCGCGTCTCCTTCCTCGGGATCCTCTCGTTTTCTCCTTTCACCCGCGTCTCCGTGTTTTTCCTCGCCAGCGTTAAAGGACCGGGAGCGGGAGCATTCGGGGCAAGCCTCATCGCAGCCGCTGGATGGCCACCCAGGATTTCATAGCACCCCAGGCATGACCGTTAGTTTGTGGGGACCAAGCAGCCAAAGCGCCACCGCAGCCTCCGTCCTCGGTCACAGCCTCCGTCACCACAACAGCTCAGGGTGAGTATTTCTGTCTACTTTATCACACCTCCACCGGACGTGGAGATTGTCTGATTAGTGCAGAAACATTTTTTTACATTGCTGTCTTTCATTGTAATCGTAAGAAAAAAAACACGATTGTTCTGTAATGACAGGATTTATTTATATATATATATATATATATATATATATATATATTAATTCATCTGAAATCGAGAGCACCAGTCAGAAACGTTCTCATTGAATAAGAACAATGTGTCCAAACTTTTGACTGGTCCTTGATAAATTTGTCAAACGCCTGCTGTATGTTAATGCTGGATATTTTTATATTCTTTGATGCTGAAATACTATTTCCTCTGTACCATCATGAGATGCGTATTTATAGTTGACCAATCAAGGAGAGTTCTTTTTTTTTTTTATATATATATATAGAAAGACAATGTGAGACGGGAAGGCGGTGTGGGAGAGCGAGTTGGAGGCAATGGGAAGTTGTAAACGAGCAGAATACAGCAAATGTTAGATGGGAAATAAGTAGAGAGGAAAGACTGAAAAATGTAGCTCCCTGTGTTGTTGTTGTTGTTTTTGTTTTTGTGGTTAATTAAATGAAATAAAAGTCACTGTTAGGCACTAGCGCAAGCTCCTGGGATTATTTTGTTTTGGTGTCAGCATGTATGCCGCCTTGGACTTGTGGTTGTCGTTCCTCAGATTCCTCCCCGGGGAGATGGATGAGACGGATGCTATCCGCCCCAAACGCTGCAACGAAGACGCCATCTCCCTCGCTCCCTCCACCACCGAGTCCATCATCGTTGAAGGTGGGTGGACTCTCCGGGGGTGGGGTTGAGCCTCCGCTTCTCCACCCTTGGTTGTGACCGCAGGCTCAGCTGCAGAGTTGAAGCTTGTCCAAAGGGAGCTTTCTTAAATCCTGGGGAGGAGGATGTGTTGGTGTGTTTTGTGGAGTCAGGCTTGACCTTCGCCTGTCTCATTAAGTCCTAGTGTGTGGGAGAGGAACACGGGCTAAGTGGGCACTAGTTTACTACAAACAAAGCGCTACCGCAGCGTACTACGCCAGTACTCGCTGGGGAGCATGTGAATTATTCTTATGTGAATTACTACTGAAGAATAATAATAACGAGGCAACGGCACTTATCCCGAGGACAAATTGTGTTATTGGATCACAATTGGATCATTCATGTTTTTACCATGTCTAATTTTCAAGACAAGACGTGGCAGCACAACAGTGAACATTTCTTGTGATGATTCACAGCTGGTAAAGGCAGAGCTATTTATAAGAGCATCATCTCTTGAATACCATTGTCATTACATTACATTTCATTTAGCTGACGCTTTTATCCAAAGCAACTTACCATAAGTGCGTTCAACCATAGGGATGCAAACTCGGAAGAACAAGAAACAAGATTGTTCACATACGAATGCTAGAAAACGTAGGAAATTAAAGTCCTCAATATTAAGGACATGTTGCTTTTGTCTTTTAAAGGAAATAAGACTTGTTAAATCCACACTGTTTTCCTCCAGGGCTGCTGTCTCTCATTCTCTAACCTCTTCTTTCTTAAGTTAAGACCCTGACCTAAACATAGACCCCCCCCAACTTAACGCCAAACTCCTCTGTAAAATAATACTGAAAGTTGTTATATTTTAATCCCCACTTCTCGTCTTCTCAGATGCTCACTATGCAGCAGTGCGGGCCGATCTGGAGTCCGATGCCCAGGACCTGGAGGTAGAATCATGGAGTTTGGCGGTTGACCAGCAGTACGTTAAGAAGCACTCTAAAGAAACAGTGAAGCGACAGGATGTGATTTATGGTGAGTGAGATTGTTAGGTTGCGTTTACACCGATTGGGTAGACGCAAAATTCTAAATACAACTTTTGCACATATTCAGTCACACTCCATAAGACCTGTTCACGTGGCAGAATATAATGGTGTAACCTCATGTCCTCACACAGAGCTCATGCAGACGGAGATGCACCATGTGCGAACTCTGAAGATAATGCTGCGCGTGTATGTCCAAGAGTTGAAGGACAAGCTCCAGATGGACGCTGGCAAGCTGGACTGTCTGTTCCCCCAGTTGGAAAACCTCCTCGAGCTTCACACACATTTCCTGTCTCGTCTCAAAGAGAGGCAGCGGGAAAACTTTGTTTCGCCCAACGACAGGAACTACGCCATCAACAGACTGGCGGACATTCTGATTTCTCAGGTAGGGAGGCGATACGCGGGCACGGGCCTGTCGTGCTTTCGTCACATGACAGAGTTGTAGACCGCATAGAACATGTGCCACATGGGTCCGCGCACCAACTGCCCAAACCGAACGGTGGTTTCCTTTTGTTCTCCAGTTCTCCGGGGAGATCGGAGAAAGGATGAAAGAGAGCTATGGGGATTTCTGCAGTCACCACACCGAGGCTGTCAGCTATTACAAAGAACAGCTGCACAACAACAAAAAATTCCAGAACCTCATACGGGTAAGGAGAATTAGCCTCACGTTTTTTGTGATGTCCGATTGAATCCACTGCTCGTCTGTAGCCGAGTGCAACGTTATATCAAATTTTTCCCGTTTCCGCCTCAGAAAATCAACAACCTCTCCATTGTGCGGAGGTTAGGAGTGAGCGAGTGTATTCTGTTGGTGACGCAGCGCATCACCAAGTACCCCGTACTAGTGGAGCGCATTCTGCACAACACCGAAGGTCCAGTATTCCCCATTTGTGTTAATAAATAAATAAATGCCCATTGAGGAGAGTAAAACCACAGATTTAGTGAGTAGTAACTTAACGCGTTGTTGTTTTCTCTCTCTAGCGGGGACAGACGAGCATGAGGACCTGACTCGGGCACTGGGTCTGATTAAAGACACCATCGTTCAGGTTGACACGCTGGTTAATCTCCACGAGAAGAACTCTCGACTCCGGGACATAAACATCAAGATGGAGCCAAAGGCACAGGGAAAGATCAAAGATGGCCGAGTGTTTCGCAGAGAGGACTTGGCACAGGGCAGGAGACGTTTGCTTCACGAGGGCACCGTCAACTGGAAAGCTGCTTCTGGCAGGCTCAAAGGTATCATATGGCCTGGTCAAACCACTAATCTAAAATATACACGCTAGGTGTACAATTTCGTCCGTTTTGAAGAGTTTTTAAATTAACATGCATATCCCATACATATGTAATCTCTTCCTTCCAGATATTCTTGCAGTGCTCCTGTCAGATGTGTTGCTCCTGCTGCAAGAGAAGGATCAGAGATATGTATTCGCTGCAGTGGTGAGGGATTTATCAGTGTGCGGTAACAAGTGGGAGCAGGATTGAATCAATAATACTCTCTAATATTATAAATTAAAATTGTTTTATATCAAGTACCGTTAACCAAAAACCTTTCTTTCCCTTTACCTGTCCGTTCAGGATAACAAGCCATCGGTGATCTCCCTTCAGAAACTGATTGTCAGGGAAGTGGCCCATGAGGAGAAAGCCATGTTTCTCATCTGCGCCTCCTCCAATGAGCCAGAGATGTACGAGATCCACACCGCTGGCAAGGAGGAGCGGAACACCTGGATGACACACATACGGCAAGCTGTTGAGAGGTAGCTCATAGAGAAGAAACACGCAACCGTTTGTTACTGTTATTTTACATTCTGTGAACATCCCTAAATGCATCAGAAATGTGATGGGACTGTACCTCTCCACATCTGTAATGTCTTTGGTCCTGTCCCGTCTTAGCTGTCCTCATACAGAGGAGAGGCTGTTCAGTGAGGAGGAAGAGGCACGAGCTTCCAGGTTCAAAGAGTTTCAAGGTAACTGCAGTTTAAATGAGTAATGACTAAATAATGTTTCATAAAAACCCTCTGGAAAATCCTGTAGTTGACGTAAGAGGCCACAAGGAGGTGCTCACGCATCGTTTTAACATAAAATTGTTAGAAGTTGTCTTCACATTTTCTACAAATCTCATCTCAGCAAGAGTTATTTAGGACGACAAAAACTTCCCTAATGCTCGGTGAGATTTGGGTGTCGTAAAAAAATAAGGGTTGTTTTACAAGTGCAGGAGTGAGCATGTGACAACGCCACCGCGGTTTCTTTGTCCGTTGTCCGATTTAACTCCTCTCCCCGTCTACTTCACCCATTCATTTGTCCTTGTAGAGCGGCTGAGCCAGAAGGATGCCGTGGTTGTCCAGGCTCTCACTGAGAAGCTGCAGCTGTTTGCCGACATGGCAGCGTCTGTGGCCGGTCTAGAGGACACAGCTTCTCGTTCCAGACTGCTGCTTCGAGGGGACGCCTCAGACCTCCAGCAGGGAGAGGCTCTGCTCAAAGGAGCTCTCACTGAGGGTAGGATGACGCCGCATAATGTGTATGTGTGTGTGTGTGTGTTTGTGTCTAAATGTTCCATCTCTTCCACTTCAGTGGAGAACCTCCAGAACCTGCTGCAGTCCGGAGTGAGGGAGGACTCCCCAACCTCTCGGCTGGACGAGGGCAGCGGTTCCGGGCTCCTGCCCAGGCGAGCAGATACCTTCGGCGGCTACGACAGCAGCCCCGCCATCATCAGCAAGAGTGAGTGCAGCACTATCGGTGCCCCGAGGAAGTCCATCTAATGGATTTGCGGATGCATTTCGGCGGCTTTTATGTCATTAATAAAAGATGAATTGTCAACAAATGTCATTTCTTGATCTGTTTTTATTGGTCAAACTCATGTGTTTGCGAGTGGCACTATATCTGTTTTGCCTCGTGTGTGTTGGTCACCGTGTGCCTTTTCCTTGTGCGTCGGTGTCTGTGCCAGATGGCAGCGTGAAGAAGAAGTTTTCTGGCGAGACCAGAAGCCGAGATCGAAGCCAGAGAGCCAGCTCTGACCCGCAGCTCAAAGACCTGTGTGGCAGCCACGCCCTGGAGCCGACGGTAGGCGCTCGACACGCACACAAGACAAACCGCACATCTCGGGGATGAGTCACAGCGTTGTTTCCTGTAAATAGTAATGACCAGACCGAGTCCTCTGGAAAGATCCCACGTGATGTTTACTGTAAGCCTGCTCTCGCAGGTCACTACATTTGTTATAAATAGATAAACGACTGGACAAAACAAGGAGCAGGATGTTGGGCAATACGGCATTTAACGACACAAAGAGTTTTTCTCTCTGTCTCTGTTGTGATTACAACTGTACGCTGTGAAAAGGTTCATACCACATTGCCCAATTTGTGGTCCTATGAAAGTCACTTAAATAGATTTGTCCTTATTTTTTTATATTCCAGCTATCCTCAACTGTCTCCTCTCCGTTTCGCTCTAAGGAACACACAAAATTGCCCTTGTTGAATGGCTCACAAATATTTGATCAATTCTTAATATCTTGCACTGCTAATCTATAACATCAATGTCGTAGAAACTGGTTTACAAACATGATTTGTCATAGTAATTGTTTTCTTTTTTATCATAGTTGCTAATAATGAATAAATAATACAAAAAATGCTGCTTAGTGTTTTTAAATTGCATTTAAAAATGTTCTCCATCTTTTTTCCCCATGTATTACTGTAAATTCTCCTGTATACACCCCTTAAAGTGCTTGGGCTGTTTTTCTGACCTGCTGTGTTGCTGTTGCTCAGGTTGATGAGAGCTGCTGCTCTCCTGCCAGATGGAACCGCATCTGGTCCAACTCCTTCCCCGAGGCCGAGGTGAGCTCTCCTTCTCTGATCCGTCACCTTGAGCTTTACGCTCACAGCCATGCCTTCTGAACTTCAGAGATGAGGATAAGTTGGCACGTTACAAATGCCGAGTAGCTTTGTCGATTCTGGTAGTTCTTTGGTTGTGAGAAGCTTTCCTTTTGTCTCTTTTCTAGTTCTTTGACAGAGTGCTGATGCTCTCCCAAAGGCTCTATAGTCTGCAGGTAACACCGCCCCTTCTACAGTTAATGAATAAATGCAGTCAGTAGCATGCATGAGTTGAAATTTGGCATATCGGTATGTTTGCAGAGAAACTTTTTTTGTCATAATTTAGCATTTGTTTGCAGTTTGTCTCACTTCAACTCGATAACTTTGAATGGTGCTGAATGTCGGCTCCACCGTATAGCATGTAAACATAGTCTTGGCTCCCTAATGACCCGGTGTTGTCTCTGGCGTCAGGCCATCATTTCGCAGCAGGACAGCCACATCGAGCTGCAGCGGGCCTCATTGACGGAGCGGGCCGCCCTGCCCGGCCGCCACAGAGGGAACGTGCTCCTGGAGCAGGAGAAGCAGCGCACTCTGGCCCTGCAGAGGGAAGAGCTGGCCAGCTTCCACAAGCTGCAGGCTCAGCACCGGCAGGAGCAGCATCGCTGGGAGAGGGAGAGGGAGAGACACCGGCAACAAGTGGAAGCCACCGAGGCCCGACTCCGACAACGGGAGGAGGAGTGCAGGCGGCTGGAGGTGGGTGGAAGTGCTCTGTCACACCGGGCGGAATCCCACTGCGTTGTATTTAGGTTTAGAGTTTCATTGATTTATACTGTTCATATAGCATTCCATTTTGTTTGACTCAAATACAAATAGCTTCAAGAAAAATTCCCAACAAAACAAAAAAAGCTATTAAGAAAAATAATACATGATGTATTTTGATAATGACGATATTCCACACAAACGAACACCGCTTGCTCTATTGATGCAGGAGCATCTCGCAGAAGAGCGGAGGGAGCTGGAGAGTCAGAGGGAGACGTACCAGCAGGACCTGGAGAGGCTGAGAGAGTCCACCAGAGCTGTGGAGAAAGAAAAGGAACGCCTGGAACACCAGAAGAAGATCAAGAGGAAGACTATTGAGGTGGGAAGCATGTTGCAGAGCTGGAAAGTGTCTCCGTACGATAAAAGTCAAGCTAGCTAGCTATTGCTAGCAGGGTTTTTTAAAAAGAGAATGTTCTGATTTTTGACAATAAGTGTTTGTATGGATGTGTTCACGTTCATTTCTCAGTGTTCAGTCAGCATATTAGCAGCCACACACACAACTTGAAAGCTACTATGTGATTCATCCTAGATACCGGAGCATAGTTTTCAGTGAACCCGGGTATCGCCGCCTGTTTCCTTTAGTTGTTTAGTTTGGCAGCTCATAAATCCTTGTTTCTGGGTTTTTACGTCAACACCCGGCAGCTTTTACGCGTTATTCTCTTGCTGGCAGATAAAAATGACGCGGAGGCACCATCACACACAAAAACCGTTGACAGAAAGTGATTAATTACTTTTTCCTCCTCGTGCTCTGCCTCTATAATTACTTTCATTAACAAACCTGAAATTGTAGGTCATAAAAAACGATGTCACTGCATCTGCAAGTTGTGTGGAAGAAAGTGTGGATTGAGGCTGACGGTGTTTTGCTGGGTGACTTTGAGGGGACGAGGTAGAATAGAGAGCTGTGCTGCTGGGGACGCTTTCTTCTTATTAAGAAGAACGACACGCGACGTTAAGAAGAGGCTTTCTCCTCATTCCCAGTTTCCTCGCATCATTTTTTTTCTCCTTCCATTCCGTGGGCATGCAGCCTGTACCCACACATTCAAGGGGGAACTGGTTTCAGCTTCCACAGCCTGATTGGTGGATGGATGAATAATGAACACATGAGAATGAACCTCCTTGTGCTGTCCTAGAACGACAGGGCTCATTGTTGGACGTTTCGTGGGAGGGAAGATCCACTGGCTGTAATATAATGCCCGGCGCTAATAGATCCATCAGTTATGCTACTTAACATCAACCTTTAGTGTTTTCAAAGGCACTTTAAGTGATTTACTAAAGGGTTACTGCAAATGGTGGCAGTTCTTCTCTACCTAAATCAGCCAGCTTTTTATTTTTATTTTTTATCTTTTCACTTCAGTTTTTGTCAACTAATCCAGCAAATGAAAGACCTGAAATATATAAAATAACATACAATTTCAGTTTTTCAAGTTTTTTAGTAAGAAATACAAAAGGGGGCAATAAAACCATTTATTTTAGCCTATTTAAAAATCATGAACACAATAACTTATTTAAAGTAAAAACAACCACAGACTTTGTCTAAGGCAACATTAATTAATAAACATTAATGTATGTCTCTTTGTCATGAAAACAACTGACAACTAACCAGCTACAGTCTGGTATTATTTTTAGGCAAAATCCTTCCATGTCATTTAGCTGACGCGTTTAACCAAACCGACTTACAATAAGTGCGTTTCAACCATAAGGATACAAACTCAGAAGAACAACAAACAATAGTGTAATTTCATCAAACAAGCTGACAGCTTGCAATAGATAAGAGCCATTATTAATACATATTGAGTGCTACAATTTGTTTGTCTTTTTAGTCGAGGTAGAGTCTGAAGAGGTGTGTCTTTAGTTTGCGGAGGAAGATGTGAAGGCTCTGTGATCATATAAACCTTCTTGTTAAAAGTCTTCTTATCTGGTAGATTGTCACCTGTTGTAAATTGCACGTCAAGTCTCTTAACACTTGAGTCTCGGTCCCTTTAATAATAATTAAACTGTCCTGCATCATGTACACTATGAGTCCATGTAAAACACGCCCAATGATCAGATCAATGACTCATTAAAGGAAGCCGGAACCTTTCAGCTGGATGAGTCAGCGTGTTCTTCACAATCTCTCCTCGTGCCCTCTGTACAGACTCGCTGTACCAGCTGCATAGGCCTTTTTCCTGGAAGTCGGACCGATCACCAGAGGACATCTCGTGATCGCCGTAGCCGTTTCTCTAATTGCAGCGCGTCTCCTGTGATGTGACTAGTCCCTCTCTGCTGTGTGACATTCCTACCTGCCCAACGGCTCGTCATCCTGCATGCCAGGCGCAGTAACTGAGGGATGAAACAATGGCAGGCGATTTCAAGTCCTCGCTTGAATCCCCTGCCAGCCAACACACACACACACACACAAAAAAAAAAAAGTTATTGGTTTACTGTAGCGTTGCATCCTCAGACATCTGACCGCCCATCAACCTTCCAAAGGATGTCGTGGTAACAAATAATTTCAATGACATGTCTGACCTCAAGACGTACACAAGCAACTGACATGATTTATTGCACTTGTTATCTCAGAAGGCGACTGAGTCGTACCGAGAACACGAAGTAACTCCTGAGAAACCAAAGCCGGCGGCTGAGTTGACCTCATGCACTGAGCAATGCAGGGACCGCGGTAATTACAGAAGCCTTCGCCGGAACAGTGATCGTAAGGGAGATTGTTGTGTGGTTTGTTTGTTTGTTACATGGACTGGAAGATAAGAGCCCAAGCATATCAGATCCGGCCCATATCGGTCCGGCATCACAGTAAGTCACCTCGTGATGTTTGTTACAGCCAAGTAGTACGTTTTGCACACATGCTCATGTATGGCTTGCATACTGTTGCCCAAGTGCTATTGGAATTTCTTGGCTGCGGTCACGGGAGATTTTGGAAGGGTGGTTGCGTCAAACACATCAAACACACTCTTCATCGGCCGTGACCTCAGGATTTGTTCCAGGCTTCGGGCCAGCCTGATATCAACAGACATTTAATCACCACCGCCACCTGACATTAAGACGCATCAGCAAACCAGGAGGGCTATGATTAGGCCTCATAAAAAAAAAAAAGGTGTGTGTGTGTATGTTTGGGGACATAAACGAGTGTTTGTGTAAGACTGGTGCAAGTGGCGGCATGTCCTGACTTTAGAGGAACTTCTCTTTCATGTGTTATCTCATATGATCACAGTTGTCAAGGAATGAGTTATGATCTGGCTTTTTTATTTTTATTTCATGGTATCTGTTGCCATAGAGCCTCGTGTCTGATTGCTCTACAGTCCTTATGAATGCAAAGTCATGAAGTGTGTTAATAGTTGAGGATATAGATGAAGTCGGCCATTGAATGCTAGTAAAAAAAGAAAAAAAGGCCAGACGTTCTTTATGGGGAAATTAATAAACATTTAAACTTATAAATTCCTTTGGGCAAAGCACTCAATTTAGCTCCTGGTGGGAATAACCACATGACCACCAGTGTAAATTGGTAAAAACAAACAAAAGTAGAAAAGGTCAGCCGTGAAACCCGTGACCTCTATCCGTGTTTTTAACACCGAGTCAGCGCTTCTTCAGTTTGGCTGATTTACGATGCTGATGAGTGTGTTCCTGTGGTGTGAAAAGCCCCTGAAGAGTAACTCTTGTACACACACCTAGATTCCTGTGACTCAGCCTACTAAGTGCTTATAGAAGAACTAAGATAGAATCTGCGCTTGAGGGAAGGTATTTTCTCTTCACGCCATCTGCCAAGCAAGCTATCCTTGCCACACACTGTATGCGATGCTGCTACAGAAATCTTATTAAACGACACGTAGAGCTGTGCATCTCGTATGGTTCCGGTCGTCAATTCTTCAGATGTGCTTAATGTGTAACGATTGCTGTAATCATTGACGAATCACGTGGATCATCACTGCTCCTCATCGTCTCTGCTTACATGTATCATAGCAATCACTTGGACATCGTTTTGATTTGGAATTAAACCAATTTAAGGGGAACATTTTTGCTGCTTGCACCCATTCACCACCGACCGGAGCTGCACACATACAAGTACTCAAGTCGGTATCCCCCCCGACGTTATCGTGCCACGTAGTATCGGGTGCAGGTGAGATCCAGAGTCTTTGTCCCGCCGCTGTGACGTTGTTCACGGATTCTGCAGCTCGCGTTTTGCGAGTATCCAGGCAGTTTTCGGATTGAGGGAAACTGGGCTGTATGATTAGCCAGTCCGAGCCCGTCATCGACAGGAGCCTCTGGACGGCAGCCAGTGCTAATTGTTAATCCGCCTGTCAGTCTTTGCTTGTTGTGCTCTGCGGCTTCCGCACAGTTCACTGACCTGGAAACCTGCCGCTGAGAGAGCCGGCCACCTTGTTGTGGGAACAATGCAACATCTGTGTGTCAAGACGAGTGAGGGGGAAAATGATGCAGGGGATGAAGAAAAGGTGCTTTTTGGAGGGGGGAGGTGGAGTCTTTTCCCACCGCTGGGCCCGCCTCTCTCTGCCTCGGCTCCGGTCATGCTCCGCTGCTACACACACAAGTCTGCCTTTCATAGCCCTGTGGAATACTGTCCTCATGCGTTGACAATGTCCACTTTGTCCGGCATCTTCATCAATCATGTAGCACGTGTCCTGCATACCAAACGGAAGAGTGACGGACTTCTGCCAGACTTAAACGCGCTGGTGGTGCATGTTATCGGCAGGTCTTTATTTTTATATCCCAGATCAAGTTACGTTGTGTCGTTAGCTCTCTGATCCCGAGCCTCCTGCTCCTGCTGTTGGGCTCAGCATTATGGGCCGGGCCCCCAGCAGCTCGGTGTCTTTGTGGGCTCCCGGTGGCGAGGTGAGGAGGAGGAGGAGGAGGTGAAGCCCCTCTGACTGCAGTCGGCCGGCAGCTCCGAGCCGAAGGAGTCTCATTACGTCGGAATCTGACACTGTGGCGCTAATGTAAAGCATTCGGAAAAGCTTTATAGAAATAGCCACTGTTTTATTTATGTAGGTTATAGAGAAGCATCAAGTTTCAGAACCAGTTAAAAATCCTTAAGTTAATACAAACATACATACTAGTTAATCAACTAGCAATTTACCATTAGTAACCACTATTTATTTGAAAAGATTCACATGTGATTCCCTATACTGAATGAATATGTACTATCCGTCCTGTCTTTTTAGTGGACACTTTTACATGTTGGAGGATTTCAAAAAGCTCTTTTCAGATGGGAACTCATGAACATACTTTAATCATCTTAATCTTGTAATAACTTCTTGCTAGCGTTGGTACAGTGGGAATAACATGGTCTTTGAAAAGATTTCAATCAAGCAAACCAGAACACATAATGTATTATATCGTAAATGAATAGAGAATTGTTCTTGTTACCTTTTGTATTGACGCTTTGATTGATTGTGTGAAGCTCACGAAAGGTCAAAACGTTACAGACGGGCTTTAAACCGTCCGGCTAGAATAACACTGAAGACATGCGTATTATGCAACACGTGTGGTATTACCAACACAAACAAACAACCACGCTGCTCTATTGTAGCAGGAACCGGCCCGGTTAGTCTGCGTGAACGCAGATTACATGACAACAGTGAACCATCTCTGGACCTTTTTTCTCCTCAGTCTAGTAATTAAGTGGACAATGTGGTCAGCGTCTTCTACCCACTGATGTCATGAGTCGTTTTCTTGTTCCCCTTCTTGTCTAACAGCCTGTTTTGTTAGACACGCCTTTATGTGCACAGGGACTATTAAGGGTTTTATGTTTCTCGTGTGTGTGTGTGTGTGCGTGCGTGCATTGTCCTTGGGTCTCTTGGAACACATCAAAAGCCTTTTACCAAAGCGTGTGCTCAGCAGAAGCGGTTGCATGTGTTTCTGATTCCCTCTGTAGCCCGTGAATACTCTGCTACTCAGCAGATTGTGTTGGCGTAATGACCGCGTCGCACAGACAATTTATAGTGGGCATCTGTTTAGGCGCGTGTGTCTTCTGTGAAAGATTGCCTTCAGTTTTGTTTCTTTCTGCACACGTATTGGCTCATACATAACTAGTAAACGGCATGCGCACACACACACACACACACAGCATTCAAAGTGTGCGTTCCACAGCTCATGATTCCAAACCGCATATGACCACAATTCTGAATATTCCAGAGCAAAGTTGAGAGGCAGTTCCTTTAGAACTGAATATACCGACTATGTTACGTGACGACGTTTGCAACAATTAAAGGAGGCTTTAATCCGTCCTCCTCCTCCTCCTCCTCCTCCTCCTCCTCCTCCTCCTCCCAGGTGGCTCCTTTGTCTGGCAGCCTGAACGGGGAGCTGCTCCTGTCCTCGGGCCTCAACACCTTCCCCAGCGTCTCCGACCTGCCCCTCCCTCAGAAGCCCCTGGTGCGGGCCAGCCTCTCGGTCGCACCGGCCGACTACCTGGAGCGCCCCGAGGTGATGTTGCGGCGGGAGGCCGGCTCCTCCACCCTGCCGCCGAAGACGGTGCCGATTCATCTCTTCAGCACCACCAACCAGCAGCACAAGCTGGTGGGGGTGCAGCAGCAGATCCCCACCAAGTTGGCGGCCTGCGGCGCCGGCGGCGGCAAAGGAAAGGGGGGCAAGATCGGCAAAGCCTCACATCGCACCGACAGCACTGGTGAGACGGAGTTTGACGGGACGAGCTGCAACTAGCGCCGCTCCTCCTCCACCTGGCTTCGGGCTCCACCCGTGTTTCTTTCTCACTTCATGTATTAACTTCTCCCGGTGATGATCAACAGTAACTGAAGTGCACATACGTCTGTACACGTGAGTGTGATTGATAAACGGTAATGAACACCGTCAGAGGTTGGAATTCCACGTCGGAAATGAGCATAATGCATTTTTTGATTAATCTGTTTTTCATTTGTCATTTTGTACAGTCGGCAAAATCCATTTAATTCACTTCAGCTTAAGAGTGACTTCGTAAACGTCCAAAACTCATTCATGTTACATTTACTGCAATGTAGGAGAGAGAAACCAGCAAAGTATCACATTTGAAAAGCTGGAATTATTCAAGTCAAGTTTTAATGCAAATGCAACCAAAATGATTCACAGATTATTAGAATATTTTCCGATTATTTTTCTGTTTACAAGACTTTATTATTTATTTTTACTTTCATATGTTTGCATGTATGGTAGTCTTGTAACTGATGTTTTTTAATATAATAAACATGTAAAGGATGATTGGGAGTGCATGACTTTCTAAAATATTAGGTGCATTGAGGTTTTCTCCTCTCGCAGGTGATCTGTAACGGTGATGCGCTTTGTCTTTTAAAAAAAACATTTTCCTCGACATACAAGCCATCTGTCCCTGACATGAGCTTGACCCGATCAGCATGATTTAGGCGGCTGATTAGGATCACATTAGGAGTCTGGATTGGGTTAGCCATCTCCTTTTATCAAATAGCGGCTGAGAGAGGCTACGCTTTAGTTTACCGATGCAATTTAATTTTACAATTAAATCCCCTTTTTGTCTTTACTCCTGCGTCCTCCCCCCCCTGCCCCTTCTAGCCTCAGTGGACATGAAACAGATGCTGCCTCTGAAGCTGTCTGCCCGAGATGACAACACCCTGAAGGCCAAGCGTTCCGTCAGCCCCCAGCAGCAGCTCTCGCTGTCGCCTCCCCCGCAGCCTCTTCCCCTGCATCATCACGCGGGTACCTTTTTTTTCTTTAAATAAGCACCAGCGCACAAAAAGCACTTCCCTCTTTGCTCCGTCCGGACAAAACCCGAACGCCGTCTCCTCTCGTCCGTCTTTGCCAAGCGCGTTAATTCAATTTGCTTCTCACAGACACCGTCACGTGACACAATGACATTCTCCACCTGGGCCAGCCGGACCCCACCCCATCACGTTCCTCTCTTAAAGCTTGCATTCATGCCTGGGCCTCGCCCTGTGTAAACACCTATCAATTTCACGTGGCTCGCTGTGATTAATGGCGGGCTGTACTGCTGTCACAGCCATTTGATCGCTTTAATCCTGAGCCCTCACAATTACCAGTGACAAGAAACACTGGCAGGATTTCAGGTGCTTAAGCTCAGCTTTATTAAACAGGCACAAAGGATCAACGTGTTGGCCCCTTTTTAATGCCGTTTTCTGAGTAGTCCCTTGTTCTCTAATCGCCTCTCTTGTTTATCTGTGCCAGATCCACTCAGTCCTGCAGACCACGCCGGCCCAGACGCCCAGTCCCCTTCCTCCGTCAGCATCGCCCACCCTCAAAGTCTCCAGAAGCCTCCCATGCCTCCCGCGCAGTCCCATGCTCAGCCGCCCGCGCAGCCGCCCCCCACCATCCCTCCCAACTCGCAGACCAGCGGCTGCCTCCACCTGCAGCCGCGGGGCCTCAGTCCGAACGCCCCGGCCCGCGTCCAGGTAAACGTTCACGGGCTCAGCCACAGCCACAGCATGCCGCCAGCGTACAAGACCGCCGCGGAAGATCTCAACAAGGAGGACGTCATCTTCTTCTAAAGTCCGGTCTGGTGAATGATGAATGGGGGGGGGGGATAGTCGGTACCGTGTGTCCTGTGTGTTCTGAGGCGCCGCTGACACGGGACAGTGAGACGTTGGCGGTACGTTCAAACCCTGCAGGTGTTTCAGAGGGTTTATGAGGTAAAAATGTCTCTGTACTTTTCAGCACTCCGGTGGCCTATGAAGAAAGAAAAAAAGCTTTGTTTTTAAGTTTCTATTTTAATACTGTGTTTTGTTTCTTTATTTAACTTTTGGTTTAGTTTCTTAACGCAAGAGGACAACAAGTACGAGGAGGAAACACTTGGCAAAAGAAATGTGTATATAAAAAAACGGTTTAAATTAAGTTACACCAATCCAAAGACATTAGAGCAGAACGGGATTTGGCTGAAAGAAGCGATGTAAAAGAAAAGCGGTCGGCTGATTCTTTTCTTTTTTTTTTCTTTTACTGGAGACTGCGGTCAGCCTGGTTTTTATTACAAGACGAAAGTGACGTGCGGCCTTCACCATCTGCTTCTACTGTACCAACAAGAAATGCTTCACCAGAAACTCCCAGTGCAGGAACACTTTCTGCTCGATGTTTCATTTGCACAGTGTAAATACTCAATTCCAGACTAATGAATGAACTTTTGCGGACAAATGTCTATTGTTTTGGTGTCGAAATAGCTGTTGTTGATTTCATTTGTCGTTCTTGTTCTTTCTTCACCATGCTTCTCACACATGGCGGACCTGTTGAATTTACTGCTCGTTGTTGCAGCTGTTTGTGAAGCCTGAAGCTGACTTCTTTCCCGCGCTGTTTGATTATGCATCATTTCAATGAAGGGAGACTTCGGTTTATGCCAAATTCTGCATTCTGAGACCGACAAGTACATACACGACATACATATTTTCCCCAACTCTGACACAATGATCCTGACTCCACATTCAATTGATTTTATTTAGTACCAACAGCCTCAGAGGGCTTTACGGTCTGTACACATACTTATACAGGCCAACATGGACGTGAAGTCCTTATTATGCCAATGATGACATCATAGCTGGTCAATGGAACAAACTCCATCTGCTAGTCAAGATCATGGGATTTAGTTGAAAGCCATTTAGTGGAGATGGAGTTGGGTTCATATTTAATAACCTTTTTTAAATCGCATTTATTTCAGACTCATGTGTCAATGAATTTCCAAAACATTCATCCGTCAGATCTCACATCACCCAAACCCAGAACACGTCTTTATGATTTCGCACTAGATGATCCAGTATAATTAAAACTGTTAATCACAACCCTAAACAGCTGAAGATACACAGACCATCCAGACAAAGGCAGCAAAGGCTTTTACTGTTTAATGTTTGATCTCTCCGTCTTCTGAAGTGGCTTCACTCGTTCTATCATTACACACTTGTCTGTCCTGTGATTCCTCCAGAGACTCTCTGGACAAATGTGGGCACAAAGCTCAAGCGAGTTAAAATGTGTGTGTGTGTGTGTGTGTGTGTTTGTGTGTTTTTGGTCGCTTTGAATCAAAACCCGGATGATCCATTGGCGGTATGTTGGATTGATTGCTGATGACATTTCACTATCTGGCTCTTAAATCTCTGCGGCTGACAGAACAGCAGAAAAACCACCGTCAGCTTTTCTTTAAAAAATGTCAGGCTATTTTTTTCCTCACAGATGAAATATGGACATGTCCATGTGATTGTCTTGTCTGTAGATACAAGAGATGCCCTTCAATCATAAAGTAGTTGACACAACAACGTGTTTTAGTGTCTCTGGAGGGGAAAAATGTCAGAAGAGCTTATTCTCTTTGTTCAATTAAGATGTGAAGCTGTGATGGAGTTTTATGTATATTATGTACATTGTTGTACATACTTAATTTTATCTTGCGCTCTGGCTTCCTTTATACACACTGTTGTTGCAGGTGGCATTTGACGTGCGTCCAGATGCAGAAGTCAGCCAAAGGTTTCTTTCTGCGTGTGTGCACGTAGAACACGGCGCGCGTGCTCGTGGCGGTCTAAAGAAGCCGCACTCGGCCGCAGGGCGCTGGGACCGATGACGAGGGCTTGTTTGTTTTAATCCCCTGATGTTTGTTGATGTTGTAGCATTTGAAGACGAGGTGCACCGGGCGACGTCTTTCTTCGGCAATTCATGAGTGATGTTTTACCAGTGATGTTCGTGTAGGAGTCTCACACGAAAGTCCCCGGCTTGTTGCAGTTGAGGAGACACTTTCCTTTCTGTGTCCTTTATATGAAGGATAAATAACTCTGCTGTCGGGTCAGAAGTGTTATTACCTATCAAACATCCTGCAGAGAGTGTCCACAGCCGGTGTGTTTACGGTACACTGCAGGCCTGCTCATATTCTGCTTCAGGTCTCATTTTCTGGCATCTGTTGTTGTTTTCTATCCTCTCGTGATCTGAATTCCCCGTAATAGAAAGCAGATCGTACGCAACCCAGGAACCCAGTGGGGTCTTGAAGGAGTTTTTTTTTTTTTTTCATCATCAGGATATAAGCTCATCTGATACAGTTATCCTATTGAAACAATGTTAACGTGCTCGCTGGTCCGCGTTGGATGGAGACCTATAAAAACATAAATATTTTTCCAGACTTTGACACAAAGTCCTCAACTTTCATCCATAGACACGGTCTTCTTCAGCAAAGTTCAGGCAATTCTTAACCTCCTGGCCAACGTGGACGAGAAGTCTTAAAAGTGCTGTTGATGAAATCCTCGGTTTAGGTGACCAAACTCACACACCTGCTAATGGAGAGCACAGGGTTGAAAGCTCTGGGCGGCAGTTAAGAGGAGAACGACTTGGGACTCTTTAGTCAAAATAATATTTTCAGGCTTAAAAATGACTTCAGGTTTGACTTGATGAAGACAGGTGTTTGTTTTTCCTGTAATTCCAAGTGTGTCTCCTTTTTACTTGTGAGATTTATCAGGCAGTCGGGAGGTAAGAGCACAGTAAGAGGTTGACGCTGCCTTGTTTTGTGTCGCTGTTTACATCAACTCGAGTCTTAAATGTTCTTTTGCTCTACTGAAATGCTTAACCTCTTGGCTCAGTTTTAGAACGTCGAAGCCAATCAGTCACATCACTGTGTATGCGTGTTTGTCTACCTGCTTCTATTTGTGTGTGTGTGTGTGTGTGTGTGCGCGCGTGTGTGTGTGTTTGCGCTCTCCACCAAAAACACAGCGAAAACATTCCTAACCGATTTGTTTTTTTTCATACACACACTTGCATATTGGACTTGTAATGTGTAAATAATCATAAACATATTGTATTTCCTCAGCCAATTTTACACTAGTCACTTTGGATAGTAGCATACTTGAAGGGGGAAAGGGGGGATGTTTATAATGCTTATTATTGTCTGAGCTGTCTAATGACGTTCGTAGCACACAGCAGAACTGATTTTTGTACCGTTTTTATTTTATTCACTGCAAGACGTTAGGACGACCTGTGAACACAAACTGCTGCCTTAGAGAGAGTTTAGTGATACAAAAATAAAAAAAAGTCTTGACATTATCGTTGTATTTGCTGTCTGTCTTTGTGAAATGCCACGCGACAATCCCGGCAAACCTGTTCAAGTAAATTCGTATTTACTGGAATTTGTTCTCCCACCCACCGCCCCAACAACTGCCACATGTAACCTATACTTCTGCCTCAATACATGGTTTTCTATTCCCTCCTTGTCAAAATAATCCGGCCCACCCAATTAGATGGCAGCCGGCGTTATTGAGCCAGTGAGCAGACGACCTAATAACAGTCTGTTCCCAGACAAAGCTTTATTTCAGGTGCCGTGGTCTTTGCTCTTCAATCCCTCTGCAGACCTCGTAAGAGTTCCTGTGTTATTGTCCTTCTGGCTTTTTTCTTTTTTTTTTGTCTGTGTCTGCTGTCATTAGTGGCTTTCCTCTGTCTCCTCGCAACAATTATTTTTCCGGGCTGCTTCCCCCTGTGCATTTTTTTTTTTAATTATTTTTTTTACTCTTCGTTTCTGTTTCTTTCCCTTCACTGCTCTACTTCCATGGTTCCGATCCTTCTCAACTCGCAGCTCAAAGCCATTTTCATGTAACGCCGTTTGCAGGGAGCCTTGGAGTCTTGGCTCGTTGTTGTTCTGTGGCGGAGGCACTTTTCACCACAAAGTTAAACAAATAGACGCTCCGCAGAGGCCAGACGTGCAGACGAACCTCCCTGCAGGCTCGTAAAGCGCTGGGACTAATCCTGGTTTGATAGACTCCGTGTCAGCAGTTGGTTTGTGTTTGTGTTTGGCTCTTCCGTAAACAGCTCCTCTGCACTTTCCAAACCGGGTTTGGAGTGAGCCGTTGAGCTCACGTCGGCAGAGGAAAAGTCAAAACAGCTCTAAAGTCAGTGAGTTTCATCTTCTGGGATCCAAGAGTGTTTGAAGTTAATTTGAATGGCAATCCATCCAGTTGTCGTGGTCTATCAAATGGTTGTTTCTGCTTTTACATTCCCGCCTCAAACCTTTTGCTGGGGGTCAGGACCTGTATATTGGGAACCGCCGTCACCTGCGATGTTGTTAAACCAGATGGCGTCCTGTTCAACCTCCTGCTCTCTACTTTAGAACTGATACCATGAAGGAATGTGCCTCATGGCTGCTTATCGGAGAGTTATTCGTCGCTCCTGGCTGACACAAAGATCGTCTTGTTCAAGAGACGCAGAGCGGAGTCTTTTCTCTCCTCCCTGCTGACACCCAAGGTGATCACGGGAAGATAACCGGCAGCCAAGGCCGCTGCTTCCACTCCTGCTTACATAAGCTGCTTGGCAGGCCGGCTGTGTTCTGGGGAAAAGATAGGATTCAAGGATAAATGAAGAGCAGAGGAACTCCGATTATCCCCCCCCCCAGGTTGTAGAGTGTGATAAGTAAACCTGGAGTGATGAAACGCTGCCTGCTTCGTAGCTTCGCATTGGATGAAGGAGAACCATTGTTCCTCCTGACTGCTCAAACTGATCTTCCGTCTTTGCATCAACAAAGGAAGTCCCTGTGCGGTGAAGGGGGACGGGGGGGGGTGGAGGTGAAACGGCCCCCTCAGAGAGCGGTTCTGCCAGGTAGAAGAGGGATGAGGGAGAGGGCCATTGTTCCGCTGGCAGGGACTCCTCAGGTGAACTGAAAGGTGGTGGTGGGGGGGGGGGGGGGGGAAGAAGAGTGGAGTGTGCTCTCTGTGCCAACTCGGCTCTTTGTGCTCGGCGTATTTGCTGTAGCCTGGTGACTGTCTGGTCATTCCAGTTTTATTCCCACGCGCCAGGTAGTGATGAATGCCCCCATTGTGGCCCGTCGGCCGTAGCGACGAGTCACTTGATCGCAAAGCGTCTGCTTAAAGGAATAGTTTCGGGCTTATTTGCTTCTTTTTTTTTTTACCAAGCGAAGATGAGAAGATTGATCTTCTACTTTTACAGCAAATAACTATACTTCACAAAATGTTGAACTATTCCTTTGTGAAGCTCGTCAAAAAGTTAAGCTCGTCGACGTTGGTAAGTCCGCATCCAGCGCTTAAAGCATTTTTCATCTGTACTTTTGGAATGCAGTAGGCCATTGTCGAGGTCTGCTGCAGTGTGGGAGGTCTCTATGGCATTTTCAGAGAAGTAGAAAGAACTCTTCTCCCCCCCCCCTCCCGTGCACACACAAATGCACACTCTCTTTGCCAAGGCAAGTAGCCTCCTGGCAGCTACAGCACGGAAAAACCGTCTCCATGTCAGGATGAGAAGATTTGGGCAAATAAAGTAGCTCCGCTTCTTCCTGGAAAGAGCCAATAGGAGCTTTGTGTGCGAGTTTCTTAGCGTGGTCAAAGTCGCTGCTGAATGCCCATCTGGGAAACACGCGCAGCGCTTTTAGGAAAGTCGGAATAAGAAGTGGAACATACTGTCAGTAAATGGAACAAAAGGCCGACAGGAAACCCTTAAAACCAGCCAGCGATGTGAAGTGAATGTATAGTGAGTAAAAGGCAGCTGCAGGGTCCCATTTTATCAGGTAAATCAGATACACTTTTTTGTTGATGGTGCACTTAAACCTTCCCGTATTATTTTGAAGAAGGATTTGTTGTGCCTGAGGTAGTGCACTTCGCTCCAGATCGTGCCTTTCAACATCGTCAAAAGCAGAGAGAAAAGTTTTTCTCTGTCTAAATAAGATGTTTTTCTGTGTCCTCTTTTAATATTTTCCTCGAGTGCTTGTACAAGAACCACCACAGCGCTCTCTGTCCCTGCTGTGCACAAAATGGACCAACCGGGGTGAGAATAACCGCATAGATCTTCCTCAGCACCTCCTTCTTTACTCCTTGGAAGAGTGGAGCCCAGCAGAGCTTATCGTGCTGCTCCACAGGGGGGATCTAAACACGGCCTCTCTGATTTAGTAGCTGCAACTGAGCTGTCGCCAGCCTCCCACCAGAGCTGGCACATCGGTGGTGGCTGTCTAGCCCACTGTTGATCGGGGATGGAGGGAGGGAGGGAGGCGGTGGGGGGTGGAGGGGTGGACACATTGAAAGACGCTGCCAAAGGAGCAAAAGGCCACTAACTGCTGCAAAAACCAAACACCGGAACGAGACAAAAGCTGCGCGGATGTTTGTGCCAGGGTGCCTAAAGAAAAAAACAAAACCTGAATTTTAAAAGTCCTTTTATTTAACTGCTCAAAGGTACTTCTGTACTACTTATAAAGACCATTTACTAGAGACAAAGACCAAGGAAAAAAACACTCTGAGACCCGGAACTCCAAAGTCACATTGAGGCGTAATATCTCCATACATATTTGATGACGGGCATCTCTCTCGGCTGAGTTTCCACCATCCTCCGGCAGGAAAAAAATGTTGAAAATCAAATGTAAAAAAAGTACTCATGAACTGAAAACCACAGGGCGGACTGTGGTCCGCCCTGTGCAGTCCGTCCTTCAATCAGGATCGGCGGTTTGATCCCCGGCTCTATTAGTCCATGTCAGTGTGTCCTCGGGCAAGACACCCAGATTGCTCCTGCATGCCGCTCCTGCATGCCACCCCTGATGGTCAGGTGTCACTTTTTGAGTAGAAAAGGGATGTAACAGTGCAGTGCATTTACCATTAACACCTACAAAAATAATCACAGCCCCTAAAGCGTGAATGAAAAACGTCGTCCTGTGTTGTTCAGTATTTTTACCAAAACTACAGTAAAAACCATGGTTGACTTTTCAGATTCTGGAAAAAGTAACTTGATCTGTAAGAAGCGTTAAAGTGTTATAATTGCTCAAGTTGGAGCTCATTTTAAAAATCCCATTATACAAAGTACTAATAACTAAAATCAAGAAAGAAAAGTACAGTATGAATAAAGACTGCAGCCAAACTCAGCTGGGTGTGATGTTCTTTCGGAGGAGCGAGCGGCTCCCTTTCGTGTGTGTGTGTGTGTGTGTGTGTGTGTGTGTGTGTGTGTGTGTGTGTGTGTGTGTGTGTGTGTCGCGTTGCCAAATTCAGAGCCCCACTGATTCACCCCGTGGCTTTATTTGCAGTAAAAAAGCCTTCAGTCATCTGCAGATGTTCTCATCCCCTTTTGAGGAAGAATCTTACGCAACAGAGGGGAAGCTGTGTGCCTGCCCAGTGTAATCACTCTCGGGGCGTGCACACACATGCACAACGTACTGCAAACACATCCACCAAAAACACACACGCTGCATTTTTTTTTTTTTAAATCCGTGGGTCTTATTCCAGACCATTAACATGTCAACAATTTTTGGCCGAGTGTTAAAGCGCATTAAGTATGATAATGTGACACAAGCTGGTATGAAAGCGCTGCCATGTGCCATTACTCCAGCAAGAACCCGTTCCACCGCAAACAAAGGAAGACGCCACATAAGCAGCAAATCCTTCTCTTCCATCCTCTGTTTCTCGTCTGTCACATCTCTCCCCTCTCTCCCCCCCTCTCCCTCTCCAGTGTTCTAATTATTGTTTCCTCGGCCCTCTGGGAAACGGCATCTATCAGCCAATCAGAGAGCAGCAGCTCCGGGCCATTGACTTCTTTGATAGCGAGAACAAAGTCCACTTCAGTTCAGTTACAACTCTGAGCGATACAGCGAGCAATAAGCAGCTTTCCTCTGGAGCCGTATCATAAATCATTCAGTGTTCTGGTCCTGCAGTATTTGCAGCGACCCACCTTCGCTGACCCTCTCCTCTATCCCGAGATCCGTTTTCTTTTTTTTTTTGTATTCATCAAAAGCACAGTGAGGCTCTCAAGGGAATTTGAGATGAGAGGGATGCCACAGCGTGGCCACATGGCACCCCTCCTTCAGTTAGTGTGTGTGTCTGTATGTGTGCGTGCATGCATGAGGGTGTGTGTCAATGCGCCGTGTGTCTGCTTCATTAGTTTTGTATAAGCCCCCCAACCCCCGTCCCCACTCTGCTCTGAATGAGGAGGGAGGAAGACACACGTCAGCCCCCCCCCCCCGCCCCAGACAGGGACAGATGCTGCTGACACGTCCGAGTATCTCTATTGTATTATTCATCAGTGTCACTTCTCATCCGAGGCCGGACACAACAACAACAGGGGTCGCCGCCATCACCAACAACACACATGCATGGGGGTTATTTTCCTAGCTCTGTTTGGTGTGTGTGTGTGTGTGTGTGTGCCAGAGGGAGGGTTTACATCTGCCACACTCCAGCTTCTCATCAGGCTGTAGATGATTCTTTTGAAGTACATTTTCCCTCTTTCTCCAAGTGGAAAGTGCTTTGATTGGTGAAACAGAGTGTGTGTGTGTGTGTGTGTGTGTGTGTGTGTGTGTTCATGTTTTCCTGTGTGTCACCCCAGGTAATATATCAAACCCCTCCATTCTACCCCAGCCGTCAGCAACCCCCCCCCCCCCCTCCTTGAGCCTCACTTCAACCCAACTGGGACTGAATCTGTTTTATTAATGAGAGTCACAGGAAGTGTCCGTTATGTTTTGAATAATCTCCGGGGCTTCGCTGTGTCTTTGTGACAAAGAGGAAGATGGATTTTATATCCTGTGAATCCAATTATGCCGGGCTCGCCTGGAACGCCCGTCGGCCCCTTCCTGCTGTTGTTGTTCATGGGCTGAAGTCAGCAGACGAAGCCCCTCTGGCCCTCTCCTGTGGACGAAACTGTCCTGGTGTTGATAACAATGGGCATCGGGGGTAAAGGAAACACCTTTTGTCAGAGAGGCATGTGACTACACAAAAGATCATAGGCAGAGATGGAGGATGTACACAAACTCAGTCCTCATTAAAAGTGGAACAATGTCGGTTTTAACCTGTATGTCAAATACTAATATAGTATGCCATAAAAAACATTGTATGCAAAGTTATCCCCCCCCCTCACGGTAGTAGCATACACGCCCATTTCAGACAAACAGAGCATGTCAGAAAGAGCCTGTCACGTTGTTTACTCCTCATTTGTTTACCCGGTGAGCCAGGAAGCCTCAGAGCTGCTGTCCACATTCAGAGAGAGCCTGGAGTCAGCGAGGTGCCACTCCGCAACCGGCAAAGACACAGAGGGGGAGTGTAACGGTTTCCGTATTAATTTAGTCCTGGAGGTCGTGCTTATAGTCTTTCTTGGTATCCACACCAGCAAAGTAGAGAGTAAGTGAGTAAAGAGACTACGGGAGGGAAAGATTGATGTTTACTTAGAGGGCTGCTGCTGGGGATCCTTATGGAAGTCTATTTTCAGTCCTTTTTTTAAGATGTGGCTCCTGGTGGTGTTTTTATTTCTCACACACACACACACACAGGCATGAACTGTAAAGGCAGTTTTCACAGATCTGTCAGATCTGATGTGCTTCTGCCAGAAGGTACATATCGATCCCCCTCTTTAGTTGAGAGGTTTCCTGGAAAGGCCTGCAGGGACATTTCCCAGGCCCCCCGGGGACGGGGAGAGAAGGTCGATTCGGACCACATCAGGGCGTCTTTGTCTCTCCATCCAGTGCAGGCGAAGGCCCTTAGCTGGGGGTCTCAGGCCAGCAGACACACACACACACACACATATTGAGGTGGTGCAATGTCCCTGTCGGTTCCACCTCACTGCTTCTTTTCTCATCGGTTAACAAGAAGCTGTAACTGCTCTTCCCCCTCACACAGACGCACAAACATCGCCAAAACACACATGCAAATTAAGCGTGAATTCATATGCACACAAAAAAAACCCACACACAAAGACATTCCATAGATGTTTTCAACCCAGGATTCAGAATGTATTCTTTCTTCTCTTCCCCCCTTTGTTTTGTTTTGGAGGGACTCTGAGGTTCTTTTGTCTCCAGTCGACTTTCAAATGTCTATTTATTCACCATGGTTTAATTGTGTTGTCGGCGAGATCTGTTTGAAATCGCCCGTTTAGCCCGTTTTGCATGACAAAAGGAGCCTCGGACCGGCCTGCTCATCCTGCTGCCCGGTGCCACAGAGACACGTTTCATCTTTTGATGCACGCCTCGGATTGTATTCTTAAAATCCATACATCAACCTTTGATAAATTATTGAACCCACACTGGCACCAACATGTCCACTTTTTACAGGCATGATGTCATGGCTGCGTGGCCTATTTTCCTTTTACAGCCAATTAACCGCAGCCTTTGAAGTTTTTGTTAGTTGGTTTTGAAAAGCTTTAACAATGGCATTGCATTATTTCACTCGAGTGTTTCAGGGCCTTAAGGTTTGACATGATGTTACAGGGATCCACATATGTGCAAAGTGTTAATTTGATTATCAAATCACAGCGAACAACTTGTAAACAACTTGCAAAACACTCGGTGGGCTGCTTGACTCGTGTGTCTCTCTCCAGCGTTTCATTTCAGTCTCTGACACACATGTGGGCACAAAGGAAGTAAACTGATGGTCAAAAATGCATTTCCACACAAACTGCAATTAAACGTATTTTCAAAAACAAGTTTACGTGTGCACAGAACGTTTTAAGTAAAAACTTTAGTCTTACTTAAAACCTTAACCCATGTGAGAGGTGATATGAGGTAGTCATTGACAGTGCTGATGCCACAGGTATATCGTGGGATTTATATTGACGTTTCTCTATTGACCTTCAAAACATGAATTCATTTGTACCCACTTTCTCAGACTTAGTTGTTTCCACTTGGTGTTTGCGTGTGTTAGATCTTCTGCAGATGCACAAGCCTTTACTTTAAAAACAAATAGAAGACTTTGAAACACAAGCTACTGAAGAAAAAGCTTCCAGCGATGTCTCATCTCAAAGCGGCGGTGCATTGTTTTAAGCTCACTGCTCCGGAGCTCGGACGTCTGCAGGCAGCTCATTCAGCGCCTCCACCCTAAACCTGAATGTGGGCACATTCCTCTCTGGTTCTCCTCCCTGCCAGGCCGTAATGTGACGTCTTCCCACCTGACGCCCAGTCATGCACGGCGCCGCTTTCTCACGTGAACCTAGCCTCCGCAGGACGAGGGGCGAGCATCACCTGAGCAGCACGTATTGTTCATAAGTGCGATTTCTGTTTTCTTTGTTACTTCTACTCGACTGACAATGTGAATTTAAAATCTGAATTTGAAACCTCTCCATATGTACATATAAATCAAATATTAGACTGTTGCTGCTGCTGAATCTTTAAGCGCGCACACAGACTGGAAGAAGGAGACGGGTGTTCCTGGTAAAACCCAAACCACTCCTAACCTGCGTTTGGAAACTATTCCAGGCACGTTAATAGTACCTGTGTGATTATATGGCTGCTGAATTCCCATCATTCCTTGGAAAATAAGGATAAAACAACGTTTGTTTTATGTTTTAAAGATATTTATTGAGTGGTGAACTGTAGAACATGGTTTATCAGTAATAGCTTAATATAACAGTGTATTTGATATATTGGAAAGCTGCAGGGCAAATGAGGATTGTTCAAAGAGGAACAAATTGATCATTTGCTGCACTGATTATTCACACTACCCCGGCTGGGTTAAGACAAAAGGTACAAAATTAAGACCATTAAGAGTTTTCGTTCGTACAAAATGTGCAAATCAAAGGCGTCTACAAATGTGTTACAAAGCAAATACAAACTATTAACAAAAAAGACTTCGGTTAACAATCCTGAAATATACAATAAAAAAATGATATAGCGAGAACTTCTTACTACTTTGGACACAGTTTGTTATTTAAATCCATCATGGCCAAGATTAGCCATTTGGGTTTTGGCAATATTACATATGTATAAATACAACCGATGCAATTAAACGTACAGATACATTTACACTTGACAAAACAATCATCTAAAATAACAGATCCATGTTAAACGGTTTAGCACAAAATGGTACATTCAAAAGAAAAGAAGTTAGCAGAAGGAACTCTACTTTGAATGAATACACAAAAAACCAAAACAAACCCTGAGACACAATATACACAAAACAAAAAAGTTATAGCATCAAATAAGATCTTGAAACAAAAGTTCCTTCGGCCACGAAGGGCCACATTTGCTCTTGCGAGCGTGTATTTTAAGTGTAGGAGGATGACACAGATTCAACTTGCCAAGATTGTGGGAAGCCCGAGTCCAAATGCTAAAAATGCCGACCGAAAGATCGTTTCTGTGCACAAAATCATACACTTCCTCAATGTCCTTCTCCACCCGCCTGGCAAAGCAAAGGTCTAATTCCGTCCAGATAATGAGGAATCGGCATTTTGCACTTCACTGTAAAGCAACACGTCAGTCAGCGACACTAACAAGCCCTCAACTCGCAACTTGTAATCTTGCAGTGAGACGATGCACATTTTACATTACGTAGTGCGTCAGTAACAGCAGGCTTCTTACACTCACTGCAGCAGCTTTGCCCCCAGGAGGTGGAAAAGTTTGGAAATCCCAGCGCACATAGTATCGGCACGTTAGACGGAGAGTGTGAGGTCCCCGCAGTGAACATGGCAACCAGTGCAGCTCAGGCTAGTGGCTACGTGGGAAGGTCTCACGCAGGGGACGAGTTGACGGATCAGCCGGGAAGAAGTCGCCGTCTCCCAGGTCTCTTACTCGGGGACTCGGGCCTTCGCTTCAGGCGGGATGGCGCCACAGCAGGACTACACAAATTCTTCCTCCTCCTCCTCCTCCTCTTCTGTGCAGCCAGTGAAGGGAGAAATCAGCCTGCATACCAGACGCCACCGCTTATCTGGGGGGAGAGAGAGAGAGAGACTTATGTTTTGGGTCCTGTGAACTGTACGAGGACCGACCGTATGACACGGGGGGGGCGGCCTGTGGTCAGGAATGCAGGGACTTTGCTCCTCCGCGCCGCACAGCGGCTTATCACCGTGCCATTTCACCGGGCTTACCCACACAGCGTTAATAATGCCTTAGGACGGGCCGCTATGTGACTAAAGTCCTCTTGGCACGTGGGATTAAGCTGCACAAGCCATTTACGTCGCTAGGTAATAAAATATCTGAGGGCGGCAGAGGAGACGACCCCCCCTCCACGCCGTAAGGATGAGCCGCTCTCAACTACACAGGTTAGGAAATATATTGGGATATAACTTGTACTGTTCGAGGCTTCCTCATGCGTGGAGCATCCTTTTTTTGCAGATGTTTCAGTATCTAACCTTCCTCCCCGGCGGTTATGAAGGAATGTTCCACTGGAAATTAAGGGGGGGAGGGAGAGGGGGATGTTAACCTCGAATTTGCATATTTGTGATAAGTGTGTGCGCTCTATTCTGGGAGAAGGGCAAAGGCTCTGCTGGGCTCTCGTTTAGATAACATGAAGATTTCTCATTTCCACGGCAGACAAAGCCGGCTGATACTACAGAAGCCTCGGTTAGCGCTGTGAATAGATGCTGAACAAGTTTCTAACCATTTCAAAAGAAATACCTTCTATAGCTATAAGTAAAAGTAGCATTTTTTTCTACAGAACAGATGTGTTATACTAGCGTATTTCTCGGTTTACTATGAAGCTACAGGCAGAGGCCAGTAAGCAATTCATTTGATCTGTTCCTCGATGTTGAAGGAATAAAACAGATCTGAGTCACACACGTTCAGCCTGATCTACAAGTTTACCTGATTTGCAGCTTTCAACTTTCGGTGCGTAACCCGTTTCAGAAGGTGGCAAAAAAACATTTGATACCAAATCAAACCAGTAAACGGCACATATGGTGCAGTACAAACTCGGCTCAGCGTTCGTAGAGCAATTACTGTGTCGCGAAGCTTCTATCGAGTGCAAAGAGACTGAGCTCCCGAGACACCAGCAGGCCGAACCGTCAAAAACATCTGGATTTTTACCATTTCAATTTACAATAAAAAATGATCACAGTCTGGGATCATCAGTACATTCATAAAGAATAAAAAAAACAAAAAAACATCCTTGTCTCGCATCGTCAAATCTCTGCTCCCTTGGCTGTTCACAACGAGGGTCCCGCTGTCACGGAAATGAGCTCCAGACGGCCTCACAGTCGCGCTATTATTACCTGTCATGCCAAGGTCAATTCTACTCAACCCCGAGCCTCGGCGGTCTTTACCCTCATCTCAGACCCAGATTGATTACGTGAACAAACTGGTCCGGACCCGCGTCCTCAAACTCCCACAATCCCACCGGCCGTCACCAATCTGCCTTCCTTCCGCCGACGGGAACCAAGATGTCTGCAGTGCCAACAGGTGGCAGGGTTCATAGCCAGTGTGTGTGTGTGATGCTGGGAGGGACACAGGGGGAGCGGGGGGTCCTCGCGCCCTTCAACAAACCAAACAGATGGGCTGGGACTATATGAAGTTATTGGATCTGGCATTTTGAGGTTAAACCTGACTCAGTCTGTCGGCTCCTATCCCCCCCCACCCCCCCTCATGGGCATGACGCCAGACTGAGTTTGACAAAAGAAAAGACCACGTCCCATTTATCAAGTGAACACCGGTGATTTACATGAATCTCCATTCGTTTCAGCCCGCGCTCGGCCTGCATGTACCGGAGTCCCAATTACCCACAATGCACAACACTGAAGCCGAGTCGCCTTTCTTTGTTTGTCCCTTGTGTCCACGGGGCCTGTGCCGTGTTTGCTGATGACCACAAAGCATCGCGCCGCATTGACTAACGGGTGAATCAGTGGGACTCCATTTACAGGAGTTTGCCTTGTTCTGCAGCGCCGATAAAAGGGGTCTCTGGTGAGCTCAGAGATCTGCAGCTGCTGGGGATCTGGAGTCTCGACGAATCCTCGCGGGAAGACTTTGTCTCGGTTTAAGACTCAGAACAAAGAGCGCCTCGGCGTCTGGATGGGCGCCATTTCAGTAATGCTTGAGCAAATACGATGCGATTCTGATGCATCACCCGGCAGACACACGGGCCCCTGCAACTGCATGACAACCATGGGGCGTAATCAGAATTAGTCCGGGTGATTATTCAGCAATTTTAAGCAGATTTTTTTTCTCCCCTTTTACCTTTTTGTGGACCCCCCCCAGCACGGAGCAGACGACCAATAAAAACCCCATTAGCTTCGTGCTAATGTAAGCAGCCACACCAAGGGGCTGTAATGTGGCAGCTTGATTACTCAAGGGACTGGACACAAAGTGGGTGTGCGCGTGCAGAGTCTGACCGCGTGTGTCTGAGACCAGTGAGGTAGGGAGGGGGAACTGGGGGGGGGGGGTTGTTGTACACAGATGCCACAATAAAAGCCCCATTCAGCTTGTGTTCCTGGTGGCCCTCACAGCGAGGCATTAATAAAACATTAGTATTGAGCGACTGAGGCCTCTGCTCTCCTCCTCCCTGATCCCGCCGTGACCTTTCCGTTTTTACACCAGCTGCCCGGGGAAGCGGGGAGCCCGCCGAGGACCCCCCCCCCCCCCCCCCCCCCCCGGTGGCCCCTGACCTCTCCAGGTGTACCCCCATCACGCAGGGCCGCGCCCACCTCATAAGGGCGTGGAGCCGTTAAAAGGAGAACGCTGCTTATGTCGAGGATTTTTATGAGGGAGGGATGATGGAGGGAGGGAGGGATGGAGGGAGAGGGGGGCTAAGAAAACAAAGGCTAGAGCGTAGATGACATGTCATCTCTGGGGTCGGTATGGTTCATGGGTTTAAGGCGGTGACGGAGAGGGATCGTCCTTCACATTTTGCACAAGTCAGTGGTTACGTCCTGTCTGGCTGCAGTGTACCACATTACACTGTAATGCAAAACACACACCGAATATACTCGTCAAAGCAGTACAAACTAGAGGTAACTAGTAGTTATTTATTACTTCAATTGTATTGGGATCTTTATGTTTTTAGCCTTTAAAGGGGTCGCTTACTTCTCCTGCCTGGATCACAACAAATCCAAACCATATTGCTTCAACATTCACGAGTTACTTTTCCATGGGCGGTGGGTTCGGGCTCGGCCTGGCGGGTCCGTGGTCACTCACATCTGGTGGAAATGGACGGGGCCCACAAACTGCAGTGGAACGGGGTGACAAAAGGGCTGGTAATCACATCCAGGCCACGCAGACTGCCGGGGACGACCGCACGGCCTCCGCCGCAGGGCAACATTAACAAATCCGTACTAATGGGAATGCCGGCCGCACCTTCATTCCTCCCGAATTAGAGTAAGGATGGCCGGCTTTTTAAAGGACAGGCAATGCCAGCAATGTCAGGGCCTCGGTTTGTGCGTGTGTTTGTGTGACCGGGAGAGAGAGAGAGACAAAGTAGTACGGGTGCAAAACCAGTGGTTTCACAACTGTGTGAAAACGTGCAATACTACTACTACTACTACTATACTGAATACATGAACAGCTGACTGGTGGTTTTCGGCCTTATCGTAAACACACACGCTCTCTCACTCTCACATGCGCACAATTATTTTTTCTGTCTGACCCAGCTGAAAGTTGACAACCTCGGGTACAGAGTATTTTTAGGCAGGCGTTGGTCTCGGCTGCCAAATGGTGCAAAATAGCTTTGCTCCTCCTGGTCTTACTCGCTCTCCACTTCATCTCTATGTGTGTGTGTGTGTGTGTGTGTATATATAAGTGTCCTGCTCCGTATCACTTTGCTACCGCCAACATTTTTCCCCACTTCACTTCTCCTCAAAGGCCCCCGCGCCTCGGGTGAGAAGGAGACGACGAGAGTCGGGGGAGGACGCCTGCTTCACAGGCTGGAAATCTGAGCTTTTTTTTTTTCTTTGCTTTTTTTCCACGTCTGCTGTAATTAAGGCAGCGGGATGTCAGCTACTGTAACGGCTCCAAGAGTCCGACTCCAAGAGTTCATAAAGATGCTGTGCCTTGATCTTTCATAGCCAGCCTGCCTGTCTGCACACCCCCTAAAAAAAAAAAAAAAAAAAAAAGAAAGCCGAGGCTAGCGGTCCACAGCAGCAGCCTCATAAGGCTCCATCGAATCCAGCTGTTTACTGTAGACACAAGTCACACATACGCTCTGTGCTTCCCGCTTGCTTCCTCCCAGCTTTACGTCCTTCCCGACAGTTGTTTCGCAGCACGTAGGAGGAGGATCCAAACTTCACAGGAAAAAAGGACCAGTCCGCCTCGCTGCACACAATTTATATATCGGCACTTTGGTGTTCTCGCAGACATCAGTGAAAGAGTTTCCTTCTAGACAAATGGAAAGACTAGAAGCTCAACCTCCAACTTATGAGGGGGGGGGCACACAATAAATGCAAACAAGCAACTTTACCAGTCAAAAGTTTGGACACACTTTCCCAAATGAATAAAACTTTTGACTGGTTCTGACTGAAAGACTGGTGGGCTTTGCTTTGTTCAGACAGAGTCGGTCCAGTTTACCAGGTAACCACGGAAACGTTACGTATCCTTTGATGACAGGCCCGAGCGTTACGGACTATGGGCTGCATTAACCCGAACACATCGCGCAAAATAATACATCGAAAGCTGTGTGTTTGTAGTCAACCTAAGAAAGCCTCCACTAAAACTAAAACCACAAAACCAGCAATAAAAAAAAAGATGCAGCGCAGTCTGGGGTTTCATGAGAAGCCAAAACCAACGACTACTACAGCAAAATAATGGTTTTCCACTTATTGCAACGTCGGCTAAAATAAGATCACAGAACAGGCCTCGCGTCATGAAACTTAAAACCAGCTGAACCACCAGCAGGCACATGTAAACAACCTGCAAACCCGCCTGAGGATCGCCGTGCAGCTTCTCCTCGCGTCATCTGTGGGCCCCTCCATTCTCACCCGGTGAGAGAAACTGGAAACACCTCAGGGAAAAAAATGCATCATCTCTCATCTCACATGAAACTGTGAAAACTGCCACCTGTCATCCCTTCAGGCAGATGAGGCCGAGCGGTTCTTCACTGATGTGGTACGCTACGGCGAAGTCAATCATGTTCCTGCAACCTTGAAACGCATCCTTTGCTTTTTATTCCCCTGCAAGCACCTCAACTTTTCTTTCTTTTTTCCTACTTTGAAGCAGAACAGATTGTCCTGCCGTCTGTCATCACACGGAACTTTCTTTTTGTCCTTTAAAAGCACTTTGAGAAAAAAAAAGAAAAAAAGGTGTGCTCCTCTGACTCCTCTATGTGTCACATCACCTTTCAGAAGTTCCAACAGGACTCGGCCCAGACCCGATCCCTGCCCGTCCACCTCGCTGTGTGATTACCGCCACTGCTGACATTCCTCCTGCTCTAAAACCAGCACTGCACCATGTTTATCCAACACCCGGCCGTCGCAGCAGCTAGATAATGTGTAAGTGTAACCACCGGCAACCCTGAAAGGGGCCTTTTTAAACCGGCCTCGCGCGGTCTAAAAACGGACATTTTCCATGGAGTCCCCCATGTATCTGACGATGAAAAGGGACACTCCGAATGGCACATATGTAATTGATGTTTGTTTGTGTCAGTTTGAGGGAACTACAATTACTCACCTCAAAGAACGCGCTCCTCCCTACGCCGAGAGGTACTTCCACGTGCTGACGAAGGCGGTGGGAATGAGCGAGTAGGGCACGCTGGTCACGCTCTCCCAAGAGTCCGACGAGGGATCGTAACAGTCCAGCGTCTTACACCGCTGGGCCCCAAAGTAGCCCCCGACCACATAGAGCCGGTTTCCCGACGCCACCGCGTGGCAGCTGATCCGCTTGGCCGTCACGTCGCCGAACTTGGACCACTGGTACGTCTCGCTGTTGAACCGGTAGGCGGAGCTGGCGGAGAATTCGGTGTCGCCGCCGATCACCACGACGTGGTTGCCGACCACCGCCGCCGCCGTGTAGCGCCACAGCTGGGGACAGGCGGCCGGCACGGACCACCGGTTCTGGCACGGGTCAAAGCACTGGACTTTGGGGTATTTGTCCCTATTAACACTGGTGCCCCCAAAGGCAAAGAGTTTGTTTTTGGCCCCGACGACAGCGGCGTTGCTCACCCCCTCCCTGAGCGGAGCCACCAGCGCCCATTTGTTGGTCTGGGGGTCGTACTGTTCCACCTGCTTGAGGGACACGGATGGCGACGCGGGGAACGAGCCCGCGAGAGACGTGTGTCCTCCGACGACGTACAGCATGTGGTCGAGCTCCGCGGAGCCGTGCCCGAACCTGGCCACCATCATCGGTGACGCTTTGGACCACTCGTCGTGTAACGTGTCGTAGACCCAGACATCCTTGGAGGCCCCGTTTTCAGAGCCGCGACCACCGGTGACGTAAACCTTGAGGCACGTGGAGAGAAGCAGTGTTTTTTTTGGGGGTACCTCTACACGGCATTACATTCAAATAACGCACGTAATGGAGTATAAATCTCGTACATACCTTGCAACCGATGGCACAGGCGCTGCATTCTTTCCTGGGGCTGGGGATGTCCGTTTTGGGGGTGATCTCCTTGGTCTTGTTGTCGATCATGTAGACTTTATCACACATGAAGGTCTGTCCTCCCAGCAGCAGCAGGGCCTGGCTAACTTTCCTCGGCCTGGCACAGAAACCCGTTACAATGCCGTCGTTCTGGAGGATCCTCATCTTGCACCGCACCGCGTCTTCGACAATCTCCCGTCCCACCTTGTGGCACATCACGAGCTCCTCCGACGCGACGTTCTTCAGCAGGTACGACTCGGGGAGCAGCGCCAGGCGGACACAGCGCAGCAGGTCGGGCAGCTCGCTGTGCCTGTGCTCCATGTCGGCCTTGACCCAGTCGATAACCGCCTCGTACACCAGGCTCTCGTCCTCCACCTCCAGTTCCTCGCTGAGGATCAGCTCCTTGACTTTGTCTCTGGGCAGGCTGAGGAAGTCCTCGGTCCTGAAGAGAGTAGCAAAGTCCGCCAGGCACATCCTCCACGACAGCTCGTACAGCCTCTGGCACTGATGGGCGTCCGACAGCAGCATCATCCCCAGACAGTTGGACTGGTGGAGGTTCTTTTCCAGGAACTCGGCCGCGGCGTCCCGGATGTCGTGAAACTGAAGCATGTCGCCGGCCTCCAGGAGCGACTCCGCATTTTCTTCGTTGATGAGGATGCGGGCCGAGTAGGCGTAGTCGAGCAAGAGCTCCAGCACCTCTGGGTGCAGAGAGTCGTGGAAGTCGACATCGCCGTCAAGACTCTCCCGGAGCCCGATACTGAACATGGCCTCAAAGTATCGGCTGCAGGAGGCCAGCACGGCCCGGTGGCAGGGGAAGGACCGGTTCCCGGCCTTCAGGACGACATCGGTGAAGACTTTTCGCTTGCGCAACAGGTTGAGCTGCGTCAGCAGGCTGTCGGCGTGCGTCGTCTTATGGAAAAGGTGGATGTTCATGGAGCCGGAACTGGAGCGAGACTTTCTGTTTTCGTGGTTACTGACAGACATCTTGACGTTGACCTGGAAGTACAGATGGCATAAACTATTTGTTGACATGAAAATTCAAACGCTTTCCTCACAGTTGGTCAGGTGGAAGAGATTTTATGAGGCCTTGCGCCTTCCTTTTGTCAACACAACCATAACCCCCCCCCCCCCTTCTACCATCAAACAAAAGTCCCAACCCAACAGTTTATGAATGGGTTGTTAAGATATAAAAAAAAACATATCAGCGTGCGGTACGGAAACAGACTTCAGTCTCAGATAAGAAGCACTCTCACAGAGGCGCTTTGTCTCTCAAACTAATCAGCCCAATAAACTGATTTTTAATGGCATCTTATCACCTGCACAGGGCTGTGAGTCCCCTCCGAACAAAGCCAGAGCCAAAGCAATTCCACTCTACACTCCAGCTGTTCCACATACTGCTGCCTTTAGCTGTGAGATGTGACACCTCAGTCCAGCTCCCTCAGGCGGAAGTTATGCAACAGATGAAAAGCGCTTTCCTTTTCCTTTGATTATCTCTGGTGGATTTAGACCAGCAGCCACATCACATCCAGCGGGAGGACCAATTTAAGATCAACTTCCTTGCAAGCCAGGATCTTTTTTTTTGGATCTTTGTTTTTAATTGAATACAATTATATCAAAACCGCCTTGTAATAGTCACGGCACAGTAGGCTGATAAAGACTGGTCGCGTTGATGACGGGCAAATAAATATCTTCCGCTTTGAAACTGCACTGTTTTCATAGAAGATCCATTTAAGTCGACTATTAGATCCCCCTGAAAGAGCGACCGCGGACTTCAGCGGAGGAACTCGGCGTGAAATCCAATTCGCGTTGCGCCGTAAATGTGAAACTTTGCACAAAGTTCCCCCGGCTGCTACAACGAGGCGACATCAAAGGAGCCGACGCCAATAACCGGCTCTCCCGTATCGGAAGTATCAGAGACTCGCGTGCGCGCGTGTGCGTGCGTGTTCGCCGATCGATGCCTCAATTACCTGTAGAGACGCACAGCTGATCCGGATCCCTTTCCCTCGGTTCGAACTTGTTCCGCGGTGGATTTGTGTGAAGTTGTGTGGCACAATTTAGACGCAGCCGCGCTTCGGGACGGCGTCGCACCGTGAAGACCGGGCGGGGATCGGTTGAGCCATTTGTCGTGTCGTCGCAAGCTTCCGGTGTGAACGCGCAGATTTGCTGGTGTTTCAAAACAAAAACCAACGAAAAAGAGGGGAAGAAAAGTTGGTAGTTTGGGATTGTTCGGAGAGAGAGGAGCCGCGGAGCCTGCGGGAGTTCAACGAGCAAAGCGGAGAGAAAGAGCGGAGCGGCCGTGGTGTTCGGCCTGGCTCCTCCCACTCCGCCTCGCGTTGTCCAATCGGGCTGCAGCACTGCTGCACGAGCTCGCTTTATTCTGCATCCAGAACTTCAGGGTCAACGCACAGCATTGTTGTACAATGGCTTTGCAAAAGAGAGCACACAAACACCTGCCCGTGTGCTTCCTTTAGCTGCCGTGTGTCTCAGCTTGACTCTGAAGTTCTGTGGGGAGAAGATTTGATTTGATCTGATGTACAACCTCAACGCAGACAGCAGACATGGAGTATGCATAAATCATACATGAAAGGGATCCGTCTGAATTGCTTTTCAATGATTTGTTTGTGTATTCGTCATTTCTGTCAAATGTAATGAAAATACCATCTTTCGACTGCCATTAAATACATTTAGGGACGATATATCACAGACTTAATCTATTTATAATTTTGACGGCCTAAAAGAAGATGCATTTTAACATGTGAAAAAAATACAACAATTTAAAAAATAACCAACATTCATGCACTTTTTTCATTAATTGAAACACCCACCCTCTGAAACCTTGTATCATTTCCTCAACCGTTACCTCTGAAACTAACACTGTTATAGCATTTTCACCAGGTATGAATCCTGAAAGTATTCATCAAAGCTCAGTTCCTGCTCCTTTCTGACTGTTCCGCATAATCAAAAGTCTTAGCGATCATATGATTGCAGGTTAAAGTTCTTCGGAGAGCCATGAGATCGTTTCTCCAGCTGAATTCCTGGCATTTTCTGCAGGATTTAAGCGCTCACGAGCTATTCAGGACAAGAACCGGACCGGTCAAGAAAGAGCCCAGTCAGCCTGCACACACAAGGACTTATGTAGGCTGCTTAAAACATTGTACAACCCTGAAGCAATGCTGTAAATGTTTTGTATAAGTTTGGGGAAAAAGGAGTCTCTCTCTCTGTCTTTATTTTCTATGTATTTAAGTAAAAGATAAAGGAGTATCCTTGTTTCAACAAATACAGAACTGATTCAACAATAAGGAGTTATTTCGTGTGCAGGCCTTGTTGTCGGGACATGCCTCAACATGTCTGCAGATGCAACTAATGACATTGATAATAGCTAAGATTCCATCTAGGTGTGCCAGGTCCGGGGCTCTGCTATTGTGCACGTCGGACCTTTTTGTCTCACTGCGACACTTCAATGGAACAGAGTTTACGTAATTAGCTGCACCTGTGCTTTTCATGCCTTAACAGGCCTGCTGTGAGAAAAAAAAGCAGCGTGAAAGTCAGCAAAAAAAACCAGCTCCTCTGCTACAGATAATGCATCGGTAGCAGATTTAATATTTGGAATATTTTTATTATTATCCCTACTCAAGCAATTAAGGCTCTGGTGACAGTTCGGCCCTCCCAGAAGTGACAGATGGGGGAGGACCGGTGCAGCGAGCTGACTGATCTCCAACACCACGGCCAGAGTCAATGCCACACTGCTCAGGTTTCTCTTCCCCTCGCCCCCTCTGAATGTCAGTCAACAGCAGCTTTTGAAGATTAAAAGCTGCCGCTGGTTCTCGTCTGAGTTTGTGTGCACATCAGTTCGTTTTTCAGTAAGCTTTGCCTTCAGCCTCTATTTCCTATTTGTTCCTCACAAGGGATTTGGTCGTGTCTAACCTCAAAGTTCTCCACCATAAACGTTTGCATATGTATTTCACATTCTCGTAATCCATTTTTGCCAATGCTTGTGTGAAGCCTCCCTTGTAGCTGACTAAGCCAAATGCTTTCATACACACAAGTGTGCCTTGAGGGGATTAAGTATTTAAGAAGATTAGATTAATGAACTCAAGATTATAATCTAGGGTTAATTCATTTTGCTGCACTTTAACCCAACGCTCCCTCCCCCCCTTTGAGCCCGATGTGGCTTGACGCCAAAGTGGTCTGAGGACATGTGTGTGTGTGTGTGTGTGTGTTTTTCATGTGCTTGGGTGCTAGCATTGTGTAATCTGTGCATTAGTTACTTTCAGGCAGGGACGCCACTAATCAGACGCCCAACAATTATTCCTCAATGCCCCCAGCGTTGCAACAAGCCACTCACACAGTGTCTGTTGATAGTGACAGTAACCAACCGTCACTCCGTTGTTGCCTGCAGACTCACTGTACCACATATTGGTTCACTCAAGGCAGGTGGTCTTCTCAGTGAGGTCATCTCGTCTGAAACATAAAGCGACACGGGGTCATCCTCATGCCTGGGCCTCAACACCAAACAACGCAGAGGTTCTCATGACCTTCTATTTATGTTATTGGCTCTTACGTTGTGCATAGTTTTGGCTTGAAGTAAATTTACCAATGTTGGTTTAGATATATTACAAATCCTATGGAATGATTGACAAAATAATAATAAATGTATGCAATGATTAAAGACAATATATCAAATGTCCTAATTGAAATCATACACCATGAAAGCATATATTAAGTATTTTTTTTATTGTAATACAATTTCCAACAGCCTAATGTTGAGAATCAGCATGAAATAAAAAATCAGCCGTTGTGGTGTTTTACAACAATACATCCAACAAAAATTATCTCCCACAATTGGTTCCCGAATTTTTGTTCAGCCAAAACAAAGCAGGCAATTCTGCTGACTGTTTTATTACCTGTTTTCAACACTGTGCACATATATTCTCAGTCACTACACAGCCTCTTTTTGTTACGGCTTAATTCCGTTTTTTTAATTACCACTCAGTTTACCACCAATATACATTATACTATTGTATGAATGTTGTCCTTGTTGTTGTTCCTTTATTTCCGAGCTGGAGCATCTTATGTTTTATTTTCTCCTAGGTATTGCTTGATTCTCTTATTATTTTTGTGGTTTTGTTGGGAGGCCCGGCTGAGATTTAACAATATCTCAATCCCAACAATATTTTACACTGTACGCTCCTCTGTAATTCTTGCGACAGTAAATATCTTAAAATTTGATAACAAAATGAAAGTATATCATATACTTGGCAGTGCATGTGTTAGGAGTATGAGTGATAAATCTAACCATAGGGCTGTTTTTTTAGACATTCAAAATACAGCAGTCTAATTCTGTCCCTTAAGGTTTTACAGTGAACGAGTAGCGCTACACCGCCACCGTGTGGCTGACATGCGCAAGTGCGTGCACGTGGGTCGTTGTTCGGAGAGATAAGGGGGCATGGCTATTCGCTTTGACCATTAGTCTACTTTCCCAACGAACGGTGTGGTTTAACGTGTTTATGAAATAAAAACGTGTTTTGTAGCGGCAGAACAGTTCCACCGTCTCTCGAACAAAAAGTTGCATTTCCTGTCTCGAATGCCAATTCCAGAAGTGACGTAGGCAGACTTCCGTTGCTGTCAAGGGCATCGAAAAGTGTCGTTAGCCGAGCCTACTAGTAGCTGCCCACACGTGTATTTACACAAGATCAAAACAGCTAGACTTTCGGTAGCGACTCCGTTGGAAATGGACGGGTTCGGCGCAGACTTCCCAGCGGGTGCATCGGGTGGTAAAGTGGACGCCGGCACCATCATGGAGCAGGTCAAGGTCCAGATAGCAGTGGCTAACGCGCAGGAGCTGCTGCAGGTAACGTTAAATCAATGGACACAGTTGCTAAGCTAGCAAGGCTAACCTACAACTTATCTAACGTTAACTAACTGAACTGAAGAGTAATGTTACATATGCTAAATTTATAAGAGGGTGGAGTCATTGATATGTCACCACAATATGGAAATATGAGTAATGGAGAGATTATTGAAAAGGTGTCTTGATAATAATGCAATCAATAAGATGGAGAAATCGAACCACGCCTTTCTGTTTCAGAGGATGACAGACAAGTGCTTCAAGAAGTGCATAGGTAAACCTGGGAGCACGCTGGACAACTCTGAGCAGGTAGTGTTCCTTCCACAATGAGCATCATCTATCATCTCAATACGAAAAGTAATGTCTTAGTCTTGGACTGACATTAAACAAGCAATTTGAAAATGTCACCTTCGGTCCTCTACTGGGTATTTTTCACCTGCTTTTATTACATTACAGACAAAATCAGAAATGGATTGGCGGAATGATTAAAATGAACATTTTGCAAAGACCCTGAATTGTCACTAACTGCTTTTTGTTCCTACAGAAATGTATTGCCATGTGCATGGACCGGTATATGGATGCCTGGAACACTGTGTCTCGAACGTACAACTCTAGATTACAGAGGGAAAGAGCTCGTATGTGAACATCTCTCCCCTCAAACGTCCTTTCCCTTCGTCGGACTGCTGCTTGCAGTGAGGAGGAGTACGTTGTTTCCACCGGCGGCCAGGAGCTGTGCACAGACGTCTCATGGCGGCAGCACAACAACATCGTCAAACCAATATCTCACGGACAGTCGGAGACTGTGGACTCGAGCCATAACAAAAGTCTCTGCGGACATTTTCATTTTGCTCGAGGAACAGTTATGTTTTTATGTTATGACTAATTAATCTTCTGGTCTACATGTAGTCACACATTTTAAAAAGCTGCCGTTTACACTTGCTTGTTTAAAGACATGTAGGTCACAATAATTAAAAGCCGTAACCTGTTGAGCACACGTGCGATTTAGTGCTTGTGATCTGTCCAAGGAAATTGAGTTAATTATTGCAGTCTTTTTTTCTTAATAGTATGGCTTCAATAGAAACACTGAAACCTCTCTGCCTTCAAACTAAGGTTGAATATTTCTTTTAAGAGACTGTTCACATACCTGTAATAACGGGTTGCTGTCACACCAATTCATCCATAAAATACTTACCGCATGTTTGCGCTACCAATTCTTTTCATTGTGTTTATGATCCGCAGAATTTTTAAACATTAAAGCTGCACAACCTGAGCCCTCAAGGGGCAAAAACCGGCAGAACTTAAACACGCTTTTAAACTAAATTCAAAACGAAGGACCAACTTTGTGTTTTCATACGGGTGAAGCTGACATTCACGAGCCTTCGAACAGCCCCATATCAAAGTACACCTGGAGAACAAAACAGTTTTGTCTGATCTGTTTTCTAGTTGTCACTCTATCTGCTGCCTGCCACAGTGGTGGGCTTGTTTCAGCAGGGTCTGCCTGGCTGTACAAAGGGTACTGAACCTTTCTCATCCGTATGTGCACACCTCGTCAGATGTCTGGCAACCACACTCTACCCCCCCCCCACTTTCCTGTGGAAATAATGTAGAGAAGTATCCGCAGGAAAAGCTTGTGAACAGTATCAGCAGTTTGGCAGCGAATGGAATCTTTTTTATGGAAAAAAAAGAGTCCTCTGTTGTGTCTCGTCAAGAGTATGTCAATCAAACATCACCATGGGTTTGTCAAAATAAAGTGAAAATTCTATTAAAGCTGATTCCAGTACTTTTTCATGCAGAATTATATTTTCCCCCCAAATCACACCTTTCAGTAACAATTATTACATTGCATCTTTGTCTTTTTTTTTTCAAGATTAGATAAAGACGTAAAAGAACCCATAAATGAACAACGTATATTCAAAACCCCCACACAAAAGAAAAAAAACACACACCATGTACTATAAGTTTAGCAGTTTGGAAAATAAATAACTGAAATAAATACAATCATAGTGACCCTACTCCAGTTCAGTATTCTCCTTATTTCTTCAGGACATTATGAAAGCGGCCAGTCAAATAACCGCAAACAGCACCAATAATCAATACTGTGGAAATGATGTCTGTGTGGCTTTAAGCATGACTTTGGTCCTTTTTACAGTAAAAAACATGCATCAAGAAAATCCACGTCGGTTGTCAACTTCTAGTAGTTTGAGCTTCTTTTTGCCTCTTCAGAAAGGCAAGTATGTAGATATCCATTTCCTGACCGAAATAACATGAGTGTAAACCCCTGGAAAACCAATTCGCCCACAACCATGTCCCCAGCTAGTCACTCCAGCAATAAACCACGGGCCAGAGGGCTGGCGGCAGGTCAGCGGCCCTCCAGAGTCCCCCTGGATGAGAGGGGGGGGGAATTAAAATGACTTCAAGGCAGTGGGAGTCCCCGGCATTTAATGAGGATACTACGAATTAAGGATGTGTGAGCTATCAGAGGAGTAAAGTATAAAGAGAATGTCACTGGGATCGCTGTTGGGATGCCTGGTGCTTTGACCGAGACAGGAATGCATGTGGGTTTCCTTACATAAGGAGATTACTGAGGGAGGGGGCAGGGGTTCTATTTTTTACGAAAGAAAGTCTGCTCTCTCCCATCAGACAAGCGTCTTTCGCATTAACGTTGCAATGTTCCTCAACAGGCAGCAATGGGGTTTTCTCCATCGTTATAATATTTGACAAATATACTTTAAAACCATGAATTAGTCATATCCTTTTCCCCCCCAAAGCCTTCGGCTGTCTAAAAGGCTTTTGGGAAACTTTGTGGAAGGTTACTTACCATACAGGTGTCCCTCCCTCCCTCCATGTGACCGGCACACATCATGTTAGGAGTCAGCACGTTTCCATAAGACTGCTGGCAGTCTGCCTGGTCGATGATGCTCACTGCAGCTTTCTGCAGCAGGTTGGTCAAAGAACCTGTGGCAAGAATGATATCAGTGGGTAATGCATTTTCACAAAGTCTGATTCCGACAACGCTTCGCTGTTGCACTTTTTAAATGTATTTATATTATAATAAAATTCCCTTTAGCTCCATCGTTCTGGTGGTAGCATCAGAAGTCCTGGTAGAACCTCAGCAGATAAAAATGAAGCTGTCTACATACCAAAGGGTAAATGCTAAATACTGTGTGAGCAGGGGATCTGGTAGTGTTTAACAATATATTGTATGATATTAGTTTTATTCAGTCCTTGGGATCATGTTGATGTGGAACTTTTCCTTCTCTGATGTTTCCTTGCTGTCGTAAAGAGTAACATCATTATGCAGAAACCGAGCACCATGTCCACCCAATTTCAAATCCCTCACCTCCCTCCCTCATGGACCCCCAGCCCACGATGTAGCACTCTGTATCCCTGAGGAAGAGGTGCACTGGTGAGGGGAGGCAGATGGACTGGATGGTGTAGGACATGGGGGCTGGGACTGCCAGCTCCAACAGAGCCATGTCGTGGTCCATGTTGGTGCCGTTGAAGGCCGGGTGGATGATGACCCTCTGGATGGGGATGACCAGGGCGCCGATACCGGAGCGCAGCACAGACCCCAGGCTCACAGCCCAGTTAGCAGGGCTAGGGTCACTGTGGGGGGATATAAATGACAACAGGCTCTGTACCATCCTGGCTCATCCAATTTCTCTGAAAATATCGCTGTGGTGAAATTCAAGTTGAGTGGTACCTTTTGAGGCAATGCGCCGCTGTGAGTAACCATTTGCTGTGAATGAGTGTGGCACCGCAGCGGTGAAGTCTCTGGAACTGGAGACTGCCAATCCAAGGCCACTCCCCCCTTCGAGCAGTCACGCCGCCCACGATCCTGTGGGAGCCCAGAGCGGGACGCATGCCGCACTCTGCAGCAGGAACGCGCATCAGAAATATTTCCTTTTTAATCCAGCGTGTGCATTCCTTCACATATAAACTTACCACAGTTCATCTCGTCAGCCTGGTTGGGGCAGTCTGGGACGCCGTCACACTCTGGGTTGACCTTGCTGATGCAGGAGGCGGCGCCACACTGGAAGTTCCCAGTGCAATTGAAGGCTGGAGCACATGATGGACAGATGTCATGTGTGGCGTGAGCGTACGCAAGTATTTGCAATACCACAATAAAGGTTGGCTTAATTTAGTTTCTCTTAGTAAAAGATGAGACAAGCATTTTTGATATCGGTTCAGTATCGAGGAAGTACGCTGATAAACAGACTGAAGTGTAATTGCTCAGGCTATTTGCCATCTTACATCGGCTAGAATTGACAATTTTTTAAATCGTATTTGCTCTGACGAAGATCTAAGTAGGAATGCAGTCGAGTAAATCGTGACACGGCGTAGGGCGGAGGCGTAACCTCTTTCCTCATCATCTGCTTACACACAAAACAAAGGTTTAAAAATACCAGTTAACCATTTAATTAAGCTGCTCTCTCAGCATGACATTACCAGTCGGTGTTGGTGCAGCGGACACATCCAAGGCTGTGGTCCTGGGAACTGGGGGTTTATTAGAGCGTTCTGCTGGCACAGTAACATGCACAGTAGGAACATGCTGATGGGAATCATGGACCAAGCTGGGATCTGTGTAGCTTAAAATCCAGTTGCGAAGCCGGGTGATGCGGGAATAAACGCCAGGGTGGTTGATCTGGGCACATCCGACACCCCAACTCACCACCCCAGCCAGAAAGAACCTCCCCGGGGCCCCCTCACACACCAGAGGCCCTCCGGAGTCACCCTGCAGGGAACACAACGAGGAAAACTTAGTGTTCCTTTTTGTTATTGTCACTCAGTGTCAGGGAATCAGTGTTCATTGATTAGGATCCGCACTGTATTTTCCATGATTTAAAGGATTGATAAAGCACTTGGATTAGAAAATGCAATGACCTCCATGAAGGACGAGCTCTAAGCAAGGAAGTACAGAGGTTCAGGAATATTTGCATCTATGCAAGGACATATGACACTTTTCTAGATCGATTGAGCTCAATTTTTTTTTTATCTGATTATCATACGCAGCAAGTTATGCCAAGATGAAAATAGCTTTTTTTAAAGGGTGGAACCAGTGATAACATGCCGTTTCAAACCTACATATAGTTTTAAGATCATCGGTGTTTGTATCCAAACTTTACCCACGGACGACAAAGAATTGTAAGAAATGTAAGTTAACGCCTCAGATGAACCAAGTAAAACAGCGCTGACCTGACACGAGTCCACTTTGCCCTGCAGGAATCCGGCACACATCATGTTGTGAGAAACAATTCCTTTGTACACAGACGATTTATTGCACACATTGGAGTCGATGATTTTCACCACAGCCTTCTGCAGTATTGGAGGCAACTTGGCTGAATGGTAGAAGAGGATAACGTGCCAGAGTCACTCATGTTGTTCATGCTTCCAACAGTCGTTTTCTCAACTGACGGTAAAAGGCTTCATACCCCCCGTCTAGTTATTCTATCCACATTATAAGCAATTTGTTGCTCAATATCTTACAGCAAAATGTTGCGTGAGAGTTTAAAAAAAAGTAATTCCGTCAATATTAAAACACCAGTGACATTATGGCATCTAGAGACCCTCATTTGCTGACGTGTTGAGGTGCACTCACGATTAAACTGTTCTGTTGCGCCCCACCCTGAGACCACGCAGCTTTGTCCGGGGGGAAACACGTAGGAGGGGGAGGGCAGGCAGATGGGCTGGATGTAAGCGCTGAAGGTCAGCGGGGTCTCCAGCTCCAGTACAGTGACATCATGGTCGTTGGTCATAGGGTCGTAGTCCGGACACACAACCAGCGACTTGATGTTAATCGTGGTGGACTCCGACTCGTCCCCGCTCACTAGTCGGGCCCCTATAAGGGCCGTCCAGTCCTTGGGGTCCCTGGTCCTAAAACACAAATAGGAACGAGATAACAATTTGTCTGTCCCTTACATGTTTAATGCTGATGTGTGGTTAGTCCATAAATAACAGCGGAGATCCTTGGAGAAATGTTGCCTACCCCTCAAAGCAATGTGCCGCACTGACCAGCCAGCGTTCGTTGACGACGGAGGCTCCACACGTGTGCCGTCCGTAGAGCCTGAGACTGACCTGCCACGGCAGCTCGCCTTGCCGAGCATCCTCCCCCCCCACCACCCGAATCCCCATAGCGGGACGTGCACCGCAGTCTGAGGACACAAGTTGGATACATTAAAGATGATAATTTTCTTACAGGCACGTCAACGATTATTTTCATTTACCGATAACAGCTGAGAAAGAAGAAAGGACAATCCAACGACCGAGCTTAAAAAAAAGGACAGTAGTAGTGAAGTAATTTACCACAATGAGCTTCATCAGATCCATCTGCACAGTCGGAGATAAAGTCACACTGTGTATTTAATTTGGTGACACATTCTCCGTTGTCACAAGTGAAGGTGTTGCCGGGACACTTTGCTGCAGAGCCGAGATGAAAGAAAAATGTCAGAATGAGATTTACAGGATATGGAAAAATGTGAAGATAATGTGGGTATCATTTGTTATTATTTATCGAATCATATTTTGTAAGGATAATGGGGGTTTTGTGTAATATTACAGAACATTTTCAAACTGTCTTAAAACAATACTCACATGCCCAAATTGCAAGAATTATTGGTGACTGTATTCAATCCTCCTGTTCATTCTGCACTAATAAATTGATTCCCAAAGTGACTCCATAACCCACAGAAAATGTTCTCCAAAGTTGAGCCAATCAAGAAGCTTTTTGCATTAAAATTTTCATGTGCAAAATCCTTTAGTATTCCTTGTTTTTGACCACCAGTGGATGGAAAGTAACGGTAACATTTTGCACAGAACAAGGCCTATGGATTTATTTACCCACATTATCCCTTCATTACATAATGAAGACATGTAACCAATCTATATGTTCATATTAAAAACACAATCATTTTTGTATTCCACAATGCAGTAAATACATGTTTATATAAGCTCAGCAGGGTTGTAGGTTATAGATTAGCATATTCCCTTACCTGTCATCTCATTTCCAATAGAATAAAATGACTTCCCACTGGCTCCTAGGAACGGAAAAGACACTGTTAGGACATCAGCCGTGGTGCATTTCTTTTCCTCGCACTACACATCCACTCGTACGACCACAGACTGAGGACGGCAGGCTTTTACTACCCAGTAAGACGATAGCCGTGATCTCTCCGAATTCTGGCACCTCCAGTGGTTTCCCGTGCATTATTGAGCCAAGTCCTGCTCTCAGCAGATCCTGAACAAAGTTGTCTGAAAACTGCTGGACCTTTGACACCATGAAGACCAGCCTGAATGTTGCCATCACATCACCATTAATGTTACTGGGAAGAAACAGACAATGCCGTTTTTTTTTTTTTTTTTAATCGCTTGGATTAAGTCATGTACTTCAGTTCAGCTTCCACTCACCCAAAGGCAACAATACTGCAATCGACGTAGTGCTGCGATATCGACGAGACAGCGAAGGCATGTTTGACCTGTTAGAAGATAAAATGTGAAAATTACAACCTTTTTAAATCAAATATTCGTGTCAGCGTGGCGATAGTCGGCACTAACCGCGGTCTGTAAAACTGATGCCAGTACGATGGAGAAACCGGAGTTGTCATCTGACAGAACTGGATTGTACTTCAGACCTTTCAGCTCCACCGTCTCCATGAAATCATGCTGCTCCTGCACCAGGTAGGCTGACCGCAACACAGTAGAAGTGCTTTATTCTAACAGAGCAACTCCGTTGAGACAGGTTGAAGGGATCAGTCTGAAAAAGCTCATGACATGCTGCTGCATATGCGCTCATGCATGTGATACTCACCAATGACCAGGCCTGCAAAGATCCCGAAAATGAGGAAGAGGAAGAGGAAGGCTATGATGGAGCCCCTGTGGCAGGAAGAATTGGAGCCGGAGGCTCCTGAAGAAGCACACGGCTCTCCATCCTTCTTCCCCTCCATGTTGGATTCACAGCACCAGCCTCACAACTCACATTGCATCGTATCCAGTGTCATGATGCCCTACATCCAAAATAACAATATCAGGAAAAGTCACATAAGAGGAGAATTGAAAGCGTTGATGAATGAGTCATTGAATGCATTAGACACTCATTTAGCGTTAGTTATACGGGCACATTGTTTAATGAAAAGGGGTTCCTATCATAAATACAATAAGAAGTCGTTATGGCGACACAGACAAACAGTGGCTGCGTCCGGGACGCGCGTAAAGCGCACCGGGGGAAAACGGTAACGCTTTAAACATCCTTTAACGTTTGAGCAGCATTCCAATGGATAAAAGCACTCGGGTGGGAACATTCGTTACGCACGGTGACTCCAGGTGTTACACAATAGAAGCTTTATGCGCCGACGTAAACTCACGGACTGGTCTCCTCTGGACGCTGGCGATCTCCTGCAGCTCTCGGGGTCGGACTTGGATCCACACGGGGAGAAAAAGCAGCAGCATGGGTGGAGGAAGACCAACGGGGAGGACAGAGGGGTCGGCTTTTTGTTCCACCTGCGGCGGGGCGGGCCGCGGGCAGCTCACCTTTTCAGTTGCCTTTACAAAGCTTCCCCCCCGGCGCACCCTCCTCCCGTCGGTATTGATCCCTTCGGTTCCACCCCGATGTACACAGGCATATCCCCGCTCAGCTCGGCGATCCCATAATCTCCAGGTACATATATTAAGTAGATCTTGGTGAAGACGTTGAAAAAGAACAAACTAAAACAGGCCTAATTCTCTTGCGGGTTCCGTCCGGGCTGCGTGGAGGAGCGAAGCCTCCTGGAAACCGTTCAAGCCTGCGAGCAGCGGGCGAACCACTCGGGTGCTTTTAGCGGGATTAGTTTCTCAAAAGAGGAGTTTGTTAACCTACTGCTCTTAGTCTGACAGAGAGGGCGGAAGCGAGGTTCTGATTTGCAAATCCAGGATGAAATCATTTTAAAAAATGGTCTCACGCAGTTGGGTGTGTAAGAAAAACTTCACTTGTCAAAGGCACGAATAACAGTTTATAAAAGTGGATGTGATTTTGCTTCAACAATAAATAGTTGCTTTGCCATTTTAACAGCATTATTAGCTCACCCCACTTGCAGAACAGAGCCACCTATTATGCCAACTGCCCCTGTGTGCACAGGGAGGCTTCGGTGGCTTATGTCCACAAACAAAATCCCCTTCAATCCTTTAAACACTGTCAAAGATGACAAGGAACAAGTTGGTGGATGGAGCTGTGGCCAATGCGGCAGCGTGTCCACAAAGTAAAAACTAAATGATTTAAAGTTAAAAATATACAACATTCATTAGGATTTATTTTATTTTATTTTCTTATCAAAAACAACAAAGAATAGTAAAAAGTTTCTTATTGAGGATAAAAAGAAAACAGTACGGTTAACTTCCCAAACGCGTGGGCTCTTTACAACTCAAATCTTTGCAAACTTGCACACGACAGACAGAAACAAAGCTGAAGTGCTTTCAAGCACCCATTTGGTGTACAACTTATGATTATCAACAGAAATTTGCTGTGTTTGACGCAGTAATACAGTTATGACTTCTTTAAAATTTAAACAGAAAAAAAACTCCACAAAGTGTGTGCATGGTTGTATCGGTGTGCGTGAATGAATGAAGCCAATGATTGGTTGCGTATTAGCCATCCTGCTGCTGTACGAAAGGGTTCGGTATAGCCTCCATGCCGTCCTGCGGACAGATTAGCACAACGGAGGTTCCTCTGCAGACCACCAGACCCAGCTGCCTGGTGTCTTCTGTCAGCTTCAGCTGGTCATCTGGGTCTGGATGGATTAAGGTTAAAGAGACAAAAGAATCACATTTTTACACGTGGATGTGAAGAGCAATTTAAACAAACCCCTTTAAACATTTAAAAGAGGGAGCCCCCGTAGACCACGTGCCCCCGTAGACCACTACTAACGTACCTAACTAACCCTACCGAGGAATCACTTCATATACATCTGTGTGTCCTCGCTTTTAGCTCTTCTCGTTTCAAGGTAAGAAGCCAGAGGAATGAGGAGACAAGGAAGCACGATATTAAGAAAGGAGAGGAGACCCCTTTGTTCAACCTGCGCCTGTAGAAATACAAATAAGTCTGCACCATTTACCTCCCCTTTATTATAAAATAACACTTCTCAATATGAATCTGGTGACAAAACGTTGACACGTGAAGCAAGCATACAGCAATGTAATCATTGCTTGATTTTGGTTTCAGGCTGTGAGAATTCTCAAGCAAATGGGACTTCTATTTGTATTATGGCCACTAAACGGTATAGTTAAAATATCAGGTTCAACCAAATAAAAGGTTTAATATCTTTCTTGTTAGCACATACATGAAACAAATTAAGTTAAATCTAGACTTGTCCGTGGGTCTTTATTTTCTACCAGTCCTCGACATCACTTCATGTCTTTTCCTTTATTTTACTTTACAATGTGTCCGTTGGAGTGGAAGTTCCACAGTGTCCTGTCGGCGCAGATAAGTTGTTGTTTTGGTTTATTCAGCTATAAATTAACGTCACGTCTCCCGAACACCTGCTCGAGTTTATATGGCCAATTTGACTTACCACGCATGTACTCGATAGTACCATCCAGTACCAGGTTCAGCAGAGGATCAAACCCCTTCAGGACACCGCTGGCTGAGGGTTAACGACACAGAATAAAGCTCTCATTAGCCAGGCAATCCACAACAGTACCCAAACGACGCGAAGTCTGATTTGCTCAATGCTAACTCAGTTAGCATTGACGGTAGCTTGCTATCTTCGGGACTAGTCGATTTACCCTCTCGTCCTCCTTGAAACTTCACACGAATTGGCTTGTCGATGTATTTTGACAAGTCGAAGATGCTCTCCTTTTTCTTCTTTTCTTTATCCTGCACAGAGCAAACGGACATTGATTGGTAATTGACGATGAAAGCTCGTCGCAAACAAACACGGACTCAGAGGTTAGCTTCGCTCGGCTAGCCGAGTTAGCAAACGGAAGAGCTAAAGCCACGTTCATTTCGAGTACTTCTCGGACGTCATATTCGGAATAAACATAACGGACTCAAGGGAGCCATCGTTTTACTATTCGTACCCAACGTGTACGGGCGCAACATTTAAAATGTGTTTGAATGAAAGCTGAAGCCATATGAACTCACCGCCATGTTTGCTGTGTGACACGGAAGTGAAACTGTGACCCCAAAAGTATTCCACCAATCAAATCCACGAGCGTCTGTAGCTGACGTCACTCGGTTGTTCTAGTATTATTCATTTGCCAAGAGTAAAAATGATCACAGTTTAATAATCAGACAATTATTGCTTAATGATACATTTCTGACTCTATGTTGTAATCAGCATCTGTCTCTCACGCTGACCTCCTTTTCCTTGTTGCTTTTAGCCAGCATTCAGTCAGGGGGGGACGTCTATTAATACCACCAGTTGGTGTGTTGTAAACTAGAAGGAGAAGGAGGAAATGTCCAGAAGACGTTTGGTGTGTCGGTGAAATGGCGTGCTTTGCCGACGCAGAGCTGAAATCTTAGAGCTTTAAATACACCGTCATGACTGAAAAGATAAACAAACCCGAGGAGGAAAAATCTGCCTGGCATATGGCAGACTCCAACTCTGCGCCTGTTCTTATCCCCGATTCTATTCTACAAGTAGAAGGAGAGAGTTTTTATGTCAACCGTCAACAGCTGGCTCGCCAGAGTCCCTACTTCAGGGCTCTGTTTTTTGGCGGCGGCCTCGAGAGCAGCAAAAGGAAAGTTGAGATCAAAGGTGTGAGTCTGCAGCATTTCAAGGTCTTGATGGAACACAGCAAGAAATCCAATCTAGCTCTGGAGAGGGAAAACGTTCTTGGGATTCTTGAGACCGCAGACTTTTTACAACTGGATCACGCCAGGCTTTTGTGCTGTAAGTTCCTGGAGCGTGAGCTGCACCTCAGCAACTGTCTGGGAATGATGGCCTTCGCCTGGCAGCGGGGCTGCGCTCAGCTGTACACTGCAGCTCGGCAGGTTGCGCTCACACATTTCTCTGCTATTGTCGCTGAAGAGGATTTCCTATCGCTGTCTAAGGAGACTGTTGCCGACCTTCTCGCCAGTGATGACCTTGCCATCCACAAAGATGATCTGGCCGTAGATGCCACCCTACGCTGGGTGTCATTTGATTCAAAGCGAGAGGAACATTTTCTGGAGCTCATTCAGCTGGTGAGGCCAGAGTCGCTCTCTTTACCATTTATTACTGAACTTTTGAGCAAAATGAACAGCTCTGACCCCAGAGGCAAGCTCATCTGCACGCTGAATGAACACTTCCCGACATCTTGGTCAATGGGCAGATCGATGACGAGGACCAGGGCCAGAGAGACCCTCTTTGTCCTGGGTGGACCTCATAATGAGGAAGAGCAGTCACTGTACCAATTTCACCCACTCAGTGGTAGATGGCAGAGCTGCGCCCCTCTGCAGAGGAAGAACCTAACCCAGTACTCGGTAGCTGCGTTAGGTAATGATGGATTTGATTGGTAGAAATGAATTTATTCCTCATGGGAAGTGTTTACATGATGATGCATCTAAATCATCTACCTTTAATACTTTCCGATTGATACAACGTATATTGGACATCAAAATCCATACATTATATTGTTTTCATTTTCTCATTCTCCAACTATGTAGGGGACAATGTGGTGGTGACAGGTGGCTTTTTCCGGGACGTGCTGTGGTTCAGTGTGGACTGGGTCAGGATATACCAATGTGGGAACCAGCGCTGGGTGGATGGGCCAGCCCTGCAGAGGTCCAGGCACAGCCACTGCTCCATAGGGCTAGACTCCTCACTGTATGTCCTGGGGGGCAGCAGGGACGAAGGGCTTATGGCCGATGTAGAGAGGCTAGTGCTGGGGTCAGAGGAGGGCTGGGATGAGGTCAGCCCCATGGTCAGGTCTGTGGAGAGGGCAGCCGCTGCTGCCCTGGGCTCGTGTATCTATGTGGCGTGTGGCTTGGATGAAAACGGGGAGGTGTATGGTGGAGTTCAGAGGTACACGGTGAAGAACGACCAGTGGGATGTGGTTTCCTATTCTCCGTTTCCAAGGTGAGTGAATTTTCAATTTAGCGCACTCTTTTCGGGGGTTGCTTTCTGACAGATTCTGAAACTAATATTTCTTAATTAGTACGTTGTTGTTTTCAAAATCGATTCTCCTATCAAGCCCTTGTTATATGATTTCTTCTTCTTTTTTTTTTTTTTGGGATACCAGATACGACCTGGTTGCCTCAGAGCTGAACGGTGCCCTTTACCTGTTTGGAGGCCAAGCCATGCGTTTTGACGCGGAGACAGACGAGTGGACCGCGCTGAAGGAGGAATGCCTGGACAGGAAGTTCTTCTGTGGCTGCGCAACAATCAGCGGACAGATGTACCTGGTCAGCGAGAGGAAGAGTAACAAAGCGTTTCCAAACATGGTGCTTGTGGACCCCTACATAGATACTTGCATTGAGGTGGATGACGCCATACCGTGCCCCGTGCCGCTGAGAGGGTGTGTCACCATCAGGATGGCCACGTGATGTGACTGACCTACTCAAATCTATTCTACTATCTATGATTGAGACTTACAGCAAAAACATGAAAAAAAACAGCAGTACTAACTTCTTAAATAGAAATAATTTATTAAAACCTTCCAGCAGGCCAACATATCAGAAAAAGCATCCATGTGCACTCACAAGAGAATAGTGTGCAGTGTGACTTTCATAGAAAAGGGATGTTACTACAGGTTTTATATCTATTAAAGTAACACTGATATTTTAGTGTGGGTCATGGGTTATTCAGTGGATCAGCCCTTTTAGTGAATCCCACTCTGCCTCAGTTATTCAGAGGCAGACACAATCCATTTTCTACTTTACTGTCTAATCCTGAAACTAACCCATGGAAATTAAACATCTGTTTTTTGAAATGAATGAACTTCTGTGTATACTGAGAGTGTACTTTCTGAACACTATATCTGTTAATTAAGGAACTTGGAGTTTGGAGACAGCTGAAATACACTGAACCATGTCTTTCAGTGTTTAAATTCATGTTCAATGCCACTAAATACCCTAAATGGTACGCACCGGCCTTTATGTGAGCCATAAAGCATTGAACCTTAGTAAACTACTCCTCACATTTGCGTAACTTTCATGGCATACTTGTTCACCACCAAGTACCAAATATCAAAACTATTCACAGACTACGGTAAAAACAGCAGGCAAGGCACAAAGCAAACAGCCAGTGGTTCAGACCTTGACAGAAACCTTGCTGCGAAATCATGCTGTCACAATGATATTCAAAGTAGAAAAAGAAAAACACAGAATCCATATTTCTATGAGCAGAAATATTTTGTAAAGGCATCATTTTAGCAGACAAGATATATTCTTATTTGTACACCAGGAGGCGCCGTAACTCTTTTGAAAATTGAGCACGTACATTACCGACAACATCAAATCAAAGAAATCTGTACCTTGATCCCGCCCTCAGGGACTTTTCACATTCTGCCACAGAGTACATCAACATACAAACTACCTGGTTCATAAAAAAATATAAAGTGGTTTATCAACATATTTACTAGAACATATATTGTTTACAACCAGCCAAACCGTCCGTGTATGTGGAAACAAAGCTGCAGGAGTGAATACTATTCAATTCTAGTTTTAAGTTGCTCTCATTAAAACGTCATCATAACATGTATTAGATAGGATCAGTTTGACTTTGTGTAAAACATTTGGAATTCCTTGTTGACCAAATAAAGGATATAAGCTTTACTTTAAGGTACATAATGAATTCATTAATATCATAATAAAAAAACAACGTGATTACAAAATCTGCAAAAACCAAATGATTTGTTGTGAAGGATATTTCCCTTCCTGCTTGTTTTGCCATCGATACTGTATGTAGTGGAAGTAGCCTGCCAACCGGGTGAGCAGATCTACAATCCTCTGTGCTTCTTTGCTCTGTTTTTTCATTGAAGATAATCAGGAATCATGCATGTCCTGTTTGGCCAATGGACCGTGTTGGGTTGGACACAAGCCATGTGCATGTATCATATATTGGAAACAACTTATTCTTCGATAAGTAGGAGGGCAAACGATTGTTTTTTCCCCAGCGAGGATCAGTCAGCGTGGAAGTACGCGACTCCACTATCTAGCTTTGCGACTCTGCGCTCTGCAGTTTATTTTCCTCTGGCTAGTCAGGTTGTTCAGGACACAGTTGTTAGCCAGCGATGCCAGTTTGCAGTTGATTGCGCCCTTTCTTTGCTTCCTGCTCCCTTCGTCTCCATCTTCCTCGGGCGCTTCCTCTTCATCGTCAACCTCACTTTCGTCCTCACTACGTTCATCGCGCTCCACCTGTGACGAAAGAAAAACAAGTAGTATAGAATTCCCCCGGAGCGAAGGCAACTCACAGCAACCTTCCCTTTTAATTTGCAATCCTCTCACCTTGCCCAGGAACACAAACTTGTAAAGCATACGCAGGATCAGATAAGCCCAGAAGATGTGCAGTGCTTGCAGCACTAACAGAAGGGTGTTGAAGAAATAATAACCAAAGAAGGGCTGGAAGAATTCTAGAGACAGCACCAAGGTTGTGTGGACCACTCTGGAAAGCAAACAGTAAGACGGAGCTTTGGTGATGGTTCTCTTCAAAGGGTTAAGAGCACTTTGACCACTTGAATACTGTTTATCAACTCTTTGCTTGGGGACGGTAAATCTTCTGCTCTCAGGTAGGAAACCAGAACACACTGAAGGTGGCAGAGGATTTTGTAATAAAACTATTTGTGTAAAAGCTGACGCAGTGTTGTAAACCCCCGATGACCCCAGCAAAAAAAAACCTGGTGACGCCTAAGTTTGAGGCTGTGTGCAACGCAATGTGCAATGTGTACACAGTATTCCAACATGACATTTTGTACCTGCCAGGAAACACCACCAGCCTGGTCACCAGGAACGCCAGAGCGAAGACGACAAAGAGCGAGTCACACGTCCTCGTCCAGCCGGCGTAGTGAAACATCTTGGCAGACTTTCAGAGGAAAAGTTGCCGTTGAGTTATCCAATCCAAACTATTTTACAAGTAAGGTTAATCCCTGCATTCAATCCCAGGCTTTCTCTGTTATTGTTTCTACAGCGAAAAAGCACAGAAACTATCACAAACATTTACTCAAAGAAAAAAGAAGAAATGTGAGAAAAGTATACATATTATCACGTGAGTGGCCGGACAGAGATGAATTAAGCCAGACAATGAAATCCACAATATAATTACATCTCTAATATACCAAATGAGTTCCCTTAACACATTTCCTGCTTTACAGGAGTTTCTGGCTGAATACAAACCCAAAGATATCGCAAAGGTCATTCGTTTTTTTTTTACCAAAACGCAACAATCACGTCCACACAAAAATTACACAATGGCTCTATCCGAGTCAGATTCCCTGTGGCCTTTGTGCAATGCTTTTGGCTTTTCAACACCTTGCATGTGAGTAAACACAATCCCCTTAACTTGCAATACATTCTGTCCTTTCCTTCTCTCCAGAGAGAGCGTGTGGTGGTTTACCTCGAGCAGGAAGTCAGAGGAGTCGTGCACCAGCATCACCAGAGTGCCAACCCTCACATAGTTGGCGCAGTAGGAGAAACCGATGAGGAACACGGTGGCGATGTGATGAATCACCTGCTCCTTGAAGTCCTGGAAGGCACACATGGACACAAACACACACACAGACCACAAAGTGTGAAGAAGATGCATAGTCGTCGTTACCAAGTCTTTGGTCTGCGGTCCTGAGTCGGTCATGAGTTGTGTCCAAGTATTGGAAAAGCAGATGTACAGTACATGTTGTCTGGAGTGATTTCTTGTTTAGTTCGAAGCTCATTTATTTTGATTGGCAGCTCGGAGGCTGAATCATACAAAACCTTTTTCTCACTGAAATAAGGACATTTCTAAGTAAGCTGCAGCAGTAAGCATCTCAGATGGTTTCCTTAAGACGCAAAAACATGACAGATGAATCACATTCAATATTTAATGTAATTTATAGTATTTTAGAGCACATATAAGAAAATTAGCATTCCTTTGTATAGGTGCATCTTATGTACATGTTTTTTTTAACTTCATTGTATTTTACTGTTGGTTCTATAAAGATAAAGTAAAAACTATTAATCCTCACACTCACTTTTCGCTTGACGTCCACAGACACGCACAGAAGTAGCGACAAATAGAAGCCCAGTTCCAAGATGTAGTACCAGTAATGAGCCACAGCCACGGGCTACAGAATGAGAGGAAGACAGAAAACATGAGTCCAAATTTAGTTCTGTGGTATGTGATTGTGATTGTGTTTTTCAAAGCTCAACAGTTTCTGAAAAAATAGATATATTTTAAATAGTTGTCTAAGAAGCTAAAAGACCAGAATCGACTACTATTTCACGGTGACTTCAGGATGTGTGTGTAGGGGGAAAGAATTGAAGGCTCCGGGGTGATTTACAGTGGGGACGTGCTTGTGTTTCTGAAGCTCCCGCACAGACAAAAACTTCTTCGCAGCAACACAATGGTAGGAAGCGGACTGTGGCCTGTAACCCTCGTATAAGCATCCTTTCTTTCTGTCAGATGCCTCAGGATCTCCGGAAAAAGGAAAAAGATCAGCTGGCGTGAGGCCTGCAGGAGCTGTTCTCTGTACGTAGGGAGGCTGACCTGCCATCAACACTTCAGAGATATAAGCTTCACCAACTCAGTAAGTGGGTGTAGTATACTGATAAAAAGGTATTGTGGAAGTCTTATGTGGTCTTATTTTGTCGGGCTCCTCCGAGTTGTTATTTCTCCTAATCCCTTTTTTTAAAGGTGTTAGTGTACGTCGCACTAGTTGATTGATTTTTGTAGCGTTGTATACAAGCATTTGATCTGTTGAGCCGTTGATCCGAACCCTTTTCTGCTGTATCCAAATAAAAATACACCAAGATATCAAGCCTTTAAAACAAGTTCTTGCATTTTCTGGAATGAAGGAAAAAATAGCGAGAAACCTGATTTATGAGGCCCCGCTTCCTCTTGAAATCCTGCCTGACAATGTTTTACAGTTCATAGCGACACCATAGACCACCTGAGCTTCAAGTCAAGCGTGTTCTTGCTCACCTGTTTGGGGTAACCCCTCCAACACTCTCTATGATCCCAGAACCACGGCGTCTGTAAGATCACACAATCATCACGGTGAGTGTTCACATGCTATGTGTCATGTTTACTATGCATGCTAAGCGTTCTCACACAGTATAAATACCTGTAATGTGTAAGTCAGGCTGATCCTTTAAAAGGAAATACAGGTGACTTACAGACTCACATTAATTAAAGAGCCGAGTCCCGCAGTGAAGGATATGAGGTAGAAGACAAAACGCCAGCTGCACAGATACAAATGAACAACATCATTTGTTAGAGGCTACAGAATCCAGTAAATTGGTGAATTAGCTCAATCAGAGAGACGTTTAAGAAATGTCAAAGCAGGAATGTGAAGGTTTAAGTCCAACACACAAAATTTCGCTGTTGAATTTCCCATTTGAAAAAAAATAACAATATGTAAATATGTGTGTGTGTGTGTGTTAAGGAAAATAAAAACGCACGAGGCCTCGCAGAACTTCTTGGTGTTGCTCGGCCGGTCCTGGTTCCTTCTGTGTCTGAACCAGGTCTGGATATTTCTCTGAGAGATTCCACACTGCTTCCCCAAGCTCACCGCCTCCTTCTGCATACACAAAAACACAAACACACCTATTTACACATTCAATATTGTTGCACGCAGGCCGGCTGAGTAAGGAAACCTCCATTTATTTTAATGACTCCATTAGGGCAAAACACCACACATGTCTTTTTATTTATTTCCATTTTAACATGTTATGTCAAACACTTTTGTGTTGAATTAAAGGATGGCGCCAGCAATACTCAAAAGAGTTGTACTGTACAAATAAATATCATCCTACCTTTGCACCTGTGTCATGTCTTGTGACCCGGTATTTACATACATGCTTAACTACAAAGGCAACATCCAGGTGCCACTAGTGCGGGTGCTGGACACATGGAAATGTGTTGTGCAAATTACTCAGGACATACACACTTGCACATGAACAGCCCCACATACGTTTGGACGTTCTGTGATAATAGTAATAACATTTTGCAGGGGGGGAAAAATAGATATTTTAGTTTCTCTGCATCTCATGGCCAATGACCTTTGAACCACATTAATCACAAGGCTGCAGTGTAAGTGGTGTTTTTAATCCCTATTCTTGACAATTACAAATACAAAAAATGTAAATGATGTGTAAACTGCTGCATTATTTGTGCAATACAACTACTTGCAATCATAGTATAATTGCGCTGTGTATTATGTGTTTCACAAGCATAAACATGCTTACAACTCCTTACTTTTTACTATTGGTCAGAATGCATTCTTGACTTAAAATTCTCATATAATATTTTGTTTTAGGATGACTATGTAGCCAGGTACTATAAGATTTTCTACTAGTCTGTATATAACAATGAACTGACCTGGTGGGCTGATCAAAATATAGATTCAAAGATTTAGATTCGATTGAAAATCTAGGAAGTCAAAATCATTTCTGCAAACTAGGTTCAGGCGTTATGAAGCATTGGAGAGAAAATAAGGGCATAAAAGTCAACAAAGCATTACTGCTGCTCTTCTCGTAAGGATCGAAGGCTAAAAAGATTTTATTGAGGAAATCCAACTGAAGGTATAAAAGTTGAAGGGAAGTAAAACATGATTTGAGGATTTTCTCTTGTAACAAAGGGAAGGCAGAACTGATGTACAAACTTGCAAAGGTTGACGACTTGTCTGTTTGTAGAAGGTCTCCAGCTTTGGGACAGAATCGGCTTGAATCCGAATACGGTCCTTCACACCCAAATGTTTGCTTAACGGGAGAGCAATGAGCCTGAGAGCAAAAGAGAGAAAACAAAATAGGGGGAAAAGCTGAAACCCGGGATGATCACATAAAAACACACCCTTTCACCTTCAAGCGACTGATAGACCATAAGACGTGAGCAACACCTTCATAACTCACTGTCTTCCACAACAACTAACAAACAGTCAGACCACAAGCTGCACACCTGCCCACCCGTCACACTGGTGCATGCTGGTACTTTACATACCACCATTCAGGAAATCTTATTTGACTAAAATGACAGGCAGCCCTGCATTTCAAAAGGCAGAGTCCATTCCGTCTGGGAGGAGCGAAGCCTTTCACACAGTCAGCAGCTAAAACTGTCCACTCATGATGCCTGCTTTACACTGCCTGTCTGGTCCGTTCACTCCATCTGCCGAGTGCACAAATGAAGGGTAAAGGGGCTGTCATGCTGAGCTACACAGGCAGCACATCAGCCAGCAACCACAACCACTTCCAAGAGGAAATAAGATGCACACGATGTGTTTAAACATTTCACTTGGGGATCGACTCAATGAAAAACTAAATCCAAGATCAGCACAAATATTGAAAACTTAGCGAGTTACTTACAGTTGTCCAAGTCACAGTTACGACAACAATGAAAAGGTAGATGTTGCAGCTGTGATTTTCCCAGTGCAGTCGGGATGGAAGCAGGTGTGTCTCACCTCTCGAAGATGAATCTGAGGGCTATGAAGGCGAAGGCCAGTGGTACGGTGTAGACGAGATCTCTGGGTAGAGGAAAGCGGCCTTCGTCCTCCTTCATCTTAATGTCCTGCCAGGTGACGCCAGGAGGAAGCCAGGACTCCTCCTGCCACAGCCACTCATTCAACAGGGCCTCCATCCTGAGGGGAGGAGAACCGTGTTTTAAATGGGAACATTTGTCGAGCTTCTGAGCAAACCCGACCCGCTAAAACATTAATGCCGTATTCATTTTCACGTCACAAATAGCAGCCCAAACCCTCCAGATCAGGGAACAAACCAACATCCTGCATGTTCACACATGTTTACACAATCGTAATCTGCGCTTTGTTTATTAAATGTTCTTAATTGCTAAATTGCTTTAACATTAAAACACGGCACAAAATAGGGGGGACATGCTACGTTATAGCAGTCTGCCTGCATAACAGAACACAAGCCCGCCATTTAAGCCTTGATACACGCCGCAGTCCCTGCAAGTGTTCTAACAAGACCTGACCAACGCAGCCTTGATGCACGAGCGGGTTCAATACTCCCAAAATTGCACTCACACGCATGCGCACGGGCAACTGCATGCGTGAACGCACACGCATAAACACAAACGCGTACACACTAACAGCCAGAAATACGGTTGTGCGATCGCGACGCGCCAGATGAACCCCTCAAATTACAGGGACGGGTCACGTATTGAGCGCGCGCCGCATACTATCCATACCATTCCCATGAAAGCATCCCACACCTCACAGCTACAAGCCCCATCAACCAACAGCCAATCTATTTATTCTCATTTATCGATTCCCTATTTCCCAGAAACTCCGTAAAAACCGCTGCATTGATGCTCCAGAAGAGAACATGAATTGCGGTTACCTGTCCGTCCTCCAGCGATGGAGATGGAAGCGCACAGCAGCAAATGGGAGAGGAGGAGCTTGTCTGACGCAGCCTGCTCCTCGCGCTCAGTCATCGACGTCATCTCATTGGTTTATGTGTGCCCCCCCACTCTCCCCCTGCACAGGATAAGAGGTGGTCATTTCTTACGGACAAAACACCTACCAGGCAGTCGTCATGGGTTTAGGTTTTGTTGCATGGTGTTATGCTCTGTTGTGATAATCCTAAACATGTGACTTCAAAAAAAGATCCAAAAAGTTGAAAAAAAAAGGTTTTTGCAGAAAATATGGGAAGAAACTCATAGCAGGCTGAACTATTGATATTAATATTTGCATTTGCTGACACGTGAGGAGAGGGAAATAAATTAAGAGATTGGAGAGCGTGTTTTCACCAAGGATTTCTGTTATTTTTTTTAAACATCTGAAAAGATGATACATACTGTACATATGTTTCATTCTTCAAAGTATCTCATTATTGAAGAGTGCATCAAATAATTAGCAAAACACTAAACAACAGAGATGAATAAAGGAGATTATATAGTTGTATAAGGATTTTGCAGAACAACTGAGAAGAAAACAATTTTTTAATTCTTGACATTGCATTCAATGTTTTATGCGACTGGGTGAAATCAGACTTCCCGGTGGGAATATGTGCACTCTGTGATATCATTCGTTCAGCTGGTAGCTTTAACAGACGTGCTCACATGATGCTGGTTTTCATACCAATCATACAAAAGAGAGGGGCAGTTGTTTTCGTGGCTATACAGTCTCCTTTCAAACTCAACCATGAATCCTGTCAGTTCGGAGGCAGGTATGGGAAATTTAATGAATTATATAATTTGCATTCATATAATGGACATTGCAATTTGTTTTGCTTCACTTTGCTTTGTTTTACTTTACTGGTAAAATCCCTGTTTCTTCTCACGCAGGGATTATTCGTGGTCCCGGATGACTGCTGTCACATATATTCCAATCATTCACAACAGAATGTATATAAATATGTACATGACTGCGTCACACACTCTCTAACCCCTTTAAAAATCACAGAAAGGAAGTAGAGGGTCTTATTCCTGTTGCCCGTATACACAGACAATGACCGGCATATTTGCCCCCTCACAGTTTTTTACTCTGTACGTCTAGAGGGAAGTGCCTGAGAGACATTGAATGCAGAAAATTCACTTTTACTGTTGATCTGTGGCAGCAGATTCTTGCCTCCACCACCACCTGCCTTGTTCCCTTTATGGATGCAGGACCACTCTGTTGAGCGGACCGCTGTGCTCCACCTGCGCTTGTGGGGTTTACAGCGTGTTATTTGCTTTAATTGCGTAACAGTGCCTGTCTCTCTGCGTGTGCACATAGTTCTCTAAACCAGCATGAGTCTTTCCTTCTTTTGGTTGCAGGATCTGTTCAAGTCTAAGCGTGTGCACATGCGCAGGAGTTGAGATTGATTCAGACGGACCGTTTGGCTGATGGGGAGCTGAGATCTTTCTCTTGGCGGGATATGAGATATGTCTCCCCGGCCCTGCCACAGGATTAGTTACACACCATTGTGTTACAACTGCGCAACAGAACCAGAACAGCATTCTGGTTGACGTGTTGCCATATAAACCCTGCAGTGAGGACAGGGACACTTTCCGTTAGCTTGGTGAGTTCTGCTGTCACTGCACGTTTGTTGGGTTGGCGAGCTGTGGAATTTTTCCACATTCCAGAGGTAACACTTTTTTATGTCGTACCTAAAGCCTTATGCTTTTCTTGTATTCTCACAGAGCCCAAACATGCATGTAGCCTTACCTGCGTTTATGCACACATATGTAATTGCAGTTCTATAATCTATCTATAAATCTATAAAACATTATTATATGAGTATCACCACAAGTGGAATGTAGCAGGCCTGGGCTAATAGCAGGTTACCCTATTTAGTGGATGGACATTAAACACACACACATGAGGCTAAACATGTTTTTAGAATTTTAAAACATAAAAAAAAATCACAAATGGAAAAACAACTCGATGTGCTGGTTTTTAAACTGTCGCCGTATGATCTATCGAGTGCATGGTCTTCCCCTCGATGCTGGTGTTGGTGTGAGTTCGTGCTCAGATGAGCCTGTGAGTGAGTAAGTTCGAGCCTTTGCGTTGGATGATACTCTGTATAATGAGGAACATTGGTGCCAAGATGAGTGTGACAACCGCAGACTTAATTTCCTGTTTCCTGTACAGCCCAGCAGGTAAGGTGACAAATATAAATTGAATGTGAAAATAAGGAGTAGTTGAGATTAAGCTTTCTCTGCATGTCTAAGTGAATGCAGCTTGACAATAGTTTAGCAGGTCATAAACCAAATGATTAGACTTCACGATGGTGCCTGGAAACCTAAAGTCATTATATAATTCATTCAGATTTTCTGAAATGTTCTTGCATTTGTTGATGAGGTTTCATTTGACACAACAATGTGGTGCGAAAAGTCACATGGTCACAGTCTTTAATAGGACTCCTCCTCTGGGAGCCAGAAGCGGCACGGCAATCCATCCAATTTCCCTTTGCATCAAAGTTTCCGACAGACAGACATAATTTTTCATCCATAGGGCAACTGTGCGTTACTGTTGCTAAAACCCCCCAACAACCGACATGTTAATCTACATCCGGCGACCTTTCCCCTGGCTTTGGAGGCTTTAGAGGACTTTGAGGACCTTGAGCAGTAGGGGCCGAGAAGGCCTCTCCAAGACCCCTGGTTCTTAGCTCGGTGCTGCTCTGTCTGGGCCAAGAATAACACAGCCGGGGAGGTGGGGAATGTGCACAGGAAACCAGCGCTTTGCAGCAGCAGTGGCGGCTCTGGAGCCGAGGACTCAGATAGAGCGCAGCCACGATTCCGTGAAGCACAGACACGCTGCTTTCCCACAGGACCCCGAGTGGGGATTACAAGCGTGCGCAAGAATTCACCTATTAGCTGTCTGTCTGGAGCAGACATATTTCCACGGGTTGCACGTACGACGAGGTCGAGTTTCATCCAATTTTCTCATTGTCTTTATTTCTCTTTCATAAGCACACAGTCTCAAGTTCTCTCTGACTTTTGACCGTCCCTGGCATCCTGTACTCCTGCTCCCCTGCCAGCTGTTGTATGGCTGCCGACACAACAGGGCCTCTGTTCTCTGCTCCCGGTGGAAGAATGCATGCTCTCTTTCTGGTGTTTCCCCTGTTACCTCCTCTATCAGTGTGTTTCCCGGAGCATTCTCGAGCTCTCCACTGTTGATTCTCATTCTTCTGTTTGTTGATTTTGGCCTCAGTTCTTCTCACTCGGACCCCCGGAGTGAAGCCAGTTAACTCTCCAGCTCTAAGCTTTAAAGACAACAGTGCAAAGGCCCCCGATTCTATCTGAGAACAGACTGACACAACAACTCGAGGCGCACAGTAACAGTGGTGGACCAGAGGTCATTTCTAACCAAATTCCTTCACTCAAATAAAAGGTGATACCACTTTATTCCAGCAGAGGGTGCCAGACATCACAGTATCTGCAGATGTCCATCTGTCTGCAGTCAACAGTGAATGAATGGTGAACACTGATCTAAACTGCCCTGCTGTAGACAAAGAACCCGCATCAGTACAAATAATTATTTAATTAAACTTAAGGGATGTTCTGCATTAGTTTTAACACTGTAACTTCATAATAATTCCACACTTTTGTGAGTGTGGGACTTTTACTTGTAATTAAATATTTTTATTTTATTTTTTTATCACGAGTAACGGATCTGGTGACTTTTTTCCAATCAAACTGGGAGGAGATCACAGTATTCACTTGCCAGATGCATATCAGACTTAAAAATGTATGCAAAAGGATCCTGTTGTCCACATTGTAAAGATTTAACCTTTAACCTTTTAACTAATGAGGACACCTCTGTTAAACTCTCATATATTGCCAACTGAGAGCTACTTACTCTTTACTCTTTTAAAAACTTTGAACTGCCCTCACATACTTTATAATAACTTCCCGCTTACTTCTTCGGTATGCAGCTTTCAGAGTTTAATAACTAAAAAAAAAACCAAGTAGGCTTTTCCAGTTTCTTGGAGTGAAATGTATGCTTTTAAAATATTTAGTAATTTAGTAAATTAGAGTAAATTCCAATCCCTTTCTCATTTCACTTGTGGTGTGCACACCACACCCTTCAAAGAAAATCAAGAAAAGTAATTAATCTACTAACAGTGCGTAGTTTTCCTAATAGTTCATTTCTGCTGCGGAAGCAAGAAGACGTGACACACGCCAAACAGCTGCTTATGAGCTCTGTAAAACGTACATTTCCATCTTGGCGAGGTAAACATCATTAAACTTCAAGTAGGAAGTTGGATTGTCAAGTATAAAGTCAGCCTCAAAGCCTCTCGCACCCACCTGTTTATGGCCTTAATTAACGGGCAAACTTCAAGTCAGATGGAGGCGATGTCATCGGTTGTCCGGGGGAGGGGGGGTCAGCCTGTCATAGCTTAGCTCTGGAAGCATTTAAGAGACCCTGAGGTCATAACACATAACCTCCTAAAGAACCAGCCAACGCTGAGTATTGGCATCGTTGTTTGACAATAATAGGACGCGGTATTAGAGGTTATAAAAGTAGAGGCGGTAAGAAAAGGTGGAATTCAGTCTAATTTAATTAGTTTTCTGAATGTAAATTTGCTCATTTGTGCATGTGCAGGTGTGTCCTCCGTGCCAGAGGGGATAGAAAGACAAAAGACATTCTCATTCCGTAAAATGATCATTCTTACGTTCTTATTTCTCTAATTCTATTCTATTTCTAATCTGAACCATATTTGCAAAGGGACAAATAAGAACATGAAGTGAAAGACAATGTTCTGAAAACAGAACTATATTACAATAACAGCAACAGCAAAGAACAAACCTGAGTCATGTAGCATTTGATAATACTTAGTATTGTTTATTTCAAGAAACATCACTGTAAACACAGATAAAAGGTTTTATAAACATTTTGTCCTTTTCTAGTATACTCACATTTTTCGGAGAAAGAATGAAAATAAAGGAAAAAGTAGATTGGATTTTTTCATTTTTCATAATGGGAAAAGGCCATTATTGAGAGATTTAGAACATATATATTTTCCAAAACAAGGTGGATCATCCCTTTATTTACAGGACTGATGGTACATATAGTAAACATCTAAGTCCTCCTGGGTGGAGGGCAGCAGAAAAGGAATGTTTCTTACTGGAGAAATGAACACATATTCATAATAGTTCCAAGTCATTCAGAAAATAAGGCCTGTGTTCTTATTGTCAAAAAGATATCTCTCCAAAACCCCTCAAGTCACCCCCAAAACCCCAAATGTGATTTTTTTGTCTCATCTTATTATATATCTTAACCAACCCTCTCTGTGGCTCTCAGCCGCAAACCACTTTGTTCCCACTGAAAACATCACAGCTACTTCACTTCTGTTCCCGACTAGATGGGCACTCAAACTGTTCTACTCAAACCGGAATGAATAGAGAATTCGGCTATTTTCAGATGTGGATTAATACATAAGGGGATTTTTAAAAAAGTTTTTGTTGAGGTTGCGAATAGTGTTTCTTCTGGCTTTAATTTCCCGATGAGCTTTACTTTGTTCTAGTTGTAAAAAAAAACATGCCCTCATCCAGTGACCGTTTTGCCTGCTCTCCCAGGAACATTTACCTTTACACACACAATCATTCTCTAGCTTGTCCTTCGACCGTCAACAAGGCTCCAGACTTACTAATAACATTACAGTCTAGACAAATGCTCTTCTTGCTTTTAGCAAACGTTGCTGGATTTTAAAAAGCCTGCTGACTTCCGGTTAACCCTAAAAAAGGGAAATGTGTGACTTTCCCAGCCTCTCCAAATGTTATCAGAAGCACACTTCAATGAACATCCCAATGTGCACAGACACAGACACGGGTTTTGATGCTCTGTGCTTCCAATATGTTTTTTGTACGCCAATATGTCATCAAGCCATCATCTCAGGACTGAGAGGCCTGAAGACAGTCAACACAAAAAATGTTGCCTGTTTACAGTATTTTTATTTGTTTCCAGCAACTACTTTTCTAACATTTCTGACAGATTCCAGCATCTATAATAAATCCCTCTGGAGTCCCCGTCGCGTGAGTACGTCTTCATCCCAGTCGCCCTCGGCCTCGTCCCTTTGCCTCACAAGTTGGGACGTGCACATCTGTCTCCTCCCGCCCCTTCATTGTCTTCCAGTGACATCATTGAATTACTCAGTGCAACAAATCAAAGTAATGATTATCATTACAGCACCATTCTGAGGGTTCTGTTTGTCCCTGTGACTCCCTGGTCAGGAGGACAAATAAAACTTCAATGGGTACGACAGGAGGATTTACCGCCTGTGGGTGGAGGAAGATTGAAGGCTGCTGGAGTTGGAGGAGGAAATAAAAAACCTTGTAGCCAACCAATGATTGCGCTTGCTCCAACCGGTTGAGGAACATCTGTGACAGAATCTTCCACCTGAAGAGTGTGAGCAGATCTCCTGCTTTCCCTAATCATTACCGCGTGAATAGTAGTCACTTTGATCATCATCTTGTTATCAATCCGTGGTCGTCTTTCTCGCAGCAGACATGTGACTGCTGTCGGACATCTTTCCAGCTGCCCCACTTTCATGTCCTTTTGGTTTCGAAGTGGCTTGAAGCAATGACGTACCCCCCCCCCGTCTCTCACATTATCTCACCAGTTAAATTCGGAGCCTTTGTTGAAGTGGGTAACGACCGTGTTGTTCTCACAATGGGCCTGCGCTGACCACTCACAATGATAGGAACGGTCACTCCACAGCAGCGCTCTTATCTCACATCAGTAATGGCAGTCGGGAATGTGTTGCGGGAGTAAGAGACCTATTACGCCTGTTTTCACAACGCTTGCTGTTAACAAGAGGGCAGGGCCGCTTGGCATTTCTCAGAGAGGAATCCATCGCTCTGCTGCACGTAGAGTTGTTGTAGTGATACGAATCACTAACCATATGTTGGGTATGAAAAGAAAATAGCTGCATGTGTTATCTGTGAAAACTCTGTTTTCACACTTTTTATTTTTTGAATGGGGGGTTTGGCTTTGACGTGGCTCCCCATGATGAAAATGTACAGTGGAGAATAAAAGCTGAAACACGGATGGCAGTGGCATATGTTACATTTCAATCTCCTCTCCGCCACAGCAGCATACGTCAGAGGTGTTTCCATGGAGCCGCCTGCGACCTCCGCTGAGGCCTTATGTCAACAAGACTTTGGGGATTTTAAACAACGTAAAACTTCACACCTCTCAGAGAAAACCGAGGACATGGGATTGATTCTTTCACCCTGTTTTGTTCCCCCATAACTTACCCAGTTATCAACCACTAAGTATTTAGTACTTCTTCGCCAATACTCAACTTTGATTGTTGTCATCAAAATGTGCCCTTGCTTTAATGAGCTCCTCAACGATACATTATTCGTATTCCTTCCTTTGTTTCCAGCTTCATATCTCCTTATCACCTCTCCCCTTCCCTTGTTCCATTTCTGCTCTGTTCTTGGCTCCTGACCCCCGCTGTGTGTATGAAACTTGACTGATCCCAGTCAGGAATTTGCCCTATATCACCAGAGCTGGGGCCCGTGGCTGTATATCACATGACCAGTATGTGGGAACAGCCATAATGAAGATGGACGGACTGGAGAGAGAGAGAGAGAGAGAGAGAGAGAGAGAGATGACTGCATTCCTCGGCCTAGTCCTCCGATTAGGGTGATCTCACGCCCTTTTATGACTCCAGTTATCTCAAAGCACCACCACAACACAGACTAGCAACTTTATTATGAAATGTTTTGACCTCTACTAGGACCCTGAATTCAGGCCACAAACCTCTTACCCGTCAGACATACAGAAAGACACGGCAACGTGCTTAACTTAAGTATGCTCATTATGAAGGCGTAGTTGCATCTCTGTAACATCTCTTGAGAAATAAAAAGGAGACTCTCATGGCTCTGCAATACATTTGCATTAACAGGGACTCTTCATTCATCTGGAGAATGCTAATGCTAATCAAGACGAAAAGAGCGGTGACGCGGCAGAGACTTATAACTTTGCAGAGTACATTCAAAGCACCAGCCTTCAACGAGTGCCAGATGCAGGCAACCATGTTTCAGAGAGGCTTACAGACACTTCCTACGCAAAGACCACACACCTCCACACTCACGTCTCGGCACTTTTCACTTCCAAGTAACATTACAGGAAGACTCGGGAACTTGATGTCCAAGTTTACACTGTGTTAAGGATCCCTTTTGAACATTTTTTTCTTTTCCCTTTGGCTTTGCAAACGCAATCATTTCAATAACCACAAATATGACGAGGAACTGTCGGCATGGCGACCTCACAGGCTCCCTCAAGAGTTCATTGAGTCTATCACAGTCAACCAGACACTCACAGCAACAAATATTGACTCTATGTCTTTCCTGGGGTGTCGGGCTGGCCGAGCAAACAGCTGGACCACGAGAGCACCGCCCCTTCATCCTGACAACCCCCCAAGCCTCTGTCTGCTCGTTCACCTACAGTACTGCTTTCTTCACGTTGGGGGGGCCTCGACACTTCAAAGCGCCCCCCGCGTGGGAGCTGCAGTGGGGTGACAAGCAGCCTCAATGCAGCTGAGCAGGATCGCACTTGCAATGCCTGGCAAACACATGTTGGGGACTGGCTGTGAGGGACTTCTTCTTCTTCTTCTTCTTCTTCTTCTTCTTCTTCTTCTTCTTTTGAGTGCCCGAGTGAGTGAGTGAGACTCGTGCACATGAAAAAATAGATCCTTGTGACTAGTAAGGTTGAGCCGGGAAATGCAATCATGTGTCAGACAAAATCATCATAACGTTTTTCTTTAACCTCCTTCATCTTGTTTATATGAATTATCACCAAAATAAAAAATTCTACATTGCATTCCGAGAGGGTAACGTTACTTCCTCATGTGCATGTGTGCACTTAAAAAACATATGTCGGCTTTACATGAAAAATAATAATACAGTTTGTGGCAATCCAGCTGTTAGTTTAATCTAAATGCCATTGTGTGAAAAGGGAAAGGAGTCTTGCAGGAGATTGAATGCAGATGCAGATTTTCTCCAGAGGTTTGGCACTGGAAGTTATAGCTGCAGAAACAGAAATGGTAACATTCTGGGAAACGGGCTTATTTGCTTTCTTCCACTAATCGGCTCCTTACTCACATATTCAAAACGGTCTCCATCTTTACATCTAAGTGTCGACAAGAAAGCAAATATCTACTCCCGAAAATGGCAAACCTATTTTTTTATATCATAGTATATAATGGCAGCAATCAAAGCCTTCTCTGTATTTTTCCTGGAAAAGCGACACTTTATAACATGACTAATGACAAGTGAGAAGTATAAGTATTGAGCACTTGAAGACAAAGGAATTTCACAAGAGGGCTAAAATATAATGTGTGAGGGATGGATAGTGAAACAGAAACCGGCGGTAGAATCATGATTTGGCAAACACAGCTGGACACCTGATGCTTTCAACCCAACGTGACCCTCAGAAAAAACACTGTTGACCACGCAAGCCTTTTATTGTGTACGTGTTGAGTGTATGTGTCGCTTTAGATCTTCCCTCTTCTCAAAACGTATGTTCTGCTCTGGCTAAACACCCCCCATTGCCCCCCACACTTTTTGGGTTTGTGTAAAACTCTTGGGTGGTCCATTGATACGTGGCTTTAATAGGCCCCAGAGCATATGCGTGTGTTACAGCAGTAGAGGTTTGACCCTAAACAAACGTGTCACAGACAGTCGCTGGGAACAACAGGATCTGTTTGTGTTGTTTCAGGGACATGAGTTCAATTTTCCATAAAGAGGATAAGAGAGGGCTTTTCTTCATTTGTTTTATTGGATCATACAAAGAGAATGTTTTGTTTTTGTCTTACTGCAGCATGTAGTGTTTCTTAGGAGATTTCCATCACCGGGTATTTTTTTACCAGTCTCCCTCTTTCTTCAAAGCAAAACAAACAGCTGCAGCCGAACAAGAAGCTAGCGTGAGACAGGAAGGACCGGAGGGACGGATGGAAGGTGGAAGGAATGCTGACGGGCAGGTTGGTTAAGAGGATGTTCCAAGTGTCGTAGCATCTGTTGCCCAAACCTCTAGTGATCACAGTGCAGCAGCAGCAGCAGCAGCAGCAGCAGCAGCAGCAGCTAGCTGCTCAAGCGGGACGTCCATTTATCGAGCGAGTACACCTGATTTACGGGAGTTTCACACTCATAAAATTAATTTTGTGGCTTTTCCGACCCCCACAAAAGACAAGGCTGCACACGTGCATTTATTTTTGTATGTGCAAAAACACGCGCTGTGGATTCACAGATGCCTATTAGGACTTACATAATAATTGGCCTGCTGCAAAATCTGACGACATGGTTCAAACTGCTTGAAGGAAACCACATTACGTTCAATCCTTTGTCTGTGGTGATCAGATTCCCCGCCGCTGTCTTCACCTGTTCTGCAGCCGGCGAGCGGGCATTTATGAGTAAACATTTATTCTTAGCTGACAGAGATGGAGACGTAATGGGAGACGTCCAGTGTCCAGATGGAGGAAATTGGGCAATCTAGCCTGCACTGCTTGTAATGGTGATGTGTTTAGACAGAAACTTTACTCTGATTGAGAGTCTTCAGTGTTTTGGGGCTGCAAACCTCTGCAGATGTAAAGAAGCTGCCAGTTCAGGGTCCGGATGTGCTGAGGATCAGTTGGCATCTTCAAATCTGTATAAAAGAGAAGTGATTGGTTTGTTGATTATATTACTAAAGTAAATAGCTGTTACTGCTTCCTCTTATGTTGAGAAGTGTTGACTATTGTAAAGAGAAATATGGTAAAGTACATTTTCTCAATCATTTTGCAGATCATGCTTCACTTCTACTCCACTACATTTAAAAGGAAATTAAAGCACTTTTTACTTCACTACACATATTCAACAGCTGTTGAATTGTTCTGATTTTCCACTCAACAAAGGTGATTAACTTCTAAGATATATTGCTTTATTAAAGGTTATAAGCCCCACACACCACCAATGTGGGTGTATTCTTCGCTGCCTGAGTTGAAGTTGTGTAAAATTATTTTAGTGATTATTTAAGTATTTTAGTGAAGTTACCATATATGTGTACCAGGTAAGAATGATCAAGTTGTTGTTTGAGCCCTTTTGTCATCAACTATTGTAGTAAATTGATAGAAAAGCAACTCACTAATTATTTTCTTTGTTGGAAAAGTCTAAAATATAATCTTTCGGGTCCTGGATATTAACTGCTGCTGTTCTACGTTAGAGCGCTTTCAAAGTACACAGGATGCACTACTTTGTAGTTGTTTTTACAACCAAATATGTGTATGTATGTATTTATGTTATTTAGTGAAATATAGTTACCATTTATCAAATGCATGTTCAGGTGGTGCAGCAAAGTGTAGATCACATGTGTTCAAGGATGAAATTGTGGATCGAATGTAATACATCTGTCTGTGTTGTTAGAAATTGGACGTCACTGCAATCCGTCATAGTTCCATTGGGATCCGCCCAATTAATGCAAAACACTTGACATGCTGCATTTTGACAGTAAGGCGTGACTCAATTAAGACATCTTGCAATGTTTTTGTTACTATTACTATTATTATTCTTGTTGGTGTGCAACAATTTTCAGTTAAATGAGACAAGTACAGCCATATTCGCTGGGTCGCAAGGGCATTTAAAAAATGTAGGAAATCACGTCTTAAAAGAGTAAAAGAGTAATGGTGCATTTAAGAGGCAAGTTACAACGTTTCATCGCCAAATAACGTCATGGATTGAGAATATTTAATGGTGTAGTGTACAAGGAAATCCTTGGGGATTCCAAATGAACAAAAAGTAAATCATGACTTTTTAACTGTTAACATAAATTCAAGCCTTTTAAAACATGAGGCCCCGGGACATTTTGACGCATAAAGGTACAAAACCCAGTTCGGCAACGGGAAAATTACAGCTCTGCTGCAATGGAGATGACAACTTTATGGCACGCTAACGTGCAAACATGTTAAGAGGAGGGGAGGAAGGAGATATCAAAGGTGATGTACTCATGTTCTGCTTGAGGGATTGGTTCTAAAATCCACACGCCATTTACTCTCACGCTGCAGCCCAACCCCCCCACTAACAGTCAACGGCACTGGAAAAAAAAGAGTTTTTCTACCTATTACTTTTTAACTGAGTGATTTATATAATTTTAAGAGGACCACACCTCAGTATGGACTGCTTCATTTGCCGCCTGGTTAACTGCCTCACCTGCGTGCAGTGCACAGCTGCTTCCTCGCTCTTTTCTATGGCTTTCCGATACTGTCTTCATGAGACATGAGACAGCGCCGAACAGAGCTAGGGGGAAACTGGGACTTAGAGGAGGTGAGGTCATTTACTGGTTGTTAGTTGCTGAAGTTGCCCGGCAACCTTCAGAGATTCAAGGACCGTACTAGTCCCCGCCAGAAATAATGTTGCCCCTACAAGGCCAGTCAAAAGTTTGGTAAAATTGTCATTCAATGAGAAGGTGTGTCCAAACTTTTGACCAATGTCACGTTCGGATTGAACAAGTCTGCCCATTCCCATCTTCTTTTCCTAGTCTTACTTAAGTCGTCTGCTGGCTGCATGTACAAACAGGACTCAGCCGTCAGTACATGGTATCTGAAATTACAATATAACAGTGATTATAAACTGTCTGATGAATGGAGGCCCTGCTCCGTCACAGAGCAGCCATAACGCCCCCCCCCCCCCCCCCCCCCCCTGCAATCAATTGGAGTGGGAGAAATGAGATCACCTCGACCAAGTTCCAGCTCCCCCAAGGATTGGAGAGGAAATAGTGAAAACACCACCCCCGCCCAGTCCAACCCACTGCAGCGCTCCCCAAGAGGAAGCATTAAAGAAAAGAACCCCAAAATAAAAAGGAGATTTGAAAGAACAGGCCTGTCTCAAGCTTCAAAAGACACCATTCTTGTAACATGAGCATACGTGGGATAAACATGAACGCAGTGGATCTTTAAGCGTGTGAATTCCAGCCGTTGTTTGGATTCCACTGAGAGGGAATTTTTTATGCTCCTTTGAAAATACAAAAGACGCTGCACACATCTGAAAGCCATTAGCCCCTCAAACTGTTAGCAAGCAGTCTGAGGATTCTTTCCGCTCTCTTGGAATCCTGCTACATTTCTCTCTTACCCTCTTTTCTCTTTGAATTTCTTTCCTTTTCTTTAAAGACCCCAACCTCTGTCTTTTGCAGTTTCACGGGTAATGGAACTCTTATCCAGAAAATCTTACTCAACGGCCCTTTGAAAACTATTTAAGCTCACACACATCAACCTCTCTCCATCCCTCTCCACACTGTATGTTTTAACAATCATTTAACCGTGGCCGAACGAGCCTTGGAGAGTTACAACGTCCGCCATCCTTCCTCTTCTGGTTCCCTAAAAGCAGACAGGCCCTGCTCCTCCTCCTCATCCTCTAACCTTGCATAAATGGACCAATGTGTTTGTGTGCTTTTTTTAAAAATGAGATCACATATTCTCATCCTTGCTTGAACACTGCCATTCTTTGTCTCCACTCGTGTTATACTTTGAAGTTGTACATTCCTCTCCCACTGCATCATCGGGGCAGCACAGCTGCACAACGCCAGGTCCTCACAGAGCCGAGCAGAACCGTTAGCAAGACATGCCTGCCTGCTCAGTAGATGATGGAAAGAAAGATGGAAGAGGAGGTAGATGCGGGGAACAAGCGTAGCGGAGGGGAAGTCGTTAACCTGAAGAAAAATTGGTGAAGGAGGCTGAGAAAGGAGGATATTGGTTGTTCCTGTGATCCACACATAAGGACATTGTTCTATCTATCTATCTATCTATCTATCTATCTATCTATCTATCTATCTATCTATCTATCTATCTATCTATCTATCTATCCATCTATCTATCTATCTATCTATCTATCTATCTATCTATCTATCTATCTATCTATCTATCTATCTATCTATCTATCTATCTATCTATCCAGTCAGCCTCATCATTGCTGCCTCATTTGACTTGCGTAGCATTCAAATAATAAAAGGAAATCCTCGTAACTTTCCCATTCCAATCTTGCAGCCTGGTATTTTTCTTGAACTCAATGTCAAACAAGTGTAGACCTCAACTTTGAATCATCAATTTCTGTAATATGCTTAATTTCTTGTTAACACGTCGTATCACCACTGGGGATTCAAAGGTCCAGTGACAGCTGATGTCCCACAATCCCGCCAGCACGGCCAAACTCAGTCTTCATTTCTTTCTGTGGGATCAAGCTTCTCCTCACACTTCCAAAACCTCCTATTTGGAGAATCCTGCATCCGACCCGAGACCAGCAATTAAACAGTAACTGTACATTTACTGTAAACAACTCATGAAAGAATATTCTTTGGAGCATTCACATCATATGACATATTTTTCAGAGTGCTACGCCTTGCGGCCAATTTTAAATATTTTCAAACATTTTGTCAGAACACTTTCAAGTGGCTCAAGTTTACAGTTTCCCAGGACCTGTATAGAGAAAGAATAACAATCTTAAGCTGTGTTTTATTTTATATCATGATGGAGGATATGGCAGAGAAGCTGAATCGTGACAAACCCTCCTATCAAGTAATTGCACTGATAATCAAATCTTACTTATGGAATCTGACTTGAGGGAGAGATTTGTGCAGCTATGTGGGGACAACGCGATCCTCATCTGGTTTCTGTACTGACTTGTCATCATTTATACCGCGTGAGCTACAGGAGAGACCCCCAACCTCAACCGAGCCCCTGCATTCCTGCGCCTCCTCTGCGCGTGTCATCGTCCTACAGTACGGTGTGTGTGTGTGTGTGTGTGTGTGTGTGTGTGTGTGCGTGTGTGTGTGAATAGATGACATATGGCCTGCTTTTATCAACGCGAGTCCGTGTAGTCGCCACGGGTCTCTCCGCGATCATTTCCTGCTCCTCGGGCCGTTTGCTATTCCCTTGGGTCGACCTATGGTGTGTGGGACAGTTTACATGCTGTACGTGAATACAAATGTGTGCGTTGAAGAGAGAGAGAGAGAGAGAGAGATGGGAGACAAGTGAGTGAGGGGGAAGAGGGTCAAGCGAGGGCTAGTTAAAGTCCCCCCCCAACCTATGAAAGTACAATAAGCACAGACAGTGGTGGGTTTTCACTACAGCCAGATCCCCGTGTGGGGAAATGTGGTTCTGTTTATAGGGGCGAAGGGGGGGGGGGGGGGGGGGGGGGCACAAAAAAAGGGGGGACACACAGATACACACACACACACACACACACACACACACACACACACACACACACATAGCTGAGCCCGGTCCATCAGTCTCGGCCTTTCATGCTGTCAGTGAGAGAGTGAGACTCTCTGACCACAAATCATCGCGCTGGATCGTACAGGTCGTACGGTCGTACAGAACACTGCGTGTTTTCCGCTCAGAATGAATCGCTGTGTTCAGCGGGAGGATGCGAGCGGCCGTACGAACAGGGCGGTGCAATGTGTTTTGAATTGTGTGGAACTGCCTTTGTCTACACGATGGAGAGAATGCTAAATTCTGATGTAGTAGGAATTTCCATTGTTATATTTTTGTAACACTTTTGTTTAAATGATGTGATGATTTGTATTCATCAATAAACACAATGTGGACATTTCCAGGTTTTCAATTCAAATTGAAACGCATCTACTTATGATCAAGAGTGGTTTTACATCATCTTGTCTCCGGAAATCCTAGTTTCCCACATTCACGTTGGTATTTACGTCCTGCTGAGACAAAAAAAACACTTCAACGGGGGTTTAAAGGTTTTCGTATCGGATACACGGTGAAGTTTCTGATTTGATTCTTCAGCAAAAGGAACTTGCCCGTTATTTTGACACCACAACAGGACAGATGTCTCATAAAGCGCTGATGATTTGTTCGTCAGATGTTCCTATTGAAAAACCTCTCATCGAAACGGATATCTGGAAAGATAGTTCTGTAGCTGTGCCGATGCATTTTTGCGGCGAGAGAAGACCTTGACTCGTGCCCAACAAGTCGCCTTTCTAGGGCCAACACTGTTTCTGTTGAGAGTGGCGACATCAGCGCACCAAGTAGAAACATTTGACATGTCCTCAGCTGTCTTCACCAATATGCCACCCAGATGGCCGCTCTCTCAATGTTAACTTCCTATCAGCACTTGTGGCAACGAAGCACAAGGATGCGTCAATCACAAGCACCGGCGGGTCCAGGCAGTAAATAGCAGGACTATTTGAATAGGCCAGCGTCATTTTGACACACAGTGACAGGGAAACGTGCTCTTTAGTGGACTTTACAGTTAACTTGATTTGTAAATGCACCGAGATGAGCAATAGACATGCATTTGTTGAGCTATCTGCGATTTAATTGTTGCTATTTGATAATAACGATGACCCCCAACGTTAGTCATCCCATTGATTTGCCAATATTGGCTCATTTTTCCACATCCAGAGGTTAATGCAAATGCTTCTCAGCAATCATCAAAGATGATCCTCCCGAGGCGTAGCCCGAAGGATTCTCTCTCGCACAGTGATGACAGTGAGTTATCCCCAGTGTGAAGAAGCTTTAGCTGCTTTGGCCCGTGTTCCAACAGCTCCATGAGTCTTGAGGAATGTGGGTTTGTCCTGCAGTCCGCTACTACCCCCTCTCCCCCTCTCCCCCTCTCTCCCTCCCTCTCTCTCCCCCTGCTGTCTCTCTCTCTCTGCCTCACTCTTCTGTCCCCTCCCCTCTCCCAAACAGGGCATTTCCCTAACTTTTTTTTTTCCTTCTCCCTTTCTCATAAGGCTATAGTTCAATATTGCATTCCGGGGCACACATCCTGCCTCAAATTCCGACTCCGGGCTCCTCGACGTCGTGGCACTCCAATTGTCGCAAGGTACTGTGCGCATTAGGGATCCGTTGTCGCAGTTCAATGGAGTTATCAATGGCTTTGATTGTGACTATTGTTTAGGGAGCCCGTTGTTGCAGGAGGTGGAGGAGAGGGGGGGGCACGGGGTGGGGGGGGGGGGACCTACGAATGCATGTCTGTTAAAAAGGATGGAGCGCAAATAACACGATTAAAATGCAGGGAGAGTTAAACGTGCGCGTTTAGCGGGCGAATTTTCTCTTCTGTTTTTTTTTTTTTTTACCGGTGTTTTAAGAAACTGTGGAGGAGGAGGATGGGGGGCTATGGAGGGGGGGCTGGTCACGTTTTGATTGCTGTTAGACTTCTGGTAGTTTTTTAGCTTCATTTGCAAGAAAATTGGAATCAAAATATCTTTCTCTTTAGGATTAACTTGAGTCTGAGGCTGATGTTGGGGCTGATGTTGCGTTGGTCTCCATTCATAAAGTTGCGGTGATCCTCGTTTACGCGCTGCGCGTCTCTCTGTCATCCTGCAACTGCGTCAATGGTTGTTTTACAGCTACTTTTTTAAGCGAGATTGGTGGAACCTGAGCTTTTTGTAGGTTAATCTTCTTTATAAAGTTTATTTTTCAACATTTAATTTCAGTAGAATCAGGCCTACTTAACTCTTAACAAAATAACAAAATGTGTTTTTTGCCTCTTTTTCTTTATCATTGCAGTGTTCTGTGAATTTACTTTCTTACATTCCTGTGTGATTAATACATCTTAGGTCAGTCATATTGTAGTCATTACTTTGACAGCAGCTGGGAGAAGAAGTGCTCAGCAGAGCTCCTACTTGATGATTTCCATTGATTCCGCCTCCATTCACTTCTACTGCAGCAGCTAACTTTTCTTTGAGTGGAAACATCTACTGTTTTACTGTACAACTCGTGCCATAAGAGGCTAATGAGCCAATGGAATAAACCACAAAGAGTTGTACCAGCATTGCCATATAAATACTTTCATTTGCCTCTTCCTGAAGGAAGAAAATTGGCAATATGAGATGATTACATGCAATTATTTTAACATTCTGTCTTCCTGTTCCTGTCTTGCCATTGTATTTATTTTTCTGTGCATGCTTGAGTGACCTCGTTGCTAATCTATCTCTCATCTTTCTTGAAAATTAATCCGTCAGTTTGATGCAGGGCCGTATCTTTTTTCCTTTCCTTTGTCCAGCTCAGATGTACTTATAATGATGCACTCACAAACCTGTGGTCTTTAATGAGGTGGAGAAGAGAAAATAAACCTCATGGCTGTCCAGTTCAGTTGGTGTCTGGATGGGTCTCACTTTAAGGCAGTTAGGACGTGCTTGCGAGACAAATGCATACAAACTATGCGTCGGGCCGGCAAATCTAAAGTAATCTGATTTAGAAAGCCAGACTCCATAGTGGACGATAAAGGGAGTCATTTGGTTTACATGGATGAGTTGTTTTCTTCCATCATGGTGCTGGGGAGAGAACATTTGGAGTTGGTTGTTTATCTTTTACTCACAACTTAACTCTCTCTGGCTCCCTCTAGGCAATCGGATTCAATTTATGGCTGCAACTTCCGTGCAATCTTTATGGCTTCTGACCCTTTAAATTGAAGCGATATCTCCAACCACGCCGTTTATACAGTTTGCATATTTGAATGGGTGTGGTGTTCCCCTCTTTGCAACACCACTGACGCAGGGGGCTTTTGACTTAATAATAGTTTCTTCGATCACATCATAATCTGTATTGACGTTGCTTTTAATAACAGTAAAACCATTTGATATTCTATCTATGGCAGTGCACATGTCTCTCTGATCAGTTAATGACTTCTCTCTGTGTAGTTTGTAGTCACTACATACAGTATTTGCTGTCTGTGGAGCGATGAACCACTTATGAGACTGCTTTGAAGCGCGTTATAGTGAAACCAGATTGCTGTTCAGACTTTAAGTATCTCTTTGATTTCTTTGCATGCTCTTCTTTATTCAGCCGCAGCCATATGTTTTCTCTTTTCTCCAAATAACCGCCAACCATGTCACGGACAGAAAAAAATCAAACCGTAGATAAATGCATTGCAAACCATTTCACAAGAGATTTGTAAGTTGTCTTTGTCACAAATTCTAAGGATGAAGACATTGTACAAACAGATATCGCGCCGACAGTTCTGACAGTTACTAAGTAAATAAGTAACATCCACCTCACAATTGAACCCAGCAATACGTTTTTAAATTATAAGTTGAGTGATGTTGGAGATAATCGGCTCATCTTACAGGGCTGTCAGACAAAGAAGTTTGGGAACTCCTGTGTCAGATGAGTTGAACTGATTTCACCCTCAGTGGGATTTCTATAAGTCCCTTTTTGTTTAGTTCCTTGACTTTCATCTTCTCCCCCCCCCCTCTGCAGCCCCTACTCTGGAGTGCACACCAGGACTTTTGACCTGGATACAAGGACTAGATCCCTCTGCTCGGCCCGGGTCCATTCCGCCAGTCAGTGAGAGTGAGAGGCGACGCGGCGGTACTACCCGAGGAGGGATAGCCACATCGTCAAATGGGATCAGGGAAGCTGGCCCAGGTGCTGCTGGGATGGGCCGCATTCCACGTGGCTTATGGTGACACTGCAAACGGACCGTACCAAGCCAGCCGTTTCACCGGCGCTGTGGACCAGAGAGAGGTGCAGCGGGTTCGACGCCGTGGCCAAGAGACCCTGAGAGGGTAGGGATGACAGTCTGTGTGTGCGTTGTGTACGTGTTGTGTTGTGGCTGTGTGTCACCAACTTTGGCAAATTAGCAGCTTAATTCACTTTGGTATTAATTTCAATCGTATCATACTGTACAAACATTTATACGGAGAGTGGGGAGCAAAAAAAGAGTGCATACATTTTGATTTTTGCACACAGAAATTGTAGCATGTGGAGAATGTTTAAACATAAATGGCTTTCCTTTCTCACTTTCCTGGCAACTCGCTTTCAACTGCTGTGCTTTCTGGGCTGAAGCCAAGTTCGCCTTATACCAAATTACGCTGCTGAATACTACCACATTGTTTTCTCAAAAACAGCATATGTTAGGCCTTAAAAGGCTGCTTTCCATAATCACCCAATGTATTTACAGTAAATTGACATTTTCATGGCAAAGGGAGGAAAAAACGCTGCCTTCTACACGGGATGATGAGGGAAATGCACGACCCAAATTCCCTCCGAGTGTTTCGGTTAAGCTGAAGAAAGTTGTTGAAGGCGTCAGCGAGTAGATCACCGGCCCCGGTGTTTTAGGGTGAGGCCGGGCGAGTGCATGTTAACATGCATGTGTAGGTTTTTAATGACGCTGTTAGTTTGGTGGTCTGTATGTGGGGAGTATCCAATGAAATGAGTTGCAGAGATCACCTCTCACCGGCTGCACTCCCCCCCCGGCGCTTTCCCTTTGTTGTTACCTAAACACCGTGAATATGTGTGTGGGACGTATGTGTGTGCAGCGAAGAGTTTTCACTGTATATATTTTGCCAATTCTCGCAAAAAACAAAGGATGTTTTGTTGGGGGGGGGGGGGCGTGTCTGCATCAGTTATTCCAATCAATCTCCCATCTGTCCCAGCTTATGGTTCCCCCCGGTGCCAAGCCACAGGAAATGAGGTTTTCGTATCACCGGAGGGGGGTATGAAAAGGGGCATTTGTTTCACTTCTGTAGGTGACAAAGCAGCAGAGAGACTAAAAGAGGGCAGGAAAAAAAAGCGTGGAAGAAAGAGTTTGTGAGGAAATAAGGGACGAGATGAGGAACAAATCGGCAGCAATGGTGAGAGAGATGATCAAAAGTGGAGGGTAAAGCTCAAACAGAGTAGAACTGGTGTTTCCTCTAGAAACCTACTGTTCTGTGACAGCCTCCACGGCTTTACCAGTAATCATTTCAGTACTTCCATGCCACTCTTTTTGATTTACTTAGAAGTAACTTACCCTGCTTTTACTTAAAATGGGACCCATCATACCAAAGCGAGCGCGGTGGTCCTTTGACATCTCCAGTCCACTGAACCGCTTACAGGCACCAGTACAGAGTTATTCCGCCTGACCCAGTGTTCCCCGAGCCCCAAATGAGGTCATTGGCATTGAACTCAAAATATTAAATATATGATCTGACTGAACAGCAATTCATGTTCACAGTTTGTCTTGCAGAGAGTGAGCAGCCAGGGGAGAGAGTGAGGAAACCAGAAGACCTTGCACAATAGCAAATGATTCCCATCAGGTTGTGTGTAATTTCATAAGAACATGTAACAGAAGCCTGCAGACCTTTTCCACTACGTTGTTAAGTTCTGGAAACACTGCTGTGTTGGGGATGAAATGCTCGTTGTAGTGGTAGTTTTGTTTATTGACGTAAATAGATGATGAGATTTCGCAATGACTCAGAGTACTATGTTAAGGCGAAAAGGATCACTTTCATGCTGGGATGAGGGCCAAAGCAGAGTCATTGGACAAAATGCTGACATCTTTGTGATTCCTTTTATTGTATTTTTAGGCGCCGCCTAGTATATTCGTCATTCGAACCATCACAAAACCTAAAAGCATCTGTGGCCGGCCGGCCAGTGAAAATACTTCTAATGTGTTGAATTTATTGCCTGTTTCTGTTTGAGTGTCGTTGGCTTAAAAATATCTTCGTTTTACTCGGAATTTGGGTAAAATGATCGATACGTGTGGGTGTTTTATTTAACCTTTGGACAGAAGCCATAGTGGGGGAGAAGAAAAGCACACAATGCTTTGTGTAGTGACAATCAAATGCCGCAGCACAGGAGTTGTTGAGTTTCACTACAACTCATCTACCCCACCGAGCCACAACTCACTTCAACGCTTTCATGTGAGAGCTGCAACAATCCCGGCGGACCGGCAGTGACTCAGTTTGGGTTTCACAGTTTCTCCGTGTGGGAGGACGAGGGAGGTTAGGTTAATGATGGTCATTACGCTGGCCTTGTGCTCGGGTGTAGTGTTTATTCACTGGCTCCCCTGGGCTGTCTCTGGTAGCGCTGCATGGGTCCGATGCCGACTGACTCTGATTTATTGGCCCCCCCCCCGCTGCACGCTGCAGCCGGGCATCGGTCCACTCAATGACACTATCTGATCAAAGTTGGCTGGATGGCTGGCGTTCCGCCCCGGATCGGTGGAGCGGTGGAAGGAATGCTTCAGGAAGTGCTTTTGATTTATATTTCTCGCTTTTAAATGCCTAACCAACATAAAGAGTTTATATGTTTTTCTCATAGAGTTTATAGACCCATCTCATTAGCTTATTCCAGTTGGGCCCGGCCTTACACAGAGCTGCCGAGGAGAGACGCCGTGGATGTTGGATAACCTGGCAGACAGTCAGCCGTGAAGCAGTGAACTACTTTGAGCCGCCCGTGTCTACTGCAGGTCATTGTCAATAGCACCAAGATGGCCTGGATGTGGCCCTCTGATTGTAGGCTTCCTCGGTGCATGCCTCGTGTTAAAAGAGAATGGATGTAACAAGATAAACTGTAAGTCAGACAGAGAAAGGAAAAAAAGAGACCGACAAAAAAAAGCTTGAGAATAATTTATGTGTAGTATGAGGGAACAATTGCCAGTTTCCCTTTCTCTTTTATGTGCATTACGTTCTCTTTTGGGTTTTATGTGTCTGCATTTTGTGCTTACTGTAAGTGCAGGCTAAGAATGAGCCGTAAAGAAAGGATTAGCTGGGATGGCTGATTAGCATGCGGTCTGTTAATAAAGTGGTTAAAGTGGTAAAGTGGACTGTATGAAAAGATTCAGTCATCAGTTTACTTACCACATTTGAGACACACATATACACACACTGAAAAATATATTTTATATATTTCCGTTTCTCGTTTTAGTCTCCCTCTGACCAGAGGACAGAGGGAGCAATAGGTAAGAATTATTTTTGGAGTAAGATACACATTTTTCATACAAAAAAAACAGGGCCAGGTGTTGCTTAGAGGCAGCAATACGTAAGATTTTTTTCTGAAGAGGGTCAAATACCAGGCATATGACCTTTGAACCAATGACCAGTTTACTGGCACACACATACACGGACAAAGACACCTGATCTGGATCTCTGGCAAGTGCTCTGGGCCTTAATGGAAGACCGTCAGTAGTCATTTTCCTTGCCTGCCCGGTGATGCCCTTCCTTGTAGGTCAGTGCTATGAACTACTTTGACCTTTGACTCGCTGGATTCCTGCATAACAAAAGGTGCCTCAGGCTACAGCTGCATGACGTGACATGCAGCTGTAGCTGTTGCAGTGTCTAATTGTATGTATCTCTCCAAAACCCAAATATATTAAGTTTACTATTATGTAAATTCCAAAGAAAAGCAGCAACGTCTGGCATTTGTAACGCTTAAAAGCGACCGTAATTAATTGCCGTAATTATTTCTAATATGTGACTGAAATCATTAAGCATCACAATTGTTTCTTTTAGATGAACTATCAATAGATGGATTAATTGTTTCAATGACAAACTCTGAAATCTAATCTTATGTTTTTTAAAGTTAGAATAAATTGTGACATTGTGATACCATACATAAGTGTTTTGCCGACTAAGTCTGTCTATGTTTTACTGTTCGTTTTCCCCATTGAATGGGGTGGCAGCCTTTTTCCTTTTATTACTATTAATGGCACTTAATGAGCGATTCACGGGCCGGGAGGCAACTTCAAAGGCAGCGACATGGCCACAGAAGAGTTAATCTCCTTTAGATTGAGTCCTCAGACCAGCAGGACATTTCAATATTGAGGAAAACCCCTGGGGATAAAACCCCTTTTTTACGGTCTTTCATTCTGTTTTACTTCAGTTCATCCTCTAAAAGCCTCCTCTCTGTGATAGGAGGCCGGGCAGTGACCTGGAGGAAGGAGAGAGAGAGAGAGAAGAGAGAGGGAGGAAGAATAACAGACTAGAGCACCTCAGGGTCGAACCCCAATAATCCTCCACATATTGACATCCCGTCATCTGTAACAGTGGAAAATCTTCAGTGCTTTGTGGCGAAATAGATCAGGGAAGACTCTGGCTTTGCTCCTCATTAAGTGTTGGAATGCTGATGTCTCGCTCAATGCTTTTCTTTTTCCTAGAGCTCAGTTTGGTTGGCGTGTTTCTCCAGAAATTCAACCCCCGCCGAGGGTCTGGCCTCTTCTTACTTATGCTGCTCTCGCCTTCGTTTCCATGTCTCCGTTTTCCGCTCCCCACTCCTCCTCCTGCTTCCTCTTCTTCTCAACATGAGCTTGTTTGGCTTTCCCTCCCACTGTCCTGGGCCTCCACCATAATCACCGTTCCTCTCGCTGTCCTCTCACTATCTTTTTTTTATCTTTTTTTTTTTTTTATCTTGCGTCTTTGTCCGACCACTACTTCTTCTTACATGAAGATCTTCCGTCTACTGGCCCACCTGTGTGTCCGTCCCCCTGTCTCCCCGTGCCATCTGGTAATGTGGTTGGAGTGGTTCTCTGCTCTCCATCCATTGGCTGGTTGCTATGGATACTGTCTGGTGAGGAGGAGAGGAAGGTCACCCGTCCCACGCAGGAGGAACTTGAGAAGATCATAAGAGCTAACGCTTTAGCCCCAGACCACTAGTCTACTGGTTTGGTCTGAATAACCACAAGAAAGCTGCACATTTCTTGCAATGTAGTATACATTTATGCATGAGGTTCAGTTGACTTGTAATGATACGCGTGTGAAAAAGTAATGCCTAATGAAAGAGTTAAAGTTGTCTTACTTCACTTATCATTTGTCGTCTTAAAAACAAAAATGTGTAGCCTACTTTAAGCAGTCACAATCCCAGAGGCAAATGAGGCAAATGACTTCACCATGCGCCTCTGCATGGGGCTTTATCCCAATTTACCAAGTTGTGGTCCCTCGATTCTTGGTCATGCCATTGGCAATTACAAACAACCAACCACCAACACAGATGGCCGGTGAAATACCCGTCATTATACGCTTTGAGAGGTCACCAAGGGTGTCATTAGTACCGCCGCATACTTGGAATCCCTTCAGCTTGTTAAACGGCTTTACGCAGCGTCTCTGGGTATTTCCCTTGAGTGCACACACTGACTCACACGCACTTTCTTATAGGGTTTCTGGTTTTGGGATTGATGCATGTTTTGGACTTTTACTCCCATTCTAAATAAACTGAGTTAAAAGTAGGTGTGTAATTATTCGTGGAAGATAAAAAAATAAAGTGTGGCATTAGTTTGTGAGGGCGGCTGGCAGACCTCCGTCCCTCTCGTCCTGTGAGCAGACCCCAGTCATATCTAGATGTGGTTTAGCCATTTCCTCAAAGTAAATCTATGCGGCTAACCTGTCAGGCTGATGTAGTGGTCTAAAGGGGTGATGAGTCTCGCATCTGTCAGACAGGGTCAAAGTTCAATGCAGCTTCTCCACCAGTAAAGCCAGAGAAGGTGACAGCCAGGCATGGAAACTGGGAAAAGGGAAGAGTTTTATACATCCTGTCCTTCGAAGTATAAATTCAGCCTTGAATGAAAACAAAATGTTGCCCCTCATGTTTTAGGCCCCTCACATTTCATTCCTGCCCTCCCTGAAAATACCCTCATCCATCACTCGAGGAGGCTTTTTATCCAAGTTAGTTTTGTTTACTCTAAAGGCCTGGGCCAGATCTTGGGCAGCTCAGAAAATAATGCATATCTGTATATGTTGAGGAGTTCTACTAAAGTTTTGTGAGGTCTGTCTGAGTACTGAGTTGGCTTTTTCTTTTTTGTCTCTGTCAGGCCCAATGTGTGTGGCTCTCGCTTCCATTCCTACTGCTGCCCAGGCTGGAAGACTCTGCCAGGAGGGAACCAGTGTATTGTTCGTAAGTTCCTCAATGCTTAAATCGTCTCAGTGGAAAGGATGACAGATACATTACGCGTGGGATAGTTCCCTAACATTACCCATTAATCAAATTCTCTCCTCTTCCCCTTCCTCTCGCTAGCAATTTGCAGGAATTCGTGTGGCGATGGCTTCTGTTCAAGACCAAACATGTGCACCTGTTCCAGTGGCCAGCTCTCTCCCAGCTGTGGATCAGGAGGAGGAAGTTAGTAACCGAGCCAATTATGCATGAAACTTTATCAAACAAATATTGTTACTGTAAATGTTACACTACATCACCTCACGTATTCACCAGATACAATTTCACAGTTTAAGGTCGTTTCTGGGGAACCAACCACCAACTCCTGAGCTAAAACAATTAGTGGATCGTACAATTATCTGTACTTTATATAGCGGCTTGATTCATCACTCAAGTGGAAAGCAAACAGGGCTGCTTTTCTGCAGCGGATGTTCTGGAGTGTTGGACAAAACCAGACACTTGATGATATTGAGGAAGCTTGTGAAATAAGCTTATTGACTTTCTGGTGGAGAATAAGCATAATATTAAAAGATCAATACCACTCTGATGTTTGTCCTTCGAATATACGGCCTGTTCATTGCGAAAAAGCAAAGAGTCCGGATAGGGTTGTAAAGGAAGTCATAGCAACTATGTTCACAACCATGTGTGTGGAAAAAAGACCAATGGTTGCCGCAGAATTGTGCAATGATTAGAGAGGTGTTTATTTCTTCAACCGTATTCTCAGATTGAAGCCTCTCGCTGGAGAGCATTTGGTTAATATGTCTCTTTTTCTGATTACTTACCATACTCAAGGATTATCGGACATTTGCTGTAATGGAAAGTAAATAAACAGTAGGCCTATCCTTTTATTCATCTGAATGGCCGTAAGCTTGACTTTGCCGTGTGATCCTGCTAAGTGGCCCAATTGACTAATGGAAGGATATTTGATTGTTACACTGAGCAGTTTCAGTTCCTACCAAATCCAATTGCTCAGCTTTTCCAAATACGGAGCCTCCAACCTTCTCTCGCAGGGGCCAGAATAGCGCCGTAGCCCCGGTAATGTTAGTGCATAGAGTCCCCGGCCTGCTCCACTGGCTGCAGGTCACAGGGTTTGTCAGGATTAAAGTAGACAGTCTGGCTGCCCAGCTCAGTCTGCTGGGCTTAGTTACACACCATTCAGGATGTGTGTGTGTGTGTTTCCAGCAAGGCGAGGTGTTTCACTGCACATGCAGACTGTGTGAAATCTCGTTTGTCTGATTCAGATATGAATTTAATATGTGCAGAAACCATTGTCGTTAAGCGCCACTTTGGGAGCACGCAAAGGAGGAGTGGATGTGCGTCTCAAGCAGCACGCAACGTGTTCGGCTTCGCCGCTTCAGTCGGGCTCGCCGGTCACGCCTGGCCCCGGCCAGACCCTTTACACATGCTTGCATTCCACGGAGGCCGCTAACACACATTTTGACTCGGGCAGCTGCACACACTGACAGATACCCAGACACTCGTGCTCTTATACTAATGAGACGGACAACCCCCCCCCCCCCCCCAAAAAAAACCCCTCCCAGACTGTCACACGCAAACAGTGAGCGTCGAATGGCTGCGACCCAGATGTGTAAAGTAGGATCTGGTCCAGCCATAAGGTGGGACGACCCTTATAGGAAGAGCATTGAGGGTGGGGGGGGGAGGGAAAAATCAGCCTCTGACTTGAATTGCAGGATACGCACATATATCCTGCAGAGTCAGGCCTTTGGCAGGAGCTATGAAGTCATGTCCCATAAGGGCAGGAATGATGCTAGAAATTGAAGTGATACATTAGACTGAAAGCTTAGCAGAGCTGTACCGAGCGGAACGTCACACTCTGTGACTCTCAGCTTTCCCCAACGGGGATTTATGGGGTTTACAAGCAGTGCAGAGGGAGGGAATGAGGCTGCTCGGTTATACTGTATGATAATAATCACAGACAGCTACATTTCACTAGTATATGGGAAATGTCTTTTAGTGCACTGTAAGGAGTTTATCACTGCAAAATAAACTTGGTTTGGCCTCACTGGCTGCTTTCATTGAGGTCAGAGGTCAACCAGCTTTATGGCCCGAGATAAATATACAACCGTCAGTGAACACGGTATTCTGTGGAGTAACCGAGGTCTCCCGAAAGCTATAATTCCAGTAATCTATGAAAAATAATTTCCTCACTGACCTGCATGAACTCCTGAACCCGACTGTGTCTCAATCTTTATTATATTTGGGTGAAATGCTTGCAATTGGCTAATATTAAGTCATAATGCTTTGTTTCGATTTGGCTTTTAGCAGAGCAATAATTAAGTTAAAAACTGTTTTTACAACTATCTCTGACAGAGACTTCTGGCCAGGAGAAGACGAACACTTCTCCTTTTAGCTCCTGTCGGCCTAAACGTGCAGACTCACACACTTTTGGACAAAGTCCACCATTTAACCTGATTCAATGTAGATAAAGCAAATTGCAATTCTATTGAGATTTGTTTGGAAATGCCAATTTCATCGGCTTTAATTATATTACCCTGATTTATAGATAGCATCTTTATGTCTCACGTCTCGCCTGTGGAATGCAGAGATTGAAATAAATCATCAACACATTTGTGCTCTTCCACGTGCAGTTAAAATGTCTGCTATTATTATTTAATCCACACACAGGGTTGTCTACGACTTCCTTTTTGACTCTTTCTTGGAATCTCACGGCCAAAGTGGCTTCCTAACTGCACTGACAACTTGGAGTTACGTGTCAATTCCCAGACAAGGGAGATCGACGCTCCAAGTCACCCTTCTAATATACACACTCGACAGTTTAGGGCATAGCAGCTGGGCTGAAAGTCGCACAGGGCCGTCTTTATAACCGTGTCCTCCCTTAACCATAATTAGGAAATCATTACCACGGACGTTCTTGCCCTAATGCTGAGAAACAGCTGTCTCTCTACTAACAGGCTTCCATTGAATATTGACTGGGAGCTCAGTGAGTGCTGGGAATGCAGAGGGAGGCCTTTTTAATTAGAAGCCATGACACTACTTCAATCTTGACCACAAAGTAACGCGTCACCCCGAGGTCCGTAAGAGAATAAATGTGTCAAATATTCCCAGAAACTTGACGGTGTGGGGGAGGTACAAAGTTCGAGGGCTGTGACTTTTCATATAATGGAAAGAGATCTCTATATGTGACTGGTAACCTGCTTTGACAGCATCTCCGTTTCACTCCATTGCCCATCCATGTCCACACTGAGGCTGGCTTGTCACTGATCCTTGGGGGGTCTGCAAACCAGGACAAAACACAGCCATTAAAGCTCCGAAGTTTTCCATCTGACACACACACAGAAGTTCCCGCGCGCACACACGCGCTCAACACACAAGCGCTCGACACACAAGCTGGGACTTCCTGTGTTTCGCAGCCTCTCGTAAAAAACACCCAGATGTGAGCAGCTCACCGGCAACACTACCAGAGTACAGAAGTGCATTGTGGTGCCGTAAAGCAGCACCCGACTCCTTTTGCTCAATGTCTGGAAGAAACACACACGCACGCACACACACACACACACACACACACACACACACACACACACACACACACACACACACACACACAGATGCACTTCCCCCTACCTTCTTGCTTTACAAGTGCAGCTTTCCAGGCACAGGACATTGGAACATACCATCTCCCTCCCACCTGTGGGGAATGAAGGGCCATGAGGTGGGGGGGGGGCGAGGTTTACCAGTGAGATCACCTCCCTCTGTCTCCAAATGGGCTTGTTTGTGCCTCCTCCCGTTGCAGAGAAAAAACATGGCACCCGGTGCACATGCCTTCCCAGCACCTGTCCTTTTATCCTCTTTTTCTGAGGGCAGAGAGTTCATTGACTTTAACACCCCATCTTCTCGACCAATTTCTGTGGGGAGGGACATGTTTAAAAAATGCAAGACTTTATCCAAGTCGTTTTAGTTTTGGAGGTTTTCTCCACAGTTTGTTCCAAAGAAAGCTGAAATCACTCAGAGCAATACTCATTCAGGTTTCACATAACTACTTCCATTCTTGGCCTTAAATTAAGAAAAACTCACAAGAGTACCGCGTCAACCGCATGTCTCGGTCTCAGAAGGAAGATCATACACACCTCCTGAGAGAGTGACTGAGAAAAAGGAGAGAAACAGATTACACAACACATTAGAGAGACAACACATTAGTACACTGACAAATAAACCCAGGCCGCCCCAGAGTCCCAAAGCATTAGCTAAGATTCATCACCATATGTTGCCATCAGTCCCAATCCAGACAAAAAGTCCTTTCTGCCAAATCTGTACGTAAAGTCTGCCAAGTGTTGCACATGAGAAAGTTAACTTGAATTCCTTCCAGACTCGAGAGGTTTTTGGTGAATTACACCTCGGCTTCACACGGTCCACATCCAAGATTTGTTCTTTGACTTTTGCATCTGAAGCCTGATCTGCCAGTGAGGAATCCATGAGTGATCACAAAGAAAAGCTTATGTTCGCAGCCTGACTCACACAAGTCATATTTAGTGTGTTTGAGTACAGTCGGAATGAGTGGGTGGATTATAATGACTGAAGTACCTGAAGAGTGCAAACTCTGAAAGTCTCATTAGACAACCTCAGCCATCAGGAAGCGCAGTCATTTCCCTTCTGCTGCGCAGCACTGAAAGCCAGAAATGTAAAAGAGCGAAAGATACATAAACAGACAGATGGAGAGAGGAGAGAAGGAGAGGAAATTAACGTTAAACTTGAGATTAAGATATAGACAGAAGAGCATGAAAGGTGCTGTGGGAATAGTGGGGGGAATAAAAATAAAAAAAACGAGAAAGGAAGGGACAGGGAGACAATAAAATATAAGTCAGCATGAAAGAAATCAGGATGCATGGAAACATTAACTGGATACATTCTTTAGCATCTACTGTAGATGTCTTCACTAAAAGGTTCTCTGCCAGAAAGGTCAATAGCTTCCCTCATAAAGTGCCTGAGTCACATCGGCTCCATCACAGTCCCTTACTTTCGTATTACTATCATAATACCACCTCAACACAGCACTCCTGGTTTGTTTACACACTGTTCCAAGTTACTCCCATTATTTCTCTTAAATTTCCTACGCATCGTGTTTTGTTTTTGCCTTCGTACCGTACTTCTTTACCCCTTCACCCAGTTTCCATCTCCTCTCAGCGGATTCCTGACTGACTGACTGACTGTGGCATACAGCTGGCTCGACTTATTGCCAACCCCCAAAAGTCTGCTTGATTAAATCTAGTTTTGTGGCCTGGGGGGGGCCTTGAGCCTTGTCTGCTCATCTAAAGCTGCCAAAGAAACACCGGCGTGGTGCAAACCCAACTAAAGCAGCAAAAAGCCTCTTAATGTGTTAAAGTGCCCACATGTAGTTGCTCAACTCTCTGGAGTTTGGAAACAGCTCAAACAATGCGTTCTGTAATTGGGTAATAATACAATGAAGTATGTGAGGACTCAAACCATTAATTCTCCCCTTTCACTTCCTAAAAGGTGAGGTTTTGGTTTATGATACCTGTAAAAGACAATTTGCTATTTTACTATTTTGTAATAAAATTGCGGCCTGTGTAATATGTGAATGCCTTATATTTTTTGAAGTGCATCTTGTTTACACTTGTCTTTCTTTGTGCCCTTCCCATTCCTAATTCCTGCCCATCACCCCCCAACTATCTCCCTCTCTCTCCTCTCCGTCCTCTCTCCTACAGTCCAATCCTGCAATGTCCGGTGCATGAATGGAGGCAGCTGTGCAGAGGACTCGTGCTCCTGCACAAAGGGCTTCACAGGCAACCACTGTGGACAGCGTGAGTGTAACCTTATGCACACAATGGGTGTGAACGTGCATGTCGGGGGAAGGGGGGGGAGGGAGGGCTCACCTGCAATATGTCACCTGCTCGCAGCTACAGCATAAGGACCAAATGTCTGAAGGGTGAAAAGAAAAAAATTGCATATTTCAAAGTGAACCCATTTTGAAAGACTTTCAATGCATGCAGATGATACCAATTTATATTTTTATTTTTAAACCCCGCAAATATTCCGCTGTGCTGGTTAAGACGATTGGTCAGGCCTTTACTTGCAGCGTGACCATGCCAAATACATGACCAAACATAGATTATGATTGTACCGGTTTGTTGAGGACAATTTAGGTTAGAGAGAAGAAAAGAGATTCACTGTCATTGACTCCAACATAAATGTGTTAGCATGTCTGTAAGAGCGAGCGTGTGCTAAGCGTGTGAATCCTTTGTGAATCCCTCTGTTTTCCTTTGTCTCCGGGTAGCCGTGTGCGAGAACGGCTGCCAGAATGGAGGCCGCTGCATCGGGCCCAACAGATGCGCCTGTGTCTACGGTTTCACTGGCCCGCAGTGCGAGAGAGGTAAGAGCTTTACCTGCTTCCTGTGTGCGCGTAGTTATGATGCTCCACTTCCACCTTCAGCTGGAACAGACAATGGAGGCCTGCTGATGATAGACCTTGCTTGGTATTTTAGTGTGGAAACCAAATGTCAATGAAATAATGTACAGTGGATTTTAGAAAATACGTCACAAGCTGCTATTTTTTGGGAGTTGTTTTTGTATTAATATCTCATAGAACACCTGCTTCATTGCTCAGATCAGAGAATGTCGACATCTAAACAGGAAAGAGATCAACGAGTCGATCAGCCAATGTGTTAATGTTAATGCATTGATTCGATTTTGCAGAGCAACTGTTAACTTTGACCTACTATTCCGGGTTTTCACCTCTACATTTTGAACATTTGAGTCATTGTCAGCGATTCATTTGGTGTGAAAAAACATCATCAAAACTGCGAGATGACATTTTTAAACGAACTCCATTGTGCACGTTGACTAAAATGGCCTTTATCGAGCTCGCGAGACACAGACTCTTTTATACTTTTATCAGTACTCCCCACTAACACACAAACTCTAGTTTTTAGGGAAGATTTGGAACCAGGAAGGCTTTGATGTGGTCCTGAAGCTATATGGGTGTTGCTGCTATCAGTACAGACAGTTCATTACTTCATGGCTTGGTCGGCGTTCAGCCCCCTCTAACGTGGATGACTTCATACCGTTAGCTCAGACAGACAGTGGGTGTTCGCCTCCTGAGCTTTGCACACAACCCTGAGGTATGTGTGTGGTGGGAAGTGATGGCGCGTAGTAGGTGACACAGTCCCGTGATTGCAGACGGGGAGAAGACCCGGGTCGGCGGCTGCGCTTTCACCTTAGTTCACCCTTTTTTATTTTTCGGATAACAAGTAAGCCTTTTTTACACCTTCAGATATTCTCCACCACCAAATTTACCTTTCTCCGACCCGCAGCTTCCACTTTCATCCTCTTTGTCCTGCTGTAAATTAACACTCAGGTAGAAGAAAGTTTCTGTCCTGTAATTTTGCTCACCTCTTGCCTTTCAACTGTTCTTCTTCATTCCTCTCAGTTAAACTGTATTTACAGCATGTAGGTGTGTGTTTAAAAAAAAACACCATCTGTTTTCTTCAAATAGTATCCTCCTCACTCAGCCTTTCTCCGGCCTCCTTTTTGTACTCTACTTGTCTTGTTTTCTCCCCTATTTTTTGAACTGAGGCTCCCACGTTAACTTATATAACTTGTCCGGCCTTCATCTTACTCCCCATCCCTCAAATTATTTCTCCATCGAACTCTTGGCTTTTTCTCTGGGAAAATACAACTTTTTTGGGGGTTGAGTTGGTCAGACGGAGCCTGACAGACATCTGGCATTAAACACCCCCCTTCCCGCACCCGCCCACCCCTCCCCCAACATCCCCACAGGACCGACGGAATAGACTTTCTTTGTAGAGCGGTCGTGGACATTTCTCGATTCAGCGGGGCAAGGTACCAGGGAATCAGATACACAGAGAGAGACGGACAGAGAATGAGGGGAGGAAAAAGGGTGAAAATGAAAATGGACTCCCCAGCTGTGTACACAGAGCCTGGTGGAAGGGAGTCTAAACACTCTCCGTGTCGGGGAAAGGGGTGACTGCACCTTCAGGTGGAGTCACAGGGGAACACTTGTATGTGTTCGGTGAGGGAGGAGTCGGGCTAAACTCGTCTAATCGACGGCATAATTGAGCCCAGTGACGGCGTGTGTTGGATGTGGAGATTGATTGTTAAATTCAGAGAATTGAATCATTTTGATAAATGACCAGTAGATGTTTTTATTGGTGGGTTTGGCCTGAAATGGATGCTTGCGTCCCCGGCGGGATCCTTTCGTGTTCTTACAGCTCTGTTTTCTTGTATTGTGGTTTGGTCGTTTGTGTAATTGAGCACATGAGTCAGTAGATGCAGTGTGTGATTCCGTTAGAATACACCCGATGAACTGTGATGTTTTAGGGCAGTGAAAGTCAACCAGAATGGTGGGAAACTTCTCCGCGTGCGCATGTTTGGATGACTAGGAAGGAGGAGTAGGAAGCTGTGCTATTCCTTTTGGAAAACGTAGCCCGGGCCGGACAGGATGGCTGCGCGGGTGGAATGCTGGGACTCGGGGGCAGGCGCAGGTCAATCTGGTTTCAGGCAGCCAGTTCGGAGCCGTGCTAGATTTGATTTACAGCGAGTCTATAAATTGTATTGTAATGCGGCGCGACGTTACCTCTTAATCTAGGCCCCATGTGTTGTGTGTTTTCCACATGCACGGATCTCTGCTGCTGGTCACAATTAGCAAATACTAATCCATAAACAGGCTGAGCGTGTTATAATGGTAGATTATGCTTTAATCCATGTGCTTCATCCAGATACCGAGTGGTACTGTATGCTCAGAATGAAATCGCCGCGTTTTGCATTGAGCGTAATTAGGAACGTCACATTTTAACAAGCCGTTTTTTAGTGTGTGCTTTCATGTGGGCACTAAATGTTGATGATCCATCTCATAAACAAAAAGTGGACGGAAATTATTCACCAGTGCCCCCCGGGCCAAATTTAGAGGCTCGGGTTTGTTCCAATCAATACTTGAGCAGCCTCGCGGGACGACGATGAAGACTCTCTTTGATCCAGTGCGGGTAAAGAGTGGGCTGATTTACGCTGGCCGCACTTAAGAAAGCATTACAAAGACTTCTCCGTCCGAATAAGTAACTGGTGTCCCGTGTGTCCCGTGAGTGGTGGTTGTTGATGGAGCCTGGACGGTGTTTTTTTTTCGCCTGGTCTGCCTGCTTTCAATGGAGTCTCAACTATTGTTCCGCTGCTCAACGCTATTGCGATGGGAAGTTTCCCAAAACACACCAAAGGAGCTGTGGGAGTCACGGTAGATTTACAGCAGAATCAGTGAGATAAGGAAACAAGGCCCCAACATAAAAAAGTCAGAGAATTAAATACTATTTTTTATTCACATTTCACAATGAATGACACAAATTCACAGTTCACAGAGCAGTTAGCTACAGGCATTGCTGAGTGCTTATCTCTCACGTGCTTATCTCTCACATTTCCATTTTCCCACAGTTGTTCTTCACTGTGTGTGTGTGTGTGTGTGTGTGTTTGTGTGTGTGTGCTAAACACGTTCGAGCTTTTGGTGTGGACCAAATGAAAGCAGCAGACTCCTTGAGTAATGAGAAGGGGTAAAAGAAAAATAATAATGATTTTAAGCTTGTTGATAATGGCACAGAGACAGATCTGGTTGGCTACGATGAGGATAAACCTCCCAAACACACACTCCCATATGCACGCGTGCACACAGACACACACGCACACACACACATACACACATGCAATCACAAACAAACAATCCTAACATTTGAATCATTTATTTAGGTCCACATCAGCTGAGGACACAAACCGAACGATGCGATCAGATATTCCACAAGAGCTGCCAGAATGTGTCTCGACACACCGACCAGACATGAACGCACACACGCACATCCACAGCGGGAACTTAGAAAATGTCTCTGGTTTTAAACAGGCGAGTAACGGTTTGACGAGTGTAGAAAGGTCATCCAGGTTTAAAAACACACACTTTATCTACATATATTTCTTCTCCTGATTCATTTGATCTGTTGTCAAAGAGAAGTATGTATGAATGATAGTAGCTTTGATTTTCATGTGATGTGCTCATACTTCAAATTTCTTATCGTCCGTGACCTCTTCCGCTGGGAGTTTTGTAAATACTTTGGCTGTTATTAATGAACATTGCCGTTCATCTCAAGTCGATGCCTCCGTCCCCTCTGATCTGTTGTACGGGGTTGATGGGAAAATGTTTTCCTGAAGGGTTTGCTTTCCATGGAGGATTGAATACTTTCTCACCTCCGCCTTTAAAGTATTTCATCTTCCTTTCATCCAACTTTTTTTGGGCTTTGATGTCTGAAGTCAACTTCTTTTCTCTTTTACGGTATCAGATCATCATGTGGTTGATTCCGACACAAAGACTCTGAAAGAAATTATGTGGCCCCGTCTAAGTGAAAGGTCGCAACAAACTCAGGGGCTGATTTACAGCATTTCCATGATGTGTCCTGATGTTTATGAAATTAAAGCATTTGAGACTTGTTTAAAAGTTAAAATGAGACTCCAGTCAGTCTATAGCACAAAGGAGGAAAAATGCTAAATTCATCCCGATGTATGCTGGTTATGAACCAAACCCGAGACATCTGGATGAGAGACAGCGATCTTTAACGATTGAAGAGCGGTCAGCGGATAAAAGAGAGAATCTGGCGAATGTTTTTCATCTACGAAGCAATTTGAACACTAATTAGTCCAAATGACTTCAGAATGTTGTCAGCGGGACCGAGTCAGGACGTTGGATTGCTCGTCCTAATCCGCTGACGTTACGTGCATGACCTACGGACGTGTCTACCAAACAACACATGTTGATTGGGACACTGTGGGACACGGTTCATTTCTTCCCTTTTTGCTATTTTAGGCTTTTAAAGAACGCTGTGGTGCTTCTCCGGTCTCTAGTTTGTCTCCACGCTGCTGCTTGGAGGGATTCTGTTTCCCTTCAGGTGAAGACACGTGTAGAAGAGAGAAGAAGAGCGGAGACGTCGATATATATATTTAATCCAGCACACATGAATAGTCTGCTAAACTTGGCCGGTGCGTGCTGCTGTCTACTGCTGCTGAAAGATCAAGTGTGGGCGACTCTTCAGAGGAAGGAAACCGTCTTTTCCTAAATCAAAGACAAAGTTTGGAAGCAGCATTTATTTTGTCCTTTTATCTCCTTTCTTTCTTCGTTAAATGTCCATTGAATCGTTTTTTCAGTCCCGCAACAAGACAGCCAATTGTTGTATTCCAGCCGTGTACAAAATAGTAACATGGTTTCTGTCGGGAGGTTTAAGGCAAGCAATGGTTATATTTGATCTGTCAACAAATAAAATCTAAAAATCAAAATTGAACAGATCAACAGCGTGTAACTCAAGCTGTATGTAGTCTGTTTTCATCAATTGCACATTGGGCTTCTGTGACTGAATAACAGAGCAGGTCGTCCGTCAATCCCCGGCTCAGCTAGTCCATGTCGATGTGTCCCGAAGCCCTAATTGCTCCCATAGGTTACATTACATTATATAACATGTCATTTAGCTGACGCTTTTATCCAAAGCGACTTACAATAAGTGCATTCAACCATAAGGATACAAACTCAGAAGAACAAGAAACAAGAAAGTGGAATTTCATCAAATAAGACAATTTACAATTTGCTATAAATGAGTGGTGCTATGAGTACAATTTAAGTGCTACAATTTGTTAGTTTTTTAGTCGAGGTAGAGTGTGAAGAGGTGTGTCTTTAGTTTGCGACGGAAGATGTGATGGCTCTCTGCGGTCCTGGTATCATCAGAGAGCTCGTTCCACCATTTCGGAGCAAGGACAGCGAAGAGTCGAGATCTAGTCGATTGTTTTGCTCTCAGTGATGGAGGGACGAGCAGTTTTGCAGATGCAGAGCGGAGAGTGCAGGTCGGGATGTCGGGTTTCACCATGACCTGGATGTAAGCTGGACCCAATCCATTCACAGCACGGTGCGTGAGCACCAATGTTTTGAACTGGATGCGGGCGGCCACCGGTAGCCAGTGAAGAGAGCGGAGGAGTGGAGTAGTGTGGGAGAATTTCGGAAGGTTAAAGACCAGCCGAGCTGCTGCATTCTGGATGAGCTGCAGAGGTCGGATGGCGGTAGCAGGGAGACCTGCCAGGAGGCAGTTGCAGTAGTCCAGGCGGGAGATGGTGCATAAATTGGTTTGAATGACGAAATAGTACACGTGGCTGCTGCGTGGTTGCTCCTGCCATCAGTGTGTGAATGGCCGGAATGGTCCAAGGAGAGAAGAGCACAGACTTATTAAACACACAAGTGATAACAGAGGGACAGGGGACAGCGGGACTAAAGAGGACAGGCGGAACACCACGGGAAGACAGGAAGTGACGATAAAGTACCCAGTGGTTCAAAAGACTATTACAAAGTTCTATCTTCTGTCTTCAGTAGGAACAATGAAGAGCTTGGTGAGCGTGACGGACAGTGTAGTGAGATAGATAATAAGATACATGATGGAGATGGAGATGGAGATGGATAAGAAAAATATGCTTCTGGTTTGCATGCAGATCATTTGTTTTGATTATTTCCCATGAGTGAATGCACGATGAGTATGAACCCCCACATCTCTTAGCCCACATGTTGATGGAAGATCAAAAAGCGTTCACAAGGAGAAAGCAGAGGGCAGACAGACAGGAAGACCTGAAGCAGGCGAGGAGAAGACCAGATGAGGGAGAGCCGGCCTGAACCCCAACCTGCACTCCGCATGCTCACTTTGACCTACTTGACTTTCCTCGCTCCCGTTTTCTTTTCTTTCTGCGTCTCACACGGCATTCTCTGTGATCCCCTTTTCGTGATGCACAAGGAACCAATAAGTCCGAAGAAGGACTCCCACCACACATCACCGCTGATTCCCATCTCCCGACGTCATTCTGTTAATCAGAGCCGAGCCGCCCGCTGTCTTTCTCCACAACTCGTTGTCACAGCATTCGCTAGCCGAGCGTGCAGCTTGTCTCGCTCGCCATCTAACCGAGAAGATATTAGGTCTCTGCCACAGAGGAAGCCCTCATTAGGCTAAATTCCCATAATTTACTGGCAAACGGGCAATGCAGCAAGAAGGTGAGATGATCACTGAATGTGTTTACTTGCAACATCTGTTTGCTGTGTGCACTTACTTATCTTCCCTGTGGTCACCGTCCCTTTCCAAAAAAAAGATAGGATCAGCCATCTCAACACATCTGTCTTGACTTCCATGAGACATTTGTGTTCCTTTTGTGTTATTGGCAACACATGTTGTGTGACGTCTTATGGGTTTCGAGACACAAAAAATGTGCATTGTCTAGAAAATAACAGCCAGATGTCTCGTTTTTGGAGTGAATGATTGTCACGGACGACCACGCTGCCGTTGGCCTCTAGTACTGACACATAGATGGAAACAGAAGCCGTCGCTGTTCAGCGCACCACCAACAATGTGATTCAGTCAGTCCAACGGGTTAACTTATTATCTCACAGAATAAATGCATACCAGTCATTCAAATCCTATTTCTAAATTCCAGCGGAAAGAAACAATCTGGATGTGTTTAGCAGTTTATTCCGAGCAGGTTTAACAGGGAAATACTTGAACTCACGTGCCGCTGTGACGTGAGCCGTCAGGCTGCTACTATCGTTGTGTTCTCCCTAAGTAGCTGCTTGTACTGCTGATCCTTGCAAGCCAATTGTTGATTCAAAGACTGAACACTTTTTAAACGTGTTTAAAGGTCTGGCGAGCCGTCTCGATGAAAAATAATCGTCTAATCCTGTGCCAGTTTCTTTTTTCCCACAACATTCCATTCCCCCATTTGTTTTTTAGGCCAAATTAACAACAAAAAATGACAAAGATATCAAAGGAAGTATGCATTACAGAGAAAGAGAAAAAAAAAATCTCCTCTATGTACTTGATCTGGTTTCATTTAACAGGGATCTAGATGTGTTCGAGGAACTGAAGCGACGATTCGCTGAATGTATTCAATCCATCAAAAGTCAAACGAAGGACTTCTCATCTCTTTCGCTCCGCAGACTACAGGACGGGGCCGTGTTTCACCCAGGTGAACAACCAGATGTGCCAGGGTCAGCTCAGTGGAATCGTCTGCACCAAGACCCTCTGCTGCGCCACCATTGGTCGAGCGTGGGGCCACCCCTGTGAGCAGTGCCCCGCCCAGCCACACCCCTGCAGGCGAGGCTTCATCCCCAACATCCGCACTGGAGCCTGCCAAGGTCAGACTGTCTCTCTCTCTCATGTCACCTCAACTGGTTGAACTGGTTGACATCGTTTTTTTTGTGTTTTTTTACAATCAATAAGAGACATGATTTAGTCAGCCAGTCTGCATAACATGGCTCATGCAGATCTCAGAATTAAGGTTCATTGAATGTCCTCCAGCTGTACAAAAAAGTAATCATTAACATTTGATGAGTGATATTTTATTATTAACTCCTTGAAAAAATGTTGTGAATTAAATCCTTATATTACATCCATCATCACTTTGAACCGTTTTAAATGTATTTTTTATGTGCCAGAATGAGCTGTGACTAAAATGTTCCACAAGTATGACATATGGGGATAAACTGAAATGAACCTTCTACATCAACATTCCCGCTGCTGGACCCGTCCAATAACCTCGAGCCATGGCCAGACTAAGCAATAAGACGCCATCCATATATGACACGTTTGGAGTTAGTGTCCCCTGTTAAATGAACCTAGCCGGGCTCTTTGTTGCTTCAATCCAGCTCGTCTCACACAGACACACCCAACACCACCCTGGGCAGATTGTGATGGTTGAGGTATTGCTGGAGCCGTCACAGAGGGGGGCCTGTGTTTTTCTCCTGAAGCTCACAGCACCTGGCCACACTTCAACAGTATCGGAGCTCAAGATATCAAGTTCAAGTATTTATGCTGGGAAGTCGAGGATTGCAGCAAACTCAAGAGTTGTTTACATTTGTGATTGGAAGTCATACATTTAGGCTTACACAAACACTTGTTGGACTTCATCGGCAGATGTGTTGACAGGGTGTTTGTAAGACGACGGGTTCTAGGCATCTGAATCCCCGGCTACAATTTCCATTCAAAAAGCAAATAGTTTTTTACTTTTTTTAGTAGTCGTTTTTTAGAGCTATTGATTAGACAATAAATGGACGTAACGTAATACCTCAATCCATCTAGCTGTGAGTTGTGTAAGTCAGTGTGTAAAGATTATTCCCGAGGGTAAGAAAGGTCACACATCTTGGATCAGTAAACTGTTGCATTAAGTCATTTAGTCACGCTGCTCGCCGTGACACACAAAACAATGCATGGGTCCTGCTTAGCGAATGGCACAATGTGGTGAATAGAAACCTGTGTGTGTGTGTGTGTGTGTGTATATGTGGGAATCAGGATAGAAGCTTTCCACAGTTTCTTACAGGGCCCCACCCTCTGACATACGCCCAATACTGGGGAAAAGTGACTCACGTTGAATGCTGGGAAAAAACGTACATTTAAAAAGCCATTTCCTGTTGAAACGAGAGCTTGAGCTGGTCTTTCTGGAAGGGGTCTTAGACATCAGAGCTGGCGCCAAGTTAGAACAGAAGAAGAAAGAAGACTGTTTCAGCAATAGAAAGTGTATCCGAAACATTCTGTAACATTTGCTTTTAGCATTATAACTAATATACATGTATTTTTGACAGTTTGATGCTAGTTTGAGTCGTTTTCTTGCAGTTTCTGGGGTATAACTAAGATACCATAGGATGCTTGATCTCTCAAATCAATAATGCCAGTAATTATTAGTCTTTATCCTTTATCTTCTCACTCAAACATCAATGTCTCTCTGTCGTTCTCTCAGATGTGGACGAATGCCAGGCGGTGCCAGGTCTTTGTGCCGGAGGTAACTGCATCAACACCGTGGGATCCTACGAGTGCAAATGTCCCGCCGGCCACCGGCAGAGCGAAACAAGCCACAAATGTGAAGGTGGGTAGAACTTTAACACACAGATGCGTTTCATGATCAGAGAGCAAAGCCTGCGCAATGACGGCCGAGGGGAGGAAACTAGTATGAGCAAACGGAGGAGCAGAAGGCTGGTTAATAGAGAAACCACGGAGACCAGAGGTTCATCGTTAATGCGCTGTCACTATTGTCTAAATTGCCAGAAGATGAGCGATGGGGGATAATATTATTAAAGTAGATGAAGCAAGTGTCCATTGGGCCTCAAACACAGTTTTCACTAGAAAGAGACTGGGAGTAGATTTCAATGGGCTGTTAAAAAAAAGACAATATGTTAAGAGTTAAAGAGGTCTGGACGTGTGCACATGAACACACACACACACACACAGAGTGGATACACATTACAATGTGTTGATTGGATGGAATTTAAACGATGCCCAGGCTAAACAGTCTGAAAGTCAGCCAGGCAGGGGTTGTGTCTGTTGGACTGAAGCCGATGTGTTCTTAGTCTTTAGGGAGGATTACAGAGAGCTCTTAAACAGTTCCAGCCAGATGAAATCTATTCTACTGAGCAGGAAGACCCAACCGGTCTATTGAAGTGTATTTGTCACAGAATCATCATATAAAGTCTACTTTCATTTACACGTAGCGTGACTGAAAGATGCCGGAGATACAGAACAAAATGGCATCTCCAGGTCGGACTCACAGGAAGTAATTACACACCAAAAAGTGATTTATGTCACAGTGAATGATAGAGAAGAAAGGGGGATGACTTCACGTCCCAGCTACAGTTGTGGGTTTGGGGTGATGGCCATCAACTGTTCAGGACTTACAGTTGGGAGAAAATTAGATGCTGAAAACTGCTCAAACATCTGGGTGTGGATGCTGTAGCCACATTCCAGCACAAGGACGCGCTGAGACGAGGTAAAATTACAACCTTTCTAACCCCAGGGTCATTTTCACCTTCAATTTCACTCACTCAGCCTCTTTCCACCACTTCATGCACAGCGTGAGCTTTTATGTGAGCAGAACAGCTCCCGAGCGCTTTCAAATGAGTGCTTGCAATCTAAAACAAAAAAGGCAATATAAATGCAAAATACAATTTTTATTTCAAAAGAGTTCACTGAAAATCAGACAAAAAAACAAAGGAACACATGTCGGCAGGAAACACACGTTTAGTGAAATCTTTGAAACAATCTGACTTGGTCCTTGGGGGGGATGTTTTGTTGAAACGCTCTTCTAGCGAACGCACAAACAAGCCACACACAAGCACAAGCTTTCACAATGAAACGACTGAGGTTCTGGAGCAGTTAAGATGTCATGGGCGTCTGATCGTTTCGGGCACAAGGCACCTAGTTTAATGGCCTGCTTTTAGCTGAGACTGGGCTCAGCAGACTCCCCCCCCCCTCTCCTCCTCCTCCTTCTGCTTTTTTTCTGCTTCTCCTTCCATTTTCCTTCCATAAATATAGTCATTTGGCTGAAAACCAGCTGTTGGTAACGAACAAAGGAACACTTAACGTCACCTGGGGGACTTTCTCATGACACACGCGGACCTCCCCGTTGCTCTGACACTTTGCACACTTGATGGCTCGGTTGTAAACATTTATTCAGGTGACACGCAGGTTTTTTCGCCCGAATAATTCACGCCACCTCTGTGGGCAGCGTAACGTCTGGCGTGTTGTTTTTTTGGCGGGGCTTTTCACCGCCTCACCTATAGGGCCTTCTGCCACTGCTGTCAGACAGGAGTCAGCAGGGGAACGCCAGCTTCTTAGCTCCCCCCCCCCCCCGGCAGGAAACACGCATGGATGTAAGCTGCACACTCCCAGAAAGACAAACAATAACACACACCATTCACTTTTCCAGCTAAAGGTGCAGGTCACGCACACAAATTACATCATGCACCACATCGGCGCTATTGCTGTAATGATGCCCCGCAGCGGTGCAGTAATTACGTATGCATATAAATAAGCGTAACACATCATAAAAAGCCGATACCTTCTGGAACCCGACTCTGGGTTCCCCGGTCATGGAGCAATGAGGCCCCCTCCCACTGAATCATATAGCTAAATGCCGAAGGTGCAGCCCCGCCAAGGAGCGACCCAGGTACTCTCAGCCTTCGTACACATTTATGAGTCTACCCGTGGCATCTTTAAATATGGCCAGCTGATTCGCTGTGCTCAGCAGGTTTCCTTGTAATCCCGGCCTTTTTATTCGGTTTCTGTCCACATGTGGGGGACTCATAAGTGTGCTTTATTGTCTTATCTTGCTGTACAAGTGGTTTTCAGTAGAACGATCACTTATTATTGTTGTTATAGCTTCATTCATTTTTCTATTAGGGCTAAATTCCTCTGATAACTTTTTCCGTTTGTTTCTATGATGAATGAAAGTAGCAAAACCTTCCAGATGCCACAAGCCTTTGTCCGAGTAAAACAGACAAAAGTGGCAATGAAGCAGTAATAAAGACTACAAAGGCCTCACATGCCGGGTTCCACCGATTTACTCCTACAGACACATATCGGGACACATATTGGTCAAAGTAGATGCTTCTGTTTGTTCCGTACGTGATGTGAATTTCTTCATGCAACCCTGTTTCAGACATTGATGAATGCAGCACCATCTCCGGTGTGTGCGATGGAGGAGAATGCACCAACACTGCCGGTAGCTATGTCTGCACCTGCCCGCGCGGCTACATCTCCAGCACTGATGGCTCCAGATGTGTGGGTGAGTCTAACACACACACACACACACACACACACATACATATAAACAGATTTCCAGCACTCTCATTTGAGCATTTCCTCACCCCCCCCGCCCCCGGCTAGCTAAAAGCAACACATCTGGCCGCCAACTTCCCTCCCTCCATCATGGCTTCCTGTGAGTGGAGTCCTGATGAGTCAAGCTGGCCTGTGGTCACCATGTGCAGACAAACACACTTGCACGCACTATTTGACCTTGACAGGATCATCTCCTTTAATGTTAGTGCCCTTCTGAGTCATTCACACACGCTCATGCTGTGCATACTCAACTGACGTGTCCCATGAAACGTGACCCGTTGTGAATGTATTCCCAAATATTCACCCATGGTCTCAGCCACAGTGAAACACAACCAGGTGTACGTACATTATTTCAAGATTTTGCACAAATAGTTCATTTCTGGGATCTCCGTTCCATGCTCAGCTCAACTCGCCTGCTCCAAAAAGTTATGTAACGGACTAAAACCTTTGGATTGGTATATTGAAAATACATGTTTCCTTACAGTTATTTTCCTGCATCTGAACATAAACTAAAGTGTATAAATGCCTATATGAAAGGGAACACAAAAAGGATAAAAGTCGACATGGAAGAAGAAAAAGAAGAAGAAGAGGGTGAATAGCTGATGGAAAATGAGTTCCTGTTTCATAAACAAACAAGTGACGCATTGGAAAGAGGAGTAAAAGATACTGTGAGAAGGATTACAACAGATATGGAACTAACAGAGCCTGGTGTGCCTGTGCCAATGCGTCTGCATGGGAGAGAGTGGCGCTCAAATCAAACAATCCCCAAAGTTTTTCATCTGTCTTCCGTTATACGTGGCCAAATTTTTCAACTTTCCACTGTTATCCCCTTTTCTTCCTCTTTGCCCTGAAGAGACGTCTCTCTCTCTCTCTCTCTCTTCAGGTTTCTTTCTGAGTGCACAGTGGATCGCCCCAAATCTCCTTCTCTCCACTTATTTACTCTTCAACTACGTTTCCATCTCTGTCGGGTTCTTTTCTCTTGTTCCGTCTCCTCTGGTTGTTGTGTTTTAACTATTTATTACCAAAACTGAAGCGTTCCTGCACTCCCATGCGCCTTATCTATCTTACTGCTTCCTGGGGACCTTTTTTTTTTTTCATCCTTCCCCTGACACCTTGTTTATTTCATTTGAGGATTCAGTTCCTCTAAATCCTCCCTTCTCCTTCTCTCCTTCCCATCTCCTTCCTTGGGAGAAAGGGGGTGTAAATACAAGAGGTGTCAGACGAAACCTTAATATATCTTTCCTCTGTCCCGCATCCAAAATGGACAATCTAAATCGGGAGGAGACAGAAGCGGAGATAAGTCAACCATAACAAAACCAGGCCAGTGCCAAAACCCCGTGACCACGCTTTAACAGCAAAGCTGGGTCGGTCCCATTTCTCTGCCTTTTTTGTGGCCCGAGCACAAAGTGCACTGCAGACAGTAAATGTCTTTTATGGCGGCTGCGCGTGTTTTAGAAGCAGGATGTACAGCTCTGGTCCTGGAATTTATACTATGAGGCCATTGGCCCGTGTTTGTGGGAGGTACTGTACTGTACGGGGAGAAGGAAAGCCAGCGGGAGTTGTTGCAGGCTCTGACAGTGAGGAAAACTACCATTACACACGGTGGAAGTTTAAAAAAAGAAGTCCAGTCAGTTATTCAGTCTGTAAAAATTCTTCGTCAAATGATAGCATGTGCTCGGCGTTGTGGAGCAACACTAGCGAGCAAACCAGGGTCTGGATCCAATTTAAGCCATCATCATCCTCATCAGCGACCCCCCCCCCCCCCCCCTCCCCGCTCTCTCTCCCCTTTCCTCTCCCCCCAACCGGCCTCCAGCTCCGTCGTTCCTATGGGATGTTTTGCAGATTGAGTTTGTGTGTGTACGTTTGTGTGTGTGTATACATATTTTGTTTAAGCGGACAAATGTGTTTGTGTGCATGTTCTGCGTGCCTGACCTTGGGTGAGTATGGGAATGCATATCTGTGTGTAATTATGTGTGTATTTGTGTAAACGTGTGTGAACTGTACAATATGTGCTCTCAGACACGGTGCCTCATGTTCTATCTAATTGGCAAGAATTGCTCCACATGGAACTGATTAATTCCAGACTGCTGGCTCATTAGTGTGTTAATCGACTTTTGCCTTTCCCTCCGCTCCCCCTCTCTTCATTCTTCCTTCCCCTTTTTTCTCCCCCTTTTTCTGTCTATGCACTCAGAAATTCTTTTCCACACATGCTCCTCACTTTCTAAAATAATACACTTGCATTACCTCCCTCTGACTGCCTTGTCCCCTTTCTTGGTATTTTACTTGAAGAAACTTCCTGATTTCTTCCTTTTAATTTACTCCTTAAACACGATCTTTGATCCGAAGCCCCCTGTTCCCTGCCCCATTGACCCCGACCTGGAAAACTGTAACAAATAAGACCCCCTTTTGGAGGCCCTTCAGATGCCCGTAGTGTTTTTGAGACCCCATGCAACTATTCCCACCGCGAGCCCATAAAGAAGTCCAGCCACCATGGAAAGGCCAGGCGTGCCCGCTGGTTAACAGCACTGCTGGTTTAAGAGCAGTGATTACCAGTAACCTTTTCTCACATATGAAGCTTTGTCAGTGTTGGTAATTGTTCCGCCTTTAAAGAGTGATTTACACGTGGCTGAAAACCGGTGTTTCACTGCCCTCTTTGGTGGAAAGCTTCCGGTCTCCAGCCTGACTAACGTATCTCTGAGCATTCAGTGGTGTGAGGTATTCGATACACTCGGTTGCACATTTAACGACGCCTGACAGTGATGTACACGGAACGCACCGCAAGCAAAGAGTCTAAACCACTTAAACCGAGGACCTGCGGCTTTCGTTAATTTGTTCTATATGATTTATGTTGTTCTTTATATAATACTATATCCTGAAAACAGTTCAGTTTTATTTCTTAATCTGTAACATGAAAGTACAAATTGGAAACATTTTCAATCTGCATATTAATTAAACTCTTCATATTTCCATAAAGTAGAAAACTTGAACGATAATATGCCAAAAAAACATTGTATTTCTTGGACTTCAGTTCTAATAACGTTGAGCTCAGTCGTCAATATCTGTGAACGCGTCTCCCCTTCCCTCAGATCAGCGCGTGGGAACCTGTTTCTCCGCTCTGGCTAACGGCCGCTGTGCGGCGGAGCTGAACGGTCAGTACACCAAGATGCAGTGCTGCTGTGACACAGGACGCTGCTGGGCTTTGGGACAGATCCCCGAGATGTGCCCCGTCAGGGGGTCCGGTGAGTACACGTGAAAACAGTGTGAACAGACCAGAGGAAAGAGGTTTTACACACTACTCCCGACAAAAGTATGTAGTTTAATTTAAAACCGGGACAGAAAGTCCATCACCTTCTTCCTCTGCTGATGAAAAACTCCCCGCGATAGATTGTCTATGACTCGGCATGAGAACAGTCGGTACTTAAAGCCATGACAGCAAAAGCGTTTCACAAGCCAAATTGGTTTCACACTGTGATTTTAAACTAAACAAAAAAGACACCCAGTGCGCTTTGAGTTTGTGTGGCAGCGAGGAAAGAGTATCCACTCAGACTGATGAGCATGATGTCATGTGAAAAAACTGAACAGAAAAAGCTGGGAAAGATTTGTGTGAAGATAATGACCCATCATCTCCTCGGTCGAGCTTAAAAAGAAACTTTGCGTGAGATTGTGTGATTCAAAACTCATCTGTTACAAGATGTTCTGCTGCTTTTTCTTGTCCCGCCAAAATAAGATGTGTGTGTTTTAGTTTGACTGTAGACTGAAGAACAAAATATATCCAGTACCGTTTATGTACACTGCAGCCTGCAGTGCATACATCCACTTATTTATGAATGAAGTCTTCACTTTAACAATACACTATACGTACTTTTATTGCAGGCTTAGCAGAGCAGTTGATCGTTATGCATGCACATTTTTCTCATGTAATTTGTCAGGCTTTCCTCCAACTTCAACATCATCAAAATGTATTTCCAATACAATGGAAACATTTCAAATGTGTTACACCGTAGGTCTTTAAGTCATCCAAAGAACGTTAGTTGTTAGCAGTTAAGAGCCTATGAATATGATCTTCTTCATTTGCTTCATTTGGCCAGAAGCAAATTAAATGTCAAATACAGTAGAACGATCGCCTGATTTCTTCTCTGTGATCTTTGTCCCCCTTGTAGACGAATTCAGGCGTCTGTGCATTGTGGGCGTTGCTCAAGGACACGGCCTCCCTCACGTCTACCCCAACGGACACTTCCCCAACACCAACGGGAACGGGTACAACTACGGATACAAGTTCCCCAGTGTACCAAATGGTAACGGCAATGGAGGCAATGGTGGCAACGGCGGAGTGGGCTTTGGTGGGAACGGTGGGAGCTTTGGAGGTAACGGGGGAAGCTTTGGAGGCAATGGAGGAGGACACCAACACATAGGTGAGTCACTCACTGTGGACTTCAATAAGATCAAAGGGCTCACTTCGCTGTAGGAAAAATGTATTAGTGTATTGTTTTTTGTTTGCTTTGTTAACGCGCCTGTCGCGTATTCTCAGGCACCGTTTCTGTGAACGACACCATTGACGTGTGCAAACATTTCACCAACCTGTGTCTCAATGGACGCTGCATTCCAACGCCCACCAGCTACCGATGCGAGTGCAACATGGGCTACAAACAGGATGTTCGGGGGGAGTGTATCGGTAATACACATGCTCTATGCTGTACAAATGTTATGTACTCAGTTCTTAATAACCCTCCAGTCACGAAGGCAGACACAGTGACTATATGTGACAGGACCGCAGTTATTTCCAAGCCCTGCGCTGCCATCTTCAGCTGATTTAAGGAACTTATTACAAGTGGAGGTGCAGGGGAAGTCTTCTAAAGTGTCAATTATGTACTCTCCCTAGATACGGATGAGTGCGTGAGTAATCCATGCATCAATGGAGACTGTGCAAACACCCCTGGAGGGTACCACTGCAAGTGCCACGAGGGTTTCAGCGGAACCCCCACCAAACAAGCATGCAATGGTTTGTGCTTTCAAGCTACATTACTGTTAACCCAGATCACTCTTGTGTATGCGTATCGCTGCAGTTTATTCATAACTGGAGGGGTAAGATATAAGACACCAAGCCACATCCTCCTCCTCTCTCCATCCTTCCTTTAGATATTGACGAGTGCATTGTGAACGGTGTGATGTGTCGCAACGGCCGCTGTGTCAACACAGAGGGAAGCTTTCAGTGTATTTGCAATGCCGGCTTCGAGCTCACTCCTGATGGGAAGAACTGCATCGGTAAGGAAGCCAACGCAGGCCGACCTTCACATGAACTCTCCCCTTTTTTACGAACTCTGGCCTAGACTGATTTCCCTCCTGTTTCCCTCCAGATCACGACGAGTGCGCCACCACCAACATGTGTCACAACGGCATGTGTATCAACGAAGACGGCAGCTTCAAGTGCATCTGCAAGCCGGGCTTTGCTTTAGCACCTAACGGACGCTACTGCACCGGTACGGGGGATTTATTAACACAAATACAGACCTGCTGCGTTGACAGATTTTGTTTGAAATCCTTCTGTTATCTATTTTTACGACCAAACTGACTTCTTTTAAATCTTTCTTTTAATCCATGGTGAAAGTACAGAAATAGATAAATGGATGAATGTATGAGTCTCCTAAGAGTTTTCAAGTATCAAGAGTAGCTGAAAATCTCTATTGCACGTCTCAAACACAAGACATTTTCAGATTCTGACAGATTCCGAATGACTGAACTCACAAACTTAGCATATTTAGTGGACGCATGATGTGCTCTCTCTTCATCAGACATCGACGAGTGTCTAACTCCTGGCATTTGCATGAACGGACGCTGCATAAACTCCGAGGGCTCCTTCCGCTGCGAGTGCCCCCCAGGCCTGGCCATCGGTGTGGACGGGAGAGTGTGTGTGGACACGCACATGAGGACCACTTGCTACGGCGCCATAAAGATGGGCACGTGCTCGCGGCCGTTCCCTGGCGCAGTGACCAAGTCGGAGTGCTGCTGCGCCAACGCTGAACACGGCTTTGGGGAGCCTTGCCAACCCTGCCCCTCCAGAAACTCAGGTACAATCAGCGTCATACTGTTTCCATTTCCATTCACACAAATCCGTGTTTACTTAGTAAAAATAACAAGGACGAAAAGCAACCCGGCTCACATGAATGTTTCTTTCAGCCGAGTTCCAGGCGGTTTGCAGCAGTGGTATTGGCATCACAGCTGATGGCAGAGGTGAGTATACTGTTCATGAGTATTAATCCAAACAGTGCTGTCTAGACACCCTCTGAGCAGTATCATTCTACAAAATGCCTGTCCTCCTTCAGACATCAATGAGTGTGCCCTGGACCCAGACATTTGTCAGAACGGCATTTGTGAGAACTTGAGAGGAAGCTACCGCTGCATCTGTAATATCGGCTACGAGTCTGACACCAGTGGAAAAAACTGTGTTGGTGAGTCATAGTGGAGTAGAATTACGATTATGTTTATTTACGCCTATGTGGCAATAAGTTATACAGGAAAATAATGTTATGAACGTGCAAGCACACGGAGACACGAGTAATTCAATTGTACCTAAATATGTCAACATTACCTAACACTAGCCAAACCGGTCCAAGTTAGGCCACAGCAGCAGCAATAAGTGAGGAAACATGTCAACGTTTCTTACGTTTTTATTAAAAAGCTTGACTCGCTAAAAGTACAACACTTGATTTGAATGACAGCCCTTTATTTAAGAATGCCTCTTACATTACCGTCATCTATTTTGCAGATATCAACGAGTGCCTAGTGAACCGTCTGCTTTGTGACAACGGCCTCTGCAGAAACACTCCGGGTTCCTACACCTGCTCGTGTCCTAAAGGATACGTCTTCAAACCCGACTCAGAGACCTGCGAAGGTGAGCTCTTACACACACTTGCGTGTATGTGATATATTTTTTTTTACCAACATCAAGGTAGTCATAAGGTGACGTTATTACCAGACGTGGTGCATTTGGTTTCGAGTAAACGTGTGGCTCATGGAAAAAATGACGCACTCACTGTTTGTGACGGCCAAAAGGATGAGAATGATGCGTTTGGTTCAATCCCACGGCCTCGACCTCAAGGGTGTGTTTGCACATGTTTCAGATATCAACGAATGCGATTCCAGCCCGTGCATCAATGGAGCGTGTCGCAACGTGGCCGGGTCCTTCAACTGCGAGTGCACCCACGGCAGCAAACTGGACTCCACAAACACCATCTGCGTGGGTAAGACGTCCTTCCACCCAAGCGCTTGGTCCACATGGAGACAATGAGCGGCAATGGGGAATAGTTGGCAGTAGAGTCTTCCTGTAAGGATTCTAACTTTAGCAAAACAGAGGTTGTTCAGGCTTCCAGGAGTCATCCAGATACATTATCGTTCTCAGATGTTGGGCAAAAATGGCACACACATAATTCATTAAAAAGTACTTGCATGCGCGGCCTTAGTTCACGTGGGGATTGCTTTATATCACAGCGATCTGCCGCAGATTCAAAATGGCATGTGGTATGTAAGACTGTGCTGAGGTTCAATATTCCACTTATTTGATGGTTTGTTACTTTTGGAAAAATCATTCTGAGAAAGAATAAATACACTCGCACATATTTCATGTGCTGGCTCTCTGGTTTGCTTCCTTTCTGTTTTTAGATCCCATCACTCAGCTGGGAGAAAAGAGCAGAGTGAATTGGGGTTTGGTGTTTGGGTGGCCTTGTGGTCTCATGGTTACGACCATACACACTCTCAGTGCATAAGGAATGTAAAGATAGAGCTTTAGGTGCAACGACGCACAGGTTTTACGTCAACAAGTTTGCGGCCAAACACAAACGTTTTATTGCAGGGAGGAAAGTTAAAGGTCACGTGCTGATTGCTTGTGGAGTATTTTGTTGCCATTGTTAAAGGTTCCCTTGGGAGATCTGGAGATTTTACCACATGTCGTGCTGTTGTGTAATCGTTTTAGGAGCACGTAACTGTTTTGTTGGTACCTACCATCGCACGCAGGCGGAAAAATGTCTTTGCAAATGTTTTGTCAAGAAGGAACATTTGTTCAAGGTTAATAACGCATCTTTACTAAATGGTTGCTAGTAAACCCTCCTAAGGTCTTTTCTGCAATCAAGTCTTTTGTAACTTTGGCTCCACAGACAGCATGAAGAGCACATGCTGGCTGACGATACAAGACAACCGCTGCGAGGTGAACATCAACGGGGCCACGCTGAAGTCCGAGTGCTGCTCCACCCTGGGGGCGGCCTGGGGCAGCCCCTGTGAACCCTGCGAGATCGGTCAGTCCTCACACAGGGACGCTGCTCTTTTTGCCTGCTCTTGTTTGATCTTCTGAACATTTTGAGGATAAACTGCACACGGTTTTAGTCCTTCAAAGATAAACGTAGCCTCTCCAGCAACATTTAGATCACTGTTTAAAATTCACATTGCACATAAGATACTAAGTACATTATAAATACAAAATACAAATAATAAAAGACCAAATTTGTTTTTTGGTTGCATCGGTCAAGAAAGCAGTATAACAGATTTAAATTTAAGACCGATACCTCCCTAATATGTGTGCTTTCATACTGCGCTCATATATAACATGTCTTGATTCCCTCTCTTAATGTTGTCATGTCCGCGCAGACACTGCTTGCTCTCGAGGGTTTGCACGTATGAAGGGCCTCGTCTGTGAAGGTGAGAACGTTCATCATTTGATGAAAAGTGACAAACCTGTTTTGCTTCATTCGTCCTGCGCTCAAGAAATCATCTTCTCTGTCGTTCCCGTTGTGCCTCGATGTAATTCGATCCCGGTTCCTAAAACGTCCCGCTCTCTTTAGACATCAATGAGTGCGAGGTGTTCCCGGGAGTGTGCACAAATGGCCGCTGTGTAAACACCCAGGGCTCGTTCCTCTGCGAGTGCGCCGAGGGTCTCACACTGGACAGCACCGGACGCACATGCGTGGGTAAGAAGACGGCCGCAGCGCCGCAAAGACATCGAAAAACCGTCCTTTTCCCCCGAGATTATAATGTCAATGAACCACTAGGACAAAACTCAGGACTTTTTCCCCCGGACTTTCCAGATACGCGTAGTGAGCAGTGCTACTTGAAGTGGCACGAGGACGAGTGCGGCGAGCCGCTGCCGGGGAGATACCGCGTCGACATGTGCTGCTGTTCGGTGGGTTCGGCCTGGGGCGTCGACTGCGAGGAGTGTCCCAAACCAGCCACCGCCGAGTACAAAGCCATCTGCCCCAGAGGGCCCGGCTTTGCCAACAGAGGAGAAATTCTGACCGGCAGGCCGTTCTACAAAGGTGACAAGGATTTTCATTCAGAGTAACGTTAGTTACATTTATTGGTAGAATCCTATGTTGAGAGTGGAAAACAAGCCAGAAAACCCGTGTTCTGGTCGAATTAGTTGTGTATTTTTTGGTTTGCAGGGCCATTTTAACTGTATTTCTTCCTCTCGCAGATGTGAATGAGTGTAAGGTGTTCCAGGGCCTGTGCACACATGGAAATTGCCGTAACACCATCGGCAGCTTCAAGTGTCGCTGCAACAACGGTTTCGCTCTGACCGCAGAGGAAAGGAACTGCACGGGTGCGAGAAAACTAGTCAAGTTTACTCAAACTAGATGAAACATTGACAATAAGTGAGCGGCTAGTGACCGTTTCTGTTTTTTCAGACATCGACGAGTGCCGCATCTCCCCGGACCTGTGTGGTCACGGTGCTTGTGTCAACACACCCGGCAGCTTTGAGTGTGAATGTTTCGAGGGATACGAGAGCGGTTTTATGATGATGAAGAACTGCATGGGTGAGTTAGAAACGTTCATTTGAAATTGCATTCCAGTTTGGCCGATCACCTAAACGTTCTACTGCTTTAATGTTCCTTTCCCGTTTCTTTTTTTCATCTATTTCTACTCTTCATCCATCTTTTTACCGTCTTCCTCTCGGCGGACAGACATTGATGAATGTGAGAGAAATCCCCTGTTGTGCCGTGGAGGAACCTGCCTGAACACAGAAGGGAGTTATGAATGTGAATGTCCCCCCGGACACTCACTCAGCAACGATGGCTCTGCCTGTGAAGGTGAATCATACAGGCACACACACAGACACACACAAACACACACCCAGGCTCACGTTGTGTTATCACATGTTATGCCAAATGTATTTTCAGAGCTACTGCACTGAAATCAGCCAGAAACTACGTACTAAGTGCAACATTTTATATCTATATATATATTGCCTAACTCGTTTGCTTGTCCTGCCAGATGTGAACGAGTGCCAGCTGAGTGACAACTTGTGCAAGCATGGCCAGTGTATCAACATGCCGGGGACCTACCAGTGCTCCTGTGACACGGGCTACCAGGCCACTCCGGACCGACAGGGCTGTGTTGGTGAGTGGAATGAACTAACAAGGGGATCTGTTTGTCTACTTGACTTGCTTATGTGATGAAAGCAAGATGTTAACTGTTATCGGGACCGTCTTTTCAGATATTGATGAATGCACCATTATGAACGGAGGCTGCGAAACGCACTGCACCAACTCCGAGGGCAGCTATGAGTGCAGCTGTAGTGAGGGCTACGCTCTTATGCCTGACCTAAGGACCTGCGCAGGTAATCCAACACATGATATGTTCCGTATGTCCGTATCTGTGTGACTATGAAGGAATGCACCAATGACATCATGTTTCCATCACATCCCATGAAAGAATAACACCGATCCCATTGAAATGCATGTTCTGCTTTTTCTATTAGATATTGATGAGTGTGAGGAAACTCCAGATATCTGTGACGGAGGCCAGTGCACCAACATTCCGGGGGAATACCGCTGTCTGTGTTACGATGGCTTCATGGCCTCCATGGACATGAGGACGTGTATTGGTGAGACGAAAAAACAATTCTTTGAATATGAATGGCTTTCCTGTGGGCAAAATGTATTCATTCATTCGCTTCCTCTGAGCTGATCCGTTGAACTTCCTCAACGTCAGACCCATTATCGAGTCAATCTAACCTCTGAATGTTAGAACATTCACATATAATCTGCCCTGCCCTGTCTTCCCAGATGTGAACGAATGTGACTTGAACCCAAACATCTGTCTCCACGGCGACTGCGAGAACACCAAAGGCTCTTTCATCTGCCACTGCCAGCTGGGTTACATTGTCAAGAAGGGATCCACTGGCTGCACAGGTACACTGGGCCTGGCTGTGTATATGTATGATATTAAAATAACTACTAATACATTTGCATTCCATTGATACAGGAGCATTTTACACAAAAACTGTCTGGTTTTTTTGTGTGTTACTGCCTGATTGAAGTATTGGCTAATGGATCTGTACACCTCGCCAGATGTTGATGAATGTGAGATCGAGGCTCATAACTGCGACATGCATTCCGCGTGCATCAACGTCCCCGGAAGCTTTAAATGCCGCTGTCGAGACGGCTGGGTGGGAGACGGCATCAAGTGTGTGGGTAAGTACATATTTCGACAAGATAGTAACATGATACAAAGTCAGAACAACGTACAACATAACCACAACGAGCCACGTCATTTTAGGCAGTTCTGACACAAAGTATAACTTTCACAACACTTTCCTCTCACTCTTCCTGCAGATCAGGACGAGTGCTCTCTAGAGGACCACAACTGCAACCCCAATGCAGACTGTGTCAACACACCAGGATCATACAGGTGTACGTGCAAGAGCGGCTTCAATGGAGATGGATTTTCATGCTCTGGTAAGACTGCTGAAACTTTCTTCATAAATCATACTTTAATGTTTGCGGAGAGCGACTCCAATCGCATGTTTAAAATGCACTCGTCTGTTCTGTTTCAGACATGGATGAGTGTGCAGACAACGTGAACCTGTGTGAGAACGGACAGTGTTTGAATGCTCCAGGCGGCTACCGCTGCGAGTGCGAAATGGGCTTCACTCCGACAGAAGACAGCAAGGCCTGTCAAGGTGCCTCACTCATTTGGTCACATTTTATTCTCTCGGCGGTTGTATTTATTCCCGTGGTGTAACTGACATCCCCTCTCTCCGTGCCGCCTGTGCCACAGACATCGATGAGTGTAATTTCCAAAACATCTGTGTGTTTGGAACGTGCCAGAACCTTCCAGGGATGTTCCGCTGTGTGTGTGACGATGGTTACGAACTGGACCGCAGCGGAGGAAACTGCACTGGTCAGTTTTACCCTTTACTCACGTATAGTTCAGACACAGAACAGACTCAAATAGCTTTTCATTTGCAATAACGGACTTTGTTCATGCATTGTATTACCAATGAATAATCTTTGACAAAAGATATCCAAACAAATGAGACACATCTAATTCCGTCCTTTCATTCCTTTCACCTTTGAACTATTCGGTTTGGGACATGTGAGAGAAGTATTCCGTTGCTCCATTTACAGCAGCACATAAACTTGGAGGTTAATAGATTCCAGAAAGGTAGTTGTTTTCTGGCCTGTGTTGCTGAGCTTGTGTGTGTGTGTGTGTGTGTGTGTGTTGCAGACATCAACGAGTGTGCGGACCCCGTGAACTGCATCAACGGGCTGTGTGTGAACACTCCCGGGAGCTACCTGTGTAACTGCCCAGCCGACTTTGAGCTCAACCCCACGGGAGTGGGCTGCGTGGGTGAGTCCCACTTAAAGCTGGCCTACCTACTCTTCACGAAAGGGACGCTCCCGTGTATCGATACGCAAATATTTCCCCTCTCCTAGACACCCGTGTTGGCAACTGCTACCTGGAGGTTCTCTGGCGCGGCGACGGAGGAATCTCCTGCAGCGCGGAGATCGGCGTGGGTGTGATCCGAGCGTCCTGTTGCTGCTCCGAGGGAGGAGCCTGGGGAAACCCTTGTGAACTGTGCCCCAGCCCCAACTCCAGTACGTGCCTGTCAATCACCTTGATTTACCCACTCTGAAACGGAGAATCACACTAACTTGACTGCGTATTGTCTGTAGCGGAATACAAGACTCTCTGTCCAGGAGGAGAAGGATTCAGACCCAACCCCATCACGGTTATCCTGGAAGGTGAATCACTCATCAAGCCTCGCTTTGAAATATCGATCGCAGCAGCAGCTGCCACCAGTGGAGACTTATAGCACTAATGTTTGCCTTTTTTAGAATTGACTAACAATCGGACTTGCCCTCTAGATATTGATGAGTGCCAGGAGCTGCCAGGTCTCTGCCAAGGTGGCAACTGTATTAACACCTTTGGTAGTTTCCAGTGTGAGTGTCCAGCAGGCTACTATCTCAATGAGGAGACACGCATCTGTGAGGGTAAGAGCTGCAGGAGAAATCACACTGGATTTTTTGACAATTAACAACTTGCTCTCACCTCAATTTTTTTCTTCAATGGTCTAATATCACATCTTTGTATATAGATATTGACGAGTGCACAACTCACATCGGGATCTGTGGACCAGGTACCTGCTACAACACTCTGGGCAACTACACCTGCGTGTGTCCTCCCGAGTACATGCAGGTCAATGGAGGAAACAACTGTATGGGTGAGTGGGACCTACAGGGAAATAGTTGTCATGACTTAAACTACAAAAGCATTGACCGTTTCTCAGCCATTTGGACTCAAAGGATTGTCCTCCTCTTTGAAATGCAGACATGAGGAAGAGTGTGTGTTACCGTAACTTCAACGACACGTGTGAGAACGAGCTTTCCTTCAACATGACCAAGAAGATGTGCTGCTGTGCCTACAATGTGGGGAAAGCCTGGAACAAGCCGTGTGAGGCCTGCCCGACTCCCGCCACCAGTGAGTTTCGATAAACGAGGGAAGAGTCGGCAGGTTCCAAGACGACGAATCGTCTCTCGAATCATCTAATTGTCTCTTGTCCTGTCGGTTCTTAGACGAGTACCAGTTACTGTGTGGTAACATGGCTCCTGGCTTCATCATCGACATCCACACCGGCAAGCCGATCGGTAAGGTCAAATAATGAGAAACAACAGTGGTGCTGTGACGAGGTACAGTTTGCATCATAACAATCCGTGGTGTTGTTTTGTTCAGATATTGACGAGTGCAGGGAAATCCCTGGCATCTGTGCCAGTGGAGTGTGTATCAATCAGATCGGGAGCTTCCGCTGTGAATGTCCAATGGGCTTCAGCTACAACAACATACTGCTCATCTGCGAAGGTAAAACCCTCTCTCTTTTTCTTTCCTCTCACTGTGACGCAAGGGAAGATAACCACATCTAATACGACCTCTGAATCAAACACAAATGCAGGTTACGCTCACCCACTGGCCGAGAGGCACTTTTACAAGCAGTCCACTCAGTGGAGTTAGTGCTGCTTTCCCCCCACATGAGTTATGCCCTTGTAAAGACAAGTGTAATGGCTCTGAGCCCCTGGCTGGACGTTGAATCACAGAGACCGGAGCCCACCAGTGACTGACCGGCAACCGAACTCTACCACAGCTCAAATGGAGCTGTTGTGTTTTCTCCCTCCCCCCCCCCGCTGATGACAGACAGGTCATGGAGCCTGTGATTGATGTTCGTGGTTCTCTCTTTTATCTTCTCACCGCGTAGATATTGATGAGTGCAACAGCGGGGACAACCTGTGCCAGCGCAACGCCAACTGTATCAACATTCCAGGCAGCTACCGCTGCGAGTGCTCGCCCGGCTTCAAACTGTCCCCCAGTGGGGCGTGTTTGGGTGAGTGTGGCCTGTCCGACGGACCTGACTGAGGTTTCCTATATTAAAATACCAGAGAGCTGGGCTGAATGTGTCTAGGATGTTATGAGGAAAATATTGTGATTTGCATTTAAGAGCCAATGACAAATTGACAATAGTTAGAACAAGCTACTATAAAGACAGCTCAACGTGCATTGAGAAATCATAATGGGCATTTTCAAAATTGTATGACCTTTTTTAAATGTTTTGTTCAGATCGTAATGAGTGCCAGGAAATTCCCAATGTGTGCAGCCATGGAGAATGTATCGACACACAGGGAAGCTATCGCTGCCTCTGCCACAACGGCTTCAAGGCCACCGCTGACCAGACCATGTGCATGGGTGAGAAGCTCAACACAGAAGTGCACAAACATTCATTCACTCCTGCATATTGAGTCTAAATATTGTCCCTTCTGCGTATTTTAGACATCGATGAGTGTGACAGACAGCCATGTGGCAACGGTACCTGTAAGAACACGGTGGGATCCTACAACTGCCTCTGCTTCCCCGGCTTTGAGCTCACACACAACAACGACTGCATGGGTGTGGACCGTTTACTCTTCTGCCCTGCGGAGGTCAACAACAGCCAGCGTCAAAGCCTACATTTAAGTTTACATCTCCCAATGTTTACCTCACAGACGTGGATGAGTGCAGTGCACTCCAGGGCCAGGTGTGCAGGAACGGACAGTGTATCAACGGACTCGGCTCCTTCCAGTGCCTCTGCCACGAGGGCTATGAGAATACCCCGGATGGGAAAAACTGCGTTGGTAAGTTGCTGGAGTCACGGGGTATTAATGGAATGACTCACACTACAGTTTGTCTGACATCCTAAGACATGAACTGACATTTTCCGATTTGCCATTTTTCCCAGATATCAATGAGTGCGTGAGTCTACCCGGCACTTGCTCTCCGGGAACTTGTCAGAATCTGGACGGATCTTTCAGATGTATCTGCCCTCCTGGCTACGAGGTGCAGAATGACCAGTGTATAGGTACAACATACCTGCCTGCACACACACACACACCTACACACACATTAGTTAATTATCGAGCTTCAGTAATGAATACAGCCACACATACACTTAGCCATCTGTTCTAACACACTCCTACAAATACACCACCACTATTTTCCCACCTCCGTTACTCCTTCTCCTTCCAGATATCAACGAGTGTGAGGTGGAGCCTAACATCTGTCAGTTTGGCACCTGCACAAACACCCCTGGTAGCTTCCAGTGCACCTGCCAGACGGGCTTCGTACTCTCTGAAAACAAACGGCGCTGCTACGGTGAGAGAAGCTGTTAATTTGCACCCTGAATGAAGGTGACATATTTGATCTCCCTTACTAAGGTGGTGGAGGAGTGTTTTGTCCCGTGAATAACAGAGCAGTCGCTGTCCATCATTTTTCTCGCTGCAGATACCAGGGAGAGTTTCTGTTTTACAAAATTCGAGGCAGGAAAATGCTCCGTCCCTAAATATTTGAACAACACCAAGGCCAAGTGCTGCTGCAGCAAGATGCCTGGAGAGGGCTGGGGACTCCCCTGTGAGCTGTGCCCACGCGAGAGCGAGGGTGCGTAACACACACACACACACACACACACACACACACACACACAAAGACATTAGTAAAAAAAATGAACCTGACCTCTTTTTTTTGCTATGTTTCCAGCTGCTTTTAGAACTCTGTGTCCCTTCGGCCACGGAGCCCTACCTGGACCGGGAGATGCTCGTGAGGGTACGGGCTAAAACTCACAGCTCGAACCTGCCAGACGATTGTGGACATCTTTCATATGTTTTTAAAAAAACGGCTATTTTTTTCTGCTTTGTTTTTTTTAGATATGAATGAATGTCTGGATAATCCAGGAATCTGCCAGAATGGTATCTGCATCAATACAGATGGCTCGTTCCGCTGTGAATGCCCCTTCGGATACAACCTGGATTACACTGGAGTCAACTGTGTTGGTGAGATGGTTTATGATATTAACAAACTGCAACATAAGAATCATGGAAGACGAGTCGTTTTACAGACATCAAAATCAAAAAATCAAAAACTGCAGCTCTCCTCTTCTTCTAAGGAACTTTATTCCTGTGCCCCGTGATATATAATGAAATCAGTGTGATGTTATTTTTATCACCAGTAGCAGCCTTTTCCTGCATGACAGCGTGGTCTATTTTTGGAGTAAAATTCAAGCATCTAATTAGTGCTTTTTAAGTCTCAGGTACAGTAAAGATGTGTCATTGGTTTTAATTGCCTGCTGTATCTATACCTGCTCTTCTCCAGACGCCGACGAGTGCTCTATAGGAAACCCGTGTGGAAACGGAACCTGCACCAATGTTGTGGGTGGTTTTGAGTGCTCGTGCCAGGAGGGCTTCGAACCCGGATCCATGATGACCTGTGAAGGTCAGTCATTAACACAGTAACAGACAAGTGAAATCATAGTGAATTAATTTAAAGAACCTGTCCCTCTTCTTGGCTGCAGACATCAACGAGTGCTCCCAGAATCCTCTGCTGTGTGCCTTCCGGTGTGTTAACACCTTTGGTTCCTACGAGTGCATGTGTCCCGGTGGCTACGTGCTGCGAGATGACCAACGCATGTGCAGAGGTGAGAGAGAAGCGTAGCTTTAATCACAGAAATGTGTCACGTTTAACGCTCCTCGACCCCTGACGTCTCTAATCTCTCACTCATTAGTTCTCTGAAACACGATACAGCTTAAATTCCCGCAGGCTCTTGTGAGTTTTGCTTATGATTGTCTCTCTGCCATTGTCCCTCACCAGACCAAGACGAGTGCTCTGAGGGTTTGGACGACTGTAACTCCAGGGGCATGACCTGCAAGAACCTGATCGGTACCTTCATGTGCATCTGCCCTCCTGGCATGCAGCACAGACCGGACGGAGAGGGATGTATGGGTGAGTAAAGATGTTCCAGCCAATGTGGCCGGTCATCCACGGTCCTTCGCCCCTCGCCTCATCCTCCTGTCCTTTTTTTTTACTGGCAGACCTGAACGAGTGCCGGGCCAAGCCTGGCATCTGCAAGGACGGACGCTGCGTCAACAAAGTGGGAAGCTACCGCTGCGAGTGCAACGACGGCTTCGAGTCGAGCTCCACCGGAACCGAATGCATTGGTGAGATGCGCTGAACCCGGTCAAAGGGGTCAAAGGCGCCCATAACCGCGAGCCCTCCTCACGTCCCTTTATCCTCTCCGTTAGACAACCGAAGGGGCTACTGTTACACGGAGGTTCTGCAGACCATGTGCCAGCAGTCCTCCACTAACAGGAACAGCGTGACCAAGTCCGAGTGCTGCTGCAACACGGGCCGAGGCTGGGGCACCCAGTGCGAGCTCTGCCCGTTGCCCGGCACCGTGCAGTACAAGAGGATGTGCCCGCTCGGACCCGGCTACACCACCGACGGCAGAGGTGTGTGTCGAGTCGAATTCATTTCAATGGATGTAATCAATCGATGAAAAATATTCATCGCGAGAAGCGAGCGTGAGCTCAGCTTAGTGCCGACTCGAGGCACTAAGCCTGTTTGTTTGGCAAGCAAGAGGCCTGCCTCATGAAGATTACTTCATAAAATGCCTCCTTTTCAGACATCAACGAGTGCCAGGTGATGCCGGATCTGTGTCGGAACGGCCAGTGCATCAACACCATCGGATCCTTCCGCTGTCACTGCAACGTGGGCTACAAAACCGACTTCACCGGAACCTCCTGCGTTGGTACGGCGGATCTCTGTCCTGCTAATGATCTCTCTTTGTTACCGGCCAGTTTGGTTTAAAAGGCATCGGGTTTCATGAAAACTGAACAGCTGTCTGTCTTTGCCCTGTTCCGCGTACTCCAGATATGGACGAGTGCGCGTTGTCTCCGAAGCCTTGTAACTTCCTGTGTAAAAACACGGAGGGCAGCTACCTCTGTTCCTGTCCCAGAGGATACAGCCTGCAGCCCGATGGAAAGACCTGCAAAGGTGGGTGGACTTGTAATGTGTGTTAGCCTTTAATAGCTATTTTTGACAGTTTACCATATGAGTTTTATTGTTACCCTCAACGCAGTTTAAGTTTAAGTTTTTTTTTCATGGCTAATGTAGAAATTGTGGATGGTGTTTTAGTGCCAAATAGTTACATGATCTTAAACCAGCTACTGCATGTGGCCTCGTGTCAACTGAGGCCAAACATTTCTCAGAGTTTTCTCACCTGCTCCCATTCTCGTCATGTTTGACACTACACACACAAATTCCAGACTTGACACACACAAATTTCAAGCGTCAGTTTATCAGGAGGTTCCTAATCCTCACAGTATAAAATAAAAGCAATAGCCTCGACTCTCTACCTCGTCTGTGAGATAACTGATAACTGTCACTTAGCAGGTACGATTACCAGGGCAGCCTTTAATTGCCTTGCTGGATGAGACATAGCTGACTGAGATGAGTCAATAGGTGCAGTTCTACACACAGAGACACACAAGCACATTTTCAGGTTCATATGCAGCTTGAGTTTGAACTCCATTCAAACCACAAAATCACTGGGGAGTTTGAAACATTATAAAGACAGTTACAGCACTAAAAGGGTCCATATTATTCAAAATGCTGCAACCAAAAACAATGATTAGAACATTCTAGCATATTAAACCAGTATTTTCCTTTATTGGTCACCTCTGCATGCCAGATCAGACTTTCATATTCATTTCATATTCAAGTGGACCTACTTGCCCGATCCCAATAACCCTTAAATTCCTATCCCCCAAATAGCAATCGCATCTTAACAGGAAGCTTAGGATGAGGTCGCTTTTCAAAATAATAGCCCAACAGAACGCAGAACGTCTCCACAGCAGGCATTCACACCAAAATATCTGCAGAAATGATGTGTCCTAGTTATTATTATTCCGTGTTACAGGATAATTATCGGTCTCATGTCATTCTATATTAACAAGCTATGTCTCTGAAGTTCCCTCCCTCTGTGTAATCTGGTGGATGTTAAGTGCTTTCTTCTTTTTTCTCCTAGATCTGGATGAATGTTCGACCAAGACTCATAACTGCCAATTCCTGTGCGTCAACACCATTGGAGGCTTCACCTGCAAGTGTCCCCCCGGCTTCACGCAGCACCAGACTGCCTGCATCGGTGAGGACAACACAGGAAGACAACAGTTCTACCCTCCACGGAAAAAATATTAGAATTAAGGCAAAAGACAAGACAAAGACAAAGACAAAAAAACAACAACCGAAAATGCATTTCTAACTCATATCAAATCCATTCCTCTTCTCTTCTCAGACAACAATGAGTGTTCCGCTCAGAACAGCGGCTGTGGTTCCCGGGCCTCTTGTGTCAACACGCCTGGGAGCTTCAACTGTGAATGCAGTAAAGGCTTCTCCTTGGACAACACAGGCATGGAGTGTGAGGGTGAGGACGACACAGCGGCCTTCACGTTCAGTTTGCAGGAGCTCTCTCACACAAAGACCTTTTCGATTCCAATATCATGATATTTTGTCTCCAATTAAAAGCCGTCATTTTCATCTTCCTCAGATGTGGACGAGTGTGGCAGCAACCATCGCTGTCAGCACGGCTGTCAGAACATGATGGGAGGTTTCCGCTGCGGCTGTCCTCAGGGCTACGTGCAGCACTACCAGTGGAACCAATGCGTGGGTGAGTGATACACTGTTCTGTTCATGTTCACAGTGATGAACAACACAAAAGGTACCAGTACAGTGCAGTAAAGAGGACCCGGGGGATCCATTCCAGTGGAAGTATTTTAAGGTAGCAACAAGTTAATAATATATGTTCTAATTTGATTTACAATAGATCAATATATTTATAGGATAATTCCAAATACAAACCTCTCACACATGTAAGCGAAACTTTGATAGGGATAAATTCAACCACCTTGTCATCGAGTTTCTCCTTTTTAGTCATGATAATCAAAAATACATATTTTTTTTTATTTATTTGATAATACAAAATATATATATATAAATGTTCACTGCTGTATATAAGAATTTGAAATAATTTGTATCGTATAACTAAAACCTCTCAAGTACTGTTCAGAGGGAATACATGAAACCAAACAGATTAATACTAAAGCAATTGTTTCAGAAGTAATTTGAAAGCACTTTGTCTTTAAATTTGAATATAATTATTATCAAAAGATAATCATCTCATGATAATACAGACCGTACTGCTGGGTTCTCATCATTATCATCATCAACATGCAAAAGGAATATCACTGCACATGTACTATTTCACCTGCCAGCACGCTCTCGTCACTCGTCACTGCCTTTTCCTCCACAGATGAAAACGAGTGTCAGGCCTCGACGGTGTGTGGCTCCGCCTCCTGCTACAACACACTGGGCAGCTTCAAGTGCGTGTGTCCGTCTGGCTTTGACTTTGCGCAGGGCGCAGGCGGCTGCCAAGATGTGAATGAATGTAGCAGGAGTAACAACCCCTGTATCTACGGCTGCTCCAACACCGACGGGGGCTACCAGTGCGGCTGCCCGGGAGGTTTCTACCGGGCCGGACAGGGGTGAGGGAACCCGGAGTTAACCAGATTCTTTCAACACTAGTGTCACTTTTTGAGTAATTTGTGATGGCACCATCTGACCATAAGGAAAACATTTGAACGTGTGTGAGTTTTGCAAACGAATTAATGAACACGCTGAACCCTCCTGTTTTCTTCATCCAGTCACTGCATGACGGGCTCAGGTTTCCCAGGCCAGTTTGAGGAGGGCGATGAAGATGACAGTCTGTCTCCTGAGGCCTGCTACGAGTGTAAGATCAACGGAGGAGGAAAGAACGGGCGACACAAGCGCAATGCTGATGAAAACGATCTCAACCAGGTAACCGCTTCGACGAACCGCTTCTCTGTACTTGTCCCCTTGGCTATGAGACTAAGTCCAAGCGTTTGAATATTCTGCCATCTCATCCCTTCTGCTTCTTCTCCTCACTAAAGGAGCCAGCAGTAAGCATGGCCAGCATAGACACCCAGGCCTCCATCCCCATGAACCTGTCTCTGGCCTCCCTGCACAACAAGGAGCCTCTGCTGGAGCTCCTGCCCGCCCTGCAGCCCCTGGAGCACCACGTGCGCTACGTCATCACCCACGGCAACGCCAAGGAACACTTCCGCCTGCTGGAAAGACGCGACGGAAAGAGCGTGCTCCGGCTCGGCAAGAGGTTTCCCCCGGCGGGATCCTACCGGCTGGAGATCGCCAGCCTGCGACTGTACGGCCCCCGGAGACTACACCAGCTGGAGGAGCAGCACGACAGCGACTACCTACAGGGGGAAATGGGAGACGCCCTGCGCATCAAGCTCCTCATCCACCTGCACTGAGCTCGGGCTGCGCTCGCGATCCCTTTCTGGACTGATTCCTACAGCCTTTGAGTTTTAACCTTCCCTTTTATCCGATTAACTCCTCCGCCGACGAACCATCCTCAACAGCAGGGGTAGTAATCCACGGCTACGAAAGACTGAGTCAATCAGCCCAACTCTACCACCACTTTGTTACTGTTTATGTTATTATATGTTCATGTTTTGTCTGTCTGTTTTTTTTTTACCCCCCCCCCCCCCCCCCCCTCCCTCCCCACTTGCATCTGACCCAGTACCCATTCTCCATTGAGAGAGCCAGCGGAGGAGATGGCAGAGAGGTGCCCTAGTGCTTGGACCATAGCCCTCTAATAAAGACAAAATGACAGGAAGGTGGTTCACAAGTCCATGAAGCACAAAACTAGGAGTTACACAGAAACATACATTAAGTGCTGAGAGTGGCCAGAACTGTCTCAATGCAACTTGTGTTGTGGTAATCAACTCACACGCAGGATATAAAGCAAAGTTTCTGTTTAGTGTTGTAAAGAAGTGATATCGCGCCTTAATTTAAGGGGTTAGATGCCGCCGCAGTGGTTCAAGGACTTTCTCACCTCTCTGTAATCTTAGTAAGAAAAACACAACACTGGGGACAAGGTTTGTCACGTCAGCCCCTCTCAGTATTGTCGTATGTCATTTAATGTATTTGTGCTGTTTGAAAAATGTTAACACGAAGGACTGCAACATTTACACAGCATTTCAGGTTCTTTGGTCCATAGCGGTCTTTTTCAAAAGCTGGATGACAACCAATTTCAGACGAGAGAACAGCGAGCTGTGTTCTTCTCCGACGTCACTGACTTCCGTCCTGCCCGCAAGCAGCGGCAAGCAGGCGATAGCGTGTTTGCGCCGTGTGTGCTGTCATGTTTGGTTACCTCAGTAATTCTCACATCATGCTGTGATGCTTTAAAACAAAAGAGGGGGGCTAGTAGCCCTCAGCATGCATCAGAAGCAGGGGAATATAACAGCTCGTAGCTCGTAGACTTTAAAGAAGATCAATCAGGTCAAGTTGTATTTATCCATGTAGGGATTAAGACTTCAGGTGCACTGATTCTGGACCTGAGAGCCATCTTTTTCCAAGTCCAAAGCTTTTTTCTCTTGTTGGCTGTCAGAATTGTGTAGCTAGTCCTGGGTTTTTGCATTGTTCAAACGAACCCCGGATCACAAATGCTTCAGGGTAACAGAGCTGCAGCTGACCATGAGCTGACTTCATGACTTGAGCTTGATGCCTGAGCGTCCGAGCCTCGTTTACAACGCAAAGAGACACACAGCTGACTTGAGAAACGGTCTCAAAGGAACAAGACATGTTAGCCTAAGCTGTAACCGAAGGTAGTGCTTTACAGCGTAGGGGCGCGCACACAGGTGAACACGCAACCTTACAACACAACAAATATCCATCAGGTCGTCCTTCATTTCTCGTGATGTGTTTTCTCTCAAAGAGAAAAGCGGTGCTAGTTGTTACCATCTCTTACCATGTACAAAGAAAGTGCAGTCTGGAATCGGGATTGCAAAATTTACTTCTTTTTTTTTTCCGAGGATTTATTGTTCATTGTGTATGTCTGTGTTTTGTATTGTCTCAGTGCTGAAAAAACAACATTTAGAAACTTGCTTCTTGAAAATGAAATTGTATATTTTTAAGTGAAATGTAGATGTGTTTTTGTGAATGCCGAGGCTGCCGATACGAACGCATACAGTAAACCCGAAATCAAAGGCTTTTATGTGCTGAGAAATAAAAGAAGCAAGAACCAACAAAAAGCAAACGCAAATATGTTTTTGTTTGTATTGTTCAAAACCACTGTCACCGGTAAAAATGGGTTGTCAGCAAATTAAACCAGAACACATCAGACTTAACAGTAATTAACATTCCCATCATCGATTATCTCTTTGTGGCCTTCACCAAAACCATTGTCATCATTTTTGTCTTAACAGTAAAGGTTGCACTGCCCCACAGCCTATGTAATGTTTATAACACATAACCATCTTTCTTACCTGGGAACCTTTGTGTACTTCACTACTATCTTTATTTTCAGTTTGTCATTTTTCTTTTTTCTGCCACCATGTTTAAAAAAAAGGCAGCGTTTTGTGTGTGCTTACTGTATCTCAGCCTCAGTGTCAGACTTGAAAAGAAACTGTTGTCATCGTCATCTGCTTGCATTGCAAGGTTTGCTTTATAGTTTAGAAATAAGGAGCCTGTTGTAGTTAACATGTCCAGCATAAGATAAAAGCTGGAATGACAATCACCCAGTCACACCATATCTATAAGCTGACAATCAATAAATCAATCAGCCATCATGGAACATCTTTAAATATGCTGGATGTTTTTTGTCTTTTACAGTTGAAAACCAAAGATGTATAACACATATGTCAGTCTGTAAAATTGATTTTTGATTCACAAAACATTGTAAACGTTTGTCCAGTGACATTAATGGCAATAAAGTATTGTGGGGTATATTTTTAAGTGTTGTGGCCTGAATTATTTTCTCTAAGGCTTGTGTGTAATTGTGACACATTGTGACACAGAAGTAGTAATTGTTTTATTTAATTTCAACATGAACAATGTGGACTTTCCAATCAGTCCACCACTTTGTGGAAATTATGAGGAAGAAAATTCTTTTTTTTTTAAATTTGCACTGTATAAAAAAACAAAGCAGATAGTCAGAAAAATATTTAATTACAAAACACAAGAAAAGCAAAGCTACCTGCTTTGCCTCCAACTATACTGTGGCTACCTCAAAAATCCACAGTCCAAAGATCGATACGATGAGAGGAAGAGGGCAGAAAAATAGCAAAGACGAGACTCCCAAACTTGAGTCAGGAATAGAAAAATAAAGCATTCTTTTAACTAAAGGCTGCCGTTTGCTTCATCACCACACCTGGCAGGCTGACTAAAGCAAACGAACAACCAGTGAACATAAATTCTATTGGCTGTAATAAGATATTATACTTTCAATATGGCTTTTCAGTCAGAGACACCGTAGGACACAAAACACACACTGATAAAGTTGTACGGAGACTCAAACTACCTGCTTCTTAACAAGCATTTGAAACGGCTGCTCCAGGATCAGTGTCCAAAGTAACAAAAGAAAAGTGCTGACTCGTGCTCCTTGATCAGAACACTAGCATTAATACGGATTTAGGTTTGTTAAAGGGGCATCTGCTTAATAAGTGTAAACTCCTTCACTTACACTGCGTGTTGAGTATTCTCACCAAAAACCAAACCATGTAGTGAGCAACGCTGACCTTGGTGTTTGGAAGGCCCGGCCCTACGGCGAGGTGGTAGCGTGTTTAATGGGTACAGCAGGTCAGGTTAAGGCAGCTGCGCAGCTCGTTATTTCTGTCCTTCCCTGTTCAACAGTTGTGAGTTTGTCTTGCAGGGTTTCCGGTGGTATGTGTGCCTCTTACTGAACCAGACTTTGTTATGCTCACATCCGGCAGCCTCATATTTACATCAGCACACAAGCCTTTAAACAGCAATATAAACCAGGCATTACACTAGCATTATGCGCATCCTCTTGCAAATAATGCAGTCCCAATATTACGAATGGGTCAAATCGACGCCTACGTCATCTAGATGTTCTTTAAATATTCTTTCTATGTGCAGTGCAAAACATCCCCCTTTCCACTCTCTCTTTCACACATCAACCTACACCAGCGCGTAATCGAACTGGCCCCTCTCCAGCCCCTCCTTGTGGTCAGTCCAAGATGATGCGGGCATGCGGCTATAGGGGTCGAGCAGGATCCTGAAGCACCTGACCAACAGGAAGACCAGGAAGAGCATGAGGAGGCCTACAAAGGCCAAGGCTGTGCGCTGCTCATTGTCCACTCCAACCAGGGTCAGAGGTTGGCTGCTGCTGCTGCCGCCGCCAGGGCCGGGGAGGGAGGAGCTGGCCGGGGACAGCAGCAACTCGTAGTCAAGTGTGGGCACATCGTTCATCCTCCAAGGGGCCCGTAGGCAGGACTTACACACTGAGTGGGTGGTTGGTGTATTTGGAGAAGGTGCAGAGAAGGATGAGTTTTTTGTTCATTAGGTGGTTTGATTACAGTGCTTAACAACTTAACATGTTTTATATTTGATTTCCCGTTCGTTGGGGCGCGAAGGGCTTGTGGCGTCAGAAAGCAAAGGTAGAAGATGTCTATTTTTGATTACGGCAGAACTTGCACACATATCTTCCTCTGCCGGCCAGTTTATTGAGATCTAGGTCGATGAAGGTGACATGACCCGTATCACATGACTATGTTTACCAGGACCAATCTGCCACCAATCTGCCATCAGCTCTCATCGTCACTGTCAATCGGAGCAGGCAGAACGTGACGCTGCCTCCTGCTAACGCAAACACCCCGCGATGTGTCTGATCCCACTCAAGGTCAGAGTTCCCTCTGGGAGTTAATGGTGTTCGGATGGATTTCTAACACCCAAGCGGGTAAAAGCTCGGTAAATATGTGTCTGGGTGCTGTGTCAATGAAACGGAGTCGGACACAAAGCTATCTGCCAGCAACACCGGGTGTCTGTCAGTTTGTGTGTGTGTGTGTGTGTTTGTGTGGCCAATTAAATCAGGAGGTCAGTGGATCAATGCCCCTGACAACAAAACAGTACATCACCTTTGCTGGTGGTGTCGGCCTAACACAAAGGTGTCTCTCTACGACCGGCTTGTTGTAGCGGGATAAGCGCTTCACAGCCGCTAAATGTTAAAACAGGTCCTGAGAATCTGCCTCTCTTGACAAGTCCAGCAGCAACAAGAAAGACAATATAAGGTTTTGAGAAGTTAGGTGGACTGTCAGTCGCACGAAAAGAAGCTTCGTCCACTTCGATCTTCAGTCCACCGGAAGCGGATTGGGGGTCACGGATCTCCTCGGCAGACCTGACACAGCGCGACGTCAACAGACGTGGTGTCGTCAGTTGTTCCTCGTTATGTCGAGCAACCAGCGAGGGACTGCAGCTCCGCCCGCTGAAAGGAACGAGAGACATCTGGTCAGAAAAACACTGGGATAATTATCCCCGATGAAGCTCTGATGAGGACGTCTCGTTTTCACGTGGGTCAATTCCTCGAAAACATCACGCATCTCACAGCGCTTCCTATGGGACACATTATTGCTCGTGTGGAGCATAAGGAGGTGGTTATTAATGCCTTCCTCATTTCATCACACGATCGTGCTCGGTAAGTAACAGTTACATTAGCCATCTGTGGGGGGAGAACAGCACCAGCATCCTCTGTAATGACACACAATTAGTAGGCTGATTATGGTCATCATTACAGCCACATTAGCAGTAATGAATAAACAGCGATACTGCATTACATCACCCTCATTCGTCAGGGCACTGTTACACTGGGCCTTTTGTTCAATTGTTGACCCCCTTCATTAATTTGCTGTTTGTTGTTAAGTGTTGTGTAGCCTCACTATTAATCAAAAAAATCAAGTCTCCCCTGGAGGACCACGTTTCGAACGATTGAGAAAAAGCGATATGCAAACCATTTTCTTCTTGCTCAGCCTTCTGTGTTTAGGGGTTGAGATGTTTAGAGGAGGCAAAGAGAGGGCTGCAAACAGAGAGAAACACACTTAAATAAATAAAATAATCTGAGGTGCACATTTAAAGTGAGTTAGTTGTTGTATGGATGGGGGCATTATAGAACAATGGTCAATAGATAGAAAATAGGGATGTAGGACGGAAACAAAGCAGAGGAATGTGAGAATTAAAACAAGGGAGATTGGAAAAGACGGATGAAAAGGCACAAGTCCCTTCGGTGGACGGGCAGCGGCACAGAGGAGGGTTTCGCTGGCACAAAATCCACTGGCTCTCCTCCGCATGGCCACAGTGAAATCCCTTTCTCTCTCAAAGGTTTTCTATCTGCTTCTTCAGCCGCCGGTGTCTCCAGGGCGGTTGGTGCACCGGACTCGAGCTGGCAGCAGGATGACACACCAGGGAAGCGGCACTTGCACCCTGAATGAATGTGCACTTCTGTGTTCTTTTGTGTGTTTGCATCTGTGTGTGTGTGTGTGTGTGTGTGTTTCAGCTTCTCGCTGCCTCTGACAGATGCGAGTTGCAGAGCCCAAAAACAGGTCGGGGAACCTTTTAAATGTTTTCAAGGACACCGTTACAGCTGACACAGTCACATCTGCAGCTCCAACCGTTTCCCACCGTTATCATCTGCTGTGAGCCTTTTTTTATCATCAGCTTTAAGCCGTTTGCAACATTTTTAGCTTAGTAGGGCGAACGTGGTTCAGCAGTCCACCTTTACACTTTTATGCTTTTGTATTCCATTTCTTGCTCCTCTGAGAGCGAGTAGCTTCCTACCAATCGAAGCATGTCTCTGCGTGTATAAAAAGCAATTAAAGGTTCTTAGTCCGTGAACAATAGCAAACGTGGACTCAGGTAAACACTGCAGTGATGCAGGCAGACCAGTCTAATCCAGCCATGAGACTGTCATCTACCCTCTCTGACTCTCACACACACACACACACACACACACAGTAATCACACACTCTTGAACTATAAGTGGGCAAAAAAGAACATTGCTGACGAAACCTCCACACACTGATCATTTCCATGTTGAATGTGGGAGGAGCGGCTAAAAGGTGCACAAATAACCTCCTCTCTGATCCTAACCACCCTGTAATTATTTAGTGCCGGTGTTTCTCCATTATCTCTCACTAATTCATCACGGAGATAGAGAGAGTAGATGATAAATGGACTGAGGAAGAGAAGGAATGGACTCGACAAAGAAAGCATTTGTTCCCTTTGAAATAGTGAAATGCCTAATTTAATACAATAGTAGGTACACCATTAATATTACGTATCTCATATTGATTTATTTAAACAATGACATATGGTAATGTATGTAAATATTGTGGATTTTATAAAAAAGGAAGTTAACATGGAAAGAAGAATCCTTTGCAGAGTCAATGGTCAGTTATTAGTCATGGACTACCAAGTTGTGTGTGTGAGTGAGTGCGTGTGTGCGTGGGTGTGCGTCTGTGTGAATAAGTCATTGGGAGGCAGAAGGAAGACACACAGCGATTGCTCAGCTTATTTCCTTGCTCGTTACGTCTCGCTCCTACCATCACCCTCCATCAGGCTCTCACGCGCGCACACACACACACACACACACACACACACACACACACACACACAACCGCACACGCTGTCGTCCATCAGCCATCGTCTTGCCCGGCTCACCCTAGCTCTCGCCCACTCCATTTGTCCTCCAGGACACTTCCTCCAAGCACCGTTGAGACCCCGGAGAGGAAGGGAAGCGAAGCGAACACTCGTCAGTCTTCATCAAAAAGCCCTTAAACGGACACACACACACACACACACACACACACACAAACACGCATGCAAGTGCATTTATTTTTAAAAGAACAATAGGAGGAAAGCACACACTTCAAAGTTTCCTTACCTCAAATTGCATTCTACATACACAGAGATCCACTTAAACGCAGAGCGCAAACACACGTACACACACACACACACACACACACACACACAAACCACGGCACTACTATCACCACCTCCTCACAGAGCCATTGATCCAGCTAACGTTGACAGAACTCATCATGGTAAATGGTATGAAGAGAGCAGAGAGAAATTAGGTTTCCAGGGTGTCACCTTTCCCTCATCTCACCTCCCGCTATCTCTCACACACACACACACACACACACATTTATTCTAGTACGGATCATTTTTCACATCTGAGCTGCATTTGGGTGAAAAGGGAAAATCTGTGAAGTCACATTAATTCATTTATGCGGGAGAGAAGTTTTATTTTCTGTTGCAGTGCCAAATTAGGAAAAGAAAAAGTAAAACTGCTCTGTTCCGATCCCTCGTGCACCCACATGGATCCTCACACCAATTTCACATTAAAACAAAGGCTGTGACTAGGACAGTATGTTCCCTTCAGTGGGGAACCACTGTCTTTCTTCCTCAAGCACACAGAAAACCAGCCCCCACAGGGGTCAGCGCAGAGACAGCCTTGATTTGTCATTATTTATAGCCGGAGCAACTCTCTAAAGTAATTAGACCGTAGAAACAAGGAGAAAGGGAGGAGAGAGGGAACAAGCGGAACGAGCAAAAGAAAAAAAGTGAGAGGGACGGTAGATGATCCCTCGCCTGCTGGAAATTGAATTAACCCGTTCCAATTTAACTCTTATGAAGATAAAGCAGACCTGGAGAAAAGGCGGAAGGGGGTGGGGGGGGGGGGGGTGCATGAGCTCCACGAGCTCAGGTGGGTTTCCCCCTGCACGGTAATCCAATGCTTAAAGGAACACATTAACTGAACGTATTATCAAAAACAGGGGTTGATAGCATCCATTAATTAAGCCGTGTCGATGACTGATCTGTGATTTGTGGTTGTGTGTTTGGGTTGATGTGTCTCCCCTCGGGGGGGCTGCTGTGTGTCTGTGGCTAAACAGGAAAGATGGGGGACTCCATCTGACTTAACCTAAGGTTCCTAATGGTGATAAAGTTGGACAATTAAATATTCTGCTGTTCCGACACGACCGGGCATTTGGCTCCGAGGGCACACTTGTGTATTTGTGCATGAGGGACGGATGTGAAGACAGACAGAGAGAGAGAGAGACCTTTTCTTCACTTGTACATGCAAATAAGAAGCTGTGGGCGTGGAAAGCACTCAGGAATGCTGACCTTTTAAAACTGAAAAAATGAGCCAGCTAAAGAACAAAGAGGGCAGTACACTTTATATTGATGCGTTCTTCTAGAACCTGTACGTTGTCATAAACACGTGCACTTTCTCACTGCTCATTCCTCATCGGATTGAAGTATGGATCTCGCTGCTTGGCATTTTCAAAGGACAAAAAAGTGGCTGACATCAACTCACGGCGAAAGTTAGTGAACCATGAGAAATGGGAGGGACGAGGGACGGAGATACGGAGCGACAGACAAATGCAGTTGTACACAGATGAAGGAGCAGAGGAGGAAAAAAAAAAAGCCCTTCGGGATTCTCAACGCAGCGGAGCCGTTCCATCTTCGAAGGTACCTACAATCTATCATTTGATCACTGGCCCAGAGGAACACAAAGTCTATTTTCTCCATCAGCACGTTTAGGATAGTCAAGGTCATTCCAGCATCAATATTCAAAGTAATCAAGATTTTAGATATTCATTTTGCTCGGGACGAGCTCCGATTTACCTAAATACAAACGAGGTACAGCGGCAGAGCAGAAAGTCTGCCCCGATGAGGTCGGCCGATGCACGCCTCTCCCCAAAACACCAAGCAGGATGAGACATCGGGGAGGAGGAGGAGGAGGAGGAGGAGGAAGCTCCCCTCTACTCCTGTCCTGACTCCTGGTTATTTGCGTCCCTCGACCTGACGGCCTAAAGCACCAGCATGTCTGCGTGCCACTGGGGAACGCTATGAGGAAATCAATTCTCCATGTTGGTCCTTAACGGCAGCTGTCATGGCCTCCTCCTCATCTATGCCTTTTCTTTTGTTTTGTCAGTCAGGTTTGGTCATTTTTTGGTCCTAGTTTGAAATCAGTTATTTTCTGGCCTTGGTGATCCATTGCCAGTTTCGATTGTCCCTTTCGGGGGATGCAGGATCTTTTTTTCAGTCAAATTTTGTCAACGATACTTAAGATCTTTATTTCCTGAAACATTGCGTTTAATTTAAAGTGAGCAAATTAGAATCTTATTGTCAATTTGTAAATAAGAGAAATGTCTCATTTGTTTCTCCTGGAGTTTATTGTCATCTGTTCTCACAGGTAATTGCGCCGAGGAGGCTGGAAGTCTCTGTCCTGCTGGAAAGCATTTATGCTTTTGTTCATTTACGGTTTCTTTGTCAACTTCACAACAGATGTGCAGAACAAAATAAGCACTCTGTGTTCTTTCCATCTTCTCAAAGTCACAAACTGTGACCTTGTTTTTCCAGGAGTCGTACACACGGCAAACGGAATGCGGTTTAAAATGGAAACTTAGCTGTGAGAATGTAGCGTCCTTCTCTGCTGCCAAAGGCTGTATACACACCTGCTCTGAATCTACCTCAATAGTTCCTCCCAGCCAATCAGCTCCTTCATTGTTCTCTGGTTACCCTTAGTTCTGCATTGGACCTTAAATAAAAGTCATTACTTCATAGTCTGGTTGACTTTGGGATTCTATACAATGTCCTTAGTTTTGAATTTGGCAACAATGGCTACACAGAATTTAAATGTGAGGATTTAGTCAAATCTATTCTCTTTTCTCTGAGGTGGCAGATAGAAGATACAGTACATTCTGCATTTGTGGGATACGTAACATCGTTTCTTAACCTTTGTCATTCTCATGAAAATCAGGATTCCAATAACTTTACGCTCTAATTGCACCTTTCCGGAATGTTTCTATGACTCACAGGCTCAACAATACTTCGGGTCATCATTCCACCAGCGGAAAAGACCTTTATTTGAGAACTCTCGTATCTGCTCGGTCTGCTGCACCCTGCTCAATATAGCTTGGCATCGCGGGAAAAATAATAACGGCAATAAAAAGATAATAAAAGAAGACTAAATGCACACAGTCACAGAGTAAAATCTATTTGCAAAAATGTATTTGACCGAGTCACGACTCTCTAAGCTCTAAATGTCATTTGTTTCCTTCCTGTCGTAAAGCACCTCAGGGGCTGACTCCAAGGGAACGACTGTCCTGAAACGCATTTGTCGCTTCCGGCCATCTAACTCACCCATGCTGACAGGCTGCAGAAGAAACCGCGTTCCTCTCTTCCTTCGCCTCCACCACCACCGTCTAAATCAACTCAGTCATATCTGACCGTAATTTCGATCCATCCCTTGCAACGTTCTCCCCCCCTGTCACGCCTTAGTTCCGCTGTTTTGAAAGGACCTCCGTCCCACAAGGTTAACAAATGTCAGGCGAATCACATCCACCCGCATTCGACATCCAACTCTTAAATCCCAGGCATGACATATTCGCACAACGATTAGGACAACGTGGTGACGGGCCAGGAGGTCGGGGGTTGGATGAGTCAAAATGCATTCAAAAAAGAGAGAAGACAAAATTGCATATCAAGGATTATTCTCTATTAATTTAGGGAGAAAAAATGCAATAAATAGAACAGAAAGAAGGCGTCAGTGAGAAAGAGGGAAGCTAACACGGTACATCCAACCCTATGAGTCACCTTGAGAGACCCCCTGCCGCCGTCACCGTGGCCAACAGTGCAACACACCGACAGGAAAGACCTGGCGGTGAGGTAGAAGGAGGATGTCAGACGAGGTGAGGACAGCGAACAGGCAACGGGGAAGCAGAGAGAGAGAGAGAGAGAGAGAGAGGATAGAAGCATGGAGGAAAGGTGGAGAGCAGAATGGTAATCCCTGTGATTCACGTCTGCATCCAGACAGAGCAGAGGTCTACAGCTGCCCGGGGAGCACAGGGAATAGGGGGGCATCAATCAGATCAGCATCTGGAAGTAAGAGGAAGAGAGAGAGGGGGAGTGGGGGGGTGGTGGGGGTGGGGGTGGGGGGGGGAGATTTTGGGGAGGTTGGATATAGAAATGTCAGCACTCTTAAAGTCAGAAGACAGCACTTGCCTTCCATCAAGCAGCCATTCTCGTCAAGTCCAGAGGGACAGCGCGGAGCCCGTGGCAGCCAGTCCACCAGGCCGTGAATATCACACGGCCCGCCCACACAACACTTGTTCAAAACCGAGGTGGCGGTGGGTTTACACTCAGCATGAAGCAAAGGCTGAAACTTTGCTGAAGACGGTACAGGGAAATGACCTGAGACGTCTGAGCCAGGATGTAAAACAATGCTCTTCACTCAGCGATGCAAGAACACACGCAGCCATGAATGTGAAAATACAACATAAGCCCAGTAAATCCTGTCCACCTTTGCAAAAGAATTGGACCTTTAAATATACTCCACAACGGCAAAGTGCTGATTGCAACACTGAAGCTGAAACGACTTTCCTCAGCAGGGTGCTGCAGACTGCTCTGCCCCCCCTCCTCTGACAACTGGATTCCTGAGCGCGGATCAAACACAAGAAAAGTCTTCACAAAGACGCCGATACATCACCTACGCTAAAGTGGAGGTTCACAGTGAGGAGGAGAGAGAGAAAGAAAGCCCAAAGCCTCGCAGACCGGAAAAGAAGAAAGGAGGGCTTATCTGCACTCTTTGCGTCATGGTCCATCAGCAGATTTCATTCCAGTGGGTGAATCGGCCCTCTTTGGGTATTTCCAGGTGAGTTGACAGACTTGCTCGGGGGTCGAAGGGGCTCTCTGGTGCTCACACGACAATTCATTTATCAATGGGCCTTAGAATGAATATCTGATGGCCGATGTTCAACATTAAATAAAAAAAAAAAGCAACATTTTGGAGCGTCCTGCTTGTTATTTTTTAAGGCCCTTAATGACTCCTCTCCAGACTCTCCACCTTCCTGCTGCTTTAGTGCTCGGCCCCTTGGGACGGCAAAGAGGAGGTTCATGACCCCATGCGCTACGTCGCCGCATTACACAAGGCTAAATCGAATAACGCTCACTGTGACATTGCTATTATTTCAGGGTTAATACATTGAAGTGCCACAAAATGTGCGAGTGATTTCTTTCTTTATGCTTCAGCGTGAAAAAGTAATTTAAGAACTGAAGCGTACTGCTGCGCAGGGTTTAAATTACGGCACTTGGAAAAGACGCAGCAAAAGACGCTTTAGTGACTTTACTTTGTCACCGCTGCTCCCAGACAAGCCTGGGCAGTTTGATAAAACAACCACGTCGGTGAGCAATAGAGAAAGAAATGATATAATAAATGGAACGTGAGGAGGAGATGGAGTGAGACAGGTGGAGAACCTGATTCACTAATGTGCTCCATGGAATACTCTGTATGCTGACAGGGTTGTTGTGGGTAAACCCTCGAGGGTCTTCTCTCTCCTCCCGTTACAGGTCATTTACATGATGACACTGACGACGCCCTTCCTGGCGATCGGTGCGCATCACAAGTGGTAAAATGAGAGGGGTCAATACAAAATGTCATTTTCATTATTCAAAAACCCCTTAACGTACAGTTTTTTTTCCTCCCTTTCTCTGTCTTCACATTCATAGGCGTCCCGCCTCTATATCCAAGCTCTTGATGTTGTATTGAGCGGCGTGCCAGAGGGCCTCTGCGTGCTATTACAGTACTACTGTCCAGCACAGACAAAACGACGGGTAAAAGTCTCTTGCTTTTCCACCAGGGGTAACGTGCTGCTTACATTTCAATCTGAAACCGGTCAAAGAACAGCACCGAACCTCCGGCATCCGCTCGGCAACCTCGTTGTAGATAACAGAAAGCTCTGATTGTTCATTACTGTTAAAAAGACGAGCTTCATTATTTATCGGCTGGACGGAAGGTGCCGGGAGGGCGGTGGCGCCTTCAACGTCTGGCACCGATTTCAGAGTCCTGGTGGATAAATGATACGGTGTAAGTGGCCCGAAGCCAACAACCTCCACCGCTCGGAGTTTGATCAAATTACACTATGACCAATAGGAGTCGATCAAAGGCGAGAAGAGCGCCAACGCAGTGCTTATAAGGGGGGGGGTTCCTTTTCATATCAGCATCAGCAGCAAACCTGAGCGAGCGATTACATTCAAAATACATTATGTGGGGAAATGAGCCAGTTTGAAATTGATTTCCTGTGTTTTCTGCTGTTGGGTATTTGCGTCCGTGCCATCCTAATGACCGATGGGGAGCTCATACACACCCGATCTCAGCAGGGCCATGCAACGCTCATTTCCTGAAGGCTTGGAGCTAAAAGGGAGAAAAGGAATTGTGTCTCTCACCACACGAGCATTGTAGTAATTTCATGGCACATCGGTCCATGATGTGGCGACCTGGTGATTTCAAATAAATCAAAGTCAGCGGGTTCGGTACAGTGATTCCCAGTACCTGTCAGGTAGTGATGTCTGGACACACAGCACAATAAAATAACGTTTACAGGTGCACGTGGTCTTCTAAATAGAAATGTACCAGCAAGTTAAAAAACGGACACACTGGACTGAACTGCGAAGAGAAACACTTGGAAAGTTCGACACAAACACTCGCACGCGGCAATGTGTCAAATAAAAAAAGACGCGCACGTCATTTTCGCGTCTCTTATACGCGTCTCTCGAGCTTGCTTTAACTGCTGATTTCTCCGATATATTGCGATTGGAAGTAGTCGTTAGAATATTAGACAAACCTGCCGCTTCAAACTTTGTGATGCGCTCGTCTCCCCTCTTCTTCCTCTTCCTCTTCCTCTTCCTCTTCCTCCTCCTGCTGCTGCTGTAGATGCTGAGCGTCGCTCTGCGAGGAGACACGACGGTGAAGCTGCCCCCGCGACTCTGCCCCCCCCCCCCTCCTCCCTCCCCCACTGCACCGCCCCCCAGGGCGCACAGCCAATCACAGGTGGCCTCAGCGAGGGTAAATCAATCCAAGGAGGTTCAGGTGGGAAAAGGCGTGGTCAGAAGAATTCACTCTACAACAGTTTTATTTTTAGCTCTAGTAGCTTTTGTCTTCAAAATGTGTTTTATTGTGTAATTATGTGTGTTTAGAAAATAATTTACTCGATTGAGGAGGTTCTTTTTAAAACTCTATCTTTTCAAACCCATGTGCATTGCCTCGTGCTGTCTTTTTTTAAATGATATGCACAAATAAGGAAGCAAAGGATCAGACTGAGGTATATTACCGTCGGTTAAGATTGCCCTGGATTGATCAATTTGTTCTCCTCATTTAAGTAGCAATTAAATGTTGTTTATATAATGTACATATGTATTGTGCCCGTGTTACCTTAAACTGATTATTTTACACCAGAGTGTGAAAATCCAAATGCGGTAAGCTTATACTATGTATGCGCCCCATTGTAAAGAAATTCCAGCCATGTGCCTCAGTGAGATTGATATAAAGATTAAACCCATATGATCCTGTTAAACAAAGCCTGTGATGCAGGAATATCCACAGCGCATCTCACACTCAATGTGATCTCACAAAAATAACCCTTTCACTTCTTCCACAACCATATTGTCCTCACGCATGTTGTTTCACACCTCACAGGCTCCTTCATTGAAAGACCAACCAAGATTGCCTGGATCCCCATGAAAACGGTAGTGCGTGCAGCTTATCAAGGAAGCTCACGCTCATTTTGAACGACTCTGCAAAAAATGCAAATCAGTATTCAAGATGTACTTCTCGCCCCCTTGGTTCATAAGCCGTTGGTCCACATAGTCCACTTCATTTCTCTCCTCAACTCATATTCCTTCCTGATTAGAAACCTGGTCCCTTCTTTCTTTCGTTTCTTCAACTGCCCCCCCGCCTTCTTCCCACTCAAGCCGTGGAGAACAGGTGGCCTCCGTGCACCCCTCCAACCCACTGCCAGGTGCTACTATTACCAGTCGCTTCACCCGGGCTCCCAGCAGAGCAGGTCAGAGCCTCCAGCGTTGGAGCAGGTGGTAAACGACGGGTTGTACCTTAAGAGAGGCCTTAATACGATTCATTGCCGTGATCCTTTTGGTCCCCACAGACTCACTCCCACTGTTGATCTGCAATTGATAAAGGAGTGACGCCAAACTACATCCTGGAACTTTTTTTCTCTGGCCAAGGAGTAAAAGACGATGCTCCTAACGAACCCTCGCTTTTAATGACTGCGATGTGATTTTCCCACTGTGGTTCATCAACCACTGGCAGGATGTTGGAATCTGAAAATGTGTCCCGTTGGAAACGATGCAAATGATGCGATTGCTTCTGTTTGAAATAATCTCATCAAAACTCTCGGCGGAGGCCAACAAATGGCAGCTTGTCCATCTGAAAGCGAGCGAGCGAGTGTGGGCAGACCATCGTCAACCCAGCTGGACGTACTTCTAGCATCTCTTGGCAAATTTTCATTAAAACCATTTTCTCTCGGAACAAAATGGCAGCTTCACATTAGGGGCTGAAAATGTGTATATGTTTTAAAGTAGAAGTGCGTGTTCATCCTCTGTGGAGCGACTGTGTGGGTGTCTGCAAGTACATCACAGACCTAACGATGGTGAGTGTGTCATTTTCCCAGGTGTGTGTGTGTGTGTGTGTGTGTGTCTGTGCATCCCTGATTGTGCCTGTGCATGCGTAATGCTCCTGTAAGGCAATTTTTATTAATTTTTTTCTGCTTTTGTGAGTGTGTGGCCAGGGTCTGTGTCTGTGTGTGTGTGTGTGTTGGCGGGAGCGCAGATGGCCTTGACTAATCAATAAGCCCGATAATGAGATCTGAGGGGTGTCGTCATGGTGGCCCCTCAGGCGTTCAACGCCTCCGTTTCCTTAAAGAGCATCGTTGTGTCGTCCCCAGTGAGCAAATACACACCTCATTAACCTTTTGAGACAACACAAAGTTCACCAGACGCCATTTATTTCCCCCTACATGTTCCGTTGTTGTAGGTAAATAGATCCTTTCCGCTCTTTGGAACAAATGCTTGTAATTCCTTTAGAGGTCTGAAAACGTTAATCTGCCTGGTTTTGTGTTGGGTTTTAGCACCAATTCGGACGTCTTTCGTTAGGAGGCAGGTTTAATATCCTCCACTAAAGTGTTTCAGGTTGATCTCATTCTGTTCGGAGCGTAAGATGCTCTCTAATCTGTCTCCAAATAGAGTGTATATAACAGTATATTGTGTGAATAGATTTCTTTCAACTTATTTAAGCGGTTCATCAGCTTTAACCAGCACTGGAAATTAGTTTCTGTAAGTATCCCACTACAACTCAAATATTCCGACTAGTAACTAAATAAACCTTACACAATTGAACAAAGCTTGTATTTACAGCAGAAGCTTGATTTGGCATTACATCGTCACAGTTTACCGTCGAGCAAACTCTTCGGCTTTGGTGACAAAGGAGGTTTCAGGAAGGCTTTTCACGCGAAACACGATGAACATGGTTTTCTCTTCGTTTCTGAAACCCGATCCCTCCCCATGTCGACCCCCAGCACATGGATTGTTATGCTGACGTGCAGGGAACTGAGAGGCTGCTGCTTTATAAGTCAACAGGGTGCCGGAAAGTCATCAAAACCTTTGGGAATGTTGTGTAGCGGATGACCTTCGGAGCCATGTCCCTTCCCCTGTTACTACAAGCATGTGCCTGTGAGTGTGTGTGTGTGTGTGTGTGTGTGTGTGTGTGTGTCACTGTAGGGGTTTAGCTGATTGAGTGGTATAAAGGGACCTCGCTAAATTGAGTGTAGCGAGACTGTCTCAAGTCTAGTCCCCTGTGAAAGCCGCTGAGGAAGATTAACCTTTATTAACCGCTTCCGTCTCATCCACTTTGAGCTGCTGAAGGAGAACATCAACTCAATGCAGAAATATAAAATGAAACTCAGCAAAGGCGCCTCTCTGGCTGAAACACAGAGCTGGATCAGCATATCTCTGCAGCGCGTGCGTGTGAGTAATTGAGTGAATCCCGTTTTATTTTGGCTAACTGGTTGGAGCCAAAATTGAGCACTTGCAAAAAGAACACAGTTTGATTGTGTGTGTGTGTGTGTGTTCTCTGCTTAGGGCAGAAGCTGTGTCTCCAGGGGGCTTTACTACAAGCCGCAGGGGAGCAAATCAGTCCCTGCAATGAAGCAACATTCATCCATGATCGTTGCAGAGCTGATGCTGTGCAAGCACACGCGCGCACATACACACACACACAGACCCTTCCAGAACCAGACAACAATTTGACCATTTGACGACAGTCTGGGAAAGTTTCACACAGAAGAGCGGTGACAGAACTGACGGCTTGACACGTGAAACATGTGTTTTCTTAATGTGGGCTGCAGTTTCGCTCACGGAAGTTGTTCTGCACAGAGCAAAAGAGAAATACGTTGGGGGGCTACGGGGACCTCAACACTGGCAAGCGTGAAACTTTGTGGATTGTGACATTGATCGACATTGATTTGCCTTAATAACGCCACAGATTTACCGTAGCACTCAAATGGCCTCGAACCTCAAACGTTAAGAAGCCATTGTGAAAGCTCCTCAAATGCCTCCCCATGTTGTGAGGCCCAATTATATGCTAATTACAGGTATTGGTGACTTGAGCTCCACTACTTAAGCAGAGATGAGATGAGAGGCGCGCTATAGAGATCAATAGAAACTCAAAAAAAGATCGATAAACAACCTCCTTTTGCAAACTCCACACCTCCAGATTGCTTCAGTGGCAGGGGAGAACATTTTAAGCCATTTTTCTGTTTCCCAACGGTGCTACGAGAGCCTTTACACTACTTTTCCACGTAGGTAGTATTGCTCAAGACCTGCAGACAGACTTTCCTGTATATCACGGCTGCAGTTTCCCTTTAATTGCAACGATTACAGATCAATAGCTCGAGGCTTTTCATGGCTCGTCATTAAGCCACAGTGTTGTGGTGGAACATTATTTTTTAATGAGCCATTAGCTTGACCCCTGACCTAGTGACAGCGTTCTGAGGGTTTATTTTCTGTCCCTAGATGGTGTTGGGTGTGATTAATGGAATGCGTTCAGCCTTTGAGCAGAGGGAGAAAACAAGTTCCTGTAGAAATACTTATGATGTATGATTCTGAGCCACATGTATGACTTCAAAACGTCGAGCACAGTGACGAGATTGACGAGCATTTGATATCAGCTTTGGAAATGAAGTGTAAAGCTGTAAAGGTCTGAACACGCTGACAAGGGGCAGGGTACCAATATGATTTTGTACGGCTACTCACGGTGAAATGTTCCTACTCGGGGAACGAGAGAGAGCGATAGAGGAGACTGAATTAAATTAAGACAAGAGGACACTTAGTTCAGATAACGGAGTCTGATGGAGCCAGTTTGACTAATGATGCACCATTTCAAATTTTCTTCAAGCGCTTTTGCATCGCCATGAGGATTAATTCTGGCTACATTTGAAGTGATTGATCAACCCTATGAATTAATGAAACGAATAGTAAAGATATTAATAAGGAATGAGGGATAAGCCTTGCCACAGAGGCAACCAGCCGCTCTGCTGCAATGCATCAATTTCAAATTTGTAATTTGCATTTTTTTTTTCAACACGATATGCTTGTCCACTGTATTAAAGAAACACACACACACACACACACAACTCTTTTCAACACTTACTGCACTTCATGAGCGCTCTGCAGTCAATGTGCCCTGTCCAACCCTTTACTTGAGAGCCACATAGTCAATATGATCCCTCCGACTGGGATTAAAGTCGCCAAGGTAAAGTACCACGCGGAGCTATTCGTGCTACTGAAGATATCAGGTGTGCATCGATGGATCCAATGGATCGATTGATGCCCACTAACACGGCCACACAGAGAGCGACCAGCCAGGAAATTACATCCGCGGGTCATTGCATCATTGCCGGTGCTGCTCTGCATCCAGACTACATTAGGCAAGTCCACTCAGTCTGCTGCACCGACTTTGCATCAGCAAAGGGAAAAGGAAATGACTGGATGACGGCTAACTAATGAAAATTGTAATTTTACATGTATTTATGACCATTTTACAAAAAAAGAAGGAATAGTAGAAGTAATTATTTTGTAATGTGTCTGTGATGATTATGAAATTGCCAATTCCCTTAATTCATGGATTTTTAATACAGTTGATACATTAATTCAGATGAAATAATAATAAAGAGACACCTTTAAGTGATTTACAACCAGAAGAGGACATAAGCACAAAATGAATCCCCCCCTTACTCAAAATGAAGTGTCAAACATTCTGAAGTTGTAATAAGTACCCTGGAAAGCAGGTGGGTGAAGCAATACTTGATGAAATTGAATGAGACTCGTTCAGAGATTCTTGGGTAACATCTGAACTTGCCTTAGGAAGGTCACCTGTGTGAAGTGAAGCAGGTGCACAAGAGAGATACAAAAACCTGACATTAGGCCGGGTTTAAAATGAACAATCGCCCCTGCTCTCTTCATCAGTGTAGAAATGGAAGGTAGAGGAGGGTTTAGGGAGCAGTTTGGATATCATTGTAAATAATTAAATGTCCTCCCATTACACATTTTATCAAAACCTCTCTCCGCCCCTTCCTTTATCCTCCCCTTTCTACCTCCCACCGCCTCTTCAAGCTGTCATCTGCCCGCCATCCATCATGTCTTGTGACTTTAATATGCTTTTCGCAGGAATATAAGCCATTCATCACATTTTTGGTGAGGCCCAGGACACCGCCAAGCTGCACCTTTCACAGGACAGTAAGCGTAAGCAGTAGCCCGGGACAGCTGTAGAGCTGCTAATGGCTCTATTTAAACCGCCAGGCAGACCTGATGCAATCCGTCACTCCGGCCCCGACTGCCCGGCTCGGTGTCACACCTTTTCTGCTGCTCCTTAGAAAAAATCTCTCCAGTTAGGAGTCAGCTGACAGCAGCATGGCCTCATTGTAATGACAGTCTGTGTACCTCTTCGGTCCAGAATGAATACTTCAACTACTATTTGGTGGATTGTGATGCAATTTGGTAAACCATCCCCATTTTTGCATCCTACTTACTATTTCTTCTCTAACTACTAATAAATCACTTTCAACTCCTTCCCATCTCAGTGTTCTGCTCTCGGATCCAGACCTTCAAAAACCACGACACATTCTGCTTGAGATTCTCCATCATGCTGCTGGGACGTCTGGTTTGTTTATGTCGGCGACCTCAGGCTTGGTGGAGTTTCCTATTTGGAGATCTGACTGGAAAAACCCCGTCATAGCAATTGTTCCTTTTGGAGATCGTGTTGTTTTTTTTACTGAGTACTGATTACTGAGCATAATTCATTATCAGAGCGGCAGGAAGTAGCGTGTGTTTACAGGGAAATAGGACTCTGTGGGGAGGAAGAACTTATATCAAATACCATTCAAGCAGGGCTTTTAAATGACTGCAATTATTCTTTGAAGCACAGTGAGCCGGTGAAGGACTCTCTTGAGAACAGAGTGGCGGATTAACTATATGTCACCCTGGTGCTGGCGAAATGTAATAGGGGATTGCACGGAAACACTGCAAGCTGAGGAAGCCACAAGCTAAAGTGCATCAATTTCACTTATTACACTTACACTTGTTTCCCGCATAACAAACCTTCAATCAATGCATTTAATTATCAAAGTTGAGCAAACAATAAATATAGCAATAAGAAAAAGGAACAGACACTTATTAGTAGGGCTGACCCAGGATCTATCAAAGGTCATCGCAGTCCCAAATCCTCACATGATCTGACCTCACTAATCCTCGTCGTGTAAGGTTTTCTAATGAGGTATGTGTAACATACTTGATTAGTTGAGTCATAATCACACAATCAAATGACCTATCGGACAGACTTAAGTTAATTGCATTGAGGGGCCTCAAACTGCTGTCAACACATCCTAATGCACGTGTAGGCGTCTCCTCATTTCTGTCCTTGCACCAGTCGCATTATTCCTCTTCAGGCTTTCATTTCTACTTTTTGTATGGCCTCACCTTTGCCCACTTTTCTCTGTTTCCCTCTCCACCTCCTACCTCAGTGTAATAAATCACCTAACCCGCCCGTCTCTCTGACCCGGACAAGTATCGCTGAGACGACGGATCTCTATATTTAAAACCACATCAAACCCGTCATGCAAAGGGAGAGAGAGAGAGAACCAACGGTAGCTTGTGGACCCACAGACTCAGAGAGCCAGAGAGAGAAATATAAGTATATGCCGAATATCGACCATGTGTTGGTCAGAATAACCCCTATTTTTATGATCTGCTGTCTTTCTACAAAGCCAATGCAAACCTCTGACAGGCGAACATTAGTTCCTGCCTGTCACTGACCTCCATCGTAGGAAAGGGAAATAGTGTGGAAAGTTAACCTAACAGGTCTTCCATCATCATTCAGAGCAGATTGTCAGAGAGCAACGAGGGCTAGAAGACCAGCAACACCTGTAGCCCGCTGCAGCTGTGGAGTCCCATTTACTCCGTCAGATCAGCTGGCACTGGAGGAGACAGCTGATCAACAGCTGTTTTGTTGTTTCTTGTGAAATCCGGCCAAAATACCTCTTATCTTCTCATCCACTTGTTGATCTGTCCTTCATATCACTACACACTTAATCATTCGCTATGGCCTAAGAGGTCTAGTACACCAGCGGCTCATTCTGCATGTTTGGAAGGGAGTGATTCGCTTGTGCAGACCTGCCCTTTTGGTCTTTCTGCAATCTTCTCTGTGGGCCAGAAAGTAGCGCTCCTCCAGACAACTTACGCACGCCTGTGGTAAGAAAAGCAGCCCGTATTTATGGCCTCCTTTATCTCTGCTCGCCCACTGAAACATATTTCTACAGAGGCTAAAATGGGCACCCCGGGCCCCTAAATCTTATGACACATCAGACCTCTGAACGGTTAACACAGCCGGCTGGAGGAAGGAGACCAGTGGCTGATCAATAGAAACAGCATTTGCTCTCATTGTTTTTCCTCCTCTCAGCAGAATCTCCATTCTCATAAAGAATCTGCTGCGCGCAATTAGGGTGTGCTGTCTGACGGTGTCTTGGGTTGACCGGGGATTCGATTTAGAAAAATGGTGGAGGGGGAGGGAGTGAGGTGATAATGGAATTGAAAGGCTTAGAAACTGGCTAATGCCTGATATTTAAAAGCATTGCAAAGCATAAAATATGACAAGGAAAATTAAGACATGAATTAATGTTGATATGCAGAACAGTATATTTGCATATTGGTATCCTAGATATTCATTGAAACAGTTAACAGTTAACTACTTCAGCAACTTTGAACAGTTTATAGACCGTAATACAATATTTGTTTAACAAATACATTCGGTCATCATGCATTCTTAATCTGAAATTCTTGATGGTCAGATGGTGTCAGCAGCAACAGCATGCAGAGCATAGACATTTAATTAGCTAATTAAGAACGTGCACATCACATTGGTGATGGACAAGCAATAGTAGTTTTTAGATTGCATTTACTTTTTTGAATTTTTAACGGATTAATGGATGGGTGCCAAGAAGTGGTCACCCTCCATGAAACTTTGGTTACGCCTTCAGTTCGACACCAACATCCATCCATCCATCTTCAAACCGCTCATCCTGCACGCAGGGTCGCGGGGGGGCCGGAGGCTACTTCGGGCAACAATGAACTTTCATTTTTATTCCAAGTTCTGCCGCATTTTATGCTCCTGTTCCTGTCACATAATTCTCCAGTTGTTCAAACGGGAAAGGAAGAGGGAAAAAAGTGTTTCTGGAAGTTTCTTCCTTCACAGTACAGATTTTCACCAAGACCTATAAACGACATAAAGGAAGAAGTATTGTTAAATTCAGGAATTATAGTGAATATGTGAGAAAGAGGTGTGTTTCATGACCTGGACTAACTGGCCTGTGCCGATACACCGAGTGTGATCCAGCCACAGGGACTGTTTGTGAGCCCTGTAGCGCATGCCGACACACACACACACACACACACACACACACACACACACACACAGAGCTGTGTATGACACAGCAGTACTGTAACCACTTTTCTGAGGTAATGTCGGGCCTGGGAGTTCCAGCACGTCCTGGCCGTGCATGCTCGGGTGAGACGGGGGACTGGTTAGAGCACTCTCACTGCCCATTACTGCTGAACATGCACACCGATCCTCCACACATAGAGCGTTTTCTTTTCCACTCATTTACAATGCTAAGCAAGTACTGGCTGTCCCTCCACCTCTCTTCCTCACTCTCATTTTTATTAAAGCTAAAGTGATTTATTTTTATTACACACGTCCGAATCTGGTTTTGCCGTCTTATCTTATCTTATGGGGCAGGCGCGATATATGAGCATGAGATAAGGAGATATATTGACCATTTACTTTTATTGAAAGACACAAAGCTCGTCAATGTTAGAACGGCAATAACAAGGGAAGCTTTATGAAAAGATGGAGGGGATAAACTTGTGAAAAATGTGATTTTAATGTGAAGCAATATCCCCAAACAAAAGCCTCTATTATCGAACTGTCCTCAGCCAAAGGTGCAGGAGCGTCTCCGTCTTTTTGTCACATTATGCTTGAGAAAAAACAATAAATGTCCTTGTTTAAGAACACAGAAAGAAATATTCATAGCAAATATGTTGTTGGTTGGTTCATCTAAAATACAAAGAGCACATTTGCTCAGATGACTTAGGTTTTATTTGTCTATTTGAGATTTCGGCTTCACCCAAATGGAATTCTTTTAATTTGTATCTAACAAAAATGACCTTTAGGCTCCTCATCTGTGGTCTCCATACAAGAGGAGGAAGGATCCCACCTGTCGCCCCCTGACACACCCTGACTGCTGCTGACCTCTGAGTGTGTGTGTGTGTGTGTGTGTGTGTGCACGCTCTCCCCTCGGAGTTCTTACAGGCAGCGCTGGGCTTCAGATCAGAGCAACGTCACGTTGCATTAAATCCATCTGAAAACACCTGATGCGTAAAATTGTTTTTCCTTTGCCCCTCGGAGGCGACAGACAGCCATCGCTGCCTTCCATCGTGTTGCTTCTACCATTTGCAATAGTCCGGCAGAAGGAAGGTCGCAGTTGTCCTGTTTATATTTTAATTGGATGGAGAATGAGGACCATAGAACAGGACAAAAACCGGTTAAATCGCTCTGAGAGAGAGAGAGAGAGAGAGTCCCAGGGGAGCTCAAGGACAGCATAGTTAATGGGGCATCAGACAGATGACAGGAAAGAAAGGAAATGGGCCGGTTGTTAAAAGAAAGACCGGCTGAAAGGCGAGACACGTGACACGTGTTGGACAATTTCCATTAGTGACATAAAGCTGAATAGTGGTAACAGGCTTGGACAGTGGATATTTGGCCCGTTCTGTGGTTTCTTTTACGGTTTCTCTTCTACAGCTGGGAATGCTTTTTACATTTAAAAGACTTTAAAGCAGTTTTCACACCTAGCTTCGATGTGGATGCCATTCTGTGACTGAAGATTTTTTTTTAATGGGGGGGGGGGGGGGGGGGGGGGGGGGAGGGCTCCTTCCTTCCGGAGCAGTTGTCACTCAGCTTGTCCGTCCGCTGTGGTTGACAACCTGGATCCCAGGCTGCGGCGGGACGTCAGCACCCATCAGCGGCTCACGCGGGTCAGTGGGTCTGACCACGTGCACACTAGTGAATTCTGCAGGCAGGTCAAGAGCTGCTTTTGTGAGAGTTGCTGTGGTGCATCCTGAGCGATTAACGCTAGATTGGGGTGGGGGGGGGGGGGGATTTGCTACCTCAGCGCAAAGCCTGGAGGATCGATCATCCCGGACACGCACGCAGGTTTATGAGCCGCCCCGTACACTCGCACCCAAGGCTGCTGCCATCAATCCTGCCAGGTGTGAGCTCCATGCTGCTCTGCATCACATCATCGGTACTACACCGTGTTGGCTGTTGCCACGGACGACGGACAGCTACTGTAGTGATACCGCAACCTCACCCTCCAGTGGGATACATCCCAGAATGCATCTGCACTTTAAAAACGATGGTATAATGAAAACAGAACCAGACAAGTGAAGGAAAAAGGTTCAGACATTTTAATTGAGGGGTTGAACTCTTCCAATGGTGGAGAATGAGAAATAAAAAATATGCTACGAAAATGTGTTATTGATATGTATCTTGCGATCTACATTCTGTGGTCTTGTATGAAATATTGTCTGAAACAAATTAAAAAATGTCGGGTTAGTCGTCCAGCAAAGGAGACAGTTTGCAGAGACGACTTCTATCCCAGTGTTATTGGTGAGTTTCTGGAAACGGGTGCTCTTCAGCCTTTGTAAGGGAACTCTGGTTTGTGGGACGACAGCATGGAGCAGTGACTTATGACCCATCGCAACACAGATTGTCTAAGTGCTTCATCTCCAACACAACTGTGTGATGGTGTTGATGTCTCCACTCATTAAATGAGTGCTTTATCTGTGCTCTGGAAATACAACTGTAAAATGACACCCTCAGACAGCATGTTTCCCAAAGGAAATGTAGCTAACACTGAAATCCCAGGTGAGGATTTAATTAAAAAATAATAATTAGCCACTGTCCTAGAAAAAAATCATGTGATATCCTCCAGATAAGGACACACAGAGATGAACCATTTGCAAGGCTGAAGGTTTGAACAAGTCGGCTAGCGTGAAAAACAGGGATCATCTTTATTTCTTCATAATAAATATAGACTCACATCTTAACAATTACAGTGGACCATTATTATACAAAGGATCTAGGAAGGCGCTGAGAGAGAGAAGATTTGGGAAATTCTGTGAAATTCAAGCGCTCACTTACAAATCAGCTTGCTGAATTTTCACAATTTATTTTCTCATTTTCATGGGAGGGAATTTTTTGTTAAATTAACTTAATGTATCCATTAAATACCAACACTTGCACCACAACGATTCGATAAGTGGACAACCACACACTCATTGAAGAACATGTGGTGAATGAGAGCTGTTGGTAATCTACTGCCCCCTAGTGTGAGCAGGATCCCTCATCTCCATGATCCCCCCCCCCCCCCACACCCCTCCAGGGCCTGCTGAGCTACAGCGTGTTCTCTCTCCGAGAGATCTGTGCATATTCACGAGTTAAAGGATCTGCTCCGTGCTAGAGGCGGAGATGTCAAGTAGCCTCCAGGCAGCATACGGGTTGAGCTCCTCCTGGTCTCGACACAGAGCCCACACGTACATCATCCTCAGCACTTTCTCCTGGGAGGGAGGAACACAGACGGGTACACTTATCCTTAGCGGTTCATTCGCATCGTTGTAGAACAGCAAAGACAGACACACTTTAAATGCCATTTGTGATTGAGACCAATCAAATGCAAAAATGATTTGAGGTTGTGTCAGCCATTAGAGACGAAAAAGAAAATAAATAGGCCAGACTTGTACCTCGCTTTGCGACCAATAAGTGATGATCAATGGGATTTCATATCAAATAGAAAATCATATGGAAAACTAATAAAATATTGAAATGTTATCAAAATATATTGACTGATATTCCTCTACGTATGGAAGCCACGTTGGGTTTTCTATATGTGTCTGTCTGAGACCTATAAGAGACAATTAACTAGTAAGGACTCATTTACCAAAGGCGAATACTCAGCGTATTAATCAGATGGCTATGATCCTCAATACCGAGACATACCACCAAGTTAGAAAGGGGTCTCCGACCAGAGGTTGGCTGTTTAACGTGTACTCCATAAGGACAGTGTGTCATTCAATGTACAGGCCATTGGATCCACCATTAACCCCTGATGGTACCCTTTAAATCTGAGCACTGGGCGGATGCCAACTGCATACAGGTGTCCCTGAGGAGCCCCGTGTGGACAATATGGCTGATTTATAACCAATAAAGCTTTAATGTGTCTAAATAATTGTCACGCCCAAATAAAACGTGTCTTAATTGGCCAATAAAATGTTCTTGGTACATCATATATAAGTTCCAAGACATTTAAGATTATGAAAGCTATAAACCGTTTTAAATGTTTTTTACTTTTATCATATAACTGATTCTAGCAAATTGTGCGTGCAAAACTTACAGGGTCTCCTTCCACCACCTCTCCTTTGGTGTTTCGGATCACCATGACTAACTGAGCCTGGAAGGTGATAATCAGCACGGGACCCTGGTCCATCATCTTCCCCATGGCCAACTGGAGTAAACGATACATAAATACATAAACACATACGTCACCGAACCAACAAATGCACGTAGATTGCATTCAGCGGAGCGTGGTCTGGGAGACTTACATCGACATTGTCAATGTCCAGGATCTTGGAGTGGAAATGAAGTCCCATGGCCTTGGCTTGCTGTATTGGGTGAGCCAGCTGGCTGTACGTCTGCACACACAGCATGGAGAAAAGTAAGATGACATCACGCACGCCCCGATAAGTACACCGATGTGCTCCGAGGGCTGTCGGAATGCTGCCGTTACATATCTCGACATCTTTCTATCTTTACATAAGAAGCCTATCGTTTCTGTGTTTCAGCGCTTGGAGACCGGAGTTACGGTGTAAGAAAAGCCGTACCGCTTCATAACACCAGTCCTTCAATACTTCCAGCTCCCCTCGGATCATCGCCTGCATGGAGAAAGAGCAAACACGTGAGAGGATAAATCACGACCTGACAGAGGTCAACAAAATCCCAACGCAGATATGTACTACAATTCAATGTGGCATCTCTTGTCACAAACGTCAAGCCGTTTGTCCTAACCTGATATATTCTTTTACAAAACCATCACAAATGGATTCAATGATTGTATTACACAGACACTGGTGTTGTGCAGTTGGTGTTTGCAGTGCGGAGTACCTCCAGGATATTGGGGATGATATCTCGTTCGCACTGTTTGAGGAAGGAATCCTTGTCAAACGATGGGTCCGCCTTCAAAATCTCCGTTAGCACCTCAGACATCTCCGTCTTAGAAAACATCCCCCCTGAACACGCACGAGGACCGGGAGCACAGACGATAAGAAGGTGGTTACACGCGTTAGAGCGTGCTCACGTCGACCGGCCTACTGCTGGACTCAAAGCACGTCTCACTTAAAGACACACAGTCTGTGATTAATGCACACTATCAAGCCAGAGGTCTCTCACCGAGGAGGTCCGTCATCCTGTCGGTGACAGCGCGGGACGCTCTGATGAGCGTGTTGTCGCTCTCATCGTACTTCATCTTCATCTCAAAGAATCCTGCAGCGAAAAGGAAGAACGAGAGCACGACCTCAAACGGCACCCCGAGGCTTCGACTCCTTCATCAGCAAATCCTTCAATAGTCACAGTGCGCTCACATACAAAAACTAGACCACATCGTTGCTGTTAAAAATAGGTGAATTCATTCCTGTAATAAAAAGGTATTGCTGGTAAAACTAATTATACATTCATGAAAATAAACATAATTTTAAACATAATCATTAGTGTAGCCTTCTGAGCTTTACGGTTAGGGACGTTTTCCAAACCATCCGGGAACAAATACATGTAGACTGGTATATAAGACCAGTCTGCTATAGATTTATTTTATTTCACCAGAGCTGTAAAAGCCCCAGACAACAGCAGCACAGGCAGGACGACAAGAGAAATGTGCATCCAACTAAACTCTTGAAAACTGTTGAACTGTGAACAGCAGAGTCTATAAGTCAATTTACTACTCAGCAATTCCATTCCCTTTCCTCTTTTACCTCACAAAACTGTATATTTAAAGGCTATTTATGCTAGTAGACGTGACATTCATGGCTGACTTCAAGTAAACAACAAAGGAAATAGAGATTGGTTCTTCCTTACGGTTGAAGACCAAGTTGTTGTCTTTGAAGTCCTTCCACTGCTGGTACCATTTCGAGTCTCTGTGGAGCACCATGCCCATTGCTTCCCTGAAGTGCACACAAAGGAATGCTTCAAGAAGAGGGAAACCGTTGCTCCTCTTGACTTGCTGCGTCATGCTGACAATCACAACACTGAAGTACTCGCATCAAGACTAATTAACGTAATGTAAATAAAATATGGGGAATATTATCAAGGTTCAGCTGTGGAAACTCTGACTCTTATTCCGGATTGAATGAATACTCACCAGGGCCTCTTGTGGGAAACAAAACTAGACCACCACCGGTTTGCTTCTCTCTGCAAACTGAGGTTTTTCTAATACTGCCTGGGATAGTCGGGTGCTGGTACCTGGCCAGATGAGACTCTCCGCTCTAACAGCAGCTCAGCTTTAGGCTGCCTTTACTCCCCCTTTTTTCAGATTGTGTTTAAACTGTATGAAGCCATCTGCGAACATGAGACGGTGTTCCCCTCCCACTGTATAGTAGAGGGCACTCACGTACTCGTTGGCCTCGAAGACCTTGCTGTCATCCCCCGCCCCCTTGGAGGAGAACTCACTCCTCTTCCGGAGCCTGGCAGGCGGCCGATAAGGGCCGGTGTGACCCAGGTCACCGATCTCCTGCTTCACACTCTCCATGCCCTGAGGACAGTTCTCATTTTAAAACTACAATTGTACTCCAGTACTACTAATTATTTTCACTATAATATTTAATTTTGTATATTGCCATTTCCCCACATTTATTTTTGACATTTTTTTTTTACCTTTTTCTGTTTATTTATGAGAAACAATAAGCAAAGATTGTCGTTTAACTTCTGGTAAACAAGGAGATATATTTGCATCATGGTGTGCGCAGGGAGTCCGTACCTGTGATATCGCTCTGAACGCGCCACTCTTCCCCAACTTCTCCCCACTTTTAGAGACGGACTCTGCTGAGGTCTTAGCGGTTTTGGCTGCTTCTTCCATCCCATCTTTGATTTTCTTACCTATTTCTGTACGGCTGACCTCCTCCAGCCCCTGTGCACGGGCGCAGACAACAAACACGTCGTAAAGGCGAGTGGATCAACTTGAAAATGTCACCTATCAAATGACAATCAAAAGAAAGATTGAAATACTTTTACCTCTTTAACGGTCTCAGAGAAGTTTCCAAACTTCTTCTTGAGAACGTCGGAGGTCTTCACTGTTTCAGTTTCTATCGTTTTCTGGGGAATAGACAGAATCTAACGCTAGCGTTTCATAACAAAATGAATATTGCACAATACTGCGAGCGGCCAAATACTGACGTATTTTCTTCGAGCTTGTTTCAATGCGTCAGACTCTTCCAGTTTTTGGGCCTCTTCTCGGAACTTCTTGATGCTGTCTTTCATTTCCTTGTTCTTATTCAGCTCCTGCTTAATGTTGTCCAGAAGTTCCCCAAGGAAACCCTTTCTGCTGCCTCTCTCCCCGGACAAATACCGTACCTGCAGGAGACGTGACTGAGGCCGCTAGTTGGTACAAAGAAGAAACGCAATTCCTTCAATCATTCAATTAATGTACTTCTTTCCTATCTGGAGCATTTGAATTAAACTTAAATCTATGAACAGTGCGGCAGGAGAGCTATGTTGGTTACTTGTCAATTTTAAGTGGTTCTGATTCTTTTGCAAATGAATGCACTCGTACAATTCTGCAATGAATCCTACAGGATGGTTATGATGTTCAGTCGCTGCATAATGCTAAAAGTCAACAGCACGATCTAATCTAAAAGCAGCTTTGATACTGAACCTATAAGGATTTACTGAAGGACTGTTGAACAGTTTTTATTCGGGGCAAAGATTGGCTTTTGAGCGCGTGTTAAAAATGACGATAACAAAACCAAATAGAAGCACAGTAGAAACGGACCGTGTCATGAGCTCGTACCTGTGAAGAACACGTGAGGACCCCACGTATCCTGTAGACGTTGGGTATGTTGTGACGCAGCAGGTAAGACGAAGGGAACGCTAGCGAGCATCTTCTTACACAGATCTAAAGTCACACAAACAAAATATAAGACCCTCTCAAACGGACTGCTCAAGGACCACGCAGAAAATGATCTCGGCGTTTGCTATATGGATGCTTAAGTTAATGTTATGTGTTGGTAGATAACGCGGAAAAGACGAAGTGATCGAGCGTATAGTCGTTTAACAATGCAGCTGTTAATTACATAACATAAAAAAGATAGAACAGATATTGAAGTTGACTTTGTCCTACAAAGTTTAAATAAGTCAATGCGGTACGTTTGCTAGCTAACGCTACGTTATCAGCCACGAAAGGCTCCGAGGCTCACAGCCGCTAGTGTAACCGGTTCAAAAACTCCGTGTGTCACCTTATATTTCAAATGAAATGCCAATACTTGATGGCAAAGGACAGGTACTCACTTGGTAACACTGACACAAGGGGCTCGCCATCTTGAACGTGATGCCTGTGACCTTCTTCCGGTGATGACGTTTTACTTCCGGGAGGGGGAGTTGTGAGCGGGGAATCCTCCCGTGCGCTTTACCTCCGTATGTTGCTAACTGCACGCGATAACGCGCTTCATCCGCGAAGTAAACATGTCCAATGTTACTACGTCATAAATGTGGCATAAGTAGATGACCTCTACCAATAAGTCCATTATTAATAGGCAATGCAATTTAAAAACAGAATAAAGTACTCATTTCAAATACTGGAGGTTTATTATCAAAACACCATACAGAACAAAAGGCAATGACAGGTGAACCAGGACAGGAAAACAAAATTAAAAGGGTTATTTGGTCTCTAAAAACAAAAAGTAAAACAGAATCAAAAACTAAAAACACTTTCACTGTGGCAAAACAAACAAACTAAAATATTTTTTACTCTTGGGAGTACCTAACAAACCAAGTGAATACAATATGAATTTCTAACAGAAATTTAGAGGATACATAGCGCTTGGGCTTTCATGGACTAAATTAATCGTCATGATCGGCTGATAGACAATTTATGCATTTCTATCAATCCTAACATCAATTTCTCTTCCATTCAGCCGATAGCCATTCATGGTTCGGCAGACACGCTCAGCAGTTTCGGGGGTGTCAAAGCGCACCACACCACAGCCCTTGGACTTGCCGTTCTCCATTTTAATATCAGCATACTGAACCATACCTGCAGAACGAGGGACAAAGATGAAATTAGTGAGCATAATGTCAAATAGACTGATTTTACCCAGCACTCGCCAACTATCACTACTCTTACCGCATGTGTTGAACGTATCCTTCAGCATCTTCCAGTTGAAGTCAAATGGCAGCTGGAAAACAATTTAAAATCAGTTACAACCAAACACAGGAGCTCGTCCAACAATAGCCTTACTAGCCTCAAAATACTTACATTTCTGACAAAGATCTGGCATCCCTTTCTGATATTGCTTCCTCCAGCTCCAGGCCCTCCGGCTCCGGCAAAAGAATTCCCGCCAAATCCACGGTCTAAGTCAGCGGCCCGGTCAAACTGACCGCCAACACCTCCAGACCCCATCCGTTCCATGCCAGAGCTCATGCGGTCAATGCCACCGGCAGGGAAGCGGTCGAGTCCTCCAGTGGAGCCGATGCGGTCGAATCCGGTGGGCATTCGGTCAATCCCAGCGTTGCCCATGCGATCCATACCCATCGGGGAGCCAAAGTCCAGTTGGGATCCCATGCGATCCAAACCAGACGGGCCCAGTCGGTCAAACCCAGCTGGGGCGAGGCGGTCCATGTTGGAGCTCATACGATCCAGACCGGGTCCGAGTCGGTCCATGCTGGGCCCTAGCCGGTCCATCCCTGCGCCCATCCGGTCAAAACCAGAACCCAACCTGTCCAGGTCAGACCCGCGTTCCATCCGGTCCATCCCCATCCTATCCATCCCTGCCATGCGGTCCATGTTGCCTCCCAGGCGGTCCATCCCAGAGCTCATGCGGTCCATCCCCAGAGAGTTTCCTGTCAAAGTGAGTAAACAAAAAAGTTGCATCAACTGTCAAGAGCTGACACGACAATTTTATCTGATCCATCAGATTAGAGGAATTTAAACAAAATCTTGGAAATACTAACCCATTCCTCTTTCAAAGGAGTCACCAAAATTATTGCGAGACATTCCCATTTCATTTCGCCCAAACTCCCTGTCAAAAGCACCACCAATCCCACGGTCCATCTCTGACAATGCAAGGGATGAAACCATTAGAAACAGCCAGCAAAACGTGAAAGTGTTCCACGCCTGCGTCGGTGTGCTCGACGCGTCTCCTCACCGTTCATTCTGCCCATGCCCGAAGAACCAAAACGCTCCATGTTGTTCATTCCTCCAAAGTTGTCCATTCCTTGAACAGAGAACAAAGTTTGAGAACAGTGACGGATGGACAGGCTGGTTGTGGTAACATCATAGAAGGCTTGGAGTATAGCGTATGTGTGTGTATATATATATATATTTATGAGATTAAAACCAAGTGAAATTGTATACAAATGTTCCTGCCCAACCTTATTTTGAGTATTTTAACTAAAAACCTTCAGTACATACCTCCTCCACTGCCATTGCCAGCACCGCCTCCACCACCGCCTCCTCCCATACGACCTCCCATGTTAGCAAAGCCCATCCCATCCATTCCTGCAAGTTAAAAGGGTGATAAGCCACTGACCAGATACCATGTGGAAAATAAAGTACTTTGCAAGTAGTTTATTTAAGTATATTCAAGTACTTTGAAATATTTTAACTTAGTACAAACTTTGATTATGCAGTAGTTTAACTGAAAACACTGGAGATAGTTACCTCCAGGCCCAATGTTGCCCATTCCTCCTCCAGCACCTCCTACGCCACCTCCTCCTCCTCCTCCTCTATTGAGCTGGGTAGCATCAATGGGCTGGCCACCAGGTCCCAGGCCCAAACCAATACCACTCAGGCCACCTGGAAGGAGAAGATGGGTTCAGTATCAACACATTGTCTGCTCAGGCTACCTATTTGCATTTACTTTATACGCAATGTCAAGTTGAAACTGAAGCAACCAAGTTCCCCTCGCTTAAGTAGTGAATTAAGGTCTACTTACGGGGAAGAGCAGAAGCAGCTCTTTCAGGGGGTCCAAAATCCTTGGGCAGGGATTTCTCATCCTGCAAAAGCAAACAAACACATTCAGACTACGTTCTTCACATTTAACGTGAGCCGATGTACCGTGAGCTTTAGGAAACATACCAGTTTGACGTGCATGACTCTGTTGAATAGCAGCTGCCCATTAAACATCGCTGTGAAGTCATTAAGGAAAACGTACCAGGGACATGTTTGAACAATGACTTCTATTGAATTAACAGTATACACGTGCAATGGGGTCCCAATCCAACATTTTCTCAGAAAAAAGGATACAGACAGCTTGGACTGCTTCAATGGGCATATCAAATGTTACAGTTCCCATGCCTCTGCTTTTCCCATCCTTGTCCTCCAGAATGTCGGCCCTCACCACCATGCCGGCCATGCTGAATACCTCTTTCAACTTCTTCCAGCCCACTTTGTAGTCGAGCTGTAAGTACATGGGACAGTTTTAGGGATTGGTTCACTTATTAAAAAAAGTGTCAGACTTTACAAAGTTTCTCCCCATATCTTAGATTACATTACCGCTGTACACAGTCATTCTTTCAAATCAAAATACTAGTCTTTACAATTAAATTGCTGTCATTGTTTTCATATCAATGGTTTCCATGCGCTTGTTTTTCGTGTGAATAATAAAATGACAACTCTTGAAGACTCACATTAGCCACAAAGACAGTGCTGCCAATCCTGCCAGCCTGCAGACCATGAATGATCTCGTTGGGGATGTTGGGGTTGTTCATCAGGCTTGGGGGAATGTTGACCATGGAGCCGTTTGGTCCGGGGCCCATTCGCTCCATGTTCATGCGGTCCATTCCTCCCATGCGCTCCATTCCACCCATGCGCTCCATTCCACCCATGCGCTCCATGCCGGCCATCCCGCCCATTCCACCGTGGCCTCCTGGATGTCCTCCACCTGGAGTCTTGTTCATCTCTCTCTGAGCAATCACGCCATCAGGATCCTATCATGAACGCATGACAATGTGAAGCAATATTCAATGACATTTTGATCTCTTTATGCCGTCTGGTCATTTGTTCTGGGGCCTACCTCTTTCACTTTTAAGGGTCGTCCATTCAGGTTGTGCTTATTAACCTTCTCCACTGCTTTCTTCATCAGCTCTTCAGTCCTAAACTCAACCACGCTGATAGACAGTGTAGGATTTAGATTAATCTCACAGAATATTCTTGTAACCCATTTTCCCAATCATCCCCAAAAAATTATGCTGAAATGCAAAAAAAGGGGGAGAAACTACTTACGCACAACCCTTCATTGATGGGGACAAAGGAGACACCAGAACAGGCCGCACAAAAAGTAGAGAACAATTAAAATTAGTAAAAGTGGTGTTAAAATAGATGGAATTGGTAAAATGTATGCAAAAAAAGACAATTTCATGCACAATCAAAAGTTCATCACAAACCTACATCCTTGGCCACACCTCTGTGCTTCCAAATGAATTTACTCTTCTACAATCTGTTTCCAGTCACTAGCACAATGAAGGCAGGTATGGCGAATATTAAACAGTATTGTTCCCCAACATCCAAAGGGCAGAAAATCCACAGTGAGATAGGATTCCCCGATACTGAGATATTAGAGGTAACATTTCCAGTGAAGCTGTTCTACGGAATGAGTTACATTTAACCATCATCTACCAGCCTTGTAACAACCTCTTGCAAACTAGACCCGTTTAGTTCACGAGGAGAGAATCCAGCGACCAAAGGGACTTTGTCACTCAGATACTGCAATCCCACATGATTGGCTACAAAGAAAGCTGAAGTCCTTTTATAAGAGCATCAACCCTCGGGATGACATCAAGTCAGTGTCACAAACGACACCGAATAAAAACATGCCTCCAGCATGTCACCATCTCACACACTCCCACCAGAGTACTGAAGCTGAACAATTTCCAACAATAAAATCAAAGACACCAAAGCTGACAAACTGAAGTTTGTCTAGGATTATTCATGTTTTATTTGTATGTATTTGCACTTACCCTCGATTTGCCTTCTGCGTCCATTAAGTGTTCCACGTACGTTACCTCACCCACTACAAATCAGATTCCAGAGACGACACACACCAAGGGGAGAGAAGCCGAGAGAACAATGGGGGTTTAGAGCAGACACACAAGTAGGTTGGCCGGTGACAGCGAGCTCAGACTGCCATTCCGTTGCCTTTCCCCAGCACCTCCGCAGCAGCACAATATGGTACAGGTCTACAAAAAGCAAGCTTGTGTCTTTATTGGGGGGAAAAAGTGTAACACCTCTTAGCACGTCCTTGTTGGAATTCTCCCGAAGCACCAGAAGCAATAGACTGAGGACAACAACTGTTGAAATGGCCATGGGGCCGCCTAGTTGAATCGAACACCACATTCTGCCGGACAATAATTAACCCAATAATTTCAAGGAGGCAAAACCTGTTCAATGACTTTCCATTGCAAACCTGTACATACTTTTTCAATTGTCGCCATTTAAAAAAAGTCAGGCCAATGCAACAATGCAGTCGCCCATCAACTGTGAAGGAACCTACAGCTTGGAACTAACCATAATCTTAATAAAGGCAAGCCCTTAGGGGACAGAAACTTCTCAACAGGCAAACATGTACTTAAAATGGACCTGTTCCTTAAACGCTCAATATCAAAATTTTGATTCAGCGTCGACCACAGCCACGCATTCGTTCCTGATCACGTGCGTTCAACAAATGGACGTCAGTGACCAACCCTCTAGAGACAAGGACAGTGCATAAGAAGTTGCTTCATTTTGTAGACCTGTACCCCAAAGAAAACTCCAACGCATAGCCGTGCTGGCACAACATGGAGATCTGCTGAGAAAACATTTGCTTGTCAAGGTCACACCTAAAAGAGAAAATGCAATTTAACTCCACAGTCAGTTGTTATCAAACGAATACCAGGCACTCCTTCTGAAAAGGATTGTACCTTTAAACACATGCTTTAGTATAAAGTGAATGCCAATTCAGTGCATTACTTATGATATATCTAAGGCTTTTCCAGTACCCCATAACTACATGAGTAAAAACACATGTAAATCCATATTGTACATTGAGAGAATACAAAGCTAATCCCTGTTGAAAGTTGCTGCAACACAAATGATTTTCATTTGACAAGTCTCCAAAAGATTTACCTTTAAATCTTAGAGCTTAGGTTTTTAAGCATTCGTTACATTTTGCAACTTTAAAGCAACTTGTCTCTCGTTACTGGACAAATATCATTACATTTTGTAATGCATGTTCTACATGGATTTCCTGGGGGAAGAGCATCTCAATATGCCGCTCGTGATCCCGGGCCATTGGATTGTCATGGTGGACCAGCGTAACACTTATACAAACCCCACGTCACCGAAACCACAATAGCTTTTAATCTCAATGGTGAAGAAATGTTCATTCTAACATCCACTTGTACAAGTCTGCAGCAACTCCTGAGTGGACGGACCTCGTCCAAACCGTGGTTCCAGATAACTCCCAGGAGATCTCAAGCAACTTAACACGACTTAAGTTTCTGCACAAATCCCAGAGAGCCCATCAAAGCTCTAGGGCGTCACATAGCATGACCATGGAGGCTGAATATTGCGGTCACATCCAGAGTGGACGGACTCAATCCCATGTTCAAACAACTTACCTTTTTCTTTCATCAGGTCTTTGAGCGCTTGCCATTTGACATCGTATGGGATGTTGCTGACAAAAACGCGGTATCTTTTGTTGACGTTTCCATAGGGTTCATATCGCCCTCCTCCTCCACCTCTCTTCTGGGGCCTCTCCTTCCTGCTTGAATTGGGCTCATGTTTAGCTTTCCCGTTCACTTCTCTGTATAAAGAGATCAGTAAATAAATGATTAAAGAGATTTGTATGAACGTGTTCAGAAAGGCATGAAATCTAGCATAATTAAAATCCTAATGATAAATTCATAGTTTAAAATGTAAGCTTTTATATTAATTGACTGCAGATTTACTGGACGTTTTTAACGTTTTTGCAGCAAATTTCGACTTGAGCGTTGCTCCGGAAGAGCGACAAAAAACGACGCCATTAGCTTAACTAACGTTAAACAACGGGATGGGGAATCCTATAGGAAAAACCACTCAACTGGAGTAAAAATACAAATGTTCAAAGACTGAGTGGTTAAATAATTGTTAGTAACAAGAATCAGGTTGTTATAACGGTCTGAACAACGATAATAAGGCTACAAGCGAGACAATTCCACTTCAACCGCATGGCAAGGCCGCTCCCTAGCCAGAACTTTAGTAGGCCTGTGCTAACGTTACGCAACTAACGTTTCAGTATTTAATGTCTTAAATCATATTGTGAACTAATACAAGAGGAAATGCCATTACGGAATAAGTCGAAGTAATAGTAAGCACTATAGCTTCAGACTCTACCATGACTATAGCAATTTTAGTGAACGTTAGGTTGGGCTCTACATGAATTAGACGGGTCCCGAACAGCCCTGCTAGCAGTGGGTAAATGTAACGTTATCGTAACTTACACTTCACAAACACGCTGCGGGACTCAACGGCCGCATAGAGATAAAACTAAAAACTGGGGATGATTTCCGAAGGTGGTTCTACAAGATTTACGTTGATCAGAATCGCTTCGACTACTTGTGTAACTAGCTAACGTTAGCACGCTGGCTCCAACAAAGGAACATCGATGAATGGTCTTACCCTGGCGGCGGTTGTTGCTGTTGCTGCTGCGGCGGCTGCTGCTGCTGCTGCTGCTGAGGGGGAGGCTGCTGCTGCTGCTGCGGCGGCGGCGGGCCTGTTTGTTCGATAACGTCGGTCTTTTCAGCCTGCTCGGTGGACATTTTATCGCGCAGTTTTAGTGTCTTGCTAAATGATGTGTTCTCTTCGATAACGTTCAAGAATCACCCGAACGTAGTGTAAAGAATAACTACGCCAAACACCTCTGCGACACCAACAAACGAAAATGGCGGAGAGACCAGGACCAACGAATGACCGGATTATTTAAACTAGGGAGAAAATGTTCTACATCCGGTGTACTTTTAAAAAAGTAAAGGTCCCAGCCGTAAAATGGGGATTTTCAGAATAATGGTGTCCGGAATGCAGACGACTAACCCTAACCCTACAAAAACATGTATCCTTGTGTTAGATAAAAATGTATTTGTGCGTGATTAACAACACGTCATTCTAAACCTCAAAATTCTCTAATTTGTGACAATTTTAAGGTGTTGTGTCACATGTTGAGCGCAAAACCATCAGATTTTAATTCTGGTCCAATGACGTGTCAAGTGTGTGTTGTGGTGTAGAAATGAGGAATTATACTGGCGTAAATGGCACAAAAGTCTAGGAATTTGGGATGGAATGAGTTTGTTTACTAATCCATTTCCCAAGTATGCCTTGCATAATCCATCAAAGTATGCAATTGCTTTGATATAAAAGTAGGATTATTTACCTTACCTGTTGGAGGCTGTAGAAAACATCTTTCAAAAACTATAATATTATTGTATCTCCTTTTCTCTGAAACAGATAAAATATCCCTAACGAAAATAAATAAAGAGTCACTTTATTTCTGCAGCTGAAGCATCATTTGAGCCATTCGACCTCTGCAGCTCATCCAGAATGCAGCAGCTCGACTGGTCTTTAACATTTTTCTCCCACACTACTCCACTCCTCCGCTCTCTTCACTGGCTACCGGTGGCTCCCCGCATCCACTTCAAAACATTGGTGCTAACGTACCATGCTGTGAATGGATCGGGTCCAGCTTACATCCAGGACATGGTCAAATCCTACATCCCGACCTGCACTCTCCGCTCTGCAAACTACTCGTTCCTCCCTCACTGAGAGCAAAACACTCAACAAGATCACAACTCTTCGCTGTCCTTGCTCCGAAATGGTGGAACGAGCTCTCTGATGATACCAGGACCGCAGAGAGCCATCACATCTTCCGCCACAAACTAAAGACACACCTCTTCAGACTCTACCATGACTAAAAGACTAACAAATTGTAGCACTTAAATTGTACTTATAATGACACTTATCTATAGCAAATTCTAATATGGCTTATTTGAGGAAATTGTACTTTCTTGTTTCTTGCTCTTCTGAGTTTGTATCCTTATGGTTGAATGCACTTATTGTAAGTCACTTTGGATAAAGGCGTCAGCTAAATGACATGTAATGTAATGTAATTTGGGGAATTTCATTAAATGAATGGTGCTCCTAATTTGTTTCCTTCACTATTCATTATTCGGTAAGAATTTCATGCCCAGGGCGTCGGTCTGGCAGGTGACAGTGCCACTACACCACTGTGCCCCCTCAAACTGCTATGGTTAGAATTTGTTATGTCTCCATTTTAGAATATATTCAGATTTTTTGTCAAATTTAAGTTTTCTCACCATCCTCCACCTTCCACCTCCACCTTCCTCAAATGACTACAGTAAGAATTTCCTTAATTTTTACAAAATATTTGGGGATTTTTTTGGAGGCGGACCTTTTCAAAAAGTCCTCATACTAGATATATAATTCTTGTTATGACTTCTTGAGGGAACCCTATGCTGGATTAGGCCACACCACCTAACACAGAGGCACCGTTTGGTGGCGTCTGGGAGGTGACAGTGCTAACCACTACACCACTGTGCCACCTCAAACCGCTGTGGTTAGAATTTCTTATGACTCCACTTTTTTTAGAAATTATTCATTTGTTAGCTCTGCTATGTTATATAATGAACATTGTATCAACCAATTTTATTTAATATACAAAAAGAAGCTGAAGCTGCAGTGCACCGCCAGACCTTACGGGGGCGCTGGTAAATTACACATTAGCTCGGTGTGGTTGTAGTGCAATCAGCGGGGACGGAAGTACTGTCGGTTTAGTTGCTAGCTACTCACCTAGCCTTAACAATAGCTTGTGAATGTTTTCCTACTGTGTCCATAGTTTTCATGTAGACTAGACTGTATTATTACAATAATTTATTTTACAAAATAGTTACGTGGCTGTTTGTGGCTCTATGTAAATTGAATTTAGCTTAGAAATGACACCTTTAGCGTTAGCCTTTAGCTAGGAGCGTATTTGTCGGGCAGTACCGCTTAGCTGGGTTTACGCCAGTGAACGAATAAACAGTATTTACGTTTGACAGATTGTGTGTTGCTTCACGACATTTTAAGTCATGGGTACTGGTGCCGATGTCAGGGATATTCTGGAGTTGACTGGAGGAGAAAATGATGGCCCCATCAGCAAGAAAGATCTCATCAACTCGGACAAGGTAAGAGATAACGTTAATGTGAATCAACTGTTTTACCCACATTTGAATAAACATTTAAAGAATTATACAGGCCGCGGAACTCTAAAACACAAAACATGACATATGCAATAAGGGATATCAAGACGGCTAAGTTAACGTTATAAATTGTTACTTTGTGATTGAGTATTACTTGTTTTTATGAAATAAATAACCGTTTTCCTATTTTCTGTCTCAGAAAAAAACCAAGAAGGCAACGGAAACGCTGACTTTCAAGAGACCTGAGGGAATGCACCGAGAAGTCTACGCTCTGCTCTATTCAGATAAAAAGTACGAGCTCAATTATAGTATTTGTTAAAATCAATGTACCTTTTGCCGGTGAAACGAGACTCGTGTGTTGTGACATGTTCACCCAGTTAAGCAGTGGGAGATTTTATGTTGAAGTGTGGTTTTTGTGATGTCTGTCTGTAATTTTCAAGCAATATCTGTTTAACCCTTCCCCTAGTATCGCTGACTTTAGATGTGGCATTTTTCAATTGTCTGCATGTGCTGAATATTCTTGGCTGGCTTTAATAGAGACATATTGTTCTTGATAATCCCCAGAGATGCACCCCCTTTGCTGCCGAGTGATACTACTCAGGGCTACAGGACAGTGAAAGCCAAGCTGGGCTGTAAAAAGGTGCGTCCCTGGAAGTGGATGTCCTTCACCAATCCAGCTCGCAGGGATGGGGCTATTTTCCACCACTGGAGACGAGTGGCAGAGGAGGGCAAGGATTACCCCTTTGCCCGCTTCAACAAGGTAGGGATGACTCAAGAGTCTGCTTTATTCTCACCACTCATTTAGAAGAAAACACACAGGGGTTTTATTGCTATCCATCTTCTGTCAACTCCTTCTTGTTCAGGTTTATACATTCATTACACGTTTGTTTAGTTATTCATCCAGATTCACTGTCCTTCTCTGCTTTTGTAGACAGTGCAGGTACCAGTGTACTCTGAGCAGGAATACCAGATGCATCTCCATGACGATGGCTGGACTAAAGCAGAGACGGACCATCTGTTTGACCTGTGCAAGCGCTTTGACCTGCGCTTCGTAGTTGTCCATGACCGTTACGACCACCAGCAATACAGAGTAATCACTTTGCCATTCATCTACATCTCTCATGTTCCCTCTCACTTAGGATGTATTGCAAAAAGTTAAAACCCACATTTGTATTGACATCCTTCCATTTATTTTCAGAAACGTTCTGTGGAGGACCTGAAAGAACGGTATTATTGTATTTGTGGTAAACTCACAAAGGTCCGTGCGGCTTCAGGGACTGAGCCCAAGATCTACATCTTTGACGCCGGCCATGAAAGGCGCCGTAAAGAGCAATTGGACAAGCTCTTTAATCGCACACCTGAACAAGTTTGTAACTTTGGTTTCTTATCTTGTTGTTAGACTCTCATGGCTTTGATATTGCTCAACCATTTTTTTTAATGCAGTTTATGCCTTTAGTGAAAAAAACACAATCCAACAATATTGCTGAACCTTGTAAGATGTTTCCCACCCTTTAGAAATATTAACACTGCACCTCTCTGGTTTGTCCTGCAGGTGGCAGAAGAGGAGTATCTTATTCAGGAGCTAAGGAAGATTGAGACTAGGAAGAAAGAACGGGAGAAGAAGGCCCAGGATCTGCAGAAACTAATTAAAGCAGCTGACACAACCACCGAGTTAAGGCGTGCAGAGAAGAGAGTTTCCAAGAAGAAGCTCCCACAAAAAAGAGAAATGGAGAAACCGGTATGATAAAAGCTCAGACAACAAATTTTTATGTGGGAAATGTTTTCCTGTAATGAAAGTAGCAATACAGAGAAAATTCAGCTCTTTGCCATTTGTTTGTATGCTGCTGTTTGAAATGAATAATGAATTGAATATTTTGACATGTGCCGTGTGTTCAAAGTTCAAAGGCATGTCACTATTGTGTCTCTTATCAGTTATTTATTTTTCTTTAGGCCGTTCCAGAAACAGCAGGTATCAAGTTCCCAGACTTCAAGTCAGCGGGAGTCAACCTTCGCAGTCAGAGGGTGAGTACAGCTCACTTAACACTAGTAAGGAACTAAAAAGAACAATCCGAGGCGCAGACCAAACCTACAGTTTTCAGAAATGCTCTCACAGCTCTGTATTAAGAACCTATAGTTATGTTTCAACCTCTGTTGCCAAAAGACAATTTAAGTAAAGCTGAAACCCTTCAGCTAATATATACGCGAGGGACCAGGATGTCTGACTTGAGCATGCTATCTCTCATTATCAGTGTGATGATACATTCTGTTAGTAACTCGCTTATATCCGTAAGACCCAGCAACGGGGAACTCTTATTCATCTTCAAGACTGATGAGGGGCTGCTGCTCTCTGTGTAAAATGTATTAGCTCGGCTAAAGGAGTGGAGTATCCCGCGAGCCAATCAGTCAGACAGAGTTCAGTGGATAAAGACATTTTGATCTGGCCCGTTGAAGTGCATTTCATACGAATTAAAAGCCCTGAGGTGGAGCTGTTCATCCTGGTATCCACGCACTTTAAATCACAACCGTGTGTGTGTTGGTTTGTCTGTCTGTGTCTGTGTCTGTGTGTGTGTGTGATTCAGATGAAACTGCCAAGCTCGGTAGGCCAGAAGAAGATCAAGGCCATTGAGCAGATTCTGCTGGAGCAAGGAGTGGGTAAGTGTGAATTAACACCAGCAATCTGCATTTTACATTTCAAGATTTACATGTTGGTCTCTTCTCTGCAACAACCTAAAATAGTTATTAGATGTTCTTGGTCTGGAGTTTTCAGTACAGCAGGAAAATGTGAAAAAAAAAAGACAACCATTTCAGGTTAATAACACCTCTGCTCAGGTTGAAGGTTGGCCAGAGACTAGAGTTTTATTACATTACAAATCCTCATCCACCAATAAAAAAAAAGGTAAAAATGTGATTTGTCCCACCTTGAGCCAAAGCTAACAGGAGACTCTGGGACATTTTTTGACTCAATTCAGGGGCTTAAAAAGAACATTCTGACATCTTTAAGATGTGTTACGACTAGAACAAGCGGACAGTGTGGTTTAATAGCAGGAAGCCTAAACATAGGAGCTATTTCTTGGCCAATACAATTGGCAACAATACGCTCTGGTCCTCAGGTTGTGCTTAGTTTTCTAATGATATGAGATGTTTTCTAAAAAATATGGCTTTTCGTTTGCAGATATAGAGTAAATGGGACGATAACTACTGGGCTCAACAGACTAGCAAAGCTTCAACAATTTAATGAGGAATTAAAAAAATTCGGTCCAGTTCGGACCACTACCTTCATCAGTAGAACCTTCTTCCACTTACTACAACGACCTGACAAATAACCCTGAACCCTTTTTGTAAACAAGTTTTGAGGTGTTTTAATAGCAAGCTCCTGACGCGTGTTTTATATTTCCCTTTGTGTCCGTCCCTGAATCTAGATCTCAACCCGATGCCCACAGAGGAGATCGTTCAGATGTTCAATGAGCTGCGCAGCGACCTGGTGCTGCTGTACGAGCTGAAGCAGGCGCACAGCAATTGCGAGTACGAACAACAGATGCTGCGTCATCGCTATGAGGCCCTTCTGAAGACCGGCACCGGCAGCATGTTGGGTGGAACTTTAGGAGCCGGGCCTGCAGCTGTCGCTGCCGCTCAGAGTGCAGAACTCAATGCCACGAACAGCACCGGGGCGTCCACCCCGGGGGGCGAAACTCCGTCCTGGCCCAGTGCCGATGACATCAAGGTGGAAGCCAAGGAGCAAATCATTGATGTTGTAGGAGCACCACTCACCCCCAACTCGGTAAGGCTGCGCTGAATCAGACCACACTTTTCTTTTGCGCCGAGTCAGAACCCCAAAATCTTTTTTATCAGATGTATTTTAACATATGGATATATTGTAAAACATATGTGTCTCAATGCTGATTTGGCCAAAACCAGTGAGGGATCCAGTCAGTGCCATGACGCTCGCTGCTGATCAATCTGGGTTTCTGTGGAAGGAGTAGTAGCCTCTGCTCCGACTCCCTCACTTTCTAATGACGTAAAGTTGTATTGGTTGAAGACGCGTGGCCGTCTTCACATTCCCTGTGGTCAGGCACAGCGTTCAGCATTTGACTGGTAAAATAATCCCATAACTGAAAGCGGGATCACTCTGCCAGGCCCTTTAAGTGATTGTCTTTGTGTCTCGCATTGCAGCGCAAGCGGAGAGAGTCGGCATCCAGCTCGTCTTCAGTGAAAAAGGTGAAGAAGCCTTGACGAGGAAAAGAGCGCCCGCTCTTACGCGTGTGACCGTGTGAGTCACTGTGGTCGCAGGGAGGACACACGTTCCATGGTCGGACAAGCAGCACACAGGGGAACGGAACAGCACATTGCTGTTCATTTACGTAGAAGCCCCACTGACTACACACACACATACATGCACAGACACACACAACTTTTCCCCTACCAGCGAGGCCTCTCCACCCCCCCCCCCCCCCATCGGGCCTGTCCAGCGTCTTTGTGACAAAGGCAACAACTGAGTGACATTTCATTCCATTACTGCTCGTCCCCTTTCCTCCACCATCGCTCAGCCTTAGATGAGGCAAGATCAACTGTAAATTGCCAGGCTGAGCTAATCGGGACCCGGGGAAGAAGGTGGGAAGGACCGGGTAATTGAAATGAATTGGAATGAAAGAAGGGACTTTGGGAGTGGGAGGACCTGCAGCTGCAGAGCTCATTTGACCTGATCTGAGGTGGGGTTTTTGTTGATCATGCCATAGTGTTTACTGGAAATGTGTTTTGGTGTTAGCCTTTAGTACCCGATGTAGCCCCCCCCACCCCCGACCCAGTCTCGCTCTCCCCCTCCATGATAGACTGTGGTTCCATCTGCTGGCCCGTCCTCCATATTGGGCAAGTGAGGCTGATTTGTGTTTATTTGTCCTCAGGTGACCTTGAAGATGGTTTAGTCAATGATTCAATAAACCTTCATGTTTTTTTTTTCTTCCTGCGTGTTATACATGTTTATGCCACAGCGGCTTCCTTCACAGCTCAAGCTTCTGTTGCTCTTTCTTACACGATATGTTAACTTAGAGGTAATCAGTGTTGAATAAACATTTGCCGGCGAGATTGTAGGATCATGACATTTTTACCTTACCTGTCATTAAGTTAAGTGACACGTAATAACTTCATTAATATGGTAATTAAGCAGGGCTCATTATTGGGTTGGCACAGCTACTGAAACTTCATGAGGTTCCCTGCCCATAATATTGCTAATTGCATGTCAATTATGTCATTAAGCCTGCTGAGACATTCATTTCTATGCAAATTTGGCGTTGAAGAGGAGTATGTACGTCTACCGTGGCTGCCTGTAGATGTAGGATAAAAACATTTTTGGAGGGTCTTTTTTATGGTCGTCGCGGTTCTAACCATCCGTAACCTAAAACTATTGTTTGACATTACAAATGATGGTTTAAAGGTGTCATCTAACTTAATATACAAGCTTAATTCTGTCCAAAGAAGAAATTATTGACAGAAAATACCTTTTTAATAACCGTAAAATCTCTGCTAAATCCCCGATCCCTTCAGACGGTGTTTTTCTTAACTATCATAGGGGAAAACTTATGTCTTGTGTCTTTAATAAGCTCTCTACGGTTCCAGAAGTAAACCATTCTACACACTGGAGGTGGTCTGATTGAGAGAGAGAGGGGAAAAGAGTGAGAGAAGGCAAGTAAACATGGGTAAAATGGATTCTCTGTGTCTATATTTCATGTTGAAAATTGGCTCATAAATCCATGGGTATGATCTATGGTACCCGTCGTTGCTTGAAAAAACCTCCGTAAATGTGTAATTTCTCCCTTGACAGAACACAGCCGAAAGGCTATCTTTCTTTTGCTACCTCCTCCCCGCTCTGTCTCTCGTTCTCGCTCCCTCCTTCCACCAGCCTTGTGTTGGATTAATGCTCCGCTCTCTTCCTTCTCTCCATCCGCGCTCCTTTGATATCTTCTTTTCATCACCGCTCATCCATTTATCAAAACTAGGGCTCCCTCTCTTATCTCCCAGCATCTAAACCCATCCTAAGTTATATGGCTGGCATCTTGTAAGATAGGCTTCAGGGAAGTGGAGGTTATTAATAAATACTAGTCTAAATTGAAAATAGGTGGGCAGGAGGGGGGGGACGCATCACCGGCCATGTGTGAATGATAAAGACCCCCCCACCATCCCCATCCTGCTCCACCCGGGCCAGGTTGTACGTTCTGCAACACTGATGTGAAAAGCATGAGGCAGAACCTGGGCGGCGGAGTGTCTTATAATGTGCTTGTGATGGCATCGAGATGGGATCTCTTTATCAAGGCCAGGCTGAGGCTTTAATCACCACCTAAGAGCTGCGCTGGCTGTTTATCATAATTGAACTGTATCCAGGCTAATCGCCGGCATGCGTCACTGTCGGGGGGGGGGGGGGGGGGGGGTCGCTCGGCTGCGCCGCCGCCGGTGATTGAACACACAGTTAAGAGAAAAGATGTGTACCGAGGCACATAAGGCAGGAGGAGGCAGGTAATGGCACACGTGATACACGACGCCTGGAGGTAACCGCTGATGTGACAGTGATCAGATTGTCGATGGCTCCTTTGCCGCGGCACACTGCTTTTTTACCCATCATGTCTAATGCAATCACTGAGTACTATACAAGGGGAAGAGGCAGGAAGGGTGCAATAGGAGCAGGCGGGGGGGGGGGGGGGGGGCAGCGGCCTGATAATCCCCTTCCCAGGCCGGGGATGGAGCGCCTACCGCACGGGCCGTGACGAACGTCCAAAACAGACATCCACCCCTGCGCCCCTCTCTCGTCTCCATGTTCCTCACTTTGACTTTCACCTCCTCTAGTTTAGGTCACCTTGAGAGAGAGAGAGAGAACTTTTAATCATTGTTCCACATCAAACTCACCTGTGGCCTCTGGGACGCTGGGCTGCAACAAAGAGGAGGGGATGAAACCGCAGGTTGGAAAAATCGCAGCTGCCCCCAGGGTTGGACAGTGTAAGTCATTTCCACTGGATTCTTTTTTTTTCTTTTTCTTCTCTCCTGGTAGGGGGGGGGGGGGGGGGGGGGCTTGCAACACAAACCCAATCACTGGCACTAAACAGTGCTTACAGCGAGGCATTAACCCCACTGTCCACTCGCCACATTAAAGCCCCGGGGAGGCCGGAGAGAGCGGACTGGAGTACAGCGGACTAAATCTAGACTTCCTATTCCCCATCGCTGGGCCGCTCCGTCTCCACTCAGGGGGTGTTATTTGTTTTCAAGGTGTCCTTCCTTGAAAAAGAAGCGACTGGGTAAAATGGTGGTTGAAGAGAAAAGTTATTTTTTGAGGAGAGATTTGAAAGTATAAAAAAGGCGAACGTGGGTGAATGTTGGTTCCTTGAGACATGCAGATTCATTTACAAAATGCTCCACTATGTTCACCAGCTCAATAACAGTTTCTTGTCAGCTGGATTATTAAAGCTTTCACACCAACAACTGGCTGCTGCGGAATAATCCAAAAGTGGTGAACTGCAGAGTTGGCTGATAATTCTCTCTGGGTCACACATGTACACGTACAAAGAAAGATTGTTACATCAGGTAATGGAACACACACATATTGTGAAGGTTTGCCTTAAGGCTGTGCAGCTTCAATGTATGCAAGTCCTATTTGTGTCCTCAGCTTTTATGTGAATCCATATACTTGGACTTTTATTTGATTGTCGGGGGGAGAAGAGTGCGGTCCGTTCAGGTCAGAGCTGTGATTGCATGCAGACTATAAACGGGACCAGGTTGGACAGATCGGCTCTGTGTCGGCCCTCTGAAACAAACCAGTTGGATTTGATTTGTCAGGGAGAGATCGAGAGGCCTCTGGACAACGTGTGACAGAGTTACCTCGGCCAACCAGCGTAGTGAATGTCCCTCTCTTCACCTGCACAAGCGCAATTCCAACAAAGAAAAAAAAAAATCCAATTTACCATGCGGATCCGCAGCTGTCACGGCAGGGGAATTAAACATTACCCATAACTCACTGGGGGGGTTGCTGAGCAGGTCAGCGGATGGCAGGTACGGTAACATCACTCTGGGGTGCAATAACAAAGGGCTTTAACCTCTGACTCGTTCTCTGGCGCCGCTGGCAGAACATCATCCCAACTAACAGCAGCTGTTTAACAATCTCTGGTTGACTCGACGACTCGGCTCACACCCCTTTGCCACTCGCCGCTCATATTTCTCCCTAACACAAACAGGAAGACGTGAGGGTGGGGGGGGGTTGTCAGTGTAAATGCAATGTTTTCCACCCCGCTGGGTCCTGGAGGGCTTCCTGTGATGCTTCATGGGGGGAGGTGGTGGTGGGGGGGGGGGCGTTGCTGAGATCCTGGAGCTGCCAGCATCCCGTGTCATCACCCACACAGGCTGCCTGCCTGCCTGCCTGCCTGCCCGCCCGCCTGGCCACCACCACAGCCTCAATTACCTGACTGACGTTTCATTAGCGCCTGCAGCTGATCCCGTGGCTGAGAGGCAGTGGGGCGCAGAGGAGCACGAGGTTGGAGCTAGAGAGAGAGCGAAAGAGAGAGAGAGAGGAGGGGGGGAGGAGGCTTCCACACACTACATTCTCATGCGCTGGGAAGTCGCAGGACACTCACTCATCATGTCGCAGTCATTTAGCACACGCTGTTATCGAGCTGGACTGTGGATGGCGAAATGGAGCGGGCCCGGTCTGATTCTGTGTCGGCCATTCAAAGATGACATTTTTGGATTGTTGGTGCAACTGACAAGTGTGTGTGTGTGTGTGTGTGCGCATGTAATGTAAGGCAGCAGCTTTGTCAATGACACAAATCAGTCAGGTGCAGCGTACTGATCGGAGCGCCTCGCCTGCGCTCTGGGAATGCTTACACGCGTGGAACCGCGCGTCTGTGGTGGTGTGTCCCGGTGAACATCCCCGGGTCTGTGCGTGATGTGTGTGTGGCTCCTCCATCCTTGGGGTTAGTGCAGGCCATGTCAGAGCTGATCCAGGGCGGAGCTGAGGAGGCTTAGTTAGACCCTCGGCCTGAGCCTCTCCACAGAGCCCACGCTCGACTGGCCTCTCCTTCCCATTTGTCATCCTGGGCCAGTAAGACCCCCGGAGAGATTAGGGCATAGCAGACGGACTGGAGTAGCAGGAATAAGAGGATCAGTTAAGCTATAAACACAGACAAGTTTGTGTCTCTCACCCACTCTGGTGCTGTGACAGTTTGTAATGGCTTTCAAAAGTTCCCTGCGCGTCGTACGTCTCCCTTTTCAAAAGGACACCGCAGTCGGCAGGCAAGACAGGTACAGGAACGTCCGTCGGTTGGATCGCGTGGCGAGTTGGACATTAAACAGAACAGTTAACCGTGTCGACCCACGGTGACCCGAGTTAATGAACCGTGAACCAATGCAGAACAGAAAATGCAAAGGTTTGCCCGTAATTAGAGTTCTGTGACACAAAGACCATCAGTCAAATCCTGAGAGCTCCTTCATTTCCATATTTTTGAATATTCTACTTAATTATGCAAAGGGAAGAGTGAGGTAGGCGAGAAGTTTTAAGAAAGCATCATAAAGTCCCTATTAAGAGCAGAGGGGATTAATGACAGTTAATATGAGGGCAATCAAACATTTAATGCAAAGGCCCTCCTGCAGGCAAACAGTATTTAAATGAGTCAATTAGACATTCATTATCTACAAGCGCATAAGTGGAGTCAGATCTGCATTAATGTTGGTGCAGAAATCCACTCCCCTCTAAGGAGGAAGTAATGAAATATTAAAAAAAAAGTTAACAACTTAGACATGGCAAATGTACAAATATTGATTGCTAGAGGGGTGGTTACATGTTGTCGTCAAATCAGGCGAGATATCCACTGCAGATTGTCTCATAAATCATAATTATTAAGTTAGCATGATCTCTCCTCCCAATTAGCTATGTAGCATTGTGGATGTGAAATGAGAGAAGGGGACGCCCTCCAATTGTCTATTTTAAATTTGATATCTCCACTGTTAGTGCCACTAAATTATTTCCAAGATACCACCTTAAAATAAGTAGTTTACACAAAAACATACATATTCTGCACAGGATGACTTGAATAATGTACCAAACTATGCAGATATATCATTGTCAGGAGCTCCTCCCCCCTCCTCCCCCAATCCTTCTTTCTTTTCCTCTCTACATGTCTAAACCTCCACTCTTGTCAGTTGCTCCAGCACACAATTACTGTGTGTGATTGCTATCAGGCGGGACGGTCGGGGAGCCTCCCAAATTAGGGCCTAAATAGGATTTCCTACATGGCGAAGGGCACAGGCCTGGACATGGTAATGAAAGCCTATACATCACAATCAGGCCGACAATCCTATTCATACTGCAACACATTACTCTCACTCCTCATAATTATAGAGGGGTGACAGACGGGCCTGTGAGGCATGGTGGAGGCGCAAGCGAGAGGAGGAGGCGAAGGTTGAGGAGGGGAGAAGGGGAGGCGAGGGGAGAGGGGGGGGTACTGGGATGGTGGCTGAGCAGTGTCACAGTTAGTTTCGAGTGGCTTCTTCTCCCCACCTCTGTGATCTCCTGATACCCGGAGTGAACGGATTGGGTGGGAGTCCACTGGGTTGAATGCTACGTAGCTCCAGCGAGCCATCCGGCCACCAACACATCTGTGTAATTACAGAAAATAGTTGTAATTTGGTCATTTTCCCCACTGATGATCGTCCGATTCTTCCACTGGGACACTGACCACGTCTTCCATCAGACTGAATACAGGCACAAACAGGAGATGAGATGTGAGGGGGGGAAAGCTTTGCGATCAATACCATGAGCAGGAATCAGCGATGGGGAGAATAAGACAATGGCCTATCAGATTGAGGTTGACTTCTCCTTGTATGTGTGGCAAGCCTGTGACAATAGATTGGCCCAGAAATCCGATGGCACTCGCCGACAGAGGGGGGAAAAAAAAAGAGGAGACAGATGAAAAGAAAGATTGCTAATGCTCTTCAAGCAGGCATTTTAATCTGTGACAGAGGAGGGATTTGGTGAAAGCCATTATCACACAGCTACCCCCCCCCCCCCCCCCTTCCTCCCCTACACCTCCCTCCCCCTTCTATTCTGATAAGACAACCTTATCAGACCGCTTGGGGGACAATGTGCATGTGTGTGCGTGTGCGGGTGGCCGTACCTTTGCATATGTTTGTGTTGTAAAATGGGATATTCCAAATGCGATTCATTGGACCTCAGAAAGCCCTACTCCAGTGATTTAAATTACCGTAAGAACTCACTCAACGGTAAGCATCCTAAAGCGGATTCAGATCACAATAACCCACTTCGCCGGGCAAAGAAACGCCCGTGACAACAAGGCAACAGGAGGAGCTTTGTTACACGTGTTCCCTGCTAAAGCCCCAGGGAATAAGCCACCTTGATTTTGTGTGTGACCGAGTGTGTGTATGTGTGTCTTCGCCATTGTCTCTCCTACGGCAGCAGAAATACCGCTCATCTCGTGGTCACATCACAAGCTTCAAGAGAGAGATGAGATGATGATGGTGTCTTCCCACTCGGGTCAGATATTCACCTCTGCAAACCTCTTCTCTCTGTCAGACGGACGAGGTGCAGGAGGTTGAGTTGTGTGTGTGTGTGTGTGTGTGTGTGTCTGTGTGCAGGTGCCTGAGGTAGCAGATGGGAAGATGTGCTTGAGATGACTCCTCCTGATGTAATGGACTGATGGAGGTTAACCGTCTGTGTATGTGGGTAAAGCCAGGCGGAACATGTGTGCATGCATGGAATGCATATGTGCTTAAATGTCTGTGAACATGTACACTGGCATGTGTAAGCCCACATTTGCATATCTGTGTGTGCGTGTGTGTGTGTGTGTGTGTGTGTGTGTGTGTCTGTGCGTGTGTTGGACAGCAGCCTATATCCGCATTTAGTTTGTGTGTGTCTCCTCAACATGGTGTCCCTTCTGTGATCAGGACAATCCATCAGGCCCTGCCGCTCATTAATCACCAGAGAGACACGACCCACCTACACACACACACACACACACACACACCATTGGGATCAAGGCGGGCAGTGATGAACAGTAGAGTTAGTTTAGTGGAGCATTCACACCTGCACTAAAAAGAGCATGTGGGCACTAGGCGAGACAACACGTCCCTGGACACGTCCCTGTGACCTCAGAAGGCCTCCTGAAGGCAGAAGAAATGCTGCACCTCTTAGCACGCGGGAGGACATGTCGTAGTGCTCCACATGCAAAGTTTCTTGAGGAGATTACTTCAATTTGAGTAGGTCACCCGCGGGTAGCGGATCCCACCATTGTGAGTCCTCTTTGGCTCTGTGCTCGTCTCAGGGCTCCACTCGTGGCCTTTTACTATGGATCATCAGATCAGAGCTGAGCAACCCTCCATAGAACCAGCGTACTGGCTAATTCACTATTGATCCTTGCCCATAGACCAATTTCCACTTGTGTTTGGTTTAGGACTACAGTCCCGGTCACGCTCCGTCTCTCCCTTAGGGGCCAGGGAGGAGCCCCTGCCACTCTCTTATCAGCCAGAGAGCACACACACAAAGAGTGTGTGGGATGAAGAGAGATGGGTAGTGAAAGGCGAGAGGGTAGTGTGAAGAGCTTGCAGGGAAAGCGAGAGAGGTCATTAGTCGATGGTGACGAGTTCCAGAGTTTGAGACAAAGCTGACCGGCACTGGCTTTGTGCGAGGTCGCAGTGTGTTGTGTAGCCGCGTGACACCAGAGGAATGGCCCACGTTGATTTCCCTCAGTGCAAATCTCAGTGCCTGGAAAATGTGGATGTGATCAAGCGACAGACACAAACACAGAACTGTCCGTGGTGCTGAAAAGAGGCTTCCTTCCTTTCGTCGTGACACAGTTATTGTTGTTCTAGGAGGCGGCCAGTGGCGACGTCTCTTTGTGTGTGATGAGGCGAGATTTGTTGGCATTGTGTCACTAAGTAAATGTATGTGGACTTGCTGACGGAGAGACACACTCCCCTGATATGTTGCTACGTGCCTATGCGCATCCACACACACTTGTCCACTCCTCACAACCCTCTTGTACCTTCCTCTATCTACTCACCCCTCACTCTCCATTGCTGCCGTCACCACATCTCCTCCACACCACACCATCAACGCACCTCTCAGTCTCCTATTCCCTTTCACTCTATCCACCCATACCCATCCTACACCTAATCCTCCCCGCAACCCCCCCCCCCCCCTCCCCCTCACCGGCTAGGCTCTATCTCTCTTTTTCTTTCTCCCAGTAACAACATTGCCTTCGACTAATTGCAATTCTGTCAGCAGGTAAATGCTTTGTGACCAGTCGCTGACAGTCACGCCAGCCAGCCCCCAGGTTGCCACTGACAGTCATTGTGGGGCAGACGGCGTCGTCGGCAGCGTTGGCAGTCAGTTAGCAGGCAGTGTATATGGATGTGGCCTCTCAGCTGAATAGTGAGACTCCAACTGTCTGCTAGTGTGTGACACTCCCATTACCCGGCCACAGAAAAAGGTAGACAGCCACAGAACAGCTGGATAATGCACTGGCTGACTGACGATACACTCCGGCCCCTCAAGCGCTCTGCTTCTCACCTCGTCTCCGGGCCCATGACAACGCCACCTTGATACTGTCAGGTTGGGAGCCGGCCGTTGTGACATATCAGCACTCAACACAGTTGACTATACAATTGGATGTAGAATATTAAAGCAAAAGGGCGCCAGCTCGGGGGGGATAATGGGTATTGATGATGACTGATGGATTAGAGCAGATACAGGAGTAACACTTGTATTTTTCTGTACACGATTTCAACACCTCAAATGGGGTGAATCCTTTCACTTACCATCGATCTGAGGCCAATGTGGTGCTTTTGTAACTGTGCAGAATGTGTGAAGAGGATTTTTAAACCTAGAGTCGGCCTTGGCATAGCTCAATGATGACCAGGCTCAGCTAATTAAAGCAGGCTGTTGACAGTTGTCAGCGTGACCCTTAGCACAGCGCTCCCCCGGGGGTGCTGTTAGCATGCTAATGCTAATCCCCGGTGACGGAGGACAGAGCAGGGCTGTCCCCCGCAGCCCGTGCTGTTGTGACCACAGGATGTGTCAGGGCAGGAACAGTGATGTGCTAACATGGAGATGTCCCCATGTGCATGTCACACATCTGTAATTAGAAGAGAGCCAGGAAACAGGCGAGCTAGAGGGGACATTTGTTGGGGCAGCCACTTGATCTGCATTCCCGACGCGGCTCAGAAAAGAGCAGTCTGCGCCTAAAACAAGCTTATAAAAGAGCAACTGGTTTCACAGGCATTAATGCGATGATCCGCCTCACGCGAGCTTGCGAGGCATGTCTGAAATCTAATGTGTGGATTCACAGGAGGAAAAAATAAGGACACAGCATAACAGATCACAATCACAAAGCAGTTCACCTTACAACTGAGGGGTGGAAAAAGAGAGCGCTCCTACACCTGTCTGTCTATTTGTCTGTCTCTTCTCCCCTCCAAGGGAAGGTCAAGGACACATGCATATTCATGGGGAAGCCTGGCACAGGATCGATGGCTTTTAATTGTTTTCTCTTGGATGGTTGTGGGACGTGCCAGCGTCTATTGATCTGTTTGAGCAGAGGCCACTCACAGAGCACGACTGAGAGACCTTTACCTGACTGAACACCAATAGACCGTGTGTGCACGCGTGTGTGTGAGTGTGCGTGAGTGTGTGTGAGTATACGCCGATTAGGATTTCGACGCACAAAACCACAGGCTGTAAGAAATGGCCTCCTGGGGCTCGGGGGTAGATAGACACACACAGAGGTGACACACAACAGCGGAGACAGGGTTTTGCGAGGTGGAGATTTGAATGATGCTGTGGCAGAATTACACCGTGTGTCTTGAAACAAACCCACGTGGGTTCACTATTTGCTCTTCTAAAGATTTACCGCGACAAAATGAAACCCTCATAAAAAAAGAATGGATCGTTAAAGACAAAATACGCTCCAGCTTCACGGTGACCAGCTTCACCAGAAGGTTTGTTTAAACATTTATGCGTCAGTATAAGTATCTAACGTTGTAAAATGTGTCATGGGTTGGAGAACAGGAGAGGCAGGAAATGCAGGCTCGTAGATGAGCAGATTAAATACAAATTCTGTAATAGAGAAAAACATCTTACATGTTCAGGGTCAAAACAATTTGACAATCCATACATAAATTGGGCTGTAAATATAAGTGAGACTAATGAGGAAGTGGGAACAGGTGAGGAGGCCTGGTGACTGCGAGGCTAACGAGGGACAGGTGAAGCTAATCAGTGCGGGGCGCATATTCAAAACGGGCGGGAAAACGCCTGAAGGAAGGACAATAAATGAATCCGACTGCTGCCGGTAAAGAAAAAATTGGCAACGCTGATTTAAAAAATTTTTTTTTTACTGTATTTGTGTGCGCTAGCTAGCACTCTTCCTCGTAAGCCACTTGTTTTTCCCACATTGCTTTTCCTCTTTGCATGTTGCTGCCGTCTTGGATCAGAGAAACGGTGTGAAACAAAAAGTAGGATGTAATCGGCCCCTGTTTTGGGGGACAAACATCCGTAATCAAATAATGTGTCAGCATGTGTCCATTTTTCTATAACACTCCTAACAAGATCCTGAAATAACATGTTTTTTTTAAATAATGTCTCTATCCTGTTACTTTAACTATCGCAGTGTTGAGAAACATTTACATTGTGGATACCAGACGAATGTGTTCCCAATCCTGTCTCCCACTCAACCAGATCTTTCCCCTCTGCTAAGATTATCCCCTTCAGAGGCATCTTCCCTCTCTTTTCATTTGATCTTTTGTAGCTGGTTGAATTTGTCAATTTGAACAGCCATAGTTGGCGAACTGGCGGTAACTGGGGAGCAAAAAGCGGGGGGTGGGGGGTGCGTAGCGTGGAAAAGAGAAAGCGAGAAGGATGAAAAAAAAAAAAGGATAGTGACAGTCATCCATTTGACCCGGGCTGTTGAGTGAGAGCAGTCTGGCTTGTCAAATCTCTGTGCTAACAGTGAATAGCCATATCTGTGCAGAGCATAGAGGGGTGTCATGCACTATGGTTTCATGCTTCAGGATAAGGCTGGATAAAGCCATTGGCTGGATGACACACAGACAGACAAACTTTCACTTTCTCTCCAACTCCCTGTCTCTCGCTCTCGCTCAAAGTCTCGTCTTCCAGAATGTGTGTGTGTGTGTGTGTGTGTGTGTGTGTGTGGAAAGGGTCTATCAATGAAAACCCTTGGTGTATTTTAAAGAGAGGAAACAGTTTCTTTCTTAAACCTCTTACCCTGCGATTATTGAACAATGAGAGTCTTCCACCCCTGCCCTCCTCCTTCTCCTCCGCTCTCCGCTACACTGCAATATCCCCCTCGTTCACACACACAGGACTTATTACCGGCTCATTAGCCTGAATCATACAAAAATTAGACTCCAGCCTGCTGACGATAGCTCAGAGAATAGGGCTTTTCTCTGCTCAAGAGTCAAGGGTTAAGTTACCGATCAAAATAGCCAGGCAGATGTATTGAGACATTTTAATATTGGCCATTGTTGGAGCTCTAAAAAATTTTAATCTCTCTGTGGCACGGCTGCCCCCCAAGGCAACTCAAATAACGCTGTTCAGGAAGGGGGGGGGGGGTTGGTGTTGAAAGAATTGATGTACCCTTTGGCATTTGGATAATTGTGTTGGAATTGCTGGCACCATGAACAGCTTTATGGCTGAGTGCCCTTTCTTCATTTTTACCTCCTTGCTTACCTGGTCCGGAGGTTGTTGATGCTTTCTTTCACCCCTTTAAATGTTGGATTTCCCTTTATCTTGAACTCCAGCTTCACCCCCCCCCCCCCCTTTAAATCCCTCAAACCAAGCTGCTTGGTATGGAAATCAGAAGGAGACTGCCCACACTAGGAACCAATAAGTCCTAACACAGTCTGCGTCAGCTCTCTCCTGCCGCGCCACAGTTGATATAATGTAAACCACCAGAGGGGGCCAATGATGAGGACCGGGCCACAACATGCGACTTCAACTTCATCACACTTGTAAGCTCTCAAAATTGTTTTACATGTTTTACATCTAGAAAGCAGATTATTTCTATCTCACCTGTCAGATCTCCCTAACTTCTCTTTATTTTCTATCTCCCTGGTATGGCCCCTCTTCCTCCTCCTCATCCACAGCCCTCGACCCCTCCTCTCGGTGGTCCTGTCCTCTCCCGGGGTTCAGACTAATGACTAGTGACAGTCCACTGAGGGGAGCGAGCTGTTTGCAGTCAGCAGTGCGTTTGTTGGTAATTATTTTCCAGAGTGTCACATTAGTGTCAGCCTCCTGGCGGTGAGAGAGGACGGGGGGCCCCGGCTGGCTGGATGGGTGATGCGGGGAGGGGTGGGAAGGGGACAGGGTGTGATGTTTGGTGGTGTTGTGTGGTGTTTTTGTGTAGCGGTGGTGGTGGGTTGAGGACACAGGCTGTCACTGCACTTTACTCTCCCCCCCCCCGTGGCTGCACAAGACTAAAGATTAAGGTGAACGGGAGAAAACAAATTGGTTCCCACTTCTCACTCATGTTTCGGTCCTAGAAATATTTGTCTTAGAGTGTGAGTATATAAATATATGGCAATATATGTTCCCCTCTGACAGGTGTATAGTGTGTAGTCTGTGGAGGCAGCATCCATAAACCTGCATGTTGTGACTGCACATAAGAAGTAGTAGAAAAGCAAAAAAAACGCTTAACAAACAATCTTGACAATTTTAGGCACCAAAATGTTACAATTAACTTTAAAGGATACAAAATATATTGTGAAAGATTCAAATTCGGCAAACAATTTCAATTTGCAGCTGAAAATTGTCCCTAACAAACCAAAGGTTTCCTTTGGTTTGACGTGAAGAATGCCTCCATCACTTTGTGCTCATCGCTGATGCTGTGTTAATGCTCGGAAGGTAACGATTAGCCTAGCAGCAGACATGATGTAAATAATGAACAATGATACATTTTAATCCTTTTATAATGATACTCTCCTCCATAGGAGATACAGACAATACATATTGTTAAATGTTCAAATTATCTGACCCTTCTATCTCACTGCATCACCTGTAAGCCCACAATGCCTTTTGGAATTCCCTTTTTAAAGCAAACAAAAAGGGACATTTTAAAGTATCACATCCAGCGGGTGTTTAAGGAATGTCTTGCCTTTTTTAAGTTTACATTTATGACCAGCCTTTAAGGGCCTATGTTTTTGGTATGAACGAATAGCTTAGTGCTACGGACGGGAAGACTAACACACTGGTGGTTGTAGTTTCTTTGTGGGATTTGTTTACAGCGACAAACGTGTATCCTTTAAGTCACAATATCATTGAGCTGAATGTTCTGAGAAGTCGCAAAGCGTGCATCGCTCATTCCCCGTCCCTGTAGAATTTTTTTTGCCTCTTTTATGACACCTTAACTCCACAGTGTTGATAGAACTGTATTCAGTTCAGGGAATTTAACTTCAGCAGTACAGAGACAAAGTTGAGCACATGCAAACAGTATCGCCCCTCCAACACGGGTGTGCTGTGAATGTGTAAACATACAGGGTACTAGTGTGTGTGTGTGTGTGTGTGTGTGTGTGTGTGTGGTGAGGGGCAGTCACCAGCCCCCTTGGGAGGAAGCGATCAATGATTGAGACCATAATGCACCTCTCTGTATTCCTCCTCACATTCACGCTCACTGGCTGCTTTGGGGAGCTGTCTCTCTCTCTCTCACACACACACACACACACACACACACACACACACACACACACACACACACACACTTCCACTTTCCCCTCGTACACACACACACACACGCACACATTGTCACATGTCCGACAGCTCATCTCTCACGCGCTCCCTTCCACTCCATCTTGCGGCTGCCTGGTCGATGGCCTCTCTCCCCGTCTCACTTCCACCGCTCAGTCATTGGCAGACTGCTGTGCTCTGGCGCTGTCTCTCCCTATGTTAATGTAGTAGCTAACCTCTCTCTCCATAGCACTGCTACCAGACAGTCTCTATGTTGATATACTGAGGAGAGTGCAGAACTCCGCCGCACAACTACCACCCAACCGACTGCAGACAACTGAGCACTCTTCATGTGCACCGCTGCGAGGCGTTTCCCCCGCTGTCCTGTGCGGTTGTTGTTTTTTTGAGTCTGCCACATCTCTCTTCCAGCATTGAAAAAACTCATCATTTTTTCTTCTTTTTTTTTCCGTTTTGGTTGTCTTCTGCTTATGATTAGCTGAAATGGTCTGATTTTTGAAAGCAATCTGCTGTAATTGGAGATTGCGAGTCTCACAGCAAAAGGTAATTATCACTAATTGGTCTGTGGAAATGATTAGAACAGTAACTTAGTTTACTCCACGCCCCGAATACAAGAACTGCGAATGAGAGTGCAAAAATAAAGACATGATTATTTACTGCACTCCAATTAAGCATTGTGAAAGTTAAAAGACTCCGCTGATGACCCCTGGCATCTTAATAAAAGAAGTAGAGAACTCTCATCACGTTGATTTAATTTGCCTTTAACTCATCTGCTACTTGTTGGAAATTACAATTGGATAAGACGACTGAACTGTAAAATTAATATGATTTTAAATAAAAATAAAAAAAGTCAAAACTGAAATCTGTGAGCCAGGAAACAGGAATGCGACACGCCGATAACTACAAAGACACATAAATAAACCACCTCAAAGCATGCACGCCATACATTAAGATGTAACGCTCTGTGCGTGTCCATGCGCGCGCGTGCTAACAGTGTGTGTGTGTGTGTGTACGGCAGCCAAGAAGACAAGCCAAGTGACTCACCTCCTGCCAGAAAATGAAGACATACAATTAACATCGTATCCCATCATCCTCAGCTGAGCGGGCAGGCCTGTAATTGGCTGGCTGACCAGCCTGCGTGGCTCCGGGTGGCAATTTATTCTGGGAGCCATGCAGTTTACCCTGGGCGGCTAACGGCCCCTGTGCCATAACCTGGCTGAGGCAGCGGGGACATCATTAACACTTCACTGGGCCTGCAGGACACACACCCATCATCGTCCACCATACACCACCCACAGCCACGAGCACAACGTGGCAAATTGGAGGGAAAGGGTGGAAATAATAATCTGAATGTCAATGAGCCACTTGTGGTGAGTGTGTTTACCGATCAACTTGCGAATGAGGGTATTTTTGGGGCATTTTACGAATCCCGGTCTCCTAGAAATCCTGCGATCATTAATTTATGGGGAATCAAAGGCTATCCTTGCCCTGAGCAGACTTTATTTTGGAATTCGGGCCCCCACGTTGTCTCAGTCTCGTCCAACCTTGGACTGTGAGTTTGTCTGTTTGACAGTGTGCGTGGCGACGGCGGCATGCGGTTGTCTAACCCCAAAACAACGCGTGAGGCTCCCTAAGCGCGATAATGACCTTGGCTTGTCAGAGGGAAGACATGTGTTACACGCTCCCACATTGGTCCGAGGGCAACGCTGTTACAGAGACAGTCTGGACTCCGCTTTATGTGTCCATAACCCAGGTCTGTCTCCGCTGTCTGGCCCTCCGCCTGCCCGCCAGCCGGCTGTCTTTAGGTGTGAGACATGGGAAGGTTCCTCTCAGTGCTCACTGTATGGATGTGAGGTGCAGATGTGGGGTCCAGGCTGTAGTTCCCCTCAACGTATAGACAATAGAGTGAATATATATATATTTTTTTAAATACCATCCCTTTTTGTGCGCTAAACCCCACTGATTTCCAGCTACAAGGCTCTCCTTGGCTGTGATATTCCCAATTCACTCATTTCCTATCTCAGGACTCTTTCTTGCTCCCTGATTGCGCACACACATACACACAAATGCACGCACACAGGCTCACAGCCAAATGGCTGTTCATTAAAGACAGGGACCTGAGGGGAAGCAATCGTCTGAGAGACGGAAATTGCGTGTCACATTAGATTAGCAGTGTAAAGCCTCTGGATTGGCTCCGGGGAATAAGGAATTATTTCAATTACATTATTTCAAAAAGTCTTTAAGCAATACCAATACCGATAAAAACAAATTAAGAGTGATTTGGGCTGATTTGTGGCGCTCTGAGCTGTGCTTTTCGACGTTGTGCTGGAAATCAGATATGAATAATGCAGATACGCTGTGTCTAATGTGTTGGAGTTGAAAGCAGATTATCTGTGACAAATAATACCATTGGTTTGCATTGTGTCTCATCAAAAGAGAATGTTCCCGGGTGTCAATCACACATGCTGGGGACTGTGCATGCAGGCTCAGTGAGGATAACTCCATCCCCTGCCATTCGCAGTGAGACAGCAGTGACACCAGCACACACACACACACACACACACACACACACACACACACACACACACACACACACACACACAGTGGAAGTGAGGACTTGGGGAGGGTGGGGGGGGGGGGTAACTTGAATACCTGATGCACTGCACTTAAGCTATTTCTCGTGGTTAAATGTCTTTATATGGTACATTTTATCCTTACTATACGTTTGCATTTTTCTGGATGCGTTCCTCTAAATTTGTGAGTAAGTGATTACAGGTGCAATTCCCATGAAAGTTGTGTGACAATGATCAATATAAGAAATCATGTATGTTTATATGAAATCTATTTCTATATTTCCCGGTAAACACAAGGGCAAGTTTCCTGTCTTTTATTTGGCCAAACTGAATACTGTATGTCATTTTTCTTTCGAATCAATTTCACTGTAACGCACGAGGGGCAATGGAATGAACGTGTCCATCACGTCCGAGAGGGGGGGGGGGCACAGAGGAGGGGGAGGGACGGGGGTGGGAGGGGTGCGGGGGGGGGCAACAGAGAGACAAAAAAAAGAGGGCAGGGAAAGAGGAAAAGTGGGGGGATTGTCACACGGAGCGCATGAAGGAGAGACCCACAGAGACCGACCGACCCGCCGCCGGTCCGCTCACTGACGCTCTGCTGCAGCCCGGAGACGCAGCGACGAACGAACGCCCTCTAAAGTCCACGCATCTCGGCGGCAACTGTTCCACACGCGCAACATCTGGAGCAGGACTGGAGGAGCAGAAAACTGCCCGCAGCTGCACGCTTTTTTCTTTCTTCTTCTTCTTCTTCTCTTCTCACTTTCCTGCGCGACCGGGAGAGAAAGTGCAGCGTCCTCAACTCACGATTTAGAAGTTGAAAAGAAGGAGAGAGTTTGCCGAAACACGTCACGCTCTCCAAGCGGTAAGTGGCGCCTGATGCTGCGCGACAACGCGCGTGATTACAGTTACGTTTGGTTTAATTGGTTTAATTGGATGTTTGATCGCCGTGTGTTCTGTGGGCGGTGAAGCGTTGTGGTAGTTTTTATTTTCTTTTTCTAAGGTGAGGCAACTTAAACTGGAAAACTGTTCTCGATTGTTCGAGACTTTGATACTATTTGAATGCTTGGGTCAAATCTTAGATCATGTGAAAAGTCACTACTTTCTATTTTTAAAATGTTTCAATTTATTCATGTCCTTTGAGTGCATTTATTTGTGTATTGAAAAGTGCACACTTTAATTAAATGTTTATTTATTTATTAAAAAAGGGAGATTGAAGTTAGCCTTCATATCTGGGGAAAACCAGTGTGCTGTGAGTTGTAACTTTCTTATTTCGTCCTTTTCCAATAACTAATTCTAAATTCTAGTGTAAGAAATAGTGAACGAGTAGATTTTCCTCTTTTATATTATTGTTCAACCTGTTTGGTAATTATTAATTAATTTCAGGAAAGCTGAAATTTATTACACTGTTCACCATTTGACACAATTGGGAAATTAAATGTATTTTACATTTTAAGACAGTAATGTTGAGAAACTTAAATTCCAAGAAGCTCATTCAACTTAAAATGTCTAATTGCGTTGTATTGGACAGAGTTGGCAGAACAGGCAATTTAAAGATTTACTAAGTGTATTGTGAATTTATTTATATTTCTTTTCTTTTTCTCCCAAATGTAATAGCTTATACACTATGAAATGTTGCTTTCAGGCTTTGGTTACATGTGTTTTACAGTCAATTTATTCCGTCCTAATTGTTTGCAGGCATCCAAGACTTTTCTGTTGAAATTAGTCCAAAGCTGTAGTTGTAAAAATGCCTCATGATTTGCAGCTGGGTGTATTTTTTGGCTGTGGACATTATTAAAAAAAAATCCTTATGAACTTGTAAAAGTAAGTTATTCCGAAGAGAGGTCAAATGAATTATTCATCAATCAATGTCACAAAAAAAGAAGAAAAAATGTAAAAGTGTGTGAAAGAAAACAATTTCTAATTTATTTTTGTGTTCCTGTTTGTGTGGTAGCTCATCTTTTTACACTCAGCCTCAGCACTCTCCTCTGACTATGAGTTTCCTCTCCCTCTCCTCAGGACCACCAAGAGGGAGGTAAATGGACCTCCACCGCCCCTTCAAGATGGACACCTCCTCTTACCTGCCAGCTCCACTGGCCTCCCCTGCCCTGATGGTGCTTGCCTCCACTGCCGAGGCCGGCCGAGACGCCTCCGTCCCCTGCCAGGCCACCAGGCCCTTCGGTGTCCCCACCTCCATGGAGAAAGACCTGCACCTCCCCTTCCCCTCGGCCTCTTACACCTTCACCTCCATGTACCAGCGCCAGGGCCCCATGTCAGGCACCTTTCCCTCCCGAGACTTCCCAGCCTCTCTGCTCCACCTGCACCCACAGTTCACCCCGCCAAACCTCGACTGCTCCACCTTGAGCATGCTCAACCACAGCGGGGTGGGCGCCTTCCGACCTTTCTCCTGCCCGCAAGAGGAGAGGGAGTCGGGGGTTTACCACTCAGCCTTCACCCCCGCCAAAAGGCTGAAAAGCTGCTTCCCGGAGGTGGAGGGGAAGGAGTTTGACTTCGGCTCCCCGGGCGGCTCCCTCAAGGAGGACGCGGGGAGGAAGCTGTTCTCCATGTCCGGCCTGCTGTCGGACGGAGAGGCATCGTCGAGCCCGGAGCAGCGCAAAGAGCACGGTGAGTACACGCTGTAAGTCACAGACACACACACACACACACAACAGTGGAGGCGCGCTTCACCGCGTGCACGGCCTAAAGCTTGCACACAAGTCACTGATCTCACGCCTTTAAAGAATGCAGGGAAATATACCTGAGTTTAATTGGCACATCAAAGACCTTGCTCACCCTGACAAGACGTGGCAGGTGAGATTTACATACCCTCTGCAGCTGCCTCGCCTAATGGTGACAAATTGAAAGGAGCCTTTGTGAGTAAAGACGTATCTCAAAATATTTTCCCCTGCGCGCTCCGGTCTTTATCGTAGTTTACAGCCAACTGGCTGTGACTGACTTTGACAAAACTAAATTGAATAGTGTCACTTATTCAGCTTAGTGATCATTAGCCACATATGACCATTAGGGCCATTGGAAGTCAGACTTTTTTTCTTGGCCGCCCTGAGGAACACAAATACATCGAAGCGCGTGGAGGGTTGACGCGGGAGGAGTGTGCGTCGGGAACGAATGACACCCTGTCAGAGATAACGAGGTGGCAGAGATAGAGAGGAAGGGATGGAGGAGGATGGAGGCAAAGAGAGAGAGACGCGGCGAGGCGCCTCAGCCTCAGCTTCCCAGCGACAACCCTCAGCTCAACATGGCCGCCCACACCAGCCGTCTGATTTGTTGACAAATGAGTGGGAGAGGTGTCAGTCAGCGGGCGCCGCGGAGGGAGAGCCGCTCCTCATTACTCCCGGGGATAATTGCCCGACGACGCGGGGGCACAACACTCGCCTCCGGAGGGGGAGGGGAGGGGGGGGGGAGAGGGACACGGAGTCAGGGAGGCAATGCTAGGCATGATGGGAAATCAAACCCCCGTCAGTGGCGGTCGCCAAGAGAAGCGGCTGACAGATGAAAGGGAGCAGAGGAAGACAGAGAGAGGAGAGAGAGCACCAGGCAGATCAGAGGGGAACACCATTGAAAATAATGACAATGAGAGGAGGGGGGCAGAGATGGAGAGGGGCGAAGGCAGAAGAGGGGGTGGGAGGGGGGGGCAACGCTGATACCCGCTTTCATACATATCACCTAAAGGAAACTTTCATCCCACACATAAAGGGCGGGAGCAGGGACGAGTTGTCTTAAGAAAAGTTTGGATTTTGTGCCTGTGTGTGTGTGTGTGTGTCTTTGTTGAAACTTGCCGATTTTGTCGCTGGTTGGGCGCTGAGTGACAGGGCCAGGGAGGCGGAGTGGCAGGAAGGAATCTCAATATGGAATTTTAATAAGGACAGGGAGGGGAAAGAGATGCCAGCCAGCACGCACGCTGGCATGAGAGGTGTGTCTGTCTGACAATGTTTGCTCTGCGCACTCGTGCATGCGTGCTCCCCTCACCTCCTGATTTTGGGAATCTCATTTGGGGAATGTTGACAAGGACAAAAGACGGGGAGGAATAGAACACGGCAGGAGCGTCTCTCCCTAAAAGTTTCGGGCAGGAATAAAAAAAAAAAAAAAAATCGGAAGCTGCTTTTCCAGCTTTATCCAATTAGATTGGAGCTCAGGCAAACTAAGAGCTTTAATGCAATTGAGCTCCCTGCACTTTTCCAAGTGTGACATACACTTGTTCCTCTTGACTGGGTAACAGACAGTCACTTCAGGACCAGAAGTCTTAACTGCTAAGCTTGAAATCTTCTGGGGTCGTGAGAGTGTTTCTTCTTCTGCTGCAGCGATGGCAAAATGCTCACTGACAAACTAAACCGCATGAACCTACTTTAATACTTTTTAAGTTTCCATCATAAAGGCAATTACCTTCTGTGTGTGGTTACTGCTCTCCCCGTGTCTGTGTGGAGTCTCCATGTCGGGTTTCAGGAATATGACTGACGCTGCCCGTTAGCAAGGCACTGTCCTCAAGACTGCAGTCCGTTTAACTTGTATTTCGGACGCTTCGCGCGCGGGGGGGATGCTTAAGTCGACTGTCCTATGACACGGCACTCGTGCGGTGCTGTGGTTCCTCTCACTTCTCAGCACAACGTGTATGTAAAGCGCATCTCCTCTCACCCATGACACTGAATTCACGTGTCCTTCTGTCCATCCGGTGTCTGTCTTCTGTCGATTTTCCCTCCCGGACATGCCCCTGTTTTATCAGGGAATATCTGAGATGCACGGTGCGCTCTGACAGCTGTTCAAACAGCCACGCTCGCTTACAAAGGGCAGATGTCTTCACTGGAGCGAATCATGCTTATTTTCCTCAGGGAGATGCTTTCTGCCGCAGGCCCGAGCTGGAACTAAAATGGCCTTTTACCGTAAACAGGGGCAGGGAAACCGAAGGAGATCAGTGGTGAACACCAGGCGCTGACGGAGTAGTGCGTGTCTGTGTGTGTGTGTGTGTGTGTGTGTGCGCGCGCGCGTCCGTACATCACTCTGGAGGCAAAGCTGAGTGAGAGCTGTGATAACTGGAGCCAGATGTTTGAGAGCCCCTGTGTTGTGATACTCGTTAAATTCCAAACCCCTGGTTGTGGCTGTCAGAAAGGTTAAACACTTCACCTGCAGAGAAGACAAAGTAATCCGCGAAGGCCGTCAACTGCTGTCCGGCCGGCGGTGTTGCCCATTGAGTCTTATACGTGTGTCATGCAGTTGAATCGTGAGCACTGCTGACGTCACAAATCCTGTTTAAAAAAATGTTTGTCGCTCACAATTTGTAGTAAAGCCGGCGCGTCTCTTGGGTGCTCGCTGCGAATATACAGGTTTTCTTTATGCGTGATTAGCATTGCGAAGGTTAGTGAATCAGCCATTTTCTTAATTTACATCAGACAGCATACAACTGAACAACAAACAGAAATACGTTTTTTATATTTTTAAATCAATCTGTGATGGTTTTTTTGTATTAAAACGGTATTGTTAATTGGTCTTTTTTTTTGCCTCATGCTCATTCGCAGTAAAGCATAGTTTACTGCGAGTGCATAACTGTGCATAGAGTTTATGCACAGTTAATATGAGTATTATTCTGTACATGTGCATCACCTGAGTCAGTCTTAAAGTGAAACACAAAAGCTTAAACAGACTAGTAATGAAAGTGACTGCAGGTATTTACAAGTTGTCTACATCAAGCACAGACCGTCGAAAAACAAGACTCGCTGAATCTTCACCTGGCCGTAAATAAGCCCTGCAGGAAGTTAATAGGGGGGAACATGCGGGCGTAACACACATTGAGGATTGTCGACCAGATGTGTCCTCTACAGTTATTCATGGGTTGTTAGCGGACTAGTGCGCCGCCCCGGACACAATCAATATTACATAGATTCATCTTAGATGCGACACATGGATAATCTCAGTGGTGAAGTTTGAAGGATTTCAGCTCGTGCCAGACAGAGCTTACATGCTTTGTGTGCGCAGTGTAGGCTTGCAGGCACACACGTTTATGTGAGTCTGATTTTAGTGTTTTACTGCTGTTGGGAGCCTGTCTGTCATTAAATGAGTCAAATTATTACATGTATGCTGTCACACGATTCTTCCCCCAACAGCCTTGCGTGTTTGTCAACCTTTTATACAGTTATTTGTGCGTATCATTTTGTGGTTATATATTGGCATACCCCCCCTCTCACACACACACACACACATATACAAACAGCAGGCTGTATACTCTAGCTGTGCGTGCTGATTTAACAACAGGAAGGCCGCGTGTGCGCTGGGTTTTCTGTGGAGCAGTTGTTGACGGCAGCTCGTATTGAGTGGAGCTTCCTGCTGAAAGACACAGTGTTTACATCCCACTGGCAGGCCACAGGAGATCAATAGAAACCACTCGATGCTCATGCATACACATATAGTATCCGTTGCCCGCTATTATTCCCAGGGTGTATGCTCCTTATCGGGCAGACCCGCGTGCGCACTCAATGCATCAACAGTCACATTAACCATATGCCTATGGCTGTTTTTTTTTTGTTTCTAAAGAAAAATGAAGTAATGTAGTAATAGGAAGGTCTAAAGATGAAAAAACACAACCGGTTGTTGGCTGATAGACAGAAAGAAGGAAAAAGAGAAGATACAAACAGGCCTCCTTAGTGAATTTATATTATCGAAGTATTTCATGAAATTGTTGCCATGTACAGTATTATTTTGAAAAAAAAGGACAGTTGATTGTTGTTTTACATCTTTAATCGATTTGAAGACTATAAAGCTTTGATTAATCATTGAAAGTCAAGATGGTGAAGTCTTGTTTTATTTTTAGATCAGTTATGTTTTTGCATCACATACTGGAGCCACAATGCATCTCCTTCTGTTTTTAAAGCTGCAGTTTCGCCAAAAAGTGACATGTGCAACTGACCACACTGGTAGTCTTGTTCTTCTCGATATCAAACGCTCGGGAAGGAAGCATTACAATATTAATGGTGCCTGTGTTTGATGTGAGAGCACGCCGCGGTTGACTGTTCCCCCTCCTGTTGTGATGGTAGTTTGTTCTCCTAATGTTCTCCCAAGTAAAAGAGGCTTTCATCCTGGCAGGAGGGGAAACTCTTTTTACCTCCATTCCTTCATCTTGTAAGTGCTGCAGAGAGGCAACGCGTACATTTTCCCCCCAAGCTTTTAGATTTACATGTTGTCTTAACACGTCATTGCGTGATGTGGACTGTGTGTGCGCATCTGTGTGTGTGTGTGTGTGTGTGTGTGTGTTACGGCCTCCAGTATCTTCAAATGTATCAGAGTGTCAGGCTGTGGACCACACGGCTTGTCGGAGACAGACAGGATTTTCTACAAGGCAGCGGGCTTTTACAGTAGCGTGGGGAAATCTGTATATGGGTGTTTATGAATGGTGGCGTGGGGGAGAGGGGGGCGGGGGGGGGGGGGGGGGTTGTGGTGACCATCAGCACCTGTTTGACGATCAACACGATGTTCTGGCGAAACATGAGCAGCAGAACATCTTGTAGTCACTGCGTCGCCTGCTGCCTGTGTGTAGAGAGGGAGTCTACTGAGACAGAGACAGACAGAGACAGAGAGAGACAGAGAGAGAGAGGGGGTCATAATGAGTGCAGGGCCTCGGTTTTGTTGTTTTAACAGAGGCCATCTTTCCTTCTTCCCCTTCGCTCCGTTTTCCCCTCTTTCTACTTCTGTCTACGCACCTGATCGACTTGCATCACGGCCGCCTCTGATCTCACATCAAAGACCTGGTGTGTGTGTGTGTGTGTGTGTGTGTGTGTGTGCGCGTGTGTCTATAGTAAAGGTTTGGCGTAATGACAGGGGGGGGGGGGGGTTATGTCTGTTGAGTGAATCGCAGAAATGACGCGCGCACATGCACGGCCTCAGCTCTGTCCCCGGAGCCTAACGAATCAGTCGGGCAGATAGAGACGGCGGGGGCGGCGAGGGGGGTGGTGGGGGGCAAACGCTGGGGTCAAGCGCAAGCTGCCGAAGGAGCAGCGCACCCAGACAGTATGAGACCAGGCCAGTCCTGCACAAACGTACACAAATATGCATACAGATATGTATGTGTATGCCTTGTATGGCTCACAGTCCTCATTACAGCGTGTCACTTGCTGCAAGTCTCCCAGCTGTGGAGGAGCTTGACAGAAGCCAAAAACGTCAAAGGCACGCCAGGCGTGATATAGCTTTACTCCCCAGATACATGACGTCCTGACATTATTCAGTGGCTTTTTAAGCAGAATTGGCAGCTATTGTAGATCATCAAATGTTTCTTTTTTTTTTTTTTTGCAATATTGAATTTGAATGAAAGGAAAGCATCTTTAGTTTGCCGCGGAGTTTCTGGGTGAAAGAACAAAAATACATAGTTTAGACTTGTCTTCTCCCGATGCAGTTGACACTAAATAGTTTACTTTATTGCAGTGCATTTAGACTAAGAGAAGTTATTTAATGTGATTGTTCGCACATTGCTTCCATATGCATCCCTAAAGATCCACTTATCGATTTAGTCACTTCGCAAAACTCCCATCAGTGCCGCTGCACCGTGGCCTTAAATGTCAAAGGTTGCCAGGATTGACCCTTCACCCCGCTGTGTAGGGGTGTAAACACTCCCCCAATTCTCCTCACAGAACTGCATTGGGGCCATAAATCACAGGCCAGATAATTGATAGGATAACAGCAGTCCAGCAGTATATAACCTTTTACGTCTCGTCTCAACTCTTTATTATGGTGCTAATGAGTGGCCGTGGATCAGGGTCGGAGCCGCCAGCAAAGGGGGTGCTGCTGGTGCTTGGGGACACTTCAGTAAAATACAGGCCGGCGACTTGCAAGGCAGACGCACACAGTCACACACATAAATGCATAAAGTCAGTGCGCACACACACACACAGCCTACACACAGGAAGGCACTCACGCCGAAGGATAATGCGCATACGCAAACATTCCGTCACACGCGCACGCATAATATGCAAACACACACACACCCACAGCGGCAGGCAGACTCAGCAGTGTCCATTACAGGCTGCCATTAGTATGGAGATTGTGCTAATTGTCCCCACAGACCACACAGCCAGCTCTCAGCAGGACCGCCGCGAGACTGTGAAGCTGAGTAAGAGCAGGGACTCTGCCTCACACATCCCATTGTCTCGGTCGTGACCCTATTAGTGCAATTACAAATCAATCACTGAATGATTATGGGATTCATGCTGTGGATTGTTTCAATGCAAATGGCACCAGCATAGTGCATCAAGTTGCTATGCAACTGTAGCGGAGTTTCACGAGAGCAAAGTCACAGAGAAATTTAAACACTGTAGAAGTACAGACCATGATGATCCGGTCCAGTGAGCCCCCCTGAAAGGAGGATTTTCAAACAAGTTTCCAGTGCAGTTTTTAGAACTAAAATTGTGATGTTTTGGGATTAGAAACAGGGGTATGTTTTCGTATCGTTGCTTCTTTTTCATGAATTTCCTACGACGTAGACTGATGCTAATGCTTATTCTGAAAACAGAATCTAAATACGCATGACAGAATGATGTGTTATGATGACATTTTATTTAGCATAATGTGGGTTTACAAGGAAACTTTAAAGCCTTGTAAAGTATAAATATATGCTTCCTTACTGCAATAAAATTGAATTTGTAGTTGTCAAATATCCAACAAAAAGGAGAAATTACTCCATTGAAGAAGAAAGGAATTTTGTTTTTAAATTTTTAAAACTTGTTTGTGTTGTATCATGTCAGTATCTTTGATTGCTGTACTTTCCATGCTAGTTGAATGGAATTTGTCTTAATAGAAAAAAATACTATTAGGCTATTTAGGATAATCTTAAATGCGCTGTTCTTTTTCCTCTAAGAGACATATTTTAGGAGTAAATCTATATCAGACGCACTGAAATGTGGAGGCTTTAACCAATAACCAATAATTGCTCTTAAATAGCTTCAACTTGAATCCCAGTTTGAAATAGCTGCATGGATCTGAATGCGCTCCTGGCCTTTGCGTGGTTTCACTGTCGGTGGGCTGGTTCGCCGGCCTGCAGACTGGAGAGGGTCCAGTCCCATTAGCAGCGGCTCAAAGCCTCCTGATCAGTCAAGTAGAGGAGATTGAACTGCGAGCGGCTCCTGTGTGACCCCGCCGAGCGAGAACACAGGAGAGAAGATCTATACCCGCCGGCGCTGCCACAGGCCTCTTTGTTCTCCCGTGTTTGCTGACAGGGGAGATCGGAGGGGCGTATCGAACGGGCTCACACTGCGCTGCACTCACCGGGGCTGCACAGTCCGAGTGTGTAACTGACGCTAACATCAACACATACACACATTTCTCTCTCACACTCAAAACAATAAAATGTTCACACTCTTAGTTTCAGTCCACACTTGCTCTTTGGCAAACGCACACACACACACATAATAAAACCATCACTGCAGTGATTTCCCGTCTGATGTGGAGTGCCATCCCTCCACTTGAGAGTTTTGTATTAAAGTTCGATATATCTTTCTCTCGACAAGCTTTCAGGGTTGAGTGGAGTCAGTCAGGTGCTGGGATACCACAAACAGCACGCAGGGATGCCCTTTTGTATTCAAAAGACAACAAGCATAAAGTAATTTACTGCCCACCTTTGTTTGCATTGTAAAGCACACAATATATTTCAACAGTAAGACAATTTACTTGATATTTTTTAAATGTCACATAGAGGGGGACACGATAGCTCAAACGTGTTTACAATATCAGTGAATTCACCACAACAGATCTGCAAGAAATATTTTTCTTTGGGAGATATATAATGTCAGATTATTTCTGATGCCATTAGTTAATTCTACTGTATGGCTATTTTGCAACAAAATCACATGACAAATAGATTACAAATTCCTTCCTGGAGTTATTTTTCTCTAGAAACCTTAAAATGGACATAAAATGATAAAATGCAGGCGGAATGTTCACGGAATGTTGCATAAAATCTTCACATTTCTGCGAATCACATACAGATAAGCCGTTAAATCATCTGTATTGTTCCACTTTTTCACGATTAAACCATCGTCATCTGCCACAGCTGTTCGCTCATCCAGACAGACACAATAACATCGTATAGGAAGTGTGACTAACCCAAACACAGGTGTGTCACACAGCGCCAGGTGCTTGTGGTCCTCCTGTACCAGCAGCAGTCAACACTGTTTCTGTCAGTATCAGATGTTATCTGTGGGAGAGGGGGGGGGGGGGGGGGGGCAGATAGGGTGTCTGTGATGAGTCACAAAGGAGGGCCGCTGCGGTGCGGCGTCCTAAAACTTCAGACTGCTGTCACTGTGATTAAGGCCCAATGCGGGGCTTTAAACCCAGCATGTTTCCTGAGGAGGAAACACAACAATTTAGCCGTTGTTTGAAGTGTGTCCCTGATGGTCCACGCTCACCTGCACTGTACACAAGGTATGTGGGACAGGTGTGTGAGGGGAAGCAGGTGGGTGTGGTATTTATTTTGGAGATAACTTTAATTTTATGGATTTTTTGCAAGGCTTTTTTTAATAAACAAACAAAAGCACTTCTATAATAGAACTTTTACTCAAAGAGTAGTAAACATCTCACTTTCGTACTTGTTCTTCTGAGTTCTACTTTTTTTGTTACTTCCCCTTCTCTCTCATTCCTTTCTTTTATTCGTGATATGTATTTTTATTGGTAATGTTCATGCAGTTTTCCATGAAAGGAAGCCAGTACAACATAACAAGAACCCACAAGTACACAAAGTTGACCTAATAAAGAATGTACAAGCTGACCAAACAAATCACAAGAAAAGTACATCAATTAAATGGGTGGTGAAAAGAAAAAAAGAATGTACTGTAGATGGACCAAATTGTCCTCACATCTTAAGGTTAGATAAAGAAAGTGTGTTTTTTAAGGGGGTGTAAGAACGTGCGACAAAGAAACCTTTTTGTCTGCCTACGGCGCTGATTGAGTCAGGCTTCACCGCAGTTTCCTACTTGATGCAAAAATCTCAGGCCTGGAGTGTAGTTTCACGGCATTTTGGGAACTATAGAAAACCGGAGGCGAAGCAGACGAAAACTGAAGTATTGTGAGATGCAGCATGCAAGAGGAGCGCTCTCTGTTTTGGACACTGCTGGAAGAAAACGGCCCCAACTTAAGAATGATTTAGTCAGGATCAATTTGCTTAGTCTGCGCAGTTGTGGTACCACGGATGAGTCCTGCTACAATTAAACCCGCCAGTGAGTTCAACACACACAGTGACACACTGTTTGTCCAAGACTGTATAGAAAAGTTGAGTGCTTGATGCAAGCGATGGAGCGATCCTCTAATTTTCTCCTTATTAACCACTAATTGGAAGAAAGAGCGGGAGGGAAAATGAGAGCAAATGATAAGGGGACAGTGGAATAATAAGGTAGAGCGAGACGATGAGACACACAGAGAGAGCGTTAATGTGTATTAATCAGTGGTCCGGCTAATAGTGATTTGTATTTTTAGAGCCAATTTAATGAGCCTCTAATGAGGAATTAGCTTATTGATGTCTCTCACGCTTACTCTCTCTCTCTGTCTCTCTCTCTGCACACACATGCAAAATGTACAGTTTTGAATTGTCATGTTTGCTTCAACCCGCGGGAACATGCAAAAAAAGGAATGTAAATTGCAGCAGGCATGCCTGTAAATTTGAAATTGGCTTAAATATAGGACTTCATGTTAACTTCCAGAAGGCACTCCAACAACTTGAGTGGGCTCATTGCTGCTCAAATTGATAGCAAGCAAGATGTGGGTGTCGCTGTTTTCTGTTAAATGTACATTTTTTCGGTACCTATTTTGTTTTCAAATTGTTTATCGAACACAAAGTCGGTAGGTTGTTATGAGCCGGTACAAGATTAAGATTGTAAAATCCTTAAAATGCGATTACATTTATATGTGATGGAGGAAAAAAATCCTTTCGCTACTGGCAAAAAGGAACTCAAGTTAAACCGATCGTGGCAATTGATTGCCTGAAGTGGGTTGAGAGAGGTCCAAGATGACAATGTGATATAGTATGACAGTGCTGGATCTCTGTACATTTCACTCCGTCTAGCGAGTGCCGGTGGATGGCATCAGACGAGTGACAGGCCACCGGTGAACATCTCTATTGCCGTCCGCTCTCTGTGGCTTCTTGATCCAATGCGGCAGCACTGACTTTGACAGACAGCAGTCAGAAAATGTCAAAGTCTGGATTTGGCATTTGCTGCCCGGAGTACGAGCTGGATTACATCACAATTTTTGGAGGATCACAGCTGCTGACGGCAGATAAACGAGAGTGTGAGTAAGGAGGGAGAGAGGAGGAAAGAGATACAGCAAAGGTTCCTGGTGAGACCCGAACAAGGTGGGGGTAAGGTAGGTAGACGTCCTGATGGATCCATCATCATTTTGACCTGACTCAAAGATTAATATAAAAAGACTGTATCTCAAAGAAACCAGAAATCCCCGATGCCCAAACAGGACGTGAACAGGCCAAAATAGAGACAGGCTTTGTCAATTTGTCAAAATACCAGTTCTTTCCCCCCTCGTTTGGAGTTTGCTTGGATGCACTCAGGAAGAAACCTGATCTAGGCTGATGATAATATGGACTTTTTGGGTATCAGTTCCAGAACCAAGCGGACCTGTGAAAACCGCTTGACTTCATTAATGTTGTAAAAAAAAAAGAACATAATTGACGGGTATAAGCTCCGCACCCACCGTGAATCAGTGGACATGATGGTTTTCAGATATTTCAGTGTTCAAATAGACCTGCAGATATTCCCCCATGATGTGGCCTGCAAGCAGGATCACGTTACCGCAAATACCCAAGGACGGTGCCATCTTTCCCCCCTGACTTCCACTATACCTCTCTGCAATCTGTAAGTCACTATCAAAGATCATCGAGCCATGCATCTCAATGAGGGCTTGATTGATTGGTCGGAGCGAGGCACGGGCAGGGTTCGATCTTGGCCCCCGGGTCCTGAGAAGGGGAAAACACTGTCGGCAGGGACACAGTCGCATAGCTACCCAGTCCACTCTCCATCAGTGAGATGATTGCACACATACATGCGGAGCCACGCCCGCACACGATGGAACCGCTGTGATCCCTAATGGAGAAGATGAGAGAGAGAGAAAGAACGAGAGGAATTGTGGGTGTGTGTGCTGATTGACTTGTGGTCAGAGAGGTTATGTCCATTGATCTGTAGGGCAGAAGAGAAGGAATTTGGCCTGAGGTGCTTCAGAATGAGTTTATTTGAGGTTCAGGATATCTGTCCATTCCCACCAGGAGCTTTTTTATCACCTGACTCCCCAGGACTTACAACTGCCGTCTCCCGTCGTCCACATAATGCACAGAGCACCACAGGGGCCAAAGGCCAATCAATGTTCTACAAGAGGTTGATACAGATCTTATTAGTCAATGAATGATCATTAGTGGTCTAACGAGGCATTGATTTGTGGACGGGCCAAAGGTTGCGGTGGTTGTGGTGAGTGTCTTTAATACATTAAACACAATTGATTGCCGAGTAGGAAGGATATTTTTGAAGGATGCTGGAATTAGATTGGACTGTGGGAGATTTGAGGTCAAGCCAGGAGAGAGAGTGAGTGTGTCTTCATCGGCTGAGGAATGTGGTTAGGATTGAACATGGATCCAAGCGGCACATTTGTATTTTGTGTATTACCGGTGTAATAATAAAAAACAGATATCTAGAAGTCAAAAGGAACTAAACTCGCTGTTTCAAAGGTTGGCGCAGCAGCCTTTGAAAGCTGAGGAAATGACTCTGCTCATAGCAGATGTGTTACAACAGGGCCTATTATGTTGCTCATTAAATACCCAACCTCTCAATAGGCCATTATTTCCCCAATAAAAAAACAAACGGCGGCCTGCATACTTTCCCCTCTCCCCCCTCCGCCTCAGAGGTTGGTTCTACCTCACAGACGGCAAAAAAGCCTGACTAATATCCTGCATGTGATGCTTTTAAATAGGAAGCAGGCCGCGGGACAGGGTGGGGTACAGGTGTGGCAGGAGCCAATGGCTTTTATAGCCCTCCATCTCCTCTGAAAGTGTGCCAAGGACCTGCTTATACAACCCACCATTACAGTGTTAGCCGCCAAGCGTTAACTTTTCTCCCCCCCCCCCACCAATCGCTACACGCCTACTGGTTATATGGAGTTTGTGCTTGTTATGCCTTTATAGAAGGATTTCTGATGTGCTTAGAGAATTGTTTGATGATTGGGATAATGACGCCAGTTGGAGTGAGTTGTCTCAGCACTTTGTTGCCAGTGAAAAACAGACCCGGCCGACTCAAAGCCAGCACCACGTCCTCCGCAAGCCACCCTGAATGCTCGCTTGCACATCCCCTGCCATTCAAAGCCGTCCAATCCTCCTCGCGTCAATCAGAATTATACCACGTCCACAGGTTTGTCACCGCGGGGACGTTCGTCACCACGTCTCCCCTGCAGAACAGCCTTTTCATGCCCCGGCATAATGTCAGCCGGTGACATCCAGGCCTGATGTGATGTGGCATTCACTAAAGGTCACGTTAGGCATCTCCGCTCCGTCTGCATCAGCAGAACTGGCAGCCGTCATATGGGCGCTGGAATCGGCCATTACCCGGGCCCTCGGGGGGACTCCAAGCTTCAAGGATTTGTCAGCGGCATTCTGATCTCTGTGTTGCAGCGGCAAGCAACCAACGCAGGACAGTCACGGTCCACGCCTCGATGCAGAACAACGGCAGCTGGATTTGACAATCAATCACGACACAACGGGGGACAAGGACGATATCTTGTTTATTTACAGAACTTCACTATCTCGAGAAGCACGCGATGGCGGAGCCACGGCACAGACATATCGCAGCTCTCTGATGGGTTTTTCTCCCTAAGGGTGTGTTCTCTTCAAATCCACAGGAACATAAGAGATTGTATTCAGGCGCGTTTTGGGTTTGCTGATTGGGATTTTCCACTTGTACATGAAGCACCATTGTATTTGACAGTTTCCTTGTTGTTGTGTGAAGTGACCACGAAATAGCGATACAAATGTAATCAAGCCTTTCATCACAAAGTTCTTAAATTTAGCCCAAAGATGCATCCTCCTAAGCGGGAACATCGAGTGAAGCAAAGAGATGACGAAAAGGCAAAACATCCAGCGAGAGAAAGCCCTGTGCCGGGGGAGACACAAAGACGGCAAAATGAACCCTTCAAAGACACAGGGAATCCATTTGGAGACGAGCCAGTCAGACTCAGCACATCCCGGCCAGGGAGGGCCAACCCATCCGCGCCAGTTGCCGTAGTGAGAGAACAGTTAACAAGCCCCACAGGCAGGTTTTACAGCCCCCTGTTGTGTGTCTGAGACCCCCCAGGCTGAAGAGGGGCTGAGGCTGACTGATACTGACAGGGTTTATGTGGGCAGGGGCGGAGGGCAGCGCAGGGAGGGGGGGGGGTGGAGACGTGTAAAAAAGCTGGTCATGAACCGACAACTGTCACTTATGAGAGCGCTGCACAATCCCAGAGTCAGGCTTCAGCAACAGCATGTACACACACACACACACACATCCATATGTCCAAACAGGCCCACTCATAATTAAATCTGATGTTTTTGCGGGACAGAGGTGAAGAGCGGGGGGAATGGCTGTAGTCGGAGGAAAGGGGGGCTTATCCAAAAAGTGGACCAATAAAACACCTGAAAATCAAATCCCATTGCTCTTATCGCGGCGCCATTCAGAGACGTTATCGGTCCAGGTAATGTGGTTATAAATTCAATTTCAGCCCAGAGATTTCATTGTTTACTGATGCCTGCATGTTCCGGGCGGCAGAGCGCCGAAAGCCCGGGAACGTTCGATGCGTGTCGGGAAAAGTCATTTAGACTTCCGCGAGGGGATGCAAAAAAGCCGAGAGAGAGAGAGAGAGAGAGAGAGAGAGAGACAGCGAGAGAGAGAGGGGTGATACCAGGAGAGCTGTCGCTCTTCCAAGGACACCTGACTCCACTTTCCATTTACCACCCCATGTTTTATTTAGAGGCCATTTTGTCCTTTTTGGTTCCTCATCGTGGGGGCTCATAGCTCAACTGGGGACGGCACCTGGCGACACTTTGGAGCGGCGCTGGGAAAAAGTGTTGGCCTGGTGTTCGGATGATAAGGTCCTCAAGGAACTTCAGTCGGTCACGCTGAGGGGAAACCGAGAAACTGTCCAAAAGACTAATCTGTTCGTAATGTTCTGTATTAAAACGTGTTAAATTGTGATTGCCACCTCTGTCATTTGTTTTCCATTGACTGTGCAGTGATTAGGTGCATCTTGCCTACTAGCTCTCTACATGTGATTGATGGCTTGGAGTAGTAAATCACCTCATCTAGTAGGTAAAATCTTGATATAGTAGAGCTCCTCATGCTCCCAGCTGCCTGCTTATGGCAGTAATCCATCAGTGGGGCCCAATGGGGCGAGTGGCCCTCCTGGGTAATGTTCCCATTGACAGCCTATGATGTCAACACACTGACAGCAGAGGGCTATAGCAGCCTGTCTGTGTGTATATATGTGGATGTAACCTTGTTTCACTCTCGCTGTATGTCGACAGAACACACAAACCACCATTGTGGCAAAACTGTGATACACTTTTTCTTTTTACTTGTTTCTTTAAACTCTCTCGCTCTCCTTTTGTTTTCCAGGCAAAGTGAAGGGTCTCTATGACGCTCAGGCCCCGGTCTGTCCGGTCTGCCAGGCCATTCTGCGACCAGGGGAGCTGCAGGAACACATGGAGCAGGAGTTGACCGAACTCGCCCAGACACACATCAGGTATCCCCATCCCATCTCCCTCCGTTCATTTTACAATTTACTCATTCGTCTTTGATCGTTTTCATTCGACTTTGTGTGTTTTTATCTTCAGATCGCATCTTTATCTGAGAATAAAGTCTTCACATCCCACCCCAAATCATCTTTTCTTTTTCTTCTCACCTTCAGTTATCCATTTGTCATTTTGTCCTGGGCTTTCTATTTCTGCTCAGCTTTCAGGTGATAATAAACGGTGACAGATTTTGTAGCCAGAGGTGCCCCCCCCCCCCCCCCCCCCGACACACACACACACACACACACACACACACACACACACACACACACACACACACACACACACACACTATTCCCTCTAGTTTCCCTAGGTGGTGTCTCCTGTCTCCTCTGTCACCGGCGTGCAGTGTTTACAAGCTGCCTCATTGTTCCCTACATATTTCATATTACAGCCTCTGGCCTCGAGGCGACCAATCACACAGCGGGTGGATAATGTCCTTCTAATGGCTGCTTTGAGCCCTAAGCACACTCACAGTCTCGAACATACACACAGGGACCAGAAGTGCACACACACACAGACACACACACAGACACACATTACCTGCTGCTTAGACCTAAAGAATGATTCCTCCAATAAAGACATTACACTCCAAATCTGCTTAACGACCGCTTCGTGGACAGTAATGGTTTCAAATTGAAGTTGGCCCACGGGGACACTGTATGTGTGTGTGTGTGTGTGTGTGTGTGTGTGTGTGCACGTGTACAGTACGTGCGATAGACACAAAGTGAGAAAGAGTAAAATGAGGTTATACACGGACTCAGACACAAATTCTGACCGGATGAAAGCAGACGGAATTCACGAGATGAAATTTAAAAGATAATATTGTGTTTGTAAATTTAATGGGAACAGAGTGGAGACGACTTGTGTTCGTTACTCGTGTGCGTCTCGTGGGCATTCGGATCATTTTTCCCCCTTTTTCTCCGCAGTGCCGCTCCAGTGCAGCAGCACAACCAGCTAACCAGGACGCCGAAGGTAAGCGGTTGATACGCTGAGTTTAGTGACAACGCAGTAGCTGCGGCGGTTTCTCTGACAGTTCTTTCTCCGTTAGTCTCTGACGCTCTCGCTTCACATCAAGCGCGAAGGAGGTTCTCCAACATCGCCCGCTCGAGGATCCGAGGATGCCCACTCCGACCGATACCAGGTGAGCTGATGATAACTCATCCACCATCGATGTACTGGAGTTTTACAGAGCGACGGTACTTCACCTTCCTGTTCTCACTAGCGCTCAGTAAAGCTTTCCTCAAAGTGTACAGAGACTTAATAAGAATTTATGTGAATTTATATCAGTTTTACACTTGTTTTATACGTCACTTTCAAACGTGTGTGCAAGTAAAATTCATTAAGTCAGTTTTATTTAAATAACTATACTGTATATATGAAAAACACAAAAAGTGTAAAGTAAAACGGCTGAATTTCTCGGCTGAAAATCTCTAATAAAGGTGACTCTAGAAATAAAGATATCATGTGCGTTAATACCAAGCCGCTCTCTAGTCTGCTGCTGTTCATTTATTCCAGTAGAAATGTGAGTGAAAGAGCTTATTGAAATCCTACTTGAGAAAAATAACATTCTGATCTCCTTCCTGGCTGTTGCAGACGTTTCTCCGCATCCGGGCCAACAGACACACGAGACTAAATGGTACGTTGACGTTGAAGTCGTGTTTCCAAGCTGCTGTCGCTGAGAAAAGACTCAGAACCTCTGTCACGTCTGCTGTTTTCCAAAGGGCTGAATAAAGAAAAGTTTTTCCCAAAACATTATTCTTTCTTTTGGTCACACGGATGCGACCAGTTATGTGTCCCCTCCCCCCCCCATACCTCCTCCCAGTCCTGTCACCACACCAGTGGTTTAGATATCACTCTTTTCTCCCCCACCATCGCACCCGGCCTAGCGCCCACACGAGCAGAGGAGCTATTAACCTCTCAACTTTGACCTCTTGATGTGTTAACAGTCGATGACCTCTGCTGGTGCAGGTGCTACGTCAAATCTGCCCCGTTACGCCCCCACAGCGCAGGAGCCCACCTAGACTGCACACAAGCTGGTAAGACACCCCGAGAACCACTTGCTTCATCCTCAGCAGCTCATGACTTTTGCTTCCAGGCCCCTAAATGTAAAAAAAAGAGAAAAGCACTTTCTACTAAAGCGGTTATATAAGACACGCGTGTTTTTAATCACTGGTTGATAGATGCTTTACTAATTGACGCAGTCAAATTAGATTTGTATGTCATTGTTACCATAATATATCTAGTGATGATATGGAAGTCCAGTCCATGGAATCTTTGCTGCTTCTTATTATTGGCTACAAGCAATTCTATGAAAACACATGTTTTAATCAAGAAAGCAACTATTAACAATGAAAAGAAGATTAAATAACAATAATAAAATATTCAACCAAAGTGGGACCAAAAAGAAGAATTAAACAATACTTTAATAGCTAAACAACGCTGAAATAACTATTTAAAAAAGCGATTAAGACACGTAGACTCGCAGAGCCTCCTGACACCAGACGTCTTACTACGGGTATTATTAACACTGAGATTCTCCAGCTAGTAGCTGACTCCTCACACTGCCAGTGCTGTCGAGGTCTGTTAGCCTTTATTGGGCCTTATAACAGGACAGCATAATGAGCTTCTAAATACATGTCAGGGGAGGAAGAAGAAGAAGAAGAAGGGAGGAGGGTCACTCTGTTGATTAATCAACCTTTCTCTCCCTCTCTCTTCTCCTCTCTCTGTTTGATGAGCTCTTCCTCATCTATGACCATCTCTTTAACCCTCATTATGTTTGCTGCGATGGCGGCACTCGGGTCACAGTCCCTCCTCGGGGGGGGGAGGGGGGAGGGCCACTGTCATCCAGCGGGAATTAGAGAGCCCCTAAAACTTAATGTCCCCATCTGCGATCTGCAGTCAGTCGGGTCACAGTGGGAGAGGAGGTGCAGTTGGTGTTCTGCCATGTTAACTTTTATATCAGAGAGGGGAGTGAGGGGAGGAGGGCCGGGGGACCGGATGGGGGGACGGGAGGAACGTTTTGCATCCACAGCCGAAAAAGTCCTGCTGTCGTTGAATATATAAAGCCTGCACCTGTGCTTTCGTGTAATTGTACTTCAGGGTTTGTGAATTTGGTGGATTTCTTCTGTGATTTTGTTACAAGGCCATTCAAATTCAAACGGTACTTTATTTAAGAAAATATTTTTAAAAATAAATAATTTGATATTTATCTATAATGTTGTTGTTGTCAGATCATCCACATCATGTTCCAAATATTCATTTAAACTGGTATTGTGTTATTTAACGAATTTAAAGAATAGTGGGGATTTTTGCAATATTTTTCACATGCAACAAATGCTCCTGACACTGTTGGTGTTTAGGCCTGGTCCCTTTTTTAAAACCAAAATCTATATTATTGAAAAAATGTTTTTAACTCCAGTCGTTTACCACTGGATGGGAATCACTAGTCTACATTGTCACGGTGGGAAATTTACTAATCAACTAAGTGGTTTTGAAATTTTGAAAAGAAGATAATATTTTTTTCACAATTTTCACATTCAAATTTTTGGTAAATAAAAACCTGAATGAAAACATTACTGAAAATGAAAAAATGATCATTTTGAAAACATTTGGATTTTAAGGCAAATTGTTATAATTGAGGATGAAGGGACCAGCTAAAGCCAATGTGGCCCGACGTTAAAGTACCTTTATCACCATCCCAACCTTTTCTTTCTCTGTTCCCAGTCAGGATCGGGAAGCTGAAGAGGAGGAAACAAGAAAGCGGACAGGTGTGTGTGTTTCTTTCTTTCCCCCTATTGTTCACGTAGCATCAGTGTCCCTCTCGGCTCGCTGTGTATCCGCAGTTCAAAGCTACGCAAACACAGAAGCAGATACGTAGCTCGAGGCCGCGGGAGGCATATGGACAGATTCACCGAGACAGTGATATCGTGCACTTAATGCTGAAGCCTGTGTGTGTGCGTTTTAGGAGGGTTCAGCGGACTCTGTGGCGTTCCAGGACGAGTGGAATGACAGGAGAAGGGTGCAGACGTCGTCCGCAGTCGGGGGGTTTAAAGGTAAGCCTGTGTGTCTGTGTGCGCGTGCCGTCGAGGTACCCATGTGTGACATCTCACTCGGTGGAGGGTGAATAATGTGACTGAGTGACAGTTGAAGAACCACTGAACTTTTCAGCCCGGATTAAAAGCGGAGCAGGATGCCTTGAAGGTCAGAAGCAGCCGGGTTCCCTTTACACAGAAAGGGAATCTCTGACCTGCAGAACTTGTTCCACGCGGACTGACCGAAAAACAAGCGAGAGGGGAACATGACATTTGTGATTCCTAAATTCTACTTGACCGAAATCAGAAGCCCTCCCCCCCCCACCTCCCCACCGTCACAGCTGTTGAGACGTTTGTTCCATTGGGGTCGTGTGCTCCTCAGGTGCAGTGCTGCTGAGCGCCACGTCTAAAGAATGCCGAGACAGCGACGCAGACCTGGACGTTGATGGAGACGACACTCTGGAGTACGGCAGGGCGCAGTATCCTTTCGCTCAGTGGGGGTTGCACATTTGCACGTTTGCCTTTCTACTAAGTCACATGTCGGTGTGAAGGGCGATGCTGTTTCCTTTAAACTTCGGAAATTAATGGATTCTGGTTTTCTTGCAAACTCCGGAAGCTTTTAGTCAAACATTTACTATTTGTTAAGCCCCTGTGAGCTACATGAATGTTTGTTACCCTCGTGTTGTTCCATGTTTCCTGATGCGTGGTCTCAGATACACAGAGACAGATGTGATCCCGTGCTCAGCAGAAAACTCCAAGGAGACAAAGTACGTGTCTCGTGCACAGTGGATGCTCAAATAAAAATCACCATGTCGTACATTTCCTCGTCGTCTTTATTTGGTTGTAACGTGTTGGTTCTGTTGTGCTTTTCCAGCAACAGTGTGTTACCTGACTCCAGAGTGAGCCTTGAGTTTTCCAAATGGTCAAATGATGGTGAGTTGAGAAAACTTTAAATTACGGAATAAATGGATTAAATAAGGAAAAGATAAGCAAGATGTGAGCTAGATGCCTCTCTGTTGTTCATTTCTTTTGTTTGTATGTTCGTTTACACAGCGAGTCCTTCTACCAGCGGTGGGGACAAAGGGGACGGCAGCATAGCTGGTCTCCCCAAAACCTGCAAGAACTCTGTGATAGAAACGTAAGTTTCTCTCTCAGACTTTACAAAACCCAGCAAACATGTTCATGTGACATCTCTCGGCAGCAGCTTCACGTCCAATAATCTCAATTTTATTTTTGTTAAACCCTTTTTTTAAACAGGCCAGTCATTAAGAAAGTAATTCATATTTAAAATGTTGGTCCGACTTGGAGAAAAGGCGAAGGGCCTGAACGAGTCAACAGAGAATAAAGACTCGTTGAATAAGGTTCTCCCACACAGTTCTCTGTTTAAGTAAAAAAGCACTCTATGTCATTCACTTTGGATGTCTGCTACACGGTCAGCACAAACTGCTCAAGCTGAAGATTGAATTGTGGTGTAAACTTTGGATCTGAAACTAGGTGGTAAGTAAGGAAGTTTGCTCACAAAAGCAGGTGTAGATCAGCCAATCAGAGCGGAGGAAGGAGCCTTATTCTCTTAGTGTAAAGTGTATTTTGGGGGCTCAGTTCAGACTACCTGCTCCCACCAACCTGATACATATGAATAAAATATCAATTTGATGATATCATCAATCAAGGTCATAGCAGGCGTGTACGCACATTTCATCACACTTAATGCATCGCAGCCTGTCTGCCTCGCTGTACAGTATGTCTGCTCGTCTAGTCTGTCCTGTGTTTGTATGTGCGTCTCTGTGTGCGTCTGACTCTGTGAGGACCCTGACACCTCATCCCCCCTCTTTCACCTCACGCACGCACACACACACACACACCCGTGGCCTATGATAAATGAGACAGTGAATGCAGGCAATGTGATTGCTGTTAAATTTCATGCTCAGTGTCCATGTTGGCCAGCGAATAATTTAATCTGTCTTCGATTTATAAATGACTCTCCAGTGTATGCCTAACTCACGCACACCCTCCCATCTCCCCTCCTGTTATCGTCCATCTGTATGTTTGTGTGTGTGTGTGTGTGTGTGTGTGTGTGTGTGTGTGCATGCAGACTCTCAGAGGATTCCACACTGACAACTCTGGATGCACTTAAAGCACGGATACGGGATTTGGAGAAACAGTTGTCTAAAGGAGACAGATTTAAATGCCTCATCTGCATGGTGAGTACGAAGCCGAATGAAATCAGCAGAGCAGACACACAAAATAGAGATCACAGCGCAGCGATGCGGAAACGGCTGCTATTGCTGTAGGGACCAATAAGTCAATCAAATCGGTCACGCTCTTTTAATGGAATTTACTGTAATTGTTGTGATGATTTTATTATATGGTATCATATGACACATGTTGGTATGTATTGTGCTTTTTTATTTTTGTAAATATATGTCATGTCTAATAATATGTATTTGTTTTTGGAGTGTCAAGTGAATCAGTTTGGCAGGATATTTTCATGCATTTTGTATTGACAATTCTGTATTGCGCTGATAATGATTGAATTTTTTCAAAATATTTTTACTTCAGTGCTCTAACAATGAGTCAAGTGATCAAGTAGTTAATCAGTCGATTCATTTATTGAGCAAAAATGCCAGATGGTTGCTCATCCAATTGTTTTGGGCCGTTGAGGGAACAAAGAAGCTGTATTGCTGGTCTCTGAGGATTTAGGGAAAATATCATTCACAGTTTAATTCATAACTTCTTAAGCAAATGATTGGCCAATAAATAGAAAAAGGGGTTTCATCTTTATTTGAGCTTATGAAGATGGTTGATTAAACAGTATACATTTTACCATGCATTAAAACAGAAAATATATGATGCAATTTATCACTAAACACCACAGCTTGACCTTTTCCTTTTGTGAGAAGGGCTTCAATAAAAGCTGATTTACCTGAAGCATCATGTGGACATCTAGTGGCCGCCTTGTGTACTGCAAGTAAGGAATCACCCCTGTGTTTTCTGTCTGCAGGACACCTACACAACCCCTCTCACCTCCATTCAGTGCTGGCATGTTCACTGTGAAGAGTGTTGGCTTCGAACCCTGGTAACGCATCACATTTGTATCAATTCACGTACACAGGGAGTTAAAATAATCAGAGTTCAGACTTTATTGTGTGTTTTTTCCTTATTTTTGCTTTAGGGAGCAAAGAAGTTGTGTCCTCAGTGCAACACCATCACCTCGCCTGGAGACCTGAGGAGGGTCTACCTGTGACGCAGCCACCCACACGATGACAAGAGGGGCTTCTTCTGTTGGAACCAGTCCGGGGTGGATTTGTGTGGCAGCTGGCCTGTCACAGACTCCCGTTCTTCATCCTCCTCCTTCTCCTCACCTCACCTCTCCTACAACTTCCTGCAGTGTAATCCTAACAACCACTAACACCTGACAATTTGAAGAGCAGCAGGTGTGACCTTTGACCTTCTTGTACAGCCTGTACGATATCCGTGTTCCTGCTGCAACATCAAAGATAAAAAAGCATTTTAAATCCAACTGAGAGCTCAGGCACTGGAAAAGAAAAAAAAGCAACACTTTGGGACAATATTTATCGATTTTATAATATTTTTTTCCTAAAAAAAATAGTTGAATCACATGCAAAGCACATGTACATATTTTTTGTGTATGTTTGGATTGATGTGTGTGTTGATGTTGACTAGCAACCCGACTATATTTACTGTACACAGTTTGTCTTTAGTTGGATCATTTATTGTTTGTTTACCTCCTGTAGGTTGAAAACATTCACAATCATCTTATTATTGACGTGTTTCTTTGTGTAGGGTCATTCAATCTAATTTGATCAATGTTACTACAATAAAGCGTGTGTCTAAAAAGTTGTCGTTTAACACCTTATTTGTGGGTCAGCTCGGATACATCCTGTTGAGTTTGTGGATTGAAGGCGTGAACAGACGGAGGGCACCTCGCGTTGTCTCGGCCCGACGGCAGCTTCGTTGGGATGACTCCTACGTTGGGAAGTCACCCTTTAAGAAGTGGGTCGGTGCGGGATTAGTCGGGCAGAGCCCGTCACAGCTCACCTGGAGTCGATGTAGACTAAACCCTGCTATTCTGAGCTTTTAGTGCGTGCGACAGAAGACCACAAGGCCCGAACGCCCCAAAAATCCTCAGTTCCTCACGCTTAATAGTAGGACGATGTCATTTGTCAGATGTCAGGTGTTTTACAGTTTTTTCATTCTACACCCATCATAGTGGGAGAAGTCGAATAGAGTAGATGCTTCTCTCATGCCCTGTGACTCTGGTGGCACTCGGCCGCTGCCCGATGTGAACATGTTCAACTTAACTTCTTTAGAGTGTGAACAGCAACCTTGCTGAAAGTGCTCGACAAATAAAAGTAAAAAAAAAAAAGCTTCCTCGAGACCAACGTTGTCTGAGTTTTGTCTGACTTTTACATTCATTCAATTACATGTACGGTTACATACACACGTCTTTTCATGAACACTCTTGTGCTTTAAAACAAAGACAAATTCACAAATAAATGTGAGTTAAATGAAAACCTTTGACCTTGCCCACACGGTCTTGTGACCTGCTCCTACGTGGACGGTGCGGATAAAACAAGCCAGCATGCACACATTTGATTGGTCGTGGAGCTGAAGGGAGGTGAAGGTAATTGAGAGTGACACTGAGCTGCTTCGGTGAGTCAGACTAACGCACACACACACACGCTCATTGTAGTTCATCAGGGAGCCGGGCTGAAGACACATCTGCTGTTGAACCTTTGTATGACAGAGTGAAAGGAAAAGGTAAGGAACTACATGCAGGTCAATGAATAAGGCGATTATCTGCAATATAATTATAAAGCATTGTTTAGAGCAAACACAGTCTGTTATACTGCAAGTTCATAGTATATGTTCAGTATTTGTTTGCTACTTTGATATTCTAAATGCTCTGAAATTGTGTGCATACAAAAAATGGAGGAAATCCTGCATTAAGCAACAGTTTATGGGAGCTGTGTTTAAGACTTCAAGCTTTAGAAAGTTATTGGTCTTAATGATCTTTCACTGTTCTTGTCTATAAACCGTTGGTGAATTATTTACAGTGACAAGAAGGGAACGGTTGTTTCATTTTGACTGTTACAGACTTTGACTGTATTATGAAGCAATTGCTTCACTGAGGATTCTAAAGGAATTGATTAAGCAGTTGTCCTGAAATATCGCCCTCTCTTCAACACAGCCTGTAACCGGGTCACCTGTCCTGGACCCTTTGTGTTGCCTCGCCCAGATCCAATTAATCCTTCTGGCTGAACTGCCATGACTTCATTAATAGCCACTCTTAACATTATAATCAGGGCCTCCGGCTGTCCAACCGGTCAGCAATTAGGACTTGGACGTGTTGAAATATTTCCAGAATGTTCCTCCCAGACAGTTTAGTGTCTAAGAGCTTGAACGATTAACCTCACTGTGCCTCCGTTGACAGAGTATTTGCTGAGCTTGATTACTTACAGTAGAATTGGTCAAAAATCATTAACTGGAAACCATTTCTGCAGAAAATGATTCACTCTAAAAAAGTCCTGTACTTTCTCTTGTAGAAACGGCCGCTAAACCCTTTCTGCGAGATTTACACTGGCTCAACGCATTTAATCTGGTCTTGGCATAACAGCTGAGCTTCCCGCGTCCCCGTCTTCACCCCATCTGTCCCTCCGTCTGAGAGCAATGCCGGGACCGAGGCCCGTGGTGCTGAGCGGCCCCTCCGGAGCAGGGAAGAGTACTCTGATGAAGAGGCTGATGAGGGATCACGAGGGCATCTTCGGATTCAGCGTTTCTCGTACGTTTGCGTGCTGACTGGCTACCCGGCTTCAGTCGGAGTATCCTGTCCGGACAGGAAGTGGCAGGAGTGTCGAAAGAAGCTTAAATTCATGTTGAATCAGTGCATATTTTAATGCTGAGACTTTGGGGCATTTGCTATTTGATATCTATTAAAAGCTAAATAACGATGATTCGTTAGCTTATTTCTGGGTGGGTTTTAATGATGTAATTCTCTCCTCACAGACACAACAAGAAATCCTCGACCAGGAGAAGAAGATGGCAAAGGTACAGTCAGTGCAACAAGTGGCCGGTTGATGTTTTCAGCAGCCCAACTGGACAATAGGACCATCATGCTCAATGACTCACCATACGAGCCTTGGGCCTCAATTTTAAATCATAGAATTTTGATAAAAGAGTATTTTTCTGTACCATTGTTTCCCAGCCTCCCCCACCTGCATCCTTCTAAAATAACACTTCTTACTCCCAAGTGAACTGCACAAATGGCTTTGTCCCCCCCCCCCCCCTGTATAGCTCACTTGGTATGAAGAGATAAACCTCTTTCTGTCCCTTTTTTGCTTTCTCCATAGGGCTGAACAAGCTCCCAATGCTTCTGGGGGCTATTTTACTGCCAATAGCGCCCTTCTCCGTTGAAGTCTTAGAAAAACCAACCTCTATTTCGTGTCCAAACGAATCAGAAGGTGACCTCAGAGTGATTCCTGATCACAGTTTTTAAAGCAGAGGGGTTACTTTCATCATCCTGGCACCCTGCCGTTGGACTTTTACAGGAAATGGTCTTGTGACAAACAAAAAGAGAATAGACAAAGAAAAAAAAAAGAACCGCTAAATGATCGAAGGAATCTGGATCAGACAGTTTTACACTTTGGAGTAAAAAGCCCTCTTGAAAATAGCCCCCTGTGATGCCTCGGTAGTTATTCCCATTTCCAGTCCCATGAGATTTGGTGTGTGTAATTTCCCACTGTGGCTGGTGGAGCGTTGATGATTTGCAAGCAACCATTAGCATCACGGCAGAAAGATTCCTAACGTTGACTTATTTTGCTGGGAGGAGGATCGGTGTGAGCTTCAAACACCGCTGCCATGTGCATTTAATCGTTGTGTTGGAATCCTCGAGATGAGCTTTAATTTTTAATTTTTAATGACAATATCAGATGTTGATTAGAATCTTTATTCATCCAGAACACGACAATGGATTTTGCTTTCTTTGGGTCAAACTGTGGTTTTGATCTTGCATGGATATATTTCATGCAGATTTTAAAAGTACTGTCTGCCATGTTTTCAGGCTTTATTTATTTGTCACTTGCTATTATGTGCAGCATTTTTCCTTCAGATTGTTACCGTACTCTAGTCGGACGGATTCCTTTATGTTCTCATGCTAAAGATTGTGTGCTATCACAGTTTCCATCAGTGTAAGAAGTAGTAACGTGTTTGTTTCGAAAACTCTGCAGTTTTAGATCCCCAGATGTTTTGATTTTGTGAAGATTTAGGCCTAAGGATCAGGTGTGGACAATAAAATGTGCTCCGCTACAGTTTTTACAATTTTTTTTCCAGCCTATTGTATTAGATAATGACTGTATACTACATACTCAAGAGTCTGAAAGCCGGCTTAGAGTAATCAGTTAATAAAAATGATTAATTGTAAACCAGTTGAGCCTTTGCGCTGCGACATTCTGACATTCTGTCATCACTGAGATGAAACTTGACGCATCTTTTACTAAAAACTGGGAGTGAGCCTTCATTTTATGTGCATCACCTCTCTTCAATTATTGATTTTCATTGTGCAAGATTTTCAATATTACTAATGCATCCTCCAGACTACCACTTCTCAACGAGAGAGGTCATGCAGGAGGGAATTGACAACGGAGACTTCATTGAAAACGCGGTGTTTTCAGGAAACATGTATGGAACGAGGTACATGTTGTTCGCATCCCTGCATGAATCCCACTACATGTTTCACCGTAACATCAAGAGAAACCTCAGAAAAATGTTTTGTGAAGAAGCTTTCATTTTGAAGACCAACGGGTTGCTGTTTTCAATAAGCATTCACTGTGCTGTTTTAGGGAGCTTCTCACCTGCAAAGAAAGGTCATCATCTGTTATTTAATATTATCAAAAATACAGTATCAGTGTCAGGGACATTGAACTTAATGAAATAGAAACTGAGACTGTCGTGTTACATTCAGGCTTTGCCACAGGGATCAAGAGGATATGTAGCAGCCACGTAGCAGATGGCGGATCTTCAACCCCCCCCCCCCCCTTCGTAGCTTAAAAAGAGCCGCGTTTAATCTCTGTCTCTTACTCTGAAGTTGACGCACACTCACGACGCCGATCTGAGCCGCTCGGGTCGACGCAGCAATCGTCTTACTATGTGTGACGGGCACAAAATGACACGATTACACGCAGAATCTATGATGAGCTGTGTAATCCTATCATTCATTTTATGTGATTTAAACACGTGTCTATGCATTGATTCATTAGTAAAGCTGCCATAGAAGATGTGCTGGCCATGAACAAAATCTGCATCTTAGATGTGGACATCCAGGGGGTGAAGAGGATTAAAGAGACTGACCTGAACCCCATCTACATCTCCATCCAGCCTCCATCGATGGAGATCCTGGTAAACATACAACTTTATATATTACATTAATGTAATGTGTGGGCCGTGATATAGATGCTCAACATATTTCTTTTACTTTATACTTTGATCATCATAAATTCATATCAAGACTCCAAGTGAGATATAAGTTGATCTGAGAAAAGAATGTGTGCGTGCAGCAGCTCTCGGTAGAAACGTGAACATCTTCTTTGTTTTTCTAAGGAAACCCGTCTGAGAGACAGACAGACGGAAACGGAGGAGAGCTTGCAGAAACGCCTCGAGGCGGCACGCATCGACATGGAGCTCAGTAAGGTTCCATCAGCTGTTCTATTCATATGATGCTGAAACAAAGACAACCATTGCAGTTGATCCAACTCTCCTCGCTAGGTAACGAGCCGGGGGTGTTCGATGCTGTCATCATCAATGATGACTTAGAGAGGGCTTACGAGGAGCTGAAAGATATGCTCAATGATGTGAGTAAAACCCTAAATGATGCTTTCTCGTACCATTTGTATGACGCTGTGGAAGAGACCGTTGGTTGAACGCACAAAATCTATATTAATCTCTCTTCAAACAGGAAATCCAGAAAATTCAGGAAAAATCATAAGGAGGAAGCTGAACCCAGTCTTTCATCTGCTGGACAGAAGGACCAAAACACGTTATTCTGGCCTGAATGACTCCGTCTTCACTGAGTGAAACACACTTTCATCTTGGAATACATTTGTTTTTGCTTTCACCCTTTATGTCATATGGTGGGAGGGTGCTCAGTACAGTTTCAAGCTCACTGATCCTTAGATTATGTTAGATTTAGTCCAAAAAAGTGGTGATATTTAGAAGTGGTTGCCAGCTGGTTCAGTTGCCATAGAAATGGAAACTGCCAAATTCAGTGCTACATTTGGTCTTCATAAGCCAAAGTTTGAAACTGGCCACGTCAGTACAACCAGTCAGAACCTCGCCGCTAAACAGTTGTCTTGTAATCCCGATGCAGTAGAAATAGATTGTATGAGTATCTGTATGAGTATAACTAATACAACAGTGTTTAGATAATTAAGCGCATTCTGCATATCATTAAAATTTTATGAAGGAGGAGGGTGCAGAAGATACAGTTGTGGCTTATATTATATTAAGATGTGCTTTTGTGTGTTTGTGTGCAAATGAGACGGAATAAAGAACGTGAGGACAGAATCAGACCACATGCAATTTAATCATCTGTCATCCATCAACTCATGATCACGTGGGGGACTGAGCCACTATTTAAGTATTATGAAACTTGGGTACAACCTATGAATGTAAACAGCTTTCCATTCATGCACTTCATTTAATACATATAATACATCACTCAGAAAAAAAACCATCTGCCTTTTGTATGAAGAAGAATAGCAAAGAAAACTGTTTTCACTTCATGAGGCTAAACACGTGCATCTGTCTGATACTTTGGAGCCAAACAACGTTTCTCGTGTCACAAAATCCCATGCACTCTCAGACTAAACCTTCCCCATGATCAGTTTCCCTATAAACCAAAGCACATCAACAAATGCAATGGATAAATACACATTGGAACCTCATTAAGACGCATAACATTTTCGAAATTTGAGGGTGTTTTACAGATCTGGCCACACAGGTAAATAGCACGAAAACGTGCTGTTCATAAGGCTGCATAGTGTCGAGAAGCCCCCCACTATGGAGCCTCATTGGAAAAAGGGGCCCTGAAGCTTAGTGCGGACCTGGTCTCGTTTCTCCTCCTTCTGCTTGAGGTAATCCTTAAGCTTGTCCGTGGAGAAACACACCTTGGACTGTCGGCCTTTGTGCGGGGCGCGATGGCCGCGCAGCCATGGGTTCTGGAGACACTCGGCTGCAGTTGGTCTCCCCCTAAAAGGTTTTTATCGTATTAGGATTCATACATCCTCAGTAAACTGAACTTCATTTTCAGAGAGTCACTCACCAGGATTTGTTATTCAGGCTGCTCTTCATGAAGCTCAAGGCTCCCTCTGACAAACCGGGGTAACAGCGTCCAAACTGGATCTTCCCTTTCTTGATGTTTCTGTCTTGCTCCCAGCTGTGCTCTGCGTGGAACGGGCTGTCGGCACTCAACCTAGTGAAGAAAGTGAAATAAAGCCACATAGTTATTAATTAGCTCAGCGTCTCACAACTAAAGAAGATTCAGTCAGTGGCAGAAGTTAGCCAGCATAAGTTAAGCTTACGTAATAAAAAAATAAATAGACAGAATGTGGATAATTTAATGTTTTGAATTGTCATTTATTAAATTTATAATTTATTAAATAAAATTGTCTGTACTTACATGATGAAGGACAGAACTCCAATTGCCCAAATGTCAGTTTCAGGCCCGACATCCTGACCGTCCAGGATTTCCGGAGCTTTAGGAAGGACAATGTAAACTGACAAAACAGACATAAACAGGATATTGTCCATAAAGAGTGGTGCGGTTGCGGGCGGTGCCACATTCATTCGTTCATTGATTCATTTTCTAAACGAGAAAACGGATTAAAAAAAGATAGTGAAATGGACTTGGATTTGTTAGGCTATGGCAGCTGAGGTGGATGAAGTTACGCTGAATTATTTCCTTCCATCAATCCGTCCTTCCGTAAAGAAAGTGTACCTTTGCTGCGGCAGTCTGTGGGAGGCCATGACAGTCAAAGGTTTAGTGCATGCGTCACAGTCTACAGAATTAAGTTTGCCTTCCTATATCAAACTAGAAAATACTCCAGTACCTTTGCTCTCCGAGAGGCCGTGGATGTGCTCGATGTTGAGGGGCTGACCGGGCGTGAACGACTGAGCCGAGCCCAGGTCGACTATCTTCAGGTGGTTAGAGTCATCCACCAGCATGTTGTCGGACTTCAGGTCCAGGTGGACGACTCGCCGGCTGTGCAGGTAGTCCACTGCACTCAGGATCTGAACCAGCAGCTCTGCCACGTGAGTCTCTGCGTACAGGTCTCTGGGAGGGGCATAAAACACTCAATAGGTCGACTACGATGTCTCCTTTTTGGAATCACACAGAATTCAGCTTCACCCAAAACATTTCTCCTAGAGACCTCTTAGAAATGGCTAAAGAGTTAAAAAAAAAGAGAAGTAAAAAGGAGCCTCTCGGATGTGGCTTATGAGTCCATACTCGGATGATGTGGCTGCTGGCTTGTGCTTCTCGAGCCGTTCCTTTACCTCGATGCCAGACTGTAGAGCAGCTCCTTGCCAGGACAGAGCTCCTCCACTAGCACCACGTAGCGGGAGGTGAAATAGGCAGTGCGCAGCTGCACCAGGTGGGGGTGATGAAGCCTCTTCAGCAGCTGGTACTCCCTCAGCACCAACTGTCTCTGCTCTGCCTGGTATGGGGTGATCTTAGCAACAAACACTTGGCTGGTCTCAGCGTCCCTGCACAGGTTGACTACGCTGAAACGACCCCTAAGGGAGGACAAAGCACATATTAGTGCCTGAGAGCAAGAGGGAGGAACGATACGAGAGCATCTTTTTCTCGTGCATCCTGGGACTCGTTCCTGTACGGCGTCTACTGAATAAGTAGCTAAAGATGTTCTCTGCTGCTGAGGTGTTTTTCTCCTAAACACTGATACTAATGCAAAGAATTAAAGTATGTCAATAAATACTTTGACATATAAACGGGATCAAGATGAAAAATATCTAATATCAGCACACCTTCATACAGCATATTAAAATATCCTCTTCTTCTCATCCGCAACATAATCTGTGATCGACTTAATGAATCTGAAAAGTCTCCCCTATATTTCCAAATAATACCCAAAGTAAGAAAATCAGCTCATGTGTAAATAAACACATACAGTGAATATATACATATATTTTTTATCTAAGATATGTTAATGATTAAAATGTACAGCTTTAATTTCAAATCCCTACCTGTTGATCTCAGAGAGGAAGTTGTAGTTTTTGTGTGTTGTCTGTTGTTCTGACCCAGTGACCTTTGACCCCAGTGACTCAGTCTGGATCAGAGGAATGGCAATTTCTGTACAGCAGAATAAATACAGTTTAAACCCCGTCGCAATTTTTAAAAAATTTTTTAGGATGTTTATATCATCGCTATAAAGTATTTTTCTTGCCTTCGGGATGAGTTGCCATAACAACAGGTGCTGAGGCATCGCTGAATGGTCCCGCTCCTGTCTTGGTGATGCAACCGATCCTGAACACATAGGAGGCTCCTCTGGGTAAGTCCTTCACCACATAGCAGCTTTCAGTCACCTCCTCTGACAGCACCGTCCACGCTGCTGCACCTGCGGTGTGCAGGACACAAGAGTTTTACTCTGGAATCTAAACCAAACAACTTTGGTTGTTACAGAAAAGTACTACTTGTCACACAACTGAATGCATTTCTATGACACCCAAACCACTTCTTGTATCCCTGTGCTGCTGCATGGTCTGTGAGAACCCACCGTCTGTACAATACTGCACGCAGTAGGTGACCGGTTCACTGGACTGGACCGGTTTCCAAACCAGCAGGACTCCACCTGCATCTAACTGGAGCACCTCAGCCTTGTTGGGACGGACCAGCAGATCTAGAAATGACGGAGTGGATTAAGCCTACACAGCCAGGCTTATAGCAAAATAACAATACCAGGGTTTCAAGCCATTTCTGATTGGAAATTCATAACACGCAGAATGTAGGGTGATCATTACCTTTTGACTTCTTGAAAGCAGGTATTTTAAAAGAAGGCAAGAGTTTTCTCTTTTTAGGACTTTCAAGACCAGTTCTTTGCTGTCTTTCAGGTGGAATGGGAGCCGATCCCTTTACTATTGGTCCTGTTGTGAAAAGAAAAAAAACATTATATCCGACAGAAAAATGTATGGGTAGTAGTAAATAATAACTGACGACCAGCAATATCTCAGGTAGATTAAGATAAAGAAAGAATGCCCACATCAGAATGTCTATAGCTTTTTTTCAAATGTTCTATTTATTTAAAAACATAGACAATCTGCAATAGCTCACCTCCTTTACTCACGTCCTCCGTGCTGGAAGACCTGGAAAACAGCTTGGTCAGGCTGGAGGCCGATGCTCTCATTTTCTTCCTCAGGGACATGGTGGGCGTGTCTGGCTTCATGATCTCTCCTAGCGTGGGTCCCAACTCTGTGCTGTCCAGCTGGGAGTATGAATGGCCAGTCCACGACTGCCTGCGGAAGATCTTCAGCAGTCCGAGCCTGGGCGACCTCCCTGTGGGTGCCCGCACTTCGAGCGCCGGAGCGGACGCATGCCTTTGGAGGCGGGATCCCTCCTTCTTGTCCTTCGCCCGGGGAGGCCTCTCCGGAGCCTGCCGAGAGGAGAGGCTGGGGCTCGCTGCAAGTGGCGTCCCCGGCCAACCTCTGCTGTTTGCGTACAGATTGGGGTTGGAGCGGGTGCGGTTACGTGGCGGTGCCCGGGGAAGCGAGCTCCTGGGTTTGACTTCTTGGAAGGAGCATGGGGATCCTGAAATCAGTGGCTCCCCTTGATCATCATACCCTTCGCTCTCTCCCGATCTGGACCTCCCTCTGAGGTCGCCGTGACTCAGCTCCTCATAAGAGCCGAGTCTACTTGAAGACTCAGAGCCGCCGTGCTCCAAAATAGACGACTCGGCCAGGGAGCCCTGTGAGCCGGCGAACGCGTCGTCTGCAGCCCGCTCCTGATCCAGCCTGGTGCCAGTTCTGTCTCCGGCAAAGAGGCTTGAGGGAACAGATGATCCGCGCGGCGCGCCGGCCCCTTGCGTTGGAGCAACGGAGCCTCTTCTCCTTGTGGGTCGCCGCGGGCTCGGGATGGCTAACAGGTTTCTCCCAGCCACTTCGTCGTCTGTCACGTCTTCCTTCACGCTTTGAGAGCCTTCCTCCTCACCTGACATCGTGCGCTTTGGTGAGCTGGTCGATCGGCGAGAGTACTCATCGAGAGACCTGCTCCTCCTGTGGGGTGGCACGTTGGAGTGGGCGAGGCCGACCCCACTGTCAAAGGAGCAGGACTTCTGCATCGGGGGCTGGACCGAGGCCCGTCTCTGGCCGCGACTGGTCTCCGTCTCATCCTCCACGTATTCAATGAGAGGCTCGTTCAGACGTCCTGAAAAGCTCCTGCGCAGTGGCTTGCGGCCTCTCTCCTGCTTTTTGGCCTGGAATTTGTCCCTTAACGTCATGTGTCTGGCGGACATGGGTGAAAGTTGGTGGGAGGTGCTGTAGAAAGTGCTTCGGATGACACTGCCACGGGGGATACGACCCCCGTCACTCCCTGAACCCTCTTCTCCATCGGATAGGTAGAGCGATTGACCACCGTCTCTGCTGAACCTGCGCTCCCTCTGAGGCGTCTGTTGACCGGATACATCCGAGGAAGCAACCGACTGCCTGCTCAAACTTCGCTCCAGTACACTCCTCCTTCCTCCCAGCTCCCCGTCCTCTTCCTCTCCTAATGTCGTTTCCTCCTCTGCGTCAATGTGGAGTTTGGCAAAAAGGTCGGGGATTCGCGCTCTCTCTATCAAAGGGTCGTAGTCCTCCTCGGTGTCTTCCTCCTCCTCGGTCGGGCTGCAGTGCTGGAAGAAGTCCAAGGAGTCGGCTTCATCGTACTCGGAGGAAGAGCCGCTGCTCCGGGAGCTGCTGCTGTGTTCCTGGGGCTCGCGAGGCACCGTCACTGCAGTCTCTCTGAGGGGGGCTTCCAGCAGTTCAGGGATGAGCCTCAACGTGAGAACTGAACCGATGCAGGTCAAAGAACGCTGGGGAAATAGATGGAAGATGCATTGGTGACGACGATTATGATCGACTGTGAATTCAACTCAGGTGACCATGTTCACTGTTCCCTGAGGTTGTGGAGGCCGGTAAACTCACTTGCCATTTCCTTTTTGAGATAAAGTTTTTCAAAGTCTTTGTGTTGATTTCATCCATATCGTCACCTGCATATTCGTCCTGTGGGCACAAGATTAGTGTGTTTAGTTTTGTTAAGTTAGAATAGTGTTTTTTTGGTTATTTGGTGAGCCTGATTAAAACACAGACTGTGCTTTATTTTCTCTCACCTGGAACCATTCGTGGCTCAAGCACTCAAAGGCAGATGGTCGCTTCCTGGGTAGAGGAAAAGTAGATCATATGTTATGTTGCACATAAAACCACACATATTAGTGTCACTGCAGCTGTGTGAGAAGGTACCAAGGTGGTGGCAAATGTCATTATACTTGATTGAGTGATATTTTTATATCGGCATTAAATCAAACACCGTTTGGTAATGTGGAAGGGGAGCTAGTACAGCCACAAAGAGTGATGCGTTTACTTAATGCAGGATTGAGTCACTTTCCAACGTATTTTTTATTTTGCAGATTTCTGGTTGAGTCCCACAACATCTCACTTCAGTGAAGGTTCCAAATTGGCCAAATGTAGCTTACAGGAATAGCTAAATGGGTTTGATTTGTTGATCACTTTATGCTCATTGGTTACATGAGATGGGACTAGTTTAGAAAATATGTTTGACTTTGAGAGACGGGATGGACGTGGCAGTGTAAAGCAATAATAAAACTGGTTCCCTACTCTGGATCCGGCTGCAGCAGCATGTGCAGAAGGTTCTGGGCTTCAGGGCTTCTGTCGGTAACGTCGGGGGCGTCCCAGTTTAGGCTCCCCTCCCCCACCATTAGGAGTGTAGCACGGTCCGTCTCACCCACGAAAGGGCACCGGCCCACCAAACTATCAAGATGAAGATAAAGGGTCACGTAGGAGATCGAATGAAACTCAGCTCATTTGGAATATTGCATCTTGTGATCATTTTTAAAATATCAAAAGTACAATGATACTTACCAGATATACGCTATAACACCCACAGACCTAGCAGAGGGAGTAAGCAGTATTAATGTTACGTTTTCTGATTTTGCTTTTTAAATTACAATCAATTGCAATGTTTTGATTTAAATTTCCACAAATACTATCCGTTGCCAGTCTCATTATGCCAGATTAAAAGTTATTTCATTTACCAAATATCAGTGGCCACGGTGACTGGTTCCTGGTGAACAATCTCCGGCGCAACAAACTCTGGTGTGCCGAACAGGCTGTATTGGTGTCTGGATGAGTCTATTTCTTGGCAGAAACCAAAGTCACAGATCTTGATCTCATCTCTTGGCGGATACACCATTAGGATATTATCAGGCTAAAGGGAAAATATATAGAAATGTCAAAGTTAAGAACCGCATAAGGATAATGACAGTCAATAATGCAATGTTGGACATGAAATCTCACTTTAATGTCCAGGTGCAACATGTTCATGCTGTGAATGTGACCGACTCCTTCCAAGATTTGCTGGACGTACGACTGGATCTGAAATGAAGAGCAGAATATTGACCAGGAGCCATTTATAATATTTGAGAGATAAAAAACATTTTGTCAGTAAGATTCACCTCTCTTTCTGGAACTGATCCTTTCAATAACAAATGGTCCAGTAGTCCATGAGAACAGCATCTGGAAAGTGCGTTAAAGAACTCATAATTGATTACAAATAAAACTTGATCATCATATGGCAGTATGGACCAGAAAGGATACATTTCTGTGATCAGCACCAAAGTGCGTCTGGTGCAGAAGAAGTCCAGCAGACAGGCCACTCTGGGGTGAGCCAGACGGGACAGCAAGTCCCTCTCCTGGAAGGACCTGGTCCGAGTGCTGCTCCGCAGAGGAAGAAACTTGGCGGCAAACACCTCACCTGTTCGTCTGTGAACTACACGCTTCACCACCCCGAAGGTTCCCCTAAAACTCAAAGAGATGATGTTCATCACATTAAATCTTAACAGCGCTCGTGGGAAGATTGGACTTCCCCATTTAGAGTACCGGCTCACCTTCCTATTTCCTCATGGACATCATATACGGAAAATAACTTCCTTCTCTTCCCCAGCTCCACCTCTCTCTCCTGAAACTCCAGTGGACCTGCAGAGAAAACCCAACCTTCGACTAAAACAGGTTCACCACAACGTCAACCACATCGATGTAATTTTGTCACGTGCTTTGGGCCTCTGCAGTAAGATCGAAGAACGAAATGTATTTCTGTGGTCTCACCTTCCACCACTGTCAGCTCAGCCTGGCACGAGACGTGGCCAGAGTCGTTGTAGGCAAAGCAGGTGTATATGCCGCTTTCCTCCCCCTCGGGGCACACTATGGTTACGGAGCAGCGTGCTCCGTGCTGTGATATCTCCACATTGTCATTGGCTGCAAGCTCTTCTCCATCCTTCAATCAGACAGGACATGGTATCGTTTTAACAGGGACAGCTGTGAGGTGTTAACCACCTGTTTAAACTCTGTCTTGTGACCAAACAAGCAACATAATGCTTTCCTCTGCTGTGACCTTTGCGACCTAGAAGTTCAACCCCAAAATATGTTATGCATCATTGTGTGACTACAAACTATTTCATATTTTACCAGAAGAAAATCTAAACTAAAAGAAAACGGGTGTGATAATTATAGTTCCCATGTGGCCCTTCCTAAATCTAGACACATCAAATAGTGCTGTAGGTGTATGTACAAAACTTGCATAGTAGGACACAGCCACCCCAAAATGTCCCTCCGGGCGGGTAGGTACCCTACCTTGTACCACTGTATATTAGGAGTAGGTCTCCCCGTAATGATGGCAGTGAATGTGGCTGGTTGGCCGGGCTCTACACACAGGTCCTCAGTGGGTACCTGCATGGAGGGAGGAGCTGAGCAGGAGAAAAGACCAGTTAGTATTCATACAGTTTGATAGATGTCATATTGATATCCAAGAGACAACGATACCATCTGCAATTTCCTGCATTTGCTCAGAAATGTAGATCTCTTCTTCTTCCTCTAGGTAACACATAGGCTGCTGTACCACATGATCCACGGACGTCGAGGCAAAAACAGCCTCATCGTGGCTGCATTCAGCTCTGGACACAAAGGTAAGAATACAAAATATAAGATGGTAAAGGTAAAAAAAGACTAAAATAACACTGATCATTCAACTATTCACAAAAGGAGTTATTCAGAACTATTTGACCCGCCGATTCTGATCTTACAGTTGTGACACTAACTACAACAGATAAGGTTTAACACATTGAGGCAGATGTGTGTTGCGGAGAAAGGTTAATGAAGCAAGTGGCACTAAACGTACTGTTCAGGGTGTCCAGGAGGGAAGAGCATCTTAGCAATGGAGGTGGGGCTGAAATCAGTCTGTAACCATCTTTTTACGAAGGCAGCGGACCACCCCTCCGAGTCTGCATCTACGGACACGAGGTTAAACTCTACATTTAAGGTCCAGACACTTGAAATGATGATGTACTGTAAATATATTTTAAGGAATTATTATGTTGCACTGGCTGTAAAAATACATTACCTTACATACCGGGAACAGCAATAATGCATTTCTTACCTCAGTGCGTGAGTGTTCAAACCCAATAACCCAACACATCAACAGGACATGAGCGTAAGCCCACTCCTGCACGGGGGGGCAAAGGGAACAACTGCCCAGCACATGACCACCTTGAGTGACGAGTTAGCTGGGCATGCGTTGGCAAGAGGAGAAAAGGGGGAATGTTGTGTGGTTATTTGTTGTTATCGTGACAATGATGACTTACATGGAAGAGTCCATGTGAGGAAGTTCCTGCTTGAGGAACAGTAGAGGGAAGATGGAAAAACACAGGTTACGGACAATGGAAGGGCAAACATGGTGGACTGGTGTAAAGAAATGCAGAAAACATTACCTGAGACAATTCAAAGCCTATTTTCATCAACGTCTAGAAATTTGATTAAAATTACTCTTATTTTTTCAGACACTATGTAACATATTACAGTTGGAAAATCACGTCATATTATGTTGGAAAAATAATAGTCCTACTTGTTATCTCTGCATTAAAATGACTGCAGTTTCTGTCACCTCAAAGTTCATCTGACATTTGTATCCTAATGTCAGTCTGGTCCGTTTCAACCCATGGAAAGTGAAAACACAACGTATGTATTAATGTCTTTTCATAGGCGAGGATGCTGAGAAGTACAGTATGGCGTCTATGTTGAATGGTGAACACTAGATCCCGCTGGGTAATGGCAATAGAAGATTCGGAACAGTTTTTGTTAGATATTAAGTTTGAGGAAATTTCTCTCAAATAAAGGAACTTAAAAAGTGAAAATCACACAGACGTGGACGCGTTGGCACACATCACACAGGAACAGAGGAGGTGTGCCATGAAACATATTTGACCAAAGCGGAAGGATTAGCATCAGAGTTATGTTGAGGTACGGGTTTATTGTGGCTAAATTTGATATAGTAGATTAGCAGAAAGGCAGCCAATGATTTTTACTTTCCACAGCGACGGACAGCTTGAATTTACAGCATTAAGTGTGAATTAGTCATTACATGCTGCCTTTTAAATTAAGTAACTTGAATAATTGCCCTATTTAAATGTCAATACTAGAAATAGCAAGATTTGGGGAAAATAATCATGTGGAGGGGTGCTATTAGCTCATGCATTTCACATGATAAACATCCAGTCTATGCCATAGACCCATGGGATCAAGTGACAACTGGAATGGTAGTTTCAGCTACATGTCGTGTGAGTGTGTGTGAAATGGTCAAAAAATGTGAGGACAATCTCAAAATGGCAACAACTGGAATGGATAATGGTAATGGTGGAAGGTGAAGATCGATGCACATTGTTGCAGTTTGTTGGAAAGTGAAGAGATGTTGTATGATGTGGAGTAAATAAGGTGACAGGAAAGGAAGCTAAACTAGTGAGAGAGAGAGGAGCATCCGCATGGAAACCGAGTCCCGGGTTTCCATCCTGTGTGGAGGATATTTACCTTCAGGGACTCTGGCTGTCCTACCTTTAGGCGGCAAGTCCTGTGGTCGGTCCTCCTCGATGTCGATGGTTGGTACATAAGCCGGGCACAGTCCTGCTTTGCACTTGATGCAGCCAAACTCATTTGAAAGCTAAATGACACGACGCAATATGAAACTTACAGGGAGATTGCTCATCTGGCTATTTAGATCAAATGTATAAGTTGTGAATATGAGTTTTATACCTCACACTCATACTGTCCAATATCTGCCTCTGTTGTACTGACGACCGTCAAACACAAGATTCCACTCCGAGCATCATTCAGGATGAAGTATTTTCGCTGGTCAGTCAACTCTCTCCCATCTTTCAACCACCTGCCCGACACCAGAAGGTGGACGTGTTTGAAACACACGATAACCAAAATAGTATGTAGTAACTTCTGTGTGTTTCCATACCTGATTCGTGGGAAAGGAGTTGTGAGTGTGGAGCAGGTAAACTGTATATCCTCTCCTTCTATCAGACATGCACTCTCCAGCCGGCTCACGAATCTTGGTGGAGCTGGAGAGAAGAAAGAATAGGGTTAGGAATAGAACAACAGTGGCAGTTATGTTAAATGCAACATCCACTTTATTTCCGCTGGAAATCCATTTTTTTCCCTGTAAATATACCACTTGAATCCAGTGAAATGGCTCAAATACGCTATTGCAAGTGTCAGTACATATAGAAGTATTAGTAGTAGTATATGTAGCAGTAATAGATTGTATAGAAGTCCCTTTACATTACATTACAGGTGATTTAGCAGACGCTTTTATCCAAAGCGACTTACCTTTAGTGTCACAGTGCTTCTAACAGTATAATTATAAGTAGTATTGGTAACTATAGAGGTTCTGTGCTCACCTACAAATCACAAACATGACTCAAGGGGTTTAAATGCATCCGCCGACTCACCGTACACCACAACCGTAGCCACAGAGCCCGCACTGCCCATGGCGCTCGTTGCATAGCAAGCATACTGCCCACAATCCTCTGCAGTCACGCTGTCCAGGATCAGACTGAACGTGCCAGAGCGGTCTGCTGTGATGATGTGACGGGGGTCGTCCTCCAAAGGAAGCCCATCTAAGAAGTGGACAAAAGATATTTAGTGTGAAACAATCGATGTAACCAAACCGCAGAAATAAAGGTTCTTCATACAGCATCTTAGTACAATACAGTATATGGACAGTATCTCCATGTCCGACCTTTGAGCCAGCTGACCAATGGTTTCGGCAAACCTGCGACCTTGCAGGTCAGTTTGATCGTCTGGCCTATGTTTGTTGCAGCGTCAGATAACAGTGATTCAAACACCGGCGGGTCTGTTGATAGTCACAAATGCAAATACAGAATTAACTCACCACGCATTGAAAAAATTAAGCCATAGAAATTCCCCAAATCAGAATATCAGACGCCAGTATAATTCTCAATTGGCACATTAAGTGATAACAGATGTGAAAACATTGGATGGTGGTGTGATTCACACACTTACAGTTAGCGGGCTGGCTGGAACGCTGCTGTAGCTCCTTCAGGTCTTTGAGCCAGGAGAGTTTGATGAGGGCGGAGCGGCCCTGCAGGGTGTACCTCCGCACCGAACCCCTGTGCTCATGCCACAACCCCCAAGACCTTTCATCTCCACCCAAAGTCTCCTTTATTTCCACATCGTTCAGCTGGATGGATCAATTGAGATTAAAAAGTAAGATTTCCACTATATCCGTTTATGAAACTGTGTCTTTTTCGGCATTGTTTTACCTATTATCAGAAATATATCTGAAATATATGTATAAAAATATTTAAGAAAGCAGGTAAACAGATCTTACCTTCATTTTGTTCTTGAAGGTGTAGGTGTCACTGTTCATGCTGGTGTCTCGTTTCAGTTTACACAGTACGATGCATTCCTTGAAGAGAAAGACTTGTCTTTGATGCCCTCTGGAGGCCGTCTTGATCTCTGGAGATTCCTCCCACACTGTGAAGACTCCCTGAGGAAAAGCCAATGAGAACTTTGTTTCAAAGTCCACATAGAAGAAATGACTGCCTTACAACATGCATATCTTTATTTTCTTCTGGTGAAATTTAAAACTTATTTTAGCTCAAATAAAAATATTTAGTTGTGACATAAACCTTACCAAGCTATTTTTTCTTCGGCACAATTTATTTTTGGTTAAAGACCCATGCCAGTCATGCGTAATTACCTGACGAACAGGCTCACCCAGGGCGATTAGAGGAGCTGGGTAGTTCTCAATGAGCGACACCTGGTGCAGGTTGTCCGACCTCCAGGGTAGACAGGACACCATGGAGAAGGTGTCCTCCAAAAGACAGCAGCTCTGGCCACTTTTGGCTTTGTTTTTGATCAGCTCCTATGAAAAACCTTTTTAGTTCATCTCAGGCATTCAGCTGACACACTTTGAAAGACTACAATTTGTGCAACGGATTGATGAAATGCTTCGATGAAATACTTAGATGAAATATACATCTTTAATGGAAATAATACATGTCGCTACAATGTTCCCGTTTGAAGTTCATGCATAATGTATTCTGGGCATCCCCAGCATGCTGACATGAATTACTGTATCACGGTTTTCTCACAGATTCTTGTAAAAGACATAACTGTATGCTGACCTTCAGTAAAGCCTGATAGGTTTGAATCCTCTCCGCTGGTCGCTGGAGGAAGGTCAGGACGTCCATGACAGGTGCGTCAGAGTCAGGTTCCGGCATCTCCTGAGGTGTGCAAATAACAGTAGATCAGTGTAAAAATATTGTTATTCAGCCACTGAACCCACAGCTTTCCTGTTAGATCTTATTGTTGTTGTATGCAAACTGATTTTGTGAATTACTTTGAAATACTGTTGGACAGCCTTGTCAGTGAGGCAGGCCTCTGCTTGGGCTTGTCCCACCATGTAGTGAAGGTATTTCTCAAAGAGCTCCGCATACTTGATCAGATGCACGGCCACGTCGTCGTCTGTGGCACATTCCCTCAGCCCGGGGAGGATGGACCTGATGCAATAATGTCCGCATCATCACTCAATTTAAAAAATATCATTTTTAAAACATCAGGCTGACAAAGCAGCACAAATCTCCATGTGAAACATCCAATAATATCTCAAGAAGCACATTTGTGTGTGTTACCTCTCGTGCAGAGACACAATGTCCTTGATATTTCTGAAAATGATCTCTCTCTGGTTGAGGATGTTAATGGGGACGTGGCGGCTCGAGTCCAAGTAATTTAACTGGTGAGAGGTGAACATCTTCATCGACTTCACAAACTCCTCTTCTCCATCAATCAGGCCTTGGATCAGTTGGCTAAAGATAAAGGGAATTTGAGGAAGATTAGCAGCGGCATTTGTTGACGGCATTTGACTGTTTCGTGTTAGAATAAATTCCACTGCATCACCCAAAAAAAAGTTTTAAAATGGTGGGAGGAATAACTGCAAGGATATCCCCCCCCGTAATAACGTAAATGCAATTAAAGAACACTTTTAAAAAACATGTCACAGCGACAGTGTCCTGACGGTCCTCTTGGTGTGTGTAACGTGGCAGTGTATAATCGCATAATGAAGGACCTCAGAGCTCTCCTGTACTCTTCTCCGGTAGACCCAATTCCATCCAGATCCTCTTGAGGGGCTCTCAGTTGCGAGAAGGTTTCCTTTTCAAAAGACGATTATCAAAAGCATTACTTTGGGAAATGGTCTCTGTTGACAGCACACCTCACAAACTACGTAATTCAAGTTTCAGAATATGACGTGTTTACAGTATTAGTGTAGAACCATGGATTCACACAGCAATACCTTCCTCTTCTTCTCCAAGTAGGCTGGACACACCCATCCCTGTCTAGCAGGGTTGTTTTTGGTGGGTTTGGTTCTAACCAGCCACCTGTCAGGGTGAACAGAGTCCAGGACCTCCACAAACTGTCCCTCCTTCAGAACAAAACTGTCCTTGTTTCCACTGTTGGGATTACAATCGGCACGAGCCACGTACATTTCAAATGTCTGAGGTGAAAAAAGAAATTACATCGTCATTTGAGGCTCATACAATCAAGTGGGAATAGTCTACTATTTCTGTTATTACTCTTACTACAGTGCAAATGCCCAAAATTGAACAACTTTTAACAAAAGAACCTCTCGTTTATCTTCTTCCCCTTCTGACTCTGATCCAGAGACGGTGCTGGTTAAAGGCGTGTGAGCTCGGTGGTGCTTGGGGGATGGCGTCTTCAATCTACCCTCATGAGCCCCTCCTATGAATTACAGAGGAAATTAGCTAAAATATACCTGACGTGAAAGTTAGTGGGAAGTGGAGCAATTTAAAACACAGCAATTAAAGATATCAATGCTTCTTACCTTTAACCTTCAGTAGTTTTTTAGCAGGTTGTGAAGGAGCCATCTGTTGTTTATCCTCTATTGAAGAAACTTGGTCTGCCGCTTTTGTCTCTTCCCTGGAACAATATAGACATGTTGTGTGTCTTCACGAGCACAAGATATAAGATTAGGCGATAAAAGTAAGATAACAAACCTACTCACCTTGATACAGCTGCGCCAGTTCCATCAGGCTCCATCATATCCGGAGCTGTGTCATAATCCGAGGGGCTCGACACTGTTGGAAGAAGATACTATTTAGTGCTAGACCCTCATAGTATAGTGGTACATATTTTTTGTGATTATAGTTGGGAAGTAAACGTGTGACTCACTAGAGCTGGCAGCGATGAGTGAAGATCCTCTCCTCTCTAAGCTTGCCATCTGAGTGTCCTGCTCCGTCAGGGTGAATGCCTCCCACAGAGAGACACTCACATTTTCAACATAGCTCGTCGAGTCTTTAGGGGACGTGAGCGTCCGGGTACGAGCCTGAGGCAGATCCTCAGTCTGTGTTTTGACCTGGGCCTCGGGCTCCGCTGGGGCGAGTTGCAACGGAGTTACGGCCGCCAGCGGCGGGTGTGGGGGCTTGTGGACTATCGCGCCGGGCTTCTGAGGCTGTACTACTGTAAGGTTTCCATTGTAGGAGGTGACGCCAAACTTATTCACCGCCTCGCATGTGTAGATCCCACTGTCGACGGAGGCCAGGTTCTGAATCACCAGCGTGCACACGCCGCTCTCTCCGGTTTGAGAGCGGCACCGGTGGTCGTTGATGATCTGTTGGCCGTTTCTCAGCCAGCGTGCGGAGCTGGGTTTGCCATCAACAATACACGCGAGAGTGACTGTGCCATGGAGATTTGCACTCTGGTTTTTAAACACCTCTTTGAAGACAGGTCGCATGTCTTTGCGGGTTTTGTGGCCCTTGAAAGCAGCCTGGATCTTGACTGCAGCCTCTTGTAACTGTGGCTCGTCCTCCGCACTGAGGTCCATCTCCGGTGTGGCTTCATTTGGAGGGTGTACCTTCTGGGGTACATTAATTGGAGGAAGAGTAGTGGGTTGGGTCAACCGCTCAACAGAGGGGGCAGTGGGCCGGACATTGCTGTGGTTTGGGGTTATCTCCGTCAAAGCTTCTGAGAAAGTGTCGTCTTCCGAAGTGTAGAGGAGAGGAATATCTTCTGTCATCGTTGCTGTTTGTTGTTCTTCCTCCCTTCTCATTGGCTTGGTGGACAGTTTTATTTCCTGATCCAGTCCAGGTTCTTTTCTCATTGGGTTTACTGGTTGCTTAATCGCCTGTTTTGCGTTTGAGTCCTTCTCTGCGGCTTTCACTGGTTTCTTAGTTTTCTCCATTGTCTCGGTGTCAGATGTTACCGATTGTTTCCTCTGTAATCTTGTTTTTTCTTCAACCTCTTTTTTGAAAAATCCTTTTGACTGTTTGATCGGTTGATCTTCTATTGTTGTCAGCAAAACTTGTGTCTGTCGATCATCTTGATCTGTCTCTGTGTCCCTTGATGATTGCTTTTCCATTGCACCTTTAGCTTTGCTTTTTATCCTCATGGGTGGTTTCGGAGGGGAAAATTCTGCCTCTTTCGCTAAAGTCTTTTTAGGTTGCTCTACTGACTCCGGCTCTTCATTCAACAGCTGTTGGTCTCTCCCTGCCTCTGTGGAAACATGCTTTTTCACGTGGTCTCCTTCAGAATAATTTCCATTAGGCTTTACCGATTGGACAATGGGCTCCTCAGTTTCCTTTGGTGGTTCCTTTACCTCTCTTACCTTTCCTTTATACCTTATTGGTGGTTTAAAGGGTTCCTCTTCTTTTCCCTTCTTGGCAGTAGATTCATCTTCTGATATTGTCGTATTTCCAATCAACTTTTCTGATGGTTTCACAGGCTGTTTCTCATCTTCACTGTTTTTCCACGGAACTTTTCCTGGAGGGATTTGCTTCATCTCAACATCACTTGTTTTCTCTGAAGGCTTTTCTGTATGTTTTTGAATTTTGTTTCCCTCTTTCTTCTGTTCATCCAAAATGTCTCCTGGTACCCTCTCTGACTGACGTGCATTATGGTCAACCGTGACTAATTTCTCTGCATTCCTCCCTTCTCGTTTCTCCATGAAACCATCTTTCTCTGTTTCCAAAGGCCTTGCTGTCTCTTCCACCTGCCGGTCCGCCACGTCCTCCTTCCCCAGTCGTCTCGTTGACTTGTCTACCGGTTTGTTCACCTGGCTGCCTTTCTCCTCGTGCCTCTCCAGTTGTGTTTCGTTCTTTGCAACATCAAAGTGTTTTTCTGTTAACCTTGCAGGTTGGATGCCCTGCTTTTGGTCCAACAATGGCTCCACATCTTTGTCTAAACTTGTAATCGATGCTTTCCTATTCACTCTCTTTTTTGGCTCTGGGGGAACAGGTTTTGTCTCTTGGAGTTCAGGCTTCCTGTCCACTGTAGTAGGAGTTGGTTTGGGAACAGTGCCCTTTGCCCGAGGCTGTATTGTCGGAGGTTCAGCCTTCGGTGGAATTGGTAGTTGTGCTTTAAAGAGAATTAAACACATTTGGTTGACAACTGCTTTACGCGTGGTGGTGGTTTGTCAGAAAAAATTGTAAATTTAGCAAATCTTCTTGCTGCAACAGATTTGATATCAAGACGCACACACCTTTCACTGACAGCGTAGCAGTGGTCTCCGCGCTTCCCGCTTTACACGTGTAGCTATCACTGTCTTCAGGTTTGAGGTCGTTGATGTGCAGCTGGAGGAGGCAGCCGTCCTGCTTCATCTCATACTTCCTGCTGGCTCTTAGTGGGACCCTGTTTTTCCTCCATTGAACTGACACTCCAGGCTTAGACAGCTCACAGCACAGAGAGGCTGTACCCCCCTCTTCAGCCTCTACACCTTGTAAGTCCTCTTTAAAGAAGCATGGGAGCTCTAGGAAATGGGTGCAGATTGTACAAATCATCAACGTAATTGACGGGGGCACAATTCAATTTTTTAACACATACTATATTATGACCTTTTGGACAACTTATGATGCACACACCTTTAACTGACACAGTAGCTGTGGTCTCTGTCCTTCCTGCGTGACACGTGTAGCTGCCACTGTCGTCCGGTTTGAGATCCTTGATGTGGAGCTGGAGGAGGCAGCCATCTTGCTTCATCTCATACTTCCTGTTTGCTCTCAGTGGCAGATTGTCCTTCTTCCATTGCACTGACACCGCGGGCTTAGACAGCTCACAGCATAGAGAAGCTGTACCGCCCTCCTCAGCCTTTACACTGAGTAAGTTCTTCTTGAATAATGGTGGGAGCTCTGGGTAAAAAAAAGTAAGAATTGAAAACTTAAATTGAAGAGGACTAAACGTTTTTTGATGATGCATGCAGTTTACAGACTGGTGGAACTGGTGCAGATCAGTACATACCAGAAAACGTAGACAAACATCAGCTGTACTTCAAATTTAGGCATGTGATTGAATGCATGCATTAATAACGCAGAATGGGTTTTCTTCATTGCCAAATGCACACACCTTTTACTGATAAAGTAGCAGTTGTCTCAGCTCTGTCTGCTTGACATGTGTAGCTGCTGCTGTCGTCCGGTTTGAGATCGTTGATGTGCAGCTGGAGAAGGCAGCCGTCCTGTTTTATCTCATACTTTCTGTTTGCTCTCAGCGGCAGCTTGTTCTTCTTCCATTGCACTGACACTCCAGCTTTGGACAGCTGGCAGCACAGAGAGATTGTGCTCCCTTCCTCAGCCTCCACACTTTGTAATTCTTTGTTGAAGAATGGTACAAGTTCTGAAGAATATGGTTATGGATTGAGAAAAAAATGCATCGGAGATCACTTGAGGCCCAAAACATAGGAGGAAATGTTTTTGTTGATATCTGTAATGCAGATTTCTGTGCGCTCTAATGCTGATACTACACAGTTAACTGTTAAATGCACACACACCTTTCACTGTTACAGTCGCTGTGGTCTCTGCAGTCTCTGCTTGACATGAGTAGCTGCCACCGTCCTCGGCTTTGAGATCCTTGATGTGCAGCTGGAGGAGGCAGCCATCTTGTTTCATCTCATACTTCCTGTGGGCTCTCAGGGGCAGCTTGTTCTTCCTCCATTGCACTGACACTCCCGGCTTAGACAGCTCACAGCACAGAAAAGCTGTACCTCCCTCCTCAGCCTCCACACTCACCAAGTCTTTCTTAAAGAATGGAATGAGCTCTGAGGAAATCAGCAAAGAAAAAACTAATTGAACAGCAATCGGAAAAGTATAACATTTGAACTGTTTTTTCTATGTGAGATATTTTACCATGCAGATCTAGATGTTCTGATAAAGTTAGAATTCTCCAAAGGCACAAACCTTTTACTGACACAGCAGCAGTGGTCTCAGCACTCTCTGCCTGACACGTGTAGCTGCCGCTGTCCTCGGGTTTGAGATCCCTGATGTGCAGCTGCAGGAGGCAGCCGTCCTGCTCCATGTCATACTTCCTCCTGCCTCTCAATGGCAGCATGTTCTTCTTCCATTGTACAGATACACAGGGTTTGGACAGCTCGCAGCAGAGGGAGGCTACACCTCCCTCCTCTGCCGTCAGGTTGTGCAATTCCTCTTTGAAAAACAGTGGGTGTTCTGTGACATAAATAATGTTTCGATAGTATTAACGGTGGGCTGTTCATGTATAACAGAAATCTCCTTTGGGACAAAAGAAAGTTAGGGCCAAAAATGTATATACAATAGATTTACTATACTGGGAAATGCGTCAGCGAGTTCAGATGTAAACACCAGAGAGTCCTATGCTGTAAAGCTTCACTGTAACATGCAGATTTACAAATGCACACACCTTTTACTGACACGGTAGCAGTGGTCTCAGCACTTTCTGCTTGACATGTGTAGCTGCCGCTGTCCTCGGGTTTGAGATCTTTGATGCAGAGCTGCAGGAGGCAGCCGTCCTGCTTTGTCTCATACTTCCCCCTGGCTCTCAATGGCAGCATGTTCTTCTTCCATTGTACAGATACACAAGGTTTGGACAGCTCGCAGCACAGGGATGCTACACCTCCCTCCTCTACCGTCATGTCCTGCAATGCTTCTTTGAAGAACGGTGGTAGTTCTGTGAAATATACAATGTTTAGTATGAATATGGTGGAAATGTGAGTTTCAGACAGTTTAGATGTAAACAACAGAGAGTTATATTATGTAGGCTTTACTGGAAAATGTTACCCTGCAAATGTACATATAAACACACCTTTTACAGAAACATTAGCAGTGGTTTGTGCATGTTCTGCTTGACATGAATAGCTCCCACTGTCTTCAGGTGTGAGGTCATTGATGCGGAGCCGAAGGAGGCAGCCGTCCTGCTTTATCTCGTACTTCCTGCCGGCTCTCAGTGGAAGCTTGTTCTTTTTCCATTGTACCGCTAGGCCAGGCTTAGACAGCTCACAACGCAGCGACGCTGTACCTCCTTCTTTAGCATTCACGTTCTGCAATTCTTCCTGGAAAAATGCTGGCAGCTCTGGAAGAAATAGGACGGCAAGATACTTAAGTAAATATTTTAGTGTGATGGGAGAAGTTGTTGAAGAAATAAAGTATACTTTTCAGATTTAGATCATGTACTAACGTTATATTACAGTTCAAATACTTGAGTGCACACACCTTTAACTGACACAGTAGCAGTAGTTTCTGCACTTCCTGTTTGACATGTGTAGCTGCCTCTGTCTTCGGGTTTGAGGTCTTTGATGAGGAGCTGCAGGAGGCAGCCGTCCTGCTTCATCTCGTACTTCCCCCTGGCTCTCAGCGGCAGCCTGTTCTTCTTCCATTGTACTAACACTCCGGCTTTAGACAGCTCACAGAAGAGTGAGGCTGCACCTCCCTCTTCAGCCTCCACACTTTTTAATTCTTTCTTGAAGAATGGTGGGAGCTCTGAGGAAAAAAAAAAACATATCGCCAAATCTCGTTGATTGAATTTGGAAACAATTGTTAACTACAAACAGGAAACTGAGCAATTGTTCAGTGCCAAATGCACACACCTTTAACTGACACAGTAGCACTGGTCTCTGCACTTCCAGCTTGACACGTGTAATCTCCACTGTCCTCAAGTTTGAGCTCCTTGATGTTCAGCTGGAGGAGGCAGCCGTCCTGCCTGATCTCGTACTTTCTGCCGGCTCGTACTGGCACCCGGTTCTTTGTCCATTGAATCGGTACTCCAAGTTTAGACAGCTCACAGTACAGAGAGGCTGAACTTCCCTCCTCGACCTCCACACTTTGCAGCTCTTCCTGGAAGAATGGTGGGAGCTCTGGAAAGATTCGAGATTTTTTGTCATGTGTACAGTTTAACAGATTACTGAGCACAATGAAAGTGCACCGTGCACTTTATTGGCAACGAAATAGGAGAGAAAGTGAAGTCTGGTTCAATTGATAACAGTTTGACAATTAAAATCACTTTCCAAACATTTATCATTCCAAGGGAGATTCACGGTCTCTGTCAAATACACATGTTTAGATTCATAATCTAAAAGCAACATTGCTTTACCTGTGACAGTAAGTTTGGCACTACTCTGCACATCTCCTGTATCACAGGAGTACGTCCCAGTATCCAGGGGATCCGCGTCATGGATACGCAATAGGTTGACCTTTCCCTCTTTGCGTATCTCATATTTATCACCGTTTTGGAGGGGGATGTGGTTGCGTCTCCACACAACCGGCGAGGTGAAATCCGAGATTGTGCAGGACAAGGCTGCTGTCTCTCCTTCCATTATCACAACGTCTTTAGGCTTCTCCTCAAATAAAACTGCAAATTCATGTCAAATTCCACTTTAGAATGACTCATTGGAATGCATTAAGCTGAAATAACCAAAATAACCAAAGCATGCTCACCTTTAGCCTTAGGAACAACCAGCAGACGTGCAGAGGTCCTCTCCTCTCCAACCACAAACGCCACAATTCCCGTTTCTTCAGGTGTCGTCATGGTGAGGACCAGTCGGTGCTGGCGCCCCGTCCACGTCATCTGGTTCATCTCGTTCTTCTGCAGCGGGTTGGACCCGAGCCACCAGACACCGTCGCTCACGTCCGCGTGGCTCAGCTCGCACACAAACACCGCGTCCTCTCCCGCCGTGACCGTTATGCCTTGCAGCTCTGTGACGATCCGCACGCGCTCTGTGGAGGAAGAGGAAGCTATATGCAGCTGGCTTTTTAGAGATGGAATGGGAAATGTTTACAACAACTTAGATGAGAGTGATGTGTTGCTTTTATTCAAGCCACATTTCTTATACAGTAAACGAGTTAGTTAAATACATGAGTGAAATTCTGCTGTAGCGTACACCTACCCCTCACGATGAGCTTGGCAGTGGTCTTCTTGCCTCTGGTGATGCAGCAGTACTCTCCAGCATCCTCCAGATACAATTTCTTAATCTCTAGTGTGTGTGTCGGGCCTTTCTTCTTTATAATGTATTTCCCCCCTTCCTCCACCGCAGTGTTGTCCTTCTTCCAAGTGACAGGGACAGTAGCGCTGGAAACCTCACAAGACAGCTGCACAGATTTCCCCTCCATCACCGCTTGGCTCTCCAGTTCCTTTACGAAGAACACTGACGCCGCCGCTGGTAATAGATGGAGAGGAAACGAGTTACAAATTCTTAATTTACACCTGAAAGGAAAAATACTGAGCTAATCATCTTCAGCTTCACTCTTACGTGGTTAACGGCTTCTCAAAGCAACAGATACACAGGCAATGAAAGTTATAAAAGTAAGTATAAATGTCAGCATGTCAAATACCTCTCACGTTGACTTCAGCCGTTGTCTTCTGCTCTCCCAAGACACAGCTGTACTCGCCGACATCCTCAGGCTGGACGTTCTTGATGTGCATCTCAGCAGTCTTCCCCTTCAGTGTCATCTGATACCTTCCCCCATGGTGGAGCTGGTCCTCCGCCTTCCACCACTGCACGGGCACTCCGGCCCTGGACAGCTCACAGCGGAGGGACACGTTGCCTCCTTCGGGGGCCTCCTGGTTCTTCAGACCCAGCTTAAAGGTGAGGGGGATAGCTGTCGAAAAAATGCATGTTGTATTGTTTTATTTATTTTTTTCATGTTAGCTTCTTTACTTTCATGAGGTCTGAATACTATATAAATATATTTATCTCACGCGTTACGGTGATGTTGGCTGTGGTTTTGACGTCACCGTAGACACAGCTGTAAAGACCGCTGTCTTCCAGCTGTGCGTTTTTGATGGTCAGTTCCATGCTGCTGTTTCGATTTTTTATCTGGTACTTAAAATTACTCTTCAGCAGCTCTTGTCCTTTCCTCCACTCCGCAGCGAGGCCGGGCTTCGACAGCTCACAGGTCATCGTCACGCCGTTCTCCTCCTCCACCTGCTGGTTCCTTAACTTTGTCTTGAATGTGATGGGAGGAGCTGCAAGGAGAATAACCAAAGACTTTGAAAACGTTCCCTCAATCAGTACCGGTTACATGATTAGAAATTTCTCACTCCTATGTAATAACATTTTTTTTATTGATTCATATCATTTTACTGTTTTAATTAATTCTTTCAATTTAACACCATTTGGTGTGAGGTTCTACTTTACCTTTGACTGTGAGCTCAGCAGTCGATGCGGTGTCTTTAGTCTTGCAGGTGTATTTCCCTGCATCGCTCTCCTCCGCGTTGTTGATGACCAGTTTGGTGAGACGTCCCTCCTGTACCATCTCATATTTGTATCCGGGTTTGAGGACGACTCTCCCTTTCCTCCAGTCCACTGGAGCTCCGGGTTTAGAGAGCTCACAGCAGAAAACCCCGCTGTCCCCCTCCTTCACCTCCAAATTCTCCACCTCTTGTTTAAATGTTACAGGAATTGCTGTGGAGAAACAACATTAACAAATGAACCGAAATTTCAATAGCGGACTGTAGACAAAACTGTGGTTAAAAAACAGCAGGGTCCTTCCATGCGAAACGTACCTCTCACTTTGATGTCAGCTGAAGTCACAGCGGAGCCAACAAAACAGCTGTATTCCCCCAAATCTGTGAGAGTCAAGTTTGTGATCAGCAACTCAGCCGTCCTGCCCTCCTGTTTCATCTGATATTTGCCTCCTTCCTTCAGAAGTTGAGCATCTTTCCTCCACTCGACTGGGACTCCAGGTTTAGAAAGCTCACAGCGCAGTGTCACGCTGCCCTCCTCAACGCCTTCCTGGTTCTTCAGCTTCTGCTTGAAAGTCACCGGGATCGCTAAGGAATGAACGCAAAAAAATAATATTATCTAGGACGTGCAAATTGCTGAAGCAGGCTCATGTGTTCAGGGACATAATGCCGGGAGGCTTTCACCAGTGATGATGACGGTGGCTGTGGTTTTTATGTCATCACAAACACAGCTGTACGTGCCACTGTCCTCGGGCTGGCTTTTCCTCAAGTGGAGCTCCAAGGTGGAGCCACTCTGCTTCATCTGGTATTTCTCTCCGTTGGTCAACGCACTGTCTCCCTTCCTCCACTGCACTGGAGCGCCGGGCCTGGAGAGCTCACAGGACAGGGTCACTCCATTGCCTTCCTGCACCTGAATGTTCCTCAGTTCTACCAGGAATTTCATGGGCCGCTCTGGAGCAGACATGGGGAGAAAAACATCCATTTGCATGTCTGTTGCACTGCTCTCTTGTCTAAGCTAACAAGACTGGTTAGTGCCACCAGGATGAGGAATGTGTTAACACCAAATATTATGCAATATTGATATCAGCTGTTTTACTGCAGTTAAAAGCACTGAAGCCAAATGGTGCAACTTATTGTCGAGTGGTTCAAGCCGTACCCACCATTCACCGCGATTCTAGCTTTTGTACTTTTTTCCCCACATGCACAGGTGTAATCTCCAGCGTCATCCAGACTGAGGTCCACAATCTTCATTTCCACCTGCAGGTCCTTCTTCCTCATCTGGTATTTGTCTCCATTCTTCAGCAGCTCTCCTCCTCTCCTCCACTCCACCGAAGGAGCAGGTTTGGTGAGCTCACAGCGCAGAATCATGCTGTTGCCCTCCGTCACCTCCTGGTTGACCAGTGGCATCTTAAAACTCGGTGGTAAATCTGTCAATAAGAGTTAAAAGGAATGTCATTTTAAAACGTTTTAATTAATTATATTTTTATTGATTCTTGAAATGAAAACAAATGTTGTAGCTTGATTTGACAAAAATGAAAGTGTAGCCAAATAAAGATTGTCGACATGATCTAATTTGGAGGGGGAACCATGGAAATAGTGACATGATCATGCACAAATCTACTGAATTCCGTAACACATTTCTTTGTCTTGAATAGGAGAATGAACACAATCAATATTACATGGAAGTTACATTGTAGCAGTGATGTAAACTACACGGCAGGTATGGTCACAAGACAATCTGTCATGCTTATAATCTGTTACTACTAAACTTACTGTTCATTGAATTATATGGTGCGATATTACAAATGAAATATGTAATATCACTTACATGAAAAACCAATTCAGTTATAGTTTGCTATGTACGTAAATGCAAACCATTTGCCTCTAAATGAAACATGAATCTACTGTAGCTTTTCAACCCGCTTATGAAGAGAAATGAACAGCACATGCCGTCACAAGTACTGTGACATTACGCCACAAACACGACAAGATGTGAATTCATCTCTATATTGAGCTTGAGTGAATGAAAATACATAATGGAGCTCACACAGTGCTAATGCACACTGGGTTTGTATTGGACTACGTTAGAGCTGACCTCTTTGGCGTTTGCGCTCTGGTGATTCTGTTGAACACATTGGAAAGGTTAAAAAAAGAAATAAAATAAATGTGCTTTACAGTGAATACAACTCATGTGGGGGAGTTTGACTTGTCGTACCTTGGACAGTGAGCTCAGCAGACGATTGGCTGTCTTTAGTCTTGCAGATATATTTTCCTGCATCGCTCTCCTCTACGTTGTTGACGACCAGTTTGGTGAAACGTCCCTCCTGCTTCATCTCATATTTGCCTCCGGGCTTCAGCATCGCTCTGCCTTTCCTCCATTCCACTGGAGCTCCGGCTTTGGAGAGCTCACAGCAGAAAACTCCACTATCCCCTTCTGTCACCAACAGGCACTGGATCTCTTGTTTGAATGTGACCGGGAGGGCTGTTGTGGGTGAAGAAGAAAACGTTGCATTCATGTATTGCATTGATTTGATTAAAATACCTTTTTTTTAACCACCATATAATCATTATTTTTAATGTACTGAAAATCTACTATTGAAAACAGATGTGTTCTGCTTGGTCTTTGCGCGCTTCTGACTCACGTTTCACTCTGACTTCAGCCGTGGTTTTGTGGTCTCCTGTGATGCAGCTGTACTTCCCCGCGTCTTCTGACTGGACGGTGAGAATTGTCATCTGAGCTGACTTTCCCTCGAGCTTCATCCGATACTTCCCCCGACATGTCTGCTCAGATATCTCCAGAGTGTCTCTCTGCCACTGCACCGGGACGCCCTTCTTTGACAGCTCACAGCGCAAAGTCACACTGTTCCCTTCTTCGGCCTCCTGGCTCTTCAGACTTGTCGTGAATGTTGCGGGGACAGCTGTGGAGGCAAACACAGACATTGAGCTACACGCGTACAATTAGACACAGGCACGATCATTAAGTGCCTCATACGCCCCTTTGTCTAAACATGGGATGTGTAGGGGGAGAGAGCAGTAGGAGCCACGTGGAAGTGACAGTGTACATCGACTGAAAGGTCGGAACTGATGATTAAAATGAGATTCGGCTGAATGCTGGATGCACAAGAGTCTCAGATTTCCAGTCATACTCAACGCATGCCATTTCAAATTTTAGTACACCCTTTTTATAATAGGCAAAAATAACGCATGCTTTAAGTCAGAGACCAAAACAGCCGCTTAAAGACAGCGTGTCCTGACATAATGTCGCCAATCCCACTCGTCTGAAGTGATTTACAAGTCGCTCACTATCCTTAACAAAAAGGACCAGTTAACAATACGCAAAGAAACAAGACGGTTTTCTTGGTCTTCTTCACTCGTCTCACACGTGCAACATACCGACAACTTTCACTGTGGCCTTTGTCCTCTGCTCCCTGCACACACAAGTGTAGACCCCGCTGTCCTCTGGTTCAGCGTCTCTGATGATCAACTCCAGTGTCGAGCCCCTCTGCTTAATCTGGTATTTATCTCCATTCTCCAGCAGATCTCCTCCGAGCTTCCACTCCACTGGGACACCCGCTTTGGAGATCTCGCAATCCAGCGTGATACTGTGTCCTTCCTCCACCTGGACGTTCTTCAGTTTTTGTTTGAAGGTCACTGGAAGAGCTGACAGGGAAGGATAAAGTACATTCACATGTGTATTATTGTGTCATATTTACATTTCTTAAATACTCCGACATGTAGGCTACCAGCTGTAGGATTTTACATAAAAAAACAGATTATTTTCACAACATAATTTCTTTTTTTTTTTACATTTCTTTGGTGTTCAAATGTTCAAAACCATTTTTTTAATCAAGTAATTTTGATTATTATACCAGTTCTAGTTCCTATGCAAAGTTAGCGAGCCTCATGAGCACATTGTTTAGCAAATACAATTCAGTTTAATGATTTTCCTCCTCCTCCATAAATAAAACAGAGCATAATGAAACTCTTTCAATAACAAACACCCACCATTAACAGTCAGCGTTGCAGTGGTCTCTATGCTTCCACAGATGCATGTGTAGATGTCGCTGTCCTCAGCTTTGACATCAAATATCCTCAGTTCAATCAGAACCTCTCTTTGTCTCATATGATATTTCTCTCCACTCTTGATGAGCTCGTTCCCGCTCCTCCTCCACTCCACGGCGTGACCGGACTTTGACAGCTCACAGCGTAGGATTGCAGTGTTGCCCTCCTCAATCACCACATTCCTCAGCTTCTGCTTGAAGGCCACGGGGATAGCTGACGAGTACAGAGCGCAGATTGAGACGAATGAGTCATTATCTGTCGAAATTGATTTAAAACCATTACATCACTAACACCAATTAGCCAATTAGTTAACGGTGTCTTACCAGTGATTGTGACAGTGGCGGATGTCACCTGATCAGTACACTGGCAGCAGTAGACCCCACTGTCCTCAGGAACAGGCTTCCAGATCAGAAGCTCCAGGGTGGTCTCCCTTCTCTTTAGCTGGTATTTAACTCCATTCTTTAACAGCTCTTGTCCCTTGCTCCAATCCACTGGAATTCCAGGTTTAGACAGCTCACAGCGCAGTAGGACATTGCTTCCCTCCTCTGCTTGCATATTCTTTAACTGCTGTACGAATGTAATGGGAATAGCTGGAAAATAATACAGTCAGGAGCAAAGTGAAATATGATGAAGCTGTGCACAGTATTGATGGCCAGGTTTGATGCATGGGGAGCCATAGTCAGCAAATCATTTGAAAAGGCATGAATAATGGAAATACTGGCTTCATTGGCTGCCATTTATCACAAATGTACAAATTATAAGCAAAACCATGGACTAATGTAATGCGCATGTGTCAATATTAACAACAAATCTGTGAGAATCAGACAGAGAAAATGATTATTTGACTCTCAAAGACTCTTCTGTGAAAGTGTGCTGGGATGAAACTAAATTAGGTTTGATAAAATGATCAAGAAGGTGCATGAAAGGTTAATAACATACCGTGTACTTTCAGGCTTGCTGTGGTGCGGTGATCTCTACACTGACATGTATATTCTCCCGAGTCCTCAGGCTTCAGGGCTTTAATGGTCAGAGAATTGATTGTCTTTCTCTGTTTCATCAAGTACTTGTCTCCAGACCGGATACTTTCCAAACCTCTCCTCCAGTGGGTCTGCACCCCAGGCAGGGAGTATTCACAGGTCAGGGTCACAGTCTCACCCTCTTTGGCCTCCACAGACTTTAAAGACTGGGTGAACTCTGCAGGGATGGCTACAAAAAACAACAAACAGGTCATTTTTTAACAATAATAATCCACACGCTACCTGTTTCATTGACATTGTTCTGGTATTTAATGTTGGGCAATAGTAGGCTACACCCTTCCTGAAATGACAGGTCAATACGTTTTCGTACCTTTGACGGTTACAACGGCCCTAGTTGTAACAGATCCAGCACTGCACTCGTACACTCCGGCATCGTGGTTACAGACCTCCCGAATTGTCAGCCGGGCCTCACAGCCGGAGCGACTGGCAAAATATCTTGAGGAGTTCCACATCAGGCAGCCATCTTTGTACCACAGGATGTGACATGGCTTGGAGGCCATACAAGACAAAACCAATCCACCTCCTTCAAAAGCCTCACAGTCTTCCAGGGCTTTAACGATGGTGGGTCGTCTCTCTGGAAAACACAAGAAATGAGCCCAAAATAAGTCACATCCCGTGAAATTGCGCAATGAAACACACTGGCACATTAAAAACTAACCTCTAACCAACAGCGACGCATATGACCTTTTGTCCCCGGCTGCAAAAGAGATGGTGCCGGTGTCTTTGCGAGCCAGCTGTCTAAAAGTGAGGGTGTGGTAGCCTCCGTGCACCATCTGGATCTCATTGACCTCGTTGGTGTACAGCAGAGTCTCGTCCAGATACCACTTGACCCCGATGTAGTCACCGGGACAAATTCGACACCTGAATGTGACCGTATCGCCTTCTAGACACTCAACATCCTCCAATTCATCCAGGATTAAAACCTTCTCACCTGAAAGAAAAACAAAACCGATTGATTAGGTAGAAGGTCTATGAACATCCCATATGCAAGGGATTATCAGGTCACTGAGCGTTACACATTCAGGTGCGAGATAGACTAACTTAGTTCCAACTACCGTGACCCTGAACCACAGTGATGCAATGCCAAGTGTTCCTTTTACTATGTTCTCACCCTGCACAGTGAGCTGGGCCCGGCTCTGCATGGTACCAACGTCACACGTGTAAACATCTGCGTCTGATTTGTCCAGGCAGGTGATGGTGAGGGACAGCACCACATCCTTCTGCCTGATGACATACTTCCTACCAGACCTCAGCTCCACCATGCCCTTCAGCCAAGTCACCCGCTTGGCGGGCCGCCTGGTCTCACACTGTAGGGTCACTTTACCCTTTTCTTCAGCTCGCATGTCCCTTAACTCCATTGCAAAAGTGTGCTGGAGTTCTGAAAGGGATGATGTAGAATGAACCGTGAGTCGCGCGCTTCACATTTAGCATAGCAGTCCCACATTGCAAAATAGGACATATCGCTGCAGGTTAGTTTTGCTCAACAATACACTTGAGAATGCTACATTTTATTGTCAAAATGTATTTTTGAAAGACCTTTCACACCTCTGATATCCAGCTTGGCACGGGAAGCAATGCCATCGGCCTCACAGCAGTACTCTCCAGAGTCTCTGATGGTGCTATTCTTGATGACCAGTCGCGCCAGGTTCTTTTCCACACTCATCTCATACCTGTGGCTCTGTTTGATCAAGTGGCCATTTTTAAGCCAACGGATGCCGACTTCCGGTTTGGTGATCTCACAGCTCAGTTCTGCATCCTCGCCTGGAACTGCCTTGACATTCAATAGCTCCCTGAAGATATGCACTGGCTTCTCTAAAAGAGATGTATTTCAAAATAAAGTTCCGCCCAGATGAACAATCACAGATACAAAACTGCAGATCATTTTATCTGAGATTATAGGGTTATACCTTTAACAAAGAGCATGGTCCTACAGCTTAGGTCTTTAATTGTGAAGACCACGTCTCCAGCGTCAGTCAGGGCAGCATTGCTGATGGTCATCTTATAATTACGGCCATTGTTGATAACCTGAATTCGGCTATTAGGGACCACCACCTGGCCATTGATGATCCAGGAAGGCTCATCATCAACGTCATGAGAGAGGTGACAATCAAAAGTGCAGCTCTCGCCTTCCAGAACAGATATTGTCTTTATACGTTGCAAAATAGTTATGTGTAAATCTGTAGGAAAATATAATGAAAAAAGAGCCTTATTGCTGTAAATATATAGAGAACCAATAAATATTGATAAATAGCCACAGAATTCAACATCTAGAGCACTACTCACCATGTACAGTAACTTTGGCCTTTGTTTGACTGGTGCCCAGGTCACAGGTGTACTGTCCAGCGTCGTCCTTGCACAGGCAATGGACGATCAGTGCCCTGGAATTCCCATACTGGAGGAACTCGTGTTTATCATCAGCGGTCAGGACCATACCATCCTTCCTCCAAACAGGAGTCACCGTCTCTTTGGAAATTTCACACTGCAGGCAGACATCTCCTTGCTCTTCTCCTACTGCATCCTCGAGAGACCTGAGGAACACTGCTGGCCGCTCTGGAGCAAAGATCAGCAAACTTTAAGTGTGCATGTTTCTCAGAAATGAACAAATGGAAACAAATCATACACCAGTTGTTCCCCCAGCTGACCTTTGACATTTAAAGTGGTTGTCTCAGAGAGGGGTCCTGTTTTGAAGGTGATCCTGCTCTCCTGTGGCCTCAGCTTCTTGATTGTGAGACTGTGCATCGTTCCCATGTGCTGGATCCTGTAGATTGCGTTGCAGTAGAGGCGAACACTGTTAAGTAGCCACTCCACGTTGGCGACCACATAGTTGAGCTCACATGAAAATGTGGCAAGGCCATCCTCCTCAACCTCCTTTGGCTCAAGGTGTTTGACCATTTTCAGCGTCCTGACTGCAATAACAGCGGGACATAGAAGATAATGAATATCCACTACAAAAGGTGTTATTAATTTACCTCCATTTCCCCCAAACCATGTTCAGCCTACCTTCTACCTTGACGTGCGCTGTGCTCTGTGACCCGCCGGCCATGCAGCGGTACTGCCCTGCATCCATCCCTGTCAAGCCATGAATGGTCAGCTGGGCTCGCTTCCCTTCCCTTTTCATGCTGTACTTATTGGAGGTCTTCAGGGTCGTACGACCTTTAAACCACCGCACCACCCTGGGTGAGGGGGCGAACGCACAGCTCAGGCTCACAGAGCTGTTCTCCTTCGCCTGTACATCGTCCAAGTGGCGGGCAACCTGAAGTGGTCGCTCTAGAGGGCAGAGAAGCCACTAAATCAAATACTCCTGCAAAATCATGAATCCATTCATCCAATCCAATTATGTAGAGGTGATTTCGACTTTTCAAAGTCAAAATCATGCCATTAACAAGTTAATCCATGCGATTAATCTGGCCAAGATTAATGCGCTAAAATATTTTAACGCAGTCAACGCAACTTTGTTTACTTCGGTTTTCCGGTGTGCCTGAAGTGAACAGAGTTGATGTCCGAAATGAAACCGCCGCTAGCTGCAGTCAGTTAGATCAGAGAAAGCGAGGCGGTAGTTGAAGGCGGAGAGAGATCTTTGCATTGCAAGTAAAAAAAACAGAGGCGCAACATGGAGACCTGTGCAGAGGAATTCCTCCACGTGTCAAACAGAAGGGGGATGAGCAGAAAACAAACCGCTAGGCCAAGCCAACTGCTAGTCTAAGCCAACTGCTAGTCTAAGCTAGCTGCTAGGCTACTTCCATCTCAGCATCAACCTCGCGCGGCACACGGCCTGAAGAGGACAGCCACTGTGTCCCCAAAAGGAGTTTGCCTTTGGAGAAGGTCGTGGCTAAATGTCGGGGGTTTGTTTGCACTTCAAATACAGCCGTCAAATGATGGAGAGTTGAGATTAAAGTGCACGTGGACAGCAGGAGGGTCGCTAGTTGTGTGGTTTCGTGTTTAAAACAACAATTAACGTTAAACAACCGTGTCTAAAATACATGCTTTCTAAAGGGATTACTCATTACTTTTACTTTTTACACAATTAATGAATTTCAAAATGTGCGATTATTTAGTTCAAAAGCAGTAAGTGGAATCAAAGTAGAGACATGCAACAGTAAAGAACACAGCCCCCAGCAGATTGAGTGTGCGTCATAATGACTTTTACATTGTTACTGTGCAGTTATAATATTACAATAATCCTAAAATTACGAAAAATCAAATTCTATTTCAAAGCTTTATCCTACTCACCCGTGACAGTAAGCTGAGCAGTGGAGCGACTCTTGCCAGCAACAAAGACCATGGGCCCAGACATTGAGCTGTCTGTGGAGGTGAGGCAGAGGCTGTGGAGGTTTCCCTCCCTGTTGATGTTCACTGCTGCACAAGGCTCCAGCACCTCACCGTTCAGGCTCCACCGGGGAGGCCTCCCCGATTTCAGGCTGGTCTCCACCTGGAACAGCGCCGGCTCCGGCTCCATCACCACCACTGAGCTCATCCCTCGCACTATTCTGATAGCCTGCTCTGCATGTACAGCCACGATACACATTAACGAGTACTGAACCCAACTATTGACTCGTAACAGAACAGAAAAACACTATGGATTGCATAGTTGGCACATGAGAAACACGTGCGCATAATCACATCTCACCCTCCACCAGAAGCTGACAAGAGGTATTGTCATCTCCTGCATCACAGGTGTACGTGTCCTCATCTGAGGAGCAGATGTCATCGATAGTCAGCTGCCTGTAGACATCTTGGCTGATGAGTTGGTACTTCTTAGAGGGCTGGAGCTCTTTCCTGTTCTTGTACCACCTGACCTGAGCATTAGGCCGTGACACCTGGCACTCCAGCAGACCCCGGTGGCGATACATAGCAATTTTCACCCTTAGAGGACGCAATATTTGGACTGGGAGCTCTGAAGAAGGGAGGCGCAGGCTGTAAATCTCCAAATTTAGTTTTTTTTATAAACCCATGTTGAATCGTGCTTGGTTGCTCACCTTTCACTGTGAGAGTCGCGTAGGATGAGACACGCTCTGCAGTGAATCTGATCTCTCCAGCATGCTCAGGCCTGACTGACCTGAAGAACAAGGTGTGAGTTTTACCTGCAAAAAGATCAAAGCAAAATGGCCTGTTAAAATGAATTGTGCATAACCAGGTGATATATTTCATTCTTTTGTATATATTTACGCAGAGGAACAATCAATATGGTCATTTAGACACACAGCTTCTTAGCAAAATAGCCCAGGGCCTATTTGGTTGTTCTCTCACCCTGTTGTCTGATCTTGATATTGTCTCCAGGTCGAATTCGGCTGTCATCTCTGTACCACCGACCCTGCAAATCCGGCAGGTTGACCTCACACAGAAAGTTCACAGGTTGACGCTCCATGGTGTCAACATCTTCCAGTTCTTTCGCTATGTAGATGTCCCTAGCTGGGGGAACCAGACTATGACTAAATGATGTTAAAGCAACAAAACAGAACTTCATCAAACCTGCTTTTAAGTAAGTTAGCAATGACTCATTTGGTGATTGGAGGAGGCTCAAAAATAATTGGAAGTGATAACCATCTCAAAGTGTCGACAACTATGTTAGTGGCCCTGGGACAATTTGTAGTCACAGCAGTGCTTTAAGTCAAACGCTCACATGCTAACATATTCATAATACGTTGTAGCAAATATAATGTTTAAGATATTATAAGGTAACACAATTCATTAATAGTCCTGCAGCAGGAAAATGTACAGGACGACAGCAGCAAAGAGGGTGAAGAGCACACAGATAAGTAAAAACAAGATAGAAACTATTGTGAATAGTAATAGCATTTTTAAAAGTTGCTGAATTGAAACATAATATATACATTAACATGAAATATTACTGTGTTCACCGTCCTATTTTAGCCGAGCAACATGGTACAATTCGTTAATTAGCACTAAACACAAAATACAACTAATGCTGATGAGAAGGTCATTAGTTAAACCAATGATTTGGATTGATTGCAACTAAGAGGCTTCTCTCCTTCTGCCAAATTACCTCCTAGTTTTTCTTATCCACTCATTCCTAATTCTGTACATTAGGCCTTTATCTGATGTATCAAGACCACTGAGCAGTTATATTGGAATGACGTCCGATCATATGTATTTTCAGATCTTATGAATGATCCACTCTTGGCTTTGACAATGGATCTGACCTGACATTTCAATTGCTAGTCTACTTCACCACCCTACCTGTAACAATGAGTCGGCCCGAGGTCTGAACACCATTGGCCTGAAAGGAGAACAGTCCTGCGTCTCCCAAAGCCACCCTGTTCAGAAGGAGGGAGTGTTTCTTTCCATGCGTGCTGATGCGACATGTGGGCTTGGACTTAAGCGGCGACCCATCTCTGGTCCACAGACCCTCGATGTAGGCCAAGTTGAGGGTCACTTCAAAGGAGCAGCTCTCACACTCACACACCTCCACGTCCTCCAAGCCCTTCACCACCTGCAGACGGTTCTCTGGCAGAAAAACACACACGCGGCATTAGAGAATTAAAGCTTTCTTGCTACTACGGCGAAACTAATGTGTGCGAAGAAAAAAAACCTACTTGCAGCAGCTACTATTCCTCCAGGTATGTTGTCACCCATGCTGCTCTTTGGCAATCGTGTTCGCTTTTCACCAAAGTTGTCACGGAAGGGCTACAACTATAATGGTGATGACAAAAGTATGTATATATATATTAGGTAACGGTCTGCCTCAGAAGAAAATAAAGAGCTGGTTTAATTGTTACAAAGGAACTCAATGTGCCTTAAAAAGAACCATGTCATTCACACCTCAATTACATCTGCTGACATTCACTTTCTTTCAGGTAGTTGGACAATTATACACACCAAAGAAATTCCATTCAGGCTCATAATTGCTTTAATTATAACTTCAAAACGACCATGGATACACATGGCGTCACTGTCATATGGTTGATTCCGGGTGCGTTGGCATGCCAGTATTCAGTTAAGATGAGCACAGGGATTTCTGCTCTCTCACTTGTCTGAGCTCAGCCCCACAAATATAGATTCAGCTGTGATCTGCCTGCATGCAGTGAACTGAGAAGAAGGGAAAGTTTTGAAAAACAACGGAAATTGATAAATACGATATTTAAGATCTTGACGCAGTTTTCTGCTGCTGCCTCCCATCATTACATGGTTTTCTTATTCCAAGAGGAGGGTCATTAAAACCGTTAAAATGACATCTCACACAATGATACGGAATCTACTGACCGTTGTAGAGACAATTTAAATTAAAAATGAGCTGATCAAACTTAAAACAATGGAGAGTCACCTGCAACAATAAACCCACCTCAAACTTGAACTTTGGCTTTAGAGAGAATAAATCCGTTGGTTGCACTGATGACAAAAAAACTACAAACCTTCACCTGAAAATCAAGAATAAAAACTTGGATCTGTCCGAGTCTCGTCTTTGTTTATCACAAAAGCCTTTAAGATCAACAACAAACGTTTGGCCAAAGGAGAGAAGAAACCGCTCCCCTCTCCCCAAAGCGGACGGCCTGCAGCGCTTTCCCTTTTTTTCTCGCTTTGATGGAGCTTGGTGCTGAACAGCTGACATATCTCTCCCCACATACTGACTTCCAAAATAGCCTTCTGTCAGTGTGAGGGCAAAGATAGCCCCGGCTTTAATCGTGTGAGGCAACTGACGTCCCGCATCAATGGAACTATCGAAAAACAATCAGAATGTATACAACAGGCTTAGTGCGCTTGATGGTTTTCTCGTGTGTGTGAGTGATTGGGAGACGAGCTTAGTTCAAATGACTTGTAAGCTTCTCAGTGCAGAAGTGACCTTCGATGTAGCACCAGGAGGCCAGTGGGCGTCGACATGATGAGACTGTCTATTGTTTTCCACACAATCAAGCTCACTACCAGGTTGCTTAACTTAGATCTCTCTTCCACCTAAACGATAAAAGATGAATCGCATGCTCCTCCTCCACGATACTGACACGTCTCGTTTAGTGTATTAACCCTCAGGTTAGTCCATGGATCCCCACCGGGGGGTTTCCACCACTGCAGCAGTTAAAAGGTCACAAAAGACTGAACAAGATACATGAAAACACGCGCGTCCTTTTTTAGATTATTAACTGACATCAGAGTAAGTGATTTGCAAACCACGATTGCAGAGCTCTGGATACTAAAAATACACAACATTAAAAGTGACACAGAGGCCATACAATGCTGATATTAATGCCTCCTTCGTCTCCAGCATGTGTCGGGCTGAGGGGGTTGTGCAATAAAACAACAAGGTTTGAATTCCCTCATTTAGACTTTAGACAAAACAAAACGAGCACTGCAGAGCGTGGCGCCCGCCTCTCTCTGATAGACAGCTCCATGTGCCATGGAGGAACTCCGGTGAAACTCGACAGGATAATCTCTTGATGCTTGTTGTCGCTCAGAGGGTAACGGACGCCCATTTTACAGATCTCCAGGAGGCCATTCATTACAAAGCTTTTAAAATGAATCAACATCATTTGAATGGAAATAAAGAGTATATTTGAAGACTTTTGGGTTATGAATCCCCAACAAAACTGTTTTTGGATTACTCATCGGGCCATTTCAAGGCTTTCAATGCTATTTTCTATCAGGGCGTCAAACCGATCCGGGCCCCACATTGTGTCATGATGAAAATGGCCAATAAGGATCGTTGATATTGTAAAATATGGGCCTTCTCATGTGCAGCATCCAAGTGATGCTGCACCTAAAAATAGTGACGTTAAAGGGACCAAGGCAATGTGAGGATGTGTTGAGTGGATTTAGAACTTGACAAAACAGCTGATCACTCCACCTAAGCCTCTGCAGCCCAGTTTGAAACCCCCTCCCTCCTCCCAGTGTGTCACATTTCCTCTGCTTCAGACTCTGTACACCTGACAGCGGATACAGAACTCTTCAAACCACACATTTGATCACAAATCACATGTTGTGTCTAATACCGTGATGTTAGTTCTGTATTATTTCTGTGAGTCACATTCCAAATGACGTGTTGTATCTAACTAAATAACCATGTGGAATATAGCCAGGTATCCATAGAGCAGGAAGACATCAGATGCCCTTGACAGTCTTGGTATGTCTAACTGCAGAGTGGCCTTGACTACCACAGTCACAGCAGCCCGGCAGAATGTATTTTGGTTCATATTCAAATAGCTTGTAGTTTGTTTGGCTGCATATGATGGGTGATGTTATTGAGGTAAATGATTCAACTCAAATCAAGGATGAACTCCAAGGAATGTCCAAGTGGCCACAGAAATAGAGTGACTAATCGGATTAGCACTCTTCCTTATAGAATGCACAAAGTTCTATGTGAAACTGCGGCATTTTGTCTCTGTTAACCAAGTAACAGGCTCAAGTAGATTTGTACAGTAGTGTAACAAGTCTGTTGATGGAACGACACTACCAGTTAAAAACACACAACAAACACAAATTGACTGCTTTTAAACGTATTTATCTTATAGGGAGGAAATCGGACAGGTTTCAAATGGCAATTGACATACAAGCTTCAATAAACAATATGACTACCTGTGATATAAACTGATGATGATTAACTTATTTCTTCATTTTACTTTTGCTTTTAACTGGCGGCTTTCCTTCTTCCTTGCCCGTTGCAGCTTTAATCCTCTTCTTTCCCAGCGGGGTCTTTGCGTACCAGTTCTGATGATACAAAAGAAAGAGACACAAAATGAAAATGCATATGCAGCAAAGCAGATACAATCTTAAAAATGCAATAAAACAAAAATAAAATATAATATATCTACTATACTTTAAGGGCCTCTTCTTCTTCCTGAAACACAGGGTCAATCTTCGCCAGTGGAGCAACGAACTCAGCTGCGGTCAGTGGTCTTCTCGCTTGCTGTAGGATGCGGCGCTTGGTGACGATGCTCTTGATCACCTGGACCATGTGACCTGGTGTGTAGCCATCAGAAATCTTGGCGAGAGAGCTGAGGTCCAGCGCTCTTGTCACATCACCTCCCTGCTTTCTGATCAGCTGCCTCCACAAGACTGAATAGAGTCAATAGAGTCAAATTAAATGTTCACGCCAACAACCAAAAGTGACTCAACTTTTTCTTCATGGTGTCTGTTTCTTACTGCGTCTTGAGCCGTAGTCGGGTCTTGGGATGAGGAGGATTTTGCTGTACATTTTGCACAGTGACTTGATATCAGCACTTATTGGGTCTTTGGTTGTTCCCACTATCAGAACACGATCCTCCCCTTTGATTAACTTGAGAAACTTGGGTAAGTCTTTCTTCAGCCGTTTGGGATCTAACTGTGCAAATGCAGAAAAAGTTTCAAATAAAAACAACTGCTACATTTAAAACACAAGCTTTAATTCTGCCCAGAAATACCTCTTTTTCTTCTTTGGGAACTTTCTTGTAGAACATTTTTTCAGTGTCTTCAATCCATATTACTGACGGTTGAAGTAATCTTGCAACCTATGCAAATTACAAATATAAAAAATAAATCATGCGGTTTAATCGCAGTCGTTAAAAGAACTTAACCACCATCATTATGAACTTCAATGGTAATTCTTCTCTCATGCATTTTATTTTAAATGCCACAGTTCTACCTTAAACACCATGTGGAGCATCATGGCGAGGCCACTCTTGCCTGGGTACTTTCCTGCCGTGTTCAGAGGCGACAGGTCAAACAGGTTGGCGCCCGTCTCCTGGCAGATTGCGTGGACCAACATCTTCTTGCCTACACCTGCTGGCCCTGCCAGTAGGATGGCCTTTATCAGAGTCGCCTTCTCATGTACCGCCCGAGAGCCTGCGAGAACACAAATCTCCTATTCAGTCCACAAACGTCACTCTCAGCGACATCTATTTCACATGTCGATTAGATGACTTTCATACCTAACGGTAAGATGGCATATAGTGATAAGACCTGCCGCACATCCGACAGTGACGGCATGGGCTCGATGTCATTTTGCCTCAGTGTGGTCCCAAGGTAGTTGTAGTCGCCTAGCAGCAAGAGGCAACAGCTATTAGTCCAATAGTTAATGAATCAGCAGGGCAATGCATTGAGAAAGGTTTTAAAGTGTGTTCATCGTGGTCATACATCATTCGTATACAGTTCTCAGTAATCTGGGCTGTTACACACTTGTATGAATTCTGCACTTTGTCTACAGACTGTTTGCCATAAGATTTAAATATCATATACAATCGTGATTCTGAGGACGGAAAGAGAAATCTGAAAGAGGGCACGCTGGTTCATACAAACAATATACAAAATCTTACCCAAGTATTCCTGCAGCCTCACGTTATTTGCTTGTTTCAACAAGCCCTGCTCCACCAGTTCCTGACACAAAGACTCAAGAGTCCTAGCAGACGTGAATAAATGATGTAATTGTTTTCCTCAGCAAATGTAATCCTCACTTCATATGAACAAATTCTGAAATGAAGTACATCATCTGTGTGACCTCACCTATCAGCTGTCAAATCTTTCTCCTTTTTTTTCTTCTTCCCACTCTTAGATCCTTTCTTTTTCTGTGGAGAAAAATCTATATCATCAGGACACGTCTCAACAAAATCATATGACCAGACCTCCCAGACAATGCGTAGATTTATCTGTCACTCATTACCTTGGCATTTCCTTTGGTTTTACCACCTTTGTCTTTATCCACAGCTAGTTTCCATTCAGCCAACTCTTGTCTCATCTGCTCATCTACCTGAAGGAGGCAGAGCGTACCGAGAAGCGCTGCATCAACCACATGTGGGGCTGTTTTCACGCCAGTGACCTGGACACTGAATTTTTAAAACTACAGCCTTGATTTCCTGTTAGTTTCATTCCTAAACTATTAAAATCAAATTAAAATGTTTTCCTCTAAAGTCGGCATTACCTGTACTCGAATCTCTGCCTCGATGTCTTTCCTCTTTTCTTCCTTTATCAGCTCCACCTCGTGCCTCTGGTTAAAGTTTCTGGATTCATTGCGCGTTTTCCAAAAATCTAAAGATGAAGAACGTTCATGAGTAAGAGATACAGTCCCACAGACTGGCTTTATACAGCTTCCCTCTACGGAACAAGTGCTTTACAATTTGGCTCTTATTAAACACACGTGCACACATTCATTCAGCGATAGAGGTGGTTTGGACATTTGGACCTACTGACAGGATGAGCAGCCAGATACTAAAAACTGGTGATTGTCAAAATACAAGAAAGCCTTGAAGTTATGTTTTAGTTTAGCATCCAAACAACACACTCTAAAAAATGACTGAAGATGTCATGTTGCAAATGTTCTCTTGTATTTAGTTGAGGGGCTAAACTATAATAATATTATTAAAATATTATTGAGTTTTTTTAATGTAAAACATACCATCGAATGTTTTGTTTTCCACTTCCAAGTCAGACAGAAACGCTGAAGGAAGCATCTTCAATCCTGCTTCTTCTTCCTGAGGTTCAGAACATTTCTTTGTGTTAAAAAGCTGACATGGATTGGTTTGAATAAGAGAAATTCCAGAATTTGCTGTATATTATTTCAACCAATAAAAAACAATTCGATGTAACTTACTTCCTCGATTTCCTTCTTTTTGTCCTTTTTCCCCTTTTCCTTCTTCCCGTCCTTTTCTTTTGGTTTCTTGGCATCCTCCACTTCCTTTGCAGCAATTTCTTCCAACATCTGAAAAACAAACATCTCAACTTCTCTATCAACAACCTAGTTTTCTTTTGACTTTTTGACAGTGTATTTTACCTGTATAGGATTCTTTTCAGCAAAAATGAGGGCTGAGCCTCCGCCCTCTTCATCTGGGTAGTCTGGAAACGATCCCTTGGCATCACTTTTAAAAATAAAATTCAAACAAAAGAGGAAGACATTGAAAATACAGCTCTTTGATTCATTCCATGCGGAAATGCTTTCAAATAACAAAAGTCTCTCTGGGAAACCTGACCGGCATTCAATGAACCACTGTCGGATTTGGTCTTTCATTGCCTTTCTCATGTCATGACCCTCTACATCTCGCAGTTGGTTTGTGACGGCCACTGAGGACTTCTGATAATCTGCGTTGTACTCCTCCAGTTTGATCCGTGTGACAGCTTCACTCGCCCGGGCAGCGATTACAGCGGGACCCGGAACCCGCCGTTTTGGATCCATGGCCTATGGCGTTAAAGAGACCCAACATACATGTATTAAAAACAAAAATCAAGTGCTATGTTATTTCATACTGAAGTGGAATACAACTTTTATTTACAGTTTGTGATATATTTGCCACTTTTGGCCGGAAAAAAAGGAGGGTTAATGGTGGGGATCTGTTTTAACAGTAGGAGACTACTAGTCAAATTTCCCTCACCATTCCCAGAAAGATCATCTCTTCTTCCCAAGCAATCTTGGCCTTCTTCCTCTCTCTGTAGCCCTTCCACACCTGCAATTCACATTCAGCTAGAAGGATGAAACCAGCCACAGGAGAAGGAAGTAAGTAGGTTAAGGTTGGTAAAAGAGGACCTTCTGAATGGAAACTGCAGCCAACTCCATAGCAGCTGCTCCGGGGTCCTTGATCCTTTGCATCCTGTTCATCCTTCTGCTTTCACTATTCAACTTGGCCCTCAGGCGTCCTTGACGAGCCCTCTCTACCAATTGAATGATCTTAATGGCCTCCTCTTGACTCATGTCCTTGGTTGTTAGAGGCTGTAGGGACAAAAAAAATCATACAACAACTAACAAATTAAAACAATCGTTTTCCTCATTTCTCTGCTCATGTCGAACTTTTAACCTTTTTTTCTTGACGATTTCTGTATGTAACAAAAAAGCAAAGAATGAACAGACACTAACTTTTAGATGCAGCTTCTTTTCAACTCACTTCGGGGCTTTCAGTGACCTCCACCGTTTTGAAGATTTCTGTCAGCATCTTCTTTTGTCCTTGTTGTTCTACGCTACGTTCGCTGATGAAAAAGCGAGGGACGGGGATCTCAAGTTCTTTCTGGAGCGACGACAAAGAAAGTGATAGCTGCTGAGTAACATCATTATTGAGGGGTCATTCCAGGTGAAGTCAATACCTGCTGTGAAAAAGTCAATATCATTTTGCTGGTGTCATTTCAGCAATCCAATTTCACCAAACTGGCCGCGAAACACTCACGGGTGTAAGCTTCAAATCGTGTAGGACGTCGTCCATGTAGTGGTACTCTGAAAACTCTTTCTCCACCATTTCATTCTTCAGCTCTAGCACCCTCCCCATCACGCCTTCAAGAATTCCCCGAATAACTCTCCTCTTCTGAGGGTGGACCACCTGGTCGTAGACCTCCTCCAGCTGCCTGTAGATTTGGATGTATCTCACGTAAAGCATGGCCAGCCGCTGGAAGAACACCACCCGGTCCTTCTCTGGGTGGCGCGGCTCATCGGACAGTTCTTCAGCCAGCAGGCGGCTCAACTCCAACTGAGCTTCTGCCCACAGCTGGTTGTATGTCCTGCAAATAGAACAAACAACATGATCAGCCGACGCACCTCAGAGTGACTTCGTGCCTTGATTACTTATTACTGGGAAAAACACACCAGGAGAAAAAGAAGCCATGGTGGAAGATATGCACGGTAACAGTGAACCTTTTTTTGCACACGGTGCAACTTTCCTTAACTAACCTCCCGTCGCGTTAAACGATGCTAACTGAAAGCAGCTAACGCACGTTATCTTCGGTTTAACCCGAGAAGATAAAAGTGAAACTGAAACTAGTAACGAAGCCTTACCTTTGCGACATGACTCCGCTTCTTATCCAAATAACCACACGACTCGCAGAGTTTAACCAAAGTCAGGGACCGCGGATCGAACTGTGAAATGTTTGTGCTTGGTCCGTCTCCATGGTAACCGCCATCACTATGCACAGATCTGCTAGTCTGAGAAGGGGGAGAGTAACCTCGTTTCTTCGTTAAAAAACATACTGCGGGGCTAAAGAAAGGCAAGTGGCGTTCCTGCTGCATTGCAAAGGATATAAAATGTATATATTCCGGATTTGGGAAAATGTTACTTGAGAAATCATTGTCCAGTGGGCACCAGTGAAAAGGGGCGCTGAGGGGCCAACAAGCGTTGTTGAGAATTTCTTTAAAGGTAAAAATGCAGCCAGATTCTACCAATGGTTTGAAAAGACCACATATTCATAATTCATATAAAATCATTAAGATCCATTTCCAAAACCTGCCAGTTTGTTTTGCAGTTCCATATGATCATTTTTGTACAATAATTTACAATATAACAATAATGGGAAGGATATGAGAAGGGTTTTACAGGTGGTTTTTAAACAAAACAAAAACAACTGATCTTTTTTTACACTTAGAACACTATATAACTATTGTCAGTCCTCAGTGCCTCTGGTTGTATTACATAACTATTAAGTGTCTTTTATTCATGTGTTCTGATATATTTGATTGATCCTTCATCTGCGTCTGAATCCTTCCCTGCTAACTGATAGGCAGGAAACATCAGGCAAGGTGAAAACAGGTAACAGAGGTCTACACAAAAGAGGCAGTCCGAGAAAAAAAAGATCTCTATATGCAGGTATAGCTGTTTGGGATGTGAGTGTGGGGGAGCTGGGAGGTCAGGGGACTGCAAGTAATAAAGATCATCAAAGCTGGGGGGAAAGTGCGGACACGCACGGACCGAGAGAGAGAAGTGATCTGAAAACAAAAGGAGAGGTGACAAAAAAACACGAGGAATGAAACAGAAGCGGGGCAGATTATTTTCAGAGGGTTTATTTAGTCCAAAGTCAATAGCCTGTACGCCAGATAATCATTCCCGAAGATTACATTCTTTGAATAATGGCATCAGTTTTTTTATATGTGGAGTAAATTTATTTTATGTTTTTTGTAGAATATGAAAAGAGAGTAAACTTAAAGTAAAGACCATTTAAAGTAAAGACCATCCATATATGTAAAATTAATGTGATCAGAGAGAGAGAGAGGTATCTATAAGTCATTTAACCTATTTGCATTAATCCATATATATATACTTTTAATTTGAAATGTGTAAATGCCCCCTGAGTATTTGAACATCACTTAAATGGTGATTCCATATGCTGCCACACGATGGCAGTCGTATAAAGCTGACAATTGGCACTTTTTCAACTCAATAATCGGAATAGCTTTCGGAATTTGCTCAACAAGTTGGCTCATCCGCCAGCTGATTTACGGCTATTTGGTTTTTTTCAAAGCCACTCAATTGCTCAATGTCGACATTTTTGAGTCAAGCACTGCTTTCTCTCATGATATCTCTGCCTGTTAGTCATTCCTGAAATGTTTATGTTTAATCTATTGGAGGAACGATCCTGTATCGGATGAGGATTGAAGGGGAAACTTTAAATGTGTGCTTTATACGGAAGCAATATAAATGATAATTCAACATTTGGATATACTCCCACTTATCTTATCCACAGAAATCACCGTTTTGTAATATTCGGCCAATAGCTTCTGTGAACAAATGAGACACCACCAGGGAACATTGATTTACAGACAACTCAGTGAAGAGGAGTTTTTTGTATAAGCTTATAGAGTGCATGCGGAGTCCAGCTGCCATTACCTAGACTTCCTCTCAGCAGTAATAAATTAAATACGCTTCAGCCTAAACCATTCCGACAATAAATCAAACGTGAAAATATGAGCTCATCTGGAAACAACATCGCATCCTAATTTTGGCTACATTTAACTTTTTTTTTTATTGGTCTTTTATTTGGTCTTTTAATTGAGACATACGAATCAGGAATTCAGACACAGTCCAAAAGCTTTCTTCATACCCGCATTTCTTTTTTAAAAGCTCTATCACAATGATAGAGCTCCACCCAGTAGGGGTGGGAACCGGCCGGATGGCCGCTCGTGGAGGCGCATTCTCTGCAGCGCTTAGTCGGTCACAAGACCAGGACATCGTTGAGCAAAAACATCGGCACGCCGACAGGTTATTCAGAAGCTCACTGGCCCACAGATTGCTCTCTTCTCCGCAGCCGACGTCCAACAAGTTCGTCCATTTAGAAAACTACTTTCATGCGCGCTGCCGCGCCACGGTATTTATTTATTTTATCTATTTTCATTTTTTTCAAGGTAAATTTCAGTGTGGTTCTCTTTTTGTAGATGATTAACGTCACTTTTCTCGTAAAGTATATGCTTTTATTTGCAGCTGAATTGACCCGTACGTCTACCACCGGGGATGTTTTGGTGCGTAAAGGAGGGGCGCACAGCAAAGTGAGCGAATTTCCCTGGAGGAAATTGCACCAAAGATGTCAACATTGCTTAACCACCCACACGAAATCGATTGTGAGAAGTTGGCTCCTCGTATAAATAGGGACGCATTATTTCAAGAAAGACGGTGGTGAGCACAATCTGCCGGCTGTACTCTCTCTCTCTCTCTCTCTCTCTCTTCTATCCGGACCCAAACGCCTTGTGCCGCCTCTCCAGGACATATACCCGATTTAACTCCCAAAGTAAGTACAAAGTTAGAATGTATTTGTTTCATCCATGTGTTACAGTAGACGCAATGATTGCTGTGAAGTGCATTCTGGAGATTGATTCCACGTTTAGATGCCGTGTTACCTCTGAAATCATTTTTTTTATATTAACTTTAGGTAATGTCAAATATCTGAAAAGGCAAGCCACTGTGGGTCAATTCTGTACATCTATTTCATTGTTGTGAAACAAAGTAACGATTTACTTGTGTGTTTTCAGACGAGAAGTCATGCACGTGGAGAGGAAATGGCACATTCTGTTGACAATGTCCTTTCTGCTCATCACCTCGGGCCAGTGTATGGACAGCAAGGACGTCAAGCAGAGAGAAAGAAGGACCCTGTTGGATCTAATCTTACAGGTTATCAGAGACAACCAGCAACGGGACAAACCCATGTCCAGGCGCTGCAGCAGTGGACTCTTCACCTCAGCCCAAGACATGTTCTCCTCCCGCGAAAAGCCTTTCTATGTTCCTAGGCTGGATAACAGTAGACTCATAGGTAAGCTGATAAGATTTATTTTTAGGCCCTGATGAAAGCATAATCCCCATTTTACTGTTGGAGACAGCTGTCATTATCGGTCTGTCTGTGCATCTTATTTAGAAGCCGTTTGGAACTACGGAACTCCACCGTATGCAAGTATTTATCAGGAATATCCTTCAAAGACATTTACAGCGTCCGGATCTCACTGTCCGTTTTTGTCCAACTCAGTGTGAGGTAGTTATGTAACGAATGTAATGAAGGTATACTTCATATGTTTAGGGATATATTCAAAGACTTTAATATATTTACCATGGCGTTCTTAGAGACACCTTTCCGTGTCTGCGATTGATCACTGAACGGAGACATGATAGGTGGGAGGAACTCATGTGGGTGGAGCATGTGCCAAAATTGTGAATGATTTATTCAGGGTGATTCATTGTGGAATCTTAAACATGAATGATGACCGCTTTGCACGCACGCCAGTGCTCTGTGACGTCTCAGAAAGAATCTCCGATCAAAAGCATCTCCCATCGAGATAACTTCTCCATTCGAGAGCATCTCCAATCGAAAGCATCTCCCCTCGAGATAACTTCTCCTTTTGAGAGCATCTCCAAGCGAGAGCATCTCCAATCAAAAGCATCTCCCATCGAGATAACTTCTCCATTCGAGAGCATCTCCAATCAAAAGCATCTACCATCGAGATAACTTCTCCATTCGAGAGCATCTCCAATCAAAAGCATCTACCATCGAGATAACTTCTCCAAGCAAGAGCATCTCCAAGCGAGAGCATCTCCAATCAAAAGCATCTCCAATCGAGAGCATCTCCAAGCGAGAGCATCTCCAATCGAGAGCATCTCCCATCGAGAGCATCTCCAAGTGAGAACATCTCCAACCGAAAACATCTCCAAGCGAGAGCATCTCCAATCGAGAGCATCTCCAAGCGAGAGCATCTCCAATTGAGATCATCTCCCATCGAGAGCATCTCCAAGTGAGAACATCTCCAACCGAAAACATCTCCAAGCGAGAGCATCTCCAATCAATACCATCTCCAAGCGAGAGCATCTCCAAGCGAGAGCATCTCCAATCGATACCATCTCCAAGCGAGAGCATCTCCAAGCGAGAGCATCTCCAAGCGAGAGCATCTCTTATCGAGAGCATCTCCAAGCGAGAGCATCCATCAGAGCAAAGACACAGGACTGTCTGTCGTTGAGTAACATTAATGTAGTTTTTATGTACCAAAGCCACTCACTCATTTCAGTAATCTGAGATCAGTATCTGAGATCATTGCTAGGTTTTGGGTGTAGGATTGCGCCTCAGTGGTATGTGCAATGGGAGTGAGTCTACAAAGAACAGGGGGAATTTATAGGGATTCTTATCTGCAAGTCAGATTATCCTTTCCATCACTGTCAGTTTGATCATTTTATACTAATGTTCCACAGGCATCGTAAAGCTCAAAGAGTTTTCCCCAGCTTATGCAATTGGAAAAGTATCTTTGTCAGACCACTGACTGGATGGAATTTATCTTTGAGGTTATTAAAAGCAGCATATTAGCAAATGGTGCGTGGCACACTAGCAAAAGATCCAAGGATGGATGTTTTCAACACAATGAGGAAAGAGAAACATCCATTAAGGGGAACGTGTTTATTATAAAACCGTTAAAGTTTCTAGGCAAGGCAAGGCAATTTTATTTGTATAGCGCTTTTCATACACAAGGCAGACTCAAAGTGCTTCACATCATAACATTTCATACAATAAAGTGGAATAAAATGCAGGAATTAAAAGACAATTAAAAACAGCAAATAAAATTATAAATTAAAATCTTATTTAAATTGTTTAATTAAAGGCAGAGGTTAAAAGTGCAATGTAGGTAAAATGTAGCAGAAGGCGAAGCTGAACATAAAAGTTTTCAGTCTTGTTTTAAACGTGGTCAGAGTTGGGGCAAGTCTTAAATCTTCAGGAAGTTTATTCCAGCTGTTTGTTGAGTAGTAACTAAATGATGCTTTCCCATGATTTGTATTTACTCTGGGAATCACTAACAGATTGGTGTCAGAAGATCTTAGTGATCTTGAAGGCTTATGTAGTGGAAGCATATCAGTGATATACTTTGGCCCTAAACCATGTAGTGATTTATATGTGAGCAGTAGGATTTTGAAATTAATTCTCTGACATACTGGGAGCCAATGCAAGGATTTAAGAATTGGTGTAATGTGCTCACATTTTTTGGTCTTTGTTAGAACTCTAGCAGCAGCGTTCTGAACAAGCTGGAGCTGCCTGACAGTTTTTTTTGGGAGACCTGCAAGGAGACCATTACAATAGTCTAGCCTACTGGTTATAAAGGCATGTACAAGTGTTTCTAAGTCTTGAGCTGACATGAGCCCTCTAAGTCGTGCTACATTTTTGAGGTGGTAGTAGGCCGATTTTGTTACTGATTTGATGTGACTCTCCAAGTGTAAATCTGAATCCATAATAACCCCCAGATTTCTGATCTCCTATATCAATAAATAAGCTTTCGCCTTTCACTCTTCACATCTGGATTTTTTCCTCGATGGCACGGCGTGATCTTCCATAACTCTTTCTAGAATATTTATAGTGGTTTTTGGTATTATCTTAAATTCAACTGTATTTAAAAATGACTTCCTATGCTTTTAAATGAGCTAAATTGTTTTCTTTTAGCTTCCTGCAGTGACAGCATTCAGTGATCTTGGGTCTTGGGCCTAATGTAGCCCGATAACTATACTTGCATGGACTCAATCTGATAAGCATTAAACTCCCATACATTAATCTCTTTAGCCGGTTAATGGTGCCAGTTTGTTATTAGACACCTCCGTGTGCTGCCTGCATGGACATTCAGTAGAAAAGGGCGAGAACTTAGTGTTGTGACTCCACCCAGGCTTATGAAATACCACTACTGCAGTACAGACTCATGTACACGACATCACATACATGCAGATGTGCCGCTATGCCGATGAATATCATTCATAATTATTTATGTCGCTCATGTAGAAATTGTTTTTTATAAGATGCAGTAAGGGCTGTAGAAAAATGTCAATTCCCAAATGCACACTTTAAAGCAGTGATCATACGTTCTCTTCATTCCAATAATGCATGCTGGAGGGCAACGGCGTTGACAGAAACAATCCTAATCGTCATGACTACTGTGTAACTTTGGTCAATCTCTCGTTCGTTGTAACATTAACTGTTGAGCGACAACTAACCAGGATTTTTATTTTCCAGAAGTTGTTCCTAGGGATCTAAACATGAAAGGCAAATTCATTCAGCATTTCACAGGTAAGAAAATCACATTTATCCCCCTTTGGAGAAAATGGTTCCTAGAAGCCGGCATCGAGTGGGCCTATACTTTAGCCTCACTGGCGCTCTCGTGGGCCAGATGACAGTTGCCGGGCTTAAGTGTAGAGGAACGGCACATGGTCTAAAGCCGACAGAATTAAGTTGAAGGCGGCGTGAGGTTAAGCCCATTATTGGTCCCACGACCTGTGAGCAGACTTCATAATTGGCGTGAAAATCTGGAAGTTGAAATGTTGCCGCAGAAACTCTCAGAAGCGATTGTGAGTAAAGACTCAAGGCGTCTGCTCACCAAGTCCACTTGAACCTTGACTCTTTAGTATATGTGATGCATTGATCCCGTTCACTTTTGAATACTTGTAATAAGCACTAGTTGATAGGTACTAAGGCCCTTATACTTCCGTATTAACATTATTTTGTGGTAGTGGTAGTGGTATTAATAGTTACACATTAATGAGTGAATAGTTAACTGCTGATAAAAGTTTGATCAAATATGTCTTCAGCTTCTGCACAACACAACAATTTTTCACTCAATTATGGTATCAAACGCTTTTTTAATTACATCTCCACAACACTCAAGTAAATGTATTCTATAAAGTCTATTGGTGCCAAAGATGTCTGTTTGTTAACCGATACTAATCGAGAAAGTAACTAAGCAGCAATTCTGTTTTTGTTTGGATTTGGTGTTTGCAATAAATTTACAGTACTTGCAAAGATGATCAAGAGAAAATACAAATTGAAATATATGTCCTTTTGCCTGATGAAACCTTTTCTATTAAGCAGGACCAGTGAAGTTCTCGTCGGAGTGCAGGACACACTTTCATAGACTTTATCACAACACAAGGGATTGCTCAAGACCAGCATGTACGTACGCCTTTTCCTCTCACGTCGTTCTCTTCATATCATGTACTCAACGTCTGCAGTGCCATCTCTCATCATCACAAGTGTCGTGCTTCAAAGGAAACCAGCTTCCACTGTTAATGTGTGACAACAAAAACTGTGTGAGATGAGATCACGTCGTCCAAGTGCTTTGTAGGCCGCTGTTTTGAAGCAGCGAGTTCGGCGTTTGCGTCGTCCGGAAGGTCTGGAGTAAAACAAAAACACACTGTTAAAGGGTTAAAGTTCTAAGACTCAACACGGACACACCAGACAACACCGTGGCATGGACCTGTCAATCACAAGGCAGACATTCTCTGCCGTCTAGCCTGTGTTACTCTAAATAGCATCACGATTGACTAAATCAACATGGTGATGTTCCAAAGAAGACTTGAAACTAGTGATTGAGATCATAAGCTCCTTGTTGAGGGAATAATTCAAGTGAGGAATAGTGATTCCCTCATAGACGACTCCTCTCAACCAGAAGTTTCTCTCAGCTTGCTGTTTCAGATGCTTGGTCGGATTAATCCAATCGAGGTGGGAGTCTGTGCTTCTTTTTATTGGTGAACGTTTGGCTGCCTCGTTGAGGATCACATAGAGCACATACTTCCACAATGTGTCAGGATTTCGCAATATTTGAATAGAAGTCTGATGACAGTTGCTGGGCTGTTTGCCACAGTCGATCCCCTCAAACACTGACACAGTCCTTATGGAAAGTAAGGAAATCTCTTTTTCCAAACATTTTGTAGAAAGGTATATATATATGTATTTATGAAGAGATTGCATCTCTTTGTAAAATGTTGAACATTCCCCCGATAATGTAGCACATAAAATGACCCTGCGATGCCGTGGCGTTTAAGCTAGAAACATGGTGGATACAATCGGGATTCCTTTGTCATGATTATATTCGAACATATGAGCGATAAAGTACTGAAAGTGCAGAGCTGCTCTGTTAAAGGAACATTGCACCACCTCTGACGTTAGTTTTGCCTTGTAAATCTTTTCTATCAGTATGACGATTTGCTCACACTTTGACAGTGTTTTGCCTTTTTTGTCCTGTTTAGCAGTTTATAAGAAAATTACAATGCTTTTTATTTCATTATTTGCATCAAATTCTCAAGACAACGCATAATATTTTGTGGACCTTTTCAAATACAAAATGGTATGATAACAAATTCATGTATTTTTTTTCCATGCTTTCTTTTATTTCAGATTACAAAAGATGTGCAAGATTGCTAACACGATTAGCAATGAGTCCACTCTGCATGCAATCCTAGATATTGCATGTGAGTAAAATTGTTTTTCTCTTCTTGGGTGGGGTGCAGTTGCCAACATCCCTGTGGCAAATTAAAATGGTTAATGAAGTAAATAAAACATGTATATGTATTAATATAAATGTACTTCAGCGAGATGTGGAGGAATTCTGGTGTTTGATTTGTGTTTGAATGAATGAAGGCTGAAACCTTCATAATCAGAAACATGTATGCAGTGCATCTGTCTGCAATATTTGTATGCTTTAAGATTATAAAATATTGTTGCGGCTGTTCTTGAAACACTGTCCAGTTATTTATTTGTATCTTTATATATTCAGCACTAGTGATGGTCGGCTAAAAAACATAACAAATATCGAGGGCTGGAACAAACTATTATGTATGTTTTAGATCATTATAGATTCATGTGGTGGTTTATTCAGTTTTATCTGAACAATTTAAAAGAAATAGTCAAATATAAATGAAGATGACTGACAAAGTGTACAATCAATAACTATTTCTTTCAACACCTCTTCATAAAACAGTTTATTTATGAATATTTCATATTGCTAATATGAGCAAATGCTAGTTGGATTGTCAGTAGAAATGATTTTTCCACTACAATTACCTTAACTTGTATAATTTTAGTGACACTCACAATATCACGCCATCTTTTGATCAACTGACGTGGAAAATCTATTTCATATTTTCTCTCCGTGGCGCAGTAACACTCCCTCTGTTTTTTAAAGCCACATATGTTTAAGAAGTATGAATAACACTCTTGAGGGAAAAGTAAGACACTTACTACTAGATGGTCAGGAACACACGAGGGTGGATTTCTCGCTGCCTCTTTGGCTGACGTTAAACACCCACTAAACCTAAACACCCAGGCCTCCGCGCCTGGACGCAGACTCCCGTCAGCGCGGTGACGGTGTGGACGTAGTCATCCCTTTGTTAAGGCGATCCTCCATGACAGCAGGTCTGATGGGTTCACCTCCACCCGGTGCTGAATCCAGCATGTGCTCTCAGCGAGCGCAATTAGAGAGTTCATCTGCACAAGTGTCCATTTAGTTTCATTTTTGAGTTCTTCGTGGTATTGGACTGCTGGTGATTATGAAGAGTGAAGAGGCTGACACATTCATGGTATTTCGTTTTTTAAGTGAATCAGATAATAAGATCCTGTCTGTGCCGTTCTGAGAAATCGGACAATTGTACATAGCGATGGCGGGGCCTTTAAAAGCGTTTCATTATTTCGTCATCTGCATCGTTTTTGAATGAGCTTAGACATAACATGGAGGAAATGCCAGTAATGGCGCATCGGTAATAACTCTTTTCAAGCTGACAACTCAACTTTCTCAGAAGTATCAGTGTTTTTCGTTTCAAAGAACTCTCTGACATTTTTTTTTTTATTATTTCCTTTCAGGTCCAAAAAATGGGAGAGGCATCGATGTGTTGCCAAGGAAGTGCCTTCTAACCTACAGCAGTTATATGAACATTGTTGTGTTTATCAAACGCTTATGGACTTTATTATTATTATTATTTTCATGTATGTGCATTTTATTTCAATATATTGTATAAGACATCAATTCTATATTAAATACACTTATTTATTAAAAGGGTATGCTTGTAACCCTTTGACAATAATTTAAAATCTGATCATTTTGGTAGAAGAAACCATATGTGATGGACAGCGTTAGTTTCTTTTTTTTCTCCTTGCATACGAATTCCTTTCCCACTATTATGGGGACATTATATTCTGAAAGATCTGTTTATTTGGCACTTGAGTGATTGCTCACAATAAAAACATGGAATGACAACAGTGGTGATTATGAACCGCAGTATTGAACAATAAAGAATACTGAAGCACACGGCATGTTTCTGCTATTATTGAGGAAAAGAGGATCCATGCTGATGCTTGAGGAGTCTTTTACTACTTTTTCTACTTTGCTACGGTTGTGGCTCCACAATTTGGTTCAGATTTTTCAGCCCCTTAATTCCCCCTAAGGGGATTTTTCCATTGCTGTATTCCCTTTATTGGGAGTTTGTTGCAAAGGCAGATCACATATCTTGGACGGGACTCAACAAGATGTTGAGCAATTCAAGGTCAATAGAACCCAATGAAAATTGTTTTGGATAAGAGCAGCAAAAGGTGAACAAACGTCTTACATGTGCAGGGCATTCTAAACACGTTTTTCTATCTAAGGGGATAATTAGTTTCCTTTTGGGCTTTTCAAAAATGGTTTTGGCGAGAGTTACCGGCTGACGTTTAGAAGAGGTCATTATTTCAAGCAAATCAACCTAAAGTCTGCTGGTACAACTGACCTCAAACAGACAAAGCAATCATTTCCTCCGCGTTGCTGTCTGATGGTGCAGGATGGCCTCAGCTGCTATTTAATGCAGCTCCTCTCGGCCATCGTGCATGAGGGAGTTTACTCTGAGTCTTCACTCAACGAACAGGATCCAACATTCTTCTTCTTGTCATTTGCTTTATCATCTTGTATTGAGACGTGTCCCCGGGGGAATAGTTACAGTGATTGTTTTTTAGGGTAGCGAAATAAACACACAAACACACACACAGACACACGCACACACACACACACAGAGATGGCGACAGACTGTGAAGGAAGCACCCGCCAAACCAAAACTCGGCAGAATTTGTCTCGTTGTGAGATTGTTATAAAAGCTTCATTTAGAAAGGCTGTGGACTTTAACTTGAGTGGAAAGAACACATTTTCTTTTGATCTGCAAATCTAAATACATGCAGGTTTTCCAACGTGATACGAGACGGCCTGGTTCTGAAGGGCTGATTCTTTAACACAAGAACACCCCAACAATCAAAGTCCTGAATGTTGTCAAACCTGCAAAAAGCAAGTATTTCCGCTCAGGAATATCGTATCATGATTACCTCGAACAATTAATGGAAGAGGGTGGTGTTTTCTGCCTGAGCTATAACAGGATTAGGAAGCTAAAAATACAGCTTGCACCTCACTGGGAGGCACTGGGGATCCCTTCCAGTCCAGCTGGGCAGGGCCGGGACACTGGATCCTAATCTGAGGAGGATATCACCTATCTGGAGACAAACAGCATAGATTAGGAGAGGAGACAGAAGACGCGCCGGGGACAGCACGTGGGAGGACTCTAACGCAATTACACACAAGCACCAAATCCCTCCTCTGGTGCCTCTGAGAAATGCCGATGCGATAAATAGTAAATAGAGACCAAAGCCGGGCCGTTTGTTTTCTGTCAGACCGCATCCGGATGCGGCAAAGCTCCGGAGCAGAGAGGAGACAAGCCCGGAGGTTCTGACCGAGAGCGAGTCGCCTCCAACCGCAGCGAGCTTTCAAAAGGAGACAGAGTCATCCAGTCGCTGCGATTCTGACTGACAGTAACACCGGCCTTTGCACACACTTTGGACCTTTTTAGGCAAAATCCAGTTCTGACTTGACGGCAGCTCACCAGGTAAATGGATTATCCCTGATTTCTTGTTTTAATTGACTTTGCAATCACACGTACAATTGTGATTGGATTAGCCCTTTGGCACCTACCAAAATATTCTATTCTACCATTGTGAATAGCACATAACCTAAACCCTGAACATGGCTCCCGTATGACGTACATCACCCCCCCCCTCCCCCCCACCCTCCCGCCCGCCCGCCCGCACAAGAATTTTGTGGCTAAAGTAAACACTTTAATCCAATTTCTTAGACCCCCAAAGCCTCATTCAGCCCGCAACTTTATTTATAGTGACTGTACATTGCACTTTCAAGATATCATGTGGACTCTTGTCCAATTTTTACAGTTCGGCAGGAAGTGGAAATGAACGCAGCACGGCCTGTGTGCCAGCCGAAGCGCCTTTGATCTTTGGTGTGCTGGAGGTGTTGGCAAAGGTCTGCGTGCCACCCACTCCGCGTGCCCCACACTGTGGCTAAGAGACCAAGCGCCATTTACTGCAAGGCATCCTACGTGTTTTATACCCTGACACAGTGTGACACAGTTACTTTAGAGTTGGTTTCTTTATTTGGAACATGTTTAAGCTTTGAAGAAATAATCAACTATTAAAGAGTTCCTCAAATGCACAGAGGGTTGTTGTTGTGTTTTTTTCATGAAAGTGAATTGGAGTAAACTGTATTATTGCAGCGATCATCGTTTTGCTGTTGACGCTTTCTCCCTCAGTACCGGGCCAATTAAAAAAATTGTTGTCCCCATAAGTCACTAGACGGAAAACCATGGGGAAAATACTGAAGTTGCCCTTTGCAGTATTTGATCAATTGACAGCAGATTAAATGCAGATAATTTAAAGGACAGATAATCCAAAAAAAAAACATTGTGTGGAGACAGAAGAGGTGTGAATGATTTGATTTTACTCTGAATTCATAAAAACAGTTTAGGCCTGCAACTGCACATGAAAAATGTAATGAGGTAACTTGATTTGGCGGAACATAAATAAATCTTAATTTCACCATTTTCTGTTCCACATGAGGTCTATCATGATGATGGTGTCCTTGATTAAAATATTATAAGGGAACTAAACTAGTTTAGACATTTAAAATGGATATATTGGTTTAAAATACATCCTACTTTGTATGAAAAAATTAGAATATAAGGCCACTGTGGTCATCGCACAGCATTGTGCAGCAGTTCCTTTAAACTTTTAGGAAGAATTTGCTTACATCGGCAGCGCGGATGACACGCTGCAGCCTGCCCTCATTTTTAACTTTAACTTTTATTCCTTCCTATTTTAAACTAACCCATAGCATTTTTTTTTATTTTATTCTTGTCTTGTCGTCCATTGTCGTACTGTCTGCTGTTACGCACCAACCGCCAAGTCAAATTCCTTGTATGTATGACACATTATGGCAATAAATGTTTCCTGATTCCTGATTGTGAGATGTATTACACTAAGGCCATTATTTCACGTAAACAATTATCTTACCAACTAGAAGAAAACATGATACAATATGAAGAAAATATATGTAACAGAATTGTTTCATAGAACAATAACGTTAAACCATGTGATCAATTAGAGAATAGGCTCTGTGTCATTCCAATTGACTATCGCGTTCTTCCACCTGGAACGAAAAAAAACAAAATACGTTTACAGACTCTTCAAGAGAGGTATTTGAATTACAACACGTTCTTTGGTTCTGCGTAGGATCTTCAACCATAACTGTCCACGTGTGAGTTAGTGTGTGTGCTTTAAATGCCAACAGATCGTTACCGTGTCCGGATGCAGTGCTCCAGCGGAGGGATGAGCTCTGTGTTGTCGTCTTGACAGCGCAGGGCCGATTCCCCAACAGCTGGACATGCAAAAACGCGTTTAGCATTTTCCGTTAAGATATTAAAACATTTTCTAAAGCATTTACAAGATAATTTAGATTGCAGGAAAACATGATCAAAACATAATCACAGAGATTTTACATAAATCCACATTTCTCTGAGTGGTAATGACTAATAATCACTAATAGGCGATGACAGGAAAGACAAACATGTACACCATTAAACAAGTGATGCCACATACAGACGGTGAGGCGGATCTCCTCCTGTTGATTGGCCAGTCCGTCGTAATAGTAGAGTTCAAACTCCATGCTTAGGCCCCGATTGGTCAACAGCTCCCTCTGCAGGCCGAACAGCACGCTGAAGTGGCTCTCGCTGCACACCACCCAAATGGGGAAACGGGGGGTCTTCAGGTGAACTCCTACCTTTGATGGAGGGAACACAGAAGAGAACAGTCATCTATTAGATACCAGGACATGCGTGCAAAGCAGCTGAATGGAATCCAGCAATCATCAATCCTATTATTTTCAAATAAAAGTGTTAAATGCTCACAGGATTTGGAGAGCCGCCTGTCATGGTACGTTTGCATGCCAATATAGAGACAGTTTGTCAGGGCGTAAGAGTGTTTTGTAGTACAATACATTTTGTACATGTTTTGGTATTTCCTGTGTATGTTAATAATGTGTAGAAAATGTGAAAGATATTTAGCATTTCCTCACTTAATTCCTTCAACACTTTGGGTGCCGTGGCTGAGGAAAAGGCTTCTACAGGTTAAAAGAAGGTTTTAACAACACACCCAACACATTACCGTTTGGACTCCTCCACGGCGGTGTGGACAAATGAGGCTCATTAAGGGAAGACTGACAACAAATGTTGTTGTTTTTTACATTCCTGGCAAAGCAAAGAGTGTGCAGCCAACGCCACTCACTTTACAGATGTTGTAGTGTTCAAACAGGGACAGCAGGCCGACGTCACACGGGCCTTTGACTCCCTTCAGCAGAGTCATGTTGCCGTGGCCGGAGTCCAGCTCCATGTCATCGTCAAAGACGTTAGAAACGGCTCGGCCGCAGAGAAACAGGTTGACCAGCTCCTGGTGTACACAAATACAAGAAGCAATCTTAGTAACCAGAATAAAACATGTGGTGAAATGGCTGCTCTTACTCCCGTTTGAACAAAGAGACACTCTAGTCCCTTAACCAACGTCATCAATACCAATTCCCAGACTTCCATTAGTCATTCAAATGTGTAATTCCCAAATCACAAAACCGAGCATAGTTTCCTTTCAAGACAAACCTGCGTGCAGTAGCTGTGGGCACCAATGAGTGTGGCGGTGGGCACGTCCATATCGCCTCTTACTCTAAAGACAGAAGAAAGAGAAGGACCACTAAGGGTGATGTTTCATCATTTAACCAAAAGGGATTTTTATACAGCACATCTTTGTTCTGAGCCAAAAAGAGAAGCCGCAAAAGTACTTCTCTATGGATCGAGAGAGAACTGCAGATATGGTGAGCAGTATGCATCCTGACACCCCGGTCTCAAACTGTGGAATAACAGATTGAAACAATACCGTTGGTCATCTGTTTATGACCGGCAAAATGAAACAGAGGTATTTAATATTAAGTTTCTTGCCTGATCGATATGCTGCTCCAGCAGCGCCTGCAGGTCTTTGATGTTATCCACGGTGAAACATGTGATCTAAAACAAAATGTTATCATACAACTTAAACGGAGGATCTGTTTTGTGAAAAGTTCATTTTGTGAATGTATAGTCTTGACATAGTTACAACATGAACCTTTTCAAAGACTCCTTCAGATTTGAAGTGTCCAGTTGGGGTGAAATGATTCCTCCCTGAATTGCTGTTTTAAGAAAAACAAAAAGCACACATACTTTTTTTTTTTTAATCAACGCTCTACATGAAGCAGCAGATTTGTCAGGCCTTTCTAAAAAGACCTCAACCAATTTGTAAGTATTTACATGCAATAAACCTACTTGAAGACTGTTAATGGGCTTCTGTGTAGTTGTCTCGATGAAGAGCATTCAGTGGCTAAAAGACGGATCTTACATTGCAATTGTGGCCTGTTTTTCCTCGCCCGCCTTCCACAGTATCTCAGCCGTCGCTGAAGCCAGAACCTTTCTTCTGGTCGTGTTGGAGGGTCTCAGCCTCCTGAGAAAAAAGTGGCAGTCGAGTGGAAAGCAGGTTGCGTGGTTAAATAATACACCAAATGCAGCGGCTACAAAGCATGCCTTGATGTGAACTAATGACTGTGAGAAGCATCCAAGGGATTACAATAGGGCACTCAGAGGTTAACATAGTGTCTGACGCCATGACTTGAAAGATAACGTACTGAAGGCCTGTGTTACTGCTTTCAACGTTTTCAAACAGCAGTTTCTTCAAAACAAAGGCTTGCATGGATGCCAAAACTCCACAGGGACCACCCTAGTAAATAAATGCACAGTACATAATATCATTCGTATCAGTAAATCACATGTAGCTAATGTATTACAGAACGTTCAGAAGGATGGTCCAGTTAATACAACCTTTTTCTGCACAATTCCATATCTCAGGTCATGCGTTTCTGAGAATGCGAACCCTTGATTCCTCCACTCAACACTGAAACAGCTTAGGCTTGAACCAAGGAGAAGCACTTTCAATTCCTGGAGAAAAACAATAGCAGAAAAATCAACGGCATTTACAGTAGCTAGCATTAGTTAAGCAACTAAAAGGAGCACTGGTGTAAACCACCAACCGTGGCAGTGTGCTGGTCCATCGGGCGGCCTGTGTAGCTGCGCTCGGTCCCGGCTCTCTGAAAGGACACTCTGGAGAGCTCACGCAGATCCTCATCATCATCAATGTCATCTGGAAAATTGATTAATTCCCCATTAGCTTTGACGAATTCAAGGAAAAAAATGGAAATAAAAAGGAAAAGCTAATTTTATTATTTTTTCTACATGCACAGCACCCACCTAAAACCATCTCAGCCACATCCAAAGCCACTTTTTGCCTGGCCAAAGACTTTACTCTGAAAAACAGACACAATGTACATCAACTTGTGGATAAAACTTTGTATGACATAATTTCAACACTTTAACACTATGAGGTTGCCACAGAGAACATATTATCAGCTTAAAGCGATTTACTTTGTAGTCGTCAACGTGTCTTGTTGCACTTTTTCAAAGCTCTTTTCCCTCTGCACTTTGTCTGGTGCACTCCACAACTCCCGTTGGCCCCGTAAGCAGTCAGCCGAGTTGATTTCAGACAGGCCGCTCTCTGAGGTTTTTTGATGTACGCCAGTCCCTAAAAGTCCATCACTTGACCGCTTGTTTTCTAGTTCTCCACCGAGTAGCTGCTGCCGCACTTCTAGCCTTCGGTTCGGCTTTTTTTTGTTTGCTTCCTAAAAAGGAAAACATTCGTAAACAAACAGGGGACGATTAATATTAGTAATACAATGAATACTAGATGTGTTTTTTTTTATCTCTATTACCTGAAGTGTACTAGCGATTGGTCCAGCAATCATGCCACGTCTTGTTCGATTAATTCTGGTCCTTTGGGTGCTCTCAGTGGTGGAAGTGGTTTTTTCTGCTTCTCTTCTGAGGACGCTCTCATTGTTCCGTAAGGCTGCCGTTAGTGGCTGGTGTTTATAGGCTTCTGAGTCACAAGACGGGTCTTCTGTGTGATTTAGACTGGGCGCTCTATCTGTCTTAGGCAATAATGATGTAAGTGTGGATTGAGATGGGCGTATTTCTCTTGTATCAGACCTGCGAGGGAGGTAAATATCATATATGCTCAAACCAAAATGTCAAAAAAGCACAAAATAAAGTATCGAAAACCACAATTAAGAAATACCTTGATTTGATTTGTTTACTAATAACAAAAGCGGTGTTATTCTTCGTCTCTGTGCCACTCGTCACTGTTGGTGTCTCAGCAGGAGAATCAGCGTTCCAGCTCACAGCGGACTGCAGGGAATCACTTTTACTGATGGTGATCTGATCATTCTTAAGGCCCTCAATGTGATGCTTTACAATCATTTCCAGTAACGTTTTCAGGGGGGGGATCTGAGCCTGCAATGACAGAGAGGTCAGCAAACAGACGTCTTGATAAAGGTCACTTGCACAGCAGCCAACTTCCAGCTGCAAGACTTACTTTATTATTTCTATAGAGACCCTCTATGTTGAGAAGCTGCCTCAGTTGAGATCTGTTGTTGATACTGGATGTCGTGCGTGGATGTTCTTCATCCATACAAGCAATCGTCCTCTTCAGTCCCTGCGAAACAGTCACACAATATGTCGCAAAAACTGGTTTAAGAGTCGAATATCCGCTGCTGGTGTTACAGCTGGAGTCCTCCCACTGGAGTTCAAGCTAAGCTAACGTTAGCATTCGGGGAGTAAAAGCTAGCTAGCTCGCTGGGTCCGCTATAAACGGCACGAAGCCCGTTTACCACCTGGAGGTAACTTCGGCTAACTTACCTTCCGGCTCAGATATTCCCGTACAACGGACGAAGACACGTCTTCAACCGATACAGTCATAATGGTGGCGACGTGGTGATGGCCTTCCTCTAACACACAGATAGCCAACAGGGCTCGGGCCTGCCTGCAGCGTTTAGCTAATAGTTTAGGTTAGTGAACATAACGAGGCTGCGGCATAACTCAAATTTGTGAATAATGAATAATACAGTTTGGGGGAAACTATGCGTGTCTGGCGGTGTACGTTACCATGGCGACGGGCAAGTAAGTCTTCTTCTTTGGAGCCTTGATGTTCAACTACTGCCACCTAGCGGCCTTGTCCGGTTAAGACAGATTTCACTCATGAATTCTACTTTTCTCTATTTCTTCTGCCTTATCCCCCTAACAAATGCAAATAACCGTACTGGCCCGAATCCTTATTCTTACTTTCTCCTGTCCACACGGCAGCCAACCCAGTAAGAACCATACACTATGGTAACACTTTTCACTTTAATTAAATACAACCGTCTTAAGATGCATGCATCATGTAACAAAATAAAAACCAAAATACTGCGTCTCTAAATTGTTGACACAATACCATTCACTTCCTGTTTATATGTGTGCAATGATGATGGGTCAGTGGGTTAAAATGTATTAAATCCTCGAAGGAGCATTTCACCTCAAAACAGATACGATAAGGCAGTAGTTCGTTGTTTTAAACACTTACAACAATAAGAGAAACCACACATATTCAGTTGTCTTTTGTACAACATATTTTATTTATAATATATGACAAATATTCAAGCTAGCCTATGTTTATTCTTCCATTATTGAACCATAAAACAGTTACCCATTGTCAGCTGAAATGTGATAGATGTATCAAGAGTATTATATTTAACTCAAAGAGAAAAAAAGGGGGGTCGAAAATGAGAAATCAACATATTAACTCATTTTGTTGATGATCATGCAGTTTAAAAATATTTAATCTTGACCTAAAGAGTTCCATTTGAAGACTGGACGTAAACACACATTATTTTGTTCCTGCAATATAATTGTTAACACACCCTTCACTTCCTTTTTCCAATTAGCTGATGTTACTCCTTGATATAAAGCAGACAAGTATCACAACACTAGTTACTGATTTGGCAAAGAGTTCTGAAAACTGTAGTGGGGCAGTAGCAGAATACCGAAGCACGATGTTTTACTGATATTCCTGTAACTTATTCTTTAAGATCAGTACACCGCATACTGTTTATATTTCAACGCCTCAACCATAATGTTTGTATGGACTATAAAGAGTGATATTTACAATACGGTAATATGATACTTAAATAGCTGGCATCACAAATATCGGTCCATTGCAGCAAAGATAGCACAGGAACAATAATCGGATCTGTTTTTGGCACAAGTATCGTTCTACTCTACAGGGAGTGCAGCTTTACAAACGTAAACAACATGTTGCATTCGTGTGTGCATGTGTGTGTGTATTCATGTGTGTGTGTGTGTGTTGTGTACCGCTCCCTTAGGAATGCCAAGCATACTGCCATTTCCTTCCCTCTGCTGTTGAAATATACCACGAGGGATGAAGTTTTACAAAAGGAGAGAGAGAGACAGACAACAGGGAAAGTTTCCAGAACATGGAAGGGGCATCAGTAGTCATAGGCTGCGAAAAAGAAACAGAAGAGCCGTTATCCAACCTGCCTGCGTTCACGAGGGAGAGGAGCGTGCGATCCAACTCGTGGCCAGAGATAGAAATGCGCACAGAGGGCATCATGCAGGCATGCAATCACACCAAGGTGGTCTTACTTTCTACTGTGAGGATGCAGGTACTCGCTGCTGTGCCTCTGCTGTTCACAGCCTTGCACATGTACTCTCCCTCGTCCTCTGGGAAGGTCTCCGGCAGGTAGAGGCAGTACGTCTCCCCTCTCTCTATATACTGATAGTCCTCACAATCCTGCAGCATCTCTCCCTCAAACCACCAGGTCACCTCCGGCTTGGGCTCCCCTGTGATCTTCACGGTGAACCGAACTGGCTCCGAGTCCACCACAGATTGATTTTTAAGTGGCTTTTTAAACCACGGAGCCCCCGACCTGGCATGGTCCTCCTCATCTTCGTAGGCCGCCGAGCCGTTGATGATGCTACCCTCCTCCTCTACGTCATCGTCCTTCTTCTGCGAACAGACGACACAGAAATCAGAAAGCGTTGTTAAATTAGCCAAATTAAACGAAAGTGATTGAGATAATGTGGTCATGAAACTGGAATATTCACTTTTTGGAGGGCAGCATCAATTTCCTGCTGCTCAAACTGCATCCTCTGCAGCTTCTGCTCTTCTATCCTCCTCCTCTCCTCTTCCTCTCTGGCGTTGGCCATTTGTTGAAATCTGGCTTTCATATCCACCTTCTGTTTGAATGGTGACTCCTCGGCCCTCAATGACGGGGTTTCTTGTTCCCCATCCTCCTGAAAAACACAGCAATTTGAATATATACGGGATCATGCCCTGTTCATAACAGCAGGAGGGTCCACGTTTAGAAGTACTTCAAACGTCTTGGATTATAAATGTCTTGCCTCCTGGAATCTCTCCGTTTCTCTCTCTTTAATTTCATCATCAACGGCCTTCCTCCGTGCTCTCTCCATATTAATCTTTTTCTGAATGTCCTCTTCCGTCAGCTGCTTGATCTTCTCAAATTTGGACTTGAGGTTCTTGGCCTGGATGGAGCCGGTCCTTTTGAGTTTGGTCAGTTCTTCGTACTCTTTGCTTACAACGTCGGAGCTTTCATTCACTTCATCCTGTGGGATAGAAGACAAATGTGTTTTGGATTGTTTTAACAACTGCGTAAATGATAACTATCATTTCCAATGTTCCAAACTGACCTCGCCCATCTCTTGTCTGAGCTGCTCAAATTCCTGCTTCTCCTGCTCCATTTTCTTTTTGCGTTCCTCGGCCTTGCGTCTCCTCTCAGCTTCCTCCTTCTCTTTCAGAAGCTCTTCAAAGTTCATCTCAAGTTTTTTAGGATGCAGTGCTTCCTGGGATTCACTCTTTACCATCCCTCCTTCCTCATCTAGTACCTATGCAAAGTACACACAAGAGGACGAGATTTCACCGTGGCGGAGGAGTAACTGGTTGCACCACGTAGGAGACGTTCTTAATATTGTTAAGAACTTTTAAAAACACCATGCATGAAATCCCCGTCATCATCCTGTCTAGACCTTGTACTTATAGGAAATACATGCATTGAAAAATGCTGCATAAATAGCAGTTGTTTCTTTTTTTTTTCTGTGAAAAATATGAAATGAAAATATATATAGTTTTTATGCATAACTAAAGCAAATGTACGCGCTGTTTGCTGGTGTTTTTATGTTCTGTTAAGAGGGAAAGGTCAGCAGCAGCAAACCAGGTTGAAGCCTGAGAAGCGTCTTCTGTTATTGATCAGTGAACTACACGATTCATGAAGACGTACCATGCTCTTGCGGGCCTCAGCGAAGAGCTTCTTCTCCTCTTCCAGTCTCTTCTTGGCATCCTCCTCTGCCTTCTTCTGCTCCTCCTCTCTTCTCTGGCGTTCCAGATCCTCAAAACTGGCGCATATCTTCCCGGGCTTGCTGCCCTCCAGGTTCAGTAAGGCCATCAGCACCTCGTCATCCTCATCTACGAGCTGAGCCACAGCACAGTGAGTCAGTTAATCTCTGTGCACTGTAGATAAGAAGGTCGCTGAGGGCTGCTAGGTCAGGTGGAAACCACCTTAAAGGAATAGTTTGACATTTTAGGAGATATTTGTATTTTTTGGGGGGTGAATTAGACGAAGACGTCTATTCTACTGTTATCTGGCCAATAAAGATAATGCTCCAGCCAGCAGCCGGTTAGCTTAGCTTACCACGAAGGCTGGAGACAGCAGCCCGACAGTAACAAAATCAACAAATCGATGTTTGAGAATGTGTAAAAATGACAATTGTTTTACAAGGGCGCAGTTGCCAGGAAACCAGCACAAATTCAAGGAAGTTAATGCTCCCGTTCAATAAATAGTCACATAAATCCATGCACGACTTCAAATGTGTTGTTGAGTTCATGTTTATAGAAAGAATAAGGGTAGCCGTTTCCAACCTGTTTTTAAACTAAGTTAAGCAAACTGGCTGCTGCCTTATATTTAGCATACAAATTTAATAGTAAGTTAAAATGAACCAACTCGGGGAATCCGTTTATTCCCCTAAACGTGTAACTATTCCTTTAAGGTTCTATGCATCTTTGGTGTTGAAAACTGTATTTATGGGAAGCTGACCATGCTCTTCCTGGCTTCAGCGAAAGCTCTTCTCTCCTCCTCCATTCGTCTCTTGTACTCCTCCTCTGCTTTCTTGCGCTCTTCTTCCACCCTCTGCCTTTCCAGCTCTTCGAAGCTCAGCCTGAGTTTTCCCGGTCGGAACTCCTCGGCGTCTTCCTCAGCCGGCTGAGGGTCCTCCTCGTTCTCTCCCTGATGACCCACGGAAGGTGTTTTAAGTACCGGTCGGCTCGTCTGCCGTCTCGTACATAAAGTATCACTGGCTGTGGCAATTAGTTAACGGAACCTGGAGACTCAACTATTGGTTCTCAGCACCAGTTGGAATCAGGAAACAAGAGATAAGAACAGTTAGCAAAAATGCCATTGAAATGCGGGTTATATTTGGAAGTTGGGTTCACCATCTCCAGCCTGGCCTCCTCGAACGCTTTCTTCTCGTCTAGCAGGCGGCGCTTTGCTTCCCCCTCGGCCTGCTTCTTCTTGTGCTCCTGTCTCTCCTTCTCCAACTCCTCGAACGTCATCTTCAGCTTTCCGGGAGTCACCTGCATCCTCTCGGAAGGCTTCTCCTCTTCATCCTGCGTCCGAATGAGAATGCGTCGTTTAAAATGAAGGCAGAATCGGTGACCGTCGCGTTTCGCCCACAAAAAACGTCATTTCTGTACCTGTTCCACAACCGAACGCCGCTTGGCATCCCTGAAGGAGCGTTTGTTTTCATCGTAGCGCCTCTTCTTCTCTTCCTCCACTTTCTTCTTCACTTCCTCCTCTCGATTCTTCTCCATGTCCTCAAAGTTTACCTTGATTTTGCCTGGAGGCCGTGAAGACTTTCCTGGAACCACCCGTACCAGAATTGTGTCATCTCCATCCTAAAAGAAGTTTAATAAATTAATATAAGGAGGTATTACAAAGGCAGGTTTGAGGTTCTTGCAACGTGAATACCTAATAATCTGCTGACGATACTTTACTCATAGTGCACTTGTAATGGAGTTTCTACATTGTTACGGATACATGCGTAATCATGTACTGGATCCTAATATGTCTTCAACCCTTTAGGCTTGAGCTCTTCTAGGTGACACACTAACTTATCAGTGGTAGAGGGAAAGTCAGGTCAATCTCAGCGCATAGCTTCACACAGACAGGCTGGGAATAAGAGCATGTGGGTGGATAGGGGTCAACTCTATTGGCCTGATGTTGCCATTTGCAGCGGGTCCGCGAATGGGAGTCAGTCTAAGATACCAGAGTCTGATTTAGTCCCAGCAAGGAGGTCTAGGGCTAATTTAGTCACTGGGAGGTGTGGGAAACAGTTGCCGGTCATATGCTGTCTACACCTGGCAGTGCTGCATGTGAGCTGCTGCTGGGTTTTTTTTAAGAATCATCAGGCCATTTGTCCCTTGTGTTCCAACAGGAACGTGTTCATCTCGAGAAGTTTCTTCTGATAAAAGATCTGAAGCATGTTTGATTTTCTTCAGATGAGTTGCTACGAAGAAAATACTTAAATCACAATAATACTTTTTCTAATTACTTCATGCTTTTGTCTGCACCATCACCAGGGGTGGTAGCCAGGATTTTAGAGATTCTGAACTCAATATCAGTAACTAGTTATTATCCCAATCAACCTTGAAAAGGTTGTTGTAATTGTATCTTTCATTGCTTTAATTAAGCACTTATTTTTAGAGGAAACCCTCAGAAAAAATAACGACCTTTAATTTCAAGAGAGCCAACTAGTCTAAATACCTGCTTCATTTTTTTTACATATTTATTAATATCCAAGGCAACTATTACATTATACTTAGATTATTGTTATACTGTAGGTCTCCGTAAAAGAAGGTTCTATCATTTTAGTTTCCCTCATAGTGGTTTATATGTTGTTTAAAGGCCTCTCCAAGCTAAAAATAGGGAATTGCTCACTTGCAAATAAAACACGGTTTGAAAATCAACATAAATAAAGTCTATATTTGTAATTGTATAATGTATTTCCTGCAAAATTGCAAAAATCATCAAACTTCTTCCATATACAAGTCGGTTGCTGCCGCCCTTGATAATATCTGAGAAAAGTAGTAAAAACACATTCATAATAAAAACCACTACTGTTTTTTGTGCACTGTTTAGCTGTTGACAATAAACAGCCTTATAAATGTTTGACAGTACGAGAGTAGAGCAGATTTAGGCCAAAGACATGGCAGGTAATTGCCTGTAATTGGCTATCTGGCACAAGAATCCTTTATGTAACCATTCCCAACAAATACACTGTCTGAAGGTATGAAATCCTTCTACCTGTTCCGTACTTAACGAAACAAATGAATTCTAGTTTTGCACTACATTGTGTTTTAGTCTGAGACCCGTAAGCTATATTAACCCATTTAGCGGGTTCACATGCTGTTCATGTCAACAATGCTACTGGTGGTTTCGGACCTATATCCAGCCTCCGCCAACTGTTTGTGCCACTTAAAATAACTCATCCGAGTGGCAGCTGAGGATTACCTGAATGATTACACTTACAACTACCGCATTTCCATCAGTAAGGCAGCACTGAACCATCCCACTTCCCACTGAGACCCTGTAGAAGGAGCTCAGGCCAGCTTCACTTACCTCAGCAGCTTTCTTAGCCAGCTCTTTCTTTATTTTGGCTTTTTCCATGTTATCCTGGGCTTCCCTTTTCTTCCTCTCTCCCTCCATCCTCTTCCTTTCCTCCTCTTGTCTTTGTTTTTCCATTACTGCAAACTTCCCCTTCACACTACCTGAGGATTCCACAGAGCACAACACAAGCCCTCAGCCTCATCTTCTTCTCAGGCGCATGGCTAAATTCCCGTTCTTCCTACCCTTTGCACTTCTTACCTGTGATTTTAGGGACGTAGGATTTTTCTACCTTTGCTGGCTTCACCTCTTCTTCCTCATCGCTGGAGGCGAGCAGCTCCTTTATCTGCGTGCGGATCAGATGAGGAGTGGTGGTGAGGTTACGGTTTAGCTGAGATCATCTCCTTTGCCACTCAGGAGCCATGCTGGTCCCAGCAAGAACAAGGACATAATCTCTACTAATAGCCAGGTCATGTGACCTGCAGGAGGGCCTCTGATTGGGCCGTGGGATTGTTGCACGAACAGGAGATGAGCGTGAGTGCTCGAGCCAAAGCCAGTTATGGCACGGCTGTAAACAGGGAGGTTGTTCTCTCTGAGTATCACGTATAATCCACTCACTTATCACCATATCACTGTGTTTGTTTCACCGCCATCGACCTCAAAGAAAAAAAATTAAAAAAAATAAAAAGCCAGAATTCTTATCTCTGATTCTTTCATTTTCACACTGGAAGCTTTTCTCTCAGCAAAATGTTCCCCAGTGCATCGGACAAATGGCCATTGTGATTTCACAGAGCGATGCGATGTGCTGAAATGGCTCGTTTTGTGTGACCAACAGTCCAAAGATATTCAGTTTGCAAGGATATAGAATGCATAAAAGAAGAAAATCATCATATTTGAGAAGCTGGAACCAAATAACATTTGCTGTTTTTCCTTTAAATATTGCCTTCAAAATCACTCAAAAGTGATGCTGCAGAACAAGGGGAACATTTTCTCTGCACTTCCACCTTGACAAACCCTGGTGACTACATTACCACCATGCAACTCGATCAGCGAGAGCTTGGTCAGAGATTTTATTGAAGTTTACTTGCATCTCAGACTGCAGGGTTACCCTCGCGAGAACAAAGGACAGAGCATGGACTGGTAGAGACGGGCCAGTTGGCTTCCCACTGACGGGAAGAGAAGATACAAAGTTTCTCTGTGTTGTGCTCGTAAAATGTACTGTAACACATTTGATTGATTTGTGTCAAATTTGGGATGTGGAATACAAAATCAAATTAAGATCTGAGAGTGATTCTTTCCTTTGCGACATGCGTTTAGAATTATTATTATTTCTATTTTGGCCTCATTCGATCACACTTTAGTGGTCCTTGTGCACATCATTAGGGTTAAAATGGCAACCATCCTAAAAGTTAAACACAAACCAAAGCAAAATACAACACAAACCGTTATTTATTAATTGGTTAATTCTGCAAAACGCTGAGTGGTGCCTGGAAGACGATGAATTCTCACTCAGCCCGGCGGCCCCGTCCCCCGGCGTCATGCCCCATCATGCAATGCAGGTCTCAGCCAGGGGGATTAGTGGGGTTATCTGTCTTTGACCTGCTGCTTCCTGCGACCCCACTCTCTCTCCTTGACGTATTGTTCCTTCCTCTTCTGCTGCTCCTCCGTGTTCCTCTGCCTGCTGCGCTCCTCTCTGGCCTTCTGCATGGCCTCGAACTTTCCCGTCACGTCCCCCTTGCCTTTGCTCTGCTTGGGCACGTAGCTCCGGGCCACGTGCTTTCTGGATCGGAGGAGTTTCTGTGGTTTAACAGTGAGAGGGATGAAAAACATTATCCGCATGGACGGGGAAGCCCACGATCCACAAGAGATGGATCTCATCACTGGTCCGCTTTCATCTCCTCACTCACCTCTTTCTTAAGTTGCAGGTCAGAAATGCTGAGGCCTTCTCGCGCGTCAGCGTCCTCGTCCTCCTTTGTCTCTGTGTCCTGTTCTCTGCCACTTAAAGCTTCTGAGTTCTCTTCGTGATTCACGCCGTTCACGCGCGACTCGTCGGCCTGGTTGCTTTCTTCAACGTCGGCGTTGAGAGGCTCTTTGTCTTCCGGTCGTGACGCGTCCTCGCTCCCCTCCTCGGCCTCCGCGTCGTCGCCATCGACCTCCGCGCCATCTTCCTCCTTGTTTTCCGCGTCGCTCGTGTTGAGTTCACTTTCGTTGGTGACATCGTCGACGTCGTGGCCGACGACGGCCACCTGCGCCACCTCAGTCATTTTTGTAGCACAGTGAATAGCTGGCGAACTCAAACGTCGAATGTTACCTGCAAAGCGAAGCAGGGCGTTTCGAATGTTATTTTTCTTGCACATAAAGGAGAGGTGAAGTAATTTGACCGTATGACATATCAAATTACCTTTTAATAAAAGGATCTGATGTATTTATGTTTACAAAATGTTATTGATTTGAAAAATAAAAAGACAACATTTCAAATAAATGTATCCGCAAAATACATTTATTCATTTCGCAATGTGTTCATTACTTCACAGCGAAATGTAAAAACAAAAAGCCTTAGTTGGTGTTTACCTGAATTTGTTTGAAGATGGTGCTTCTCTTTTAAACAATCAAGATGTAACAGAATGTTCACTTATTTTCTATGTATTCACTATTCTGACTATTCTTTTTCTTTTTTTATCTGTCGCTATAATGCAACTCATTTATAGCCACGTGAAAATAAATATTGATCGAAAATAAGAGATCTTGTATTTTCATTATTTTGATGATCTCGTGCTGGGATTCAAGTTAGCCGATTATTAAAGTTAAGGGCAAGCAAAGCTGCTCCATTTCCCAGTATGTTAAGGCAGAGTGCAATGGAGGCCCTCTATCTATAGCACACTTGTGGGTCCCGGACATGTGATCACATCTATTTCTGGAGAGCGATAGGCAGTTGGACAGAGCTCAAGTTGGCAGCCACATGTCGTCCTTCAGGCCCATGACAAAATGGCCAGACAAAGAGCGAGACAACTGGATGAACCACAGCTGTTTGGACTGTTAGTCATCCAACACTGAAATCTGCTAAACCTTTGTCCTCAAACACCTTTTATATTCATGCATGAAGACCAGAGCGCCATGATGCTGCCTATTAGGAGCTCGAGCATTTTGTCATTGAATGTGGAACGTTCAGTGTAACGTATATTTCCCATCACATGATTTATACTCAACGCATTGGAGTCGGGAGACTGGCCGGACACACAAGCAGACAGCTGTTTCCAATCTGGAAGAATATTTCTTCTGTTACGCATTGACACATAAAGTTTGGACTCAAAATACACAACTACATAATCTTTGGTATTAAGGATTTAGCGACTTGGAGGATATAAACTTTATTTTTGGCCTGATGTTGAAGATGTGCAAAAATCTCAAAGGAATCTGTTCCATGAAAAAAGAAAATCTCACCCATAAATCTTCTAATTTAAAAGACAAGGCTGTACAAAACAAGTCCTCTTAAATGACAAACTGGAGGTTTGGCTCTTGATTTGACTCTTGGTCCTATTTCTGTACTCTGGCACAAGATGTTGTGTATCGTACAAAATAAGTTTGACACATTAATGTATTTAACTACTACTTTAGTACAGCCAATAATAATGGTAATGTTCCTGTGTCGGTTCACATGTTGCACTATAACGTATAGTTAACTGTTCTACGCCATATAACTAAATTAAAATACTGGTAATGTGTTCAGGGCAACTTTGGGGAACTAATAGTTTTGACCTTGGCACATTATGATGATGGAAAAGACTATTCATGGTTTTACAATCCTTTTCTTCCTCCACAACTCATTTAGAAAACGGCATTTTACCTCTTTAGTCCTCTTCTTTTTCTGACTTTTGAAAGAAGAAAAAAAAAGGGAAATCCTTCAGTTGGACGGAAAGCGGAAAGAAGTGGAACGCAGGACAATCCGAGGTGCGACCACCGGGTGCAGCGACGCGCACTGGCTGCTGGTTGCGTGTAGGTGAGACGTTCCCATAAAAGTACCGTTACTTTCTACCGGATTCTGCACGCACGCGCGCGGCTGCCGCGGGTTCAGCTGTTGCCGCGCGCGTGCGTTCCCGCGTGCGTATGTGCGCTCACACTCACACAGTCTGGTCGAGATCATTTACAGTCACAGCTGCATGCAGTAGTGTTAATAACGGTCCTGAAAAAAACACTGACAGTTTTGATCGGAGGAGGAAGTTTTATTATTATTGTTTTAATGGTTTATTCGTTGTAGCTTAAGTTTCCTTTTTACTGTATTTATTCCAATAACAGGTTATTGGCGGTTATACGTTTGAGTGATGTCATTTTGCTCTGTGATCACTTGTATCTTGGACATAATGCAAAGTTACACTTTGTCAATAAGTGTAACTTTTATACTGACCTTAATTTCACTGTGAAATCTACAATGTAATTTGTTTGCTGTTAAGTTGTTGGAGGACTAAATAGTTTATATCCTTATACATATTGGGCAGAATCGTCATTCAAATAGGTGCATTTATTGTGTGTATAATCACCTGTCGCGCTTCATTGTGCCCTCGCCATTTCCTACATTAGTTAGATTAGCTATAATTGGCTTGAACAAAATAAACTAGACACTCTGTTTAAGTGTGTTTGGCGGGACTACAATCTAAATCCAGACACATGGCGTCATTATCTAATAGAGCCAAGATTCCTCACTTATCAGTTGAGAGGGACACACAAACGCGTCCTTTGTTTTTCACCTATAGATGTTGCTGTCAATCTGCTATGCAGTGACTCATATCATCATGCCAAGAACGTCACTAAAATAGTTTTTCAATATAGTCACGTCTAATCAGAGAGCGTGCATTCCTGTCACACGTTGTGTAGAATATACAGGAGCCTGCACCGCACTGGTGGGGCTTCCTTAAGATGAGACATTTCTCTTGTGGATGTAAATAGAAACTCTGCAGCAGACACATTTCGTCTAATGGCTTCCAGCACAGCTGCTGACTCACAGAGCAAACAGGCTGCAGGCAGAAAACCTGCAAAGTCTTCTGGTAATGCAATAGAGATAGAGAGATTTTTGAGAATTGGCATGCCTCTTTATTGAACTTGATGTCTAATATTCTTTTGTGCTGCATTAAATAATCATTTGTAATTGACTGAAAATCAATTTTGGAAAACTGGTTCTCTTTTAAAAAGATCATGTGAAAACTACTCGACATTTTAAACCACATGAACATCAAATTTGAGTAAATTCACACAATACTCAGTGCCTTTAGTTATGTTGAAGCTTTGGGAAATCCCCAACAAGAGGGCCTGAGCGGCGGCTAACACTGTGGCCTACTTAAAATTGAAATCTGAGAGGCAGAGCAACATTGAAGAAGAAGAACATTGAAACATCTCTTCAATGAAAGAACAGAAAGATGACTTAAAGGTGTGTGCTTCAAAAAGTAAAGCCTCCTGGTGCACACAATTAAAAACAAATTTAACACAGTTAACACACAGAGTCATCCGAGCTGCGTTCTGTGGACTCGGACCCGTCCTCCCCTGCTCCTCTGAGTCCGACCGTCGGGGCCTCGGGCACAACAAGGTGGCCGCTTTAAATAGCACCACAGTTGTGGCAACTTTTCAACGCTAACCTGAGTCACACTGGGGCCTTCGCTCTGGGTGCTGCACCTCACCCCTTGCACCCCCATGAATATTTTTGTTGTGGTGCAGCCCCCCCCCCCCCCCCTCTTTCCGCAGGCCAAAACTGAGTCAGTGCTGGTGGATGAACTCAAGGATGCCAGCTGTCTCTACTGACACAGTCTCAGTTTGTAGTTAACGTCAAACTAAAAAAAGCTCAGCAAAGACGGCTAAACTTGTGGACCATGACATGAATCCTAGTCCAAAAATTGTCATTATTTGTCGACATGATCAAAATATCATAGGAAATCCTCTCGTACTCTTCTCAGTCTGAGGAGGTGCTACAGTTCCCTGTCCTCCAAAACATCCCAACGCCACAGCAATCAATACTCTTTATTGAACCAAGTTAACAATTGCTGTTGAACTGGAAAAGTCTTTTAGCAATTTAGAAAAAGCAATTACATCACAGAACAGAGCGAATCCCACTCCTAAAGATGCTTTAAGACGCACGCAGTCTTAGTAAGTGAAGAGAAAACATCCTTTAAATTTACCAGAGGATAATCAAAGTAATCCAAAGATGTGCTCTGAAACCCTCATGTCACCTCATGTCAACTCTCTCCGCTAACATCGGCACAAGAAGGGCCTAACTCTGCATTACTGGCTTGTTGACAACACTAAACCAGGTAGAGACTGTGGTGTTATGCATCACTGACCACGATCCCTTAACAACAGCAACCACTGCATTATAGAAGAAGGGCACCGCTCAACATTTGGTCCCATGCTCTGCCCTCAAATATGTGTTGGACTTTTGTTGGACCTTTTTTTTCCCCTTAATCTGCAGAAATCAAGATGCTTGTGTTTTGTGTCCTCGACTAAACCAATTAAACCTGAATGTACATTTGTCTTTAAACAGACCCTTCCCATTTCCTTCCGCTGTGTTTAGTGCGTGTGAAGCTCAAGTGTGGATCTCTCACTGCCCCCTAGTGAAAATACAGAGGAATGCGTCTGTCACACATTTCTACTCTGCTGTTACAATGTTTTATTATCTCCTGTTGACATCCAGACTCGGTGATTCAGCAAATCTGAAATATTTTGAAATATCAGGCTATTCTGTATTGTTTTAATTGAAAGGCTGTCCAAATTGGACTGGACAACTGCAAAATTGTCGGAAAGACATAAAGTTGAGCATCATATTTCATCCATGTTTTTAAGTCTGTTTGTTTCGTCTCAGCATTTCTACTTTTTTTTAATGTCGGTGTACCAGAAGCAATTATCAAGTCATCCAAAACGAATTTAGACCAGGTCACTGATCTCCTCTCATGCAGGATGAAGACTCTCACAAGCATGTTAAATACGACATATGATATTATTGGAGACACACACAGTAAGAAGGACCTTGAGGATTAGGAATGTTATATTATATTATATATACATACATACATACACCAAGTTTAATGATTATATTGTGAGATTCCAATCAGTTATAAATTTGATTTGATTGGGCCATGGTTAGTCTCTTTTTAATAAACAGATTTCGCTCTTTGTTACTTGTGTTTTTAAAGTGTTCTACAAATATATCATTTCAATGTTTAGAGTGTGGCGTATCCAACCGTTTTTCATTCAAAAAGTTTAATGCCATTTGTGTGTCATGATTAAATTATACATCACATTATTATGATTTGTATTATTACTAATATTAATGTCAATATTAGGTTATATACATATAACTGAATAGATTTAGGAGCTCCAGTTTGACGGATCACTCTATATGTATAAGAAAATAACCAACACTTATATGAGGCAACTGTTGAAGTGAGTGGTACCTGGATGAAGATATAAGATACACTAAAGAATGGAATGCCGCGCATGCGCACTAGTGGCGCCGTGACCCGAGCCGATTTAAACTACTTCCTGGTCCGGGAAAACTGACATTATCGCGACAGCCTGTTTCGCTCGCAGCTCAGCGACGGCGGCCTGGCGCTGGAATGCGAAACTATAACTTATTTAGTCCCAACAAACCGTTGACAAACATCGGCGTGCCGCTTCAGACACGTCGCAGGTCTGCTGCGGACTCGTTGGCGGCCACCCGGGACGCGAGGGAGACTCCGGACGCATGGTAACGTTTCATAAAGCCGTCAGTGGCTAACCCGCGCTAACCTTAGCATCGCTTAGCTAACGCTAGCTAATCCATCAACAGCCAGGCTTGTGACAGCTGACCAGCCGACCAAGACCAAGCCACCGCTAGCGGGTCAAGTTAGCCGGCAGGCTGTTGACGAATTGGGTCGACGTTAATCTCGGGTGAACGGTTGACTTTGTTAAGCGGGTCGTGTTGCTGATTCAACTGTTAGTTACGAGAAACACCGACTCGTCTCTCGGCGATGGCAAACGTTTCCTGACTCAGCCGTCACAGCCCTCCGGTGTGTTTGAGTGATGTCCGGAGGCTACCGGATGCTTACAGCTAGCTAGCGATGGTTGTGTGTCGTTGCTGCTCGGTGCAACAGAAAGGCTAAACAAACAAACAGACTGACAGGCGTCTCGCTTTGAAAGCCAAGGTAGACCGTGTGCCACACAGAGCTATGGAGTCACACACACACGACGCTGAATGTTTACGAGCATTCCCCTTGACATTTCGGTTTCGTCCGTCATCTTTTTGCATGTTCAGGATATGAGACGCGATCAGCTGTTCCAGCGTTTGCTGCCTCGGGCTCGTTGACTGGGCTCAGGATGGCGCAGGGGGGCTCTCCGCTTGACTACCACATCCTGCAGGACCTCAAGCAACGTTTCCCAGAGATCCCGGAGGGTGTAGTTTCCCAGTGCCTTCTGCAGGTATTTCGCCAGCGCTCACTTTGTTGTGATCACCAACCTCTAAGCGTTTTTCACATTATGCCACCGCATGACCTGACCGCGTCCCACCGTTGCTTTCTCAGAACAACAATAACCTGGAGATCTGCTGTCACCTGCTGGCCCAGGAGAGTCACCGATACCTGTATGGAGAGTTCCATCACAGCCCGGAGGACGTGCGACTCGGTCGAAACCACATGCTACACATTAGCATGGGATACCCGAGCTCGGAGGCGAGCAAGGCGAATGGAGGAGGAGGAGCAGGAGGAGGAGCAGGAGTAGGGCGCTCCCTTGTGCACAGCAACAGTGACAGTCACATCGAACCCCAGCGGCCCAGCTACCCTGAGCCGCTGTCGGCCCCCGCCACCATGGCCCCCTCCCCGGGATACAACCCCTTCTTCATGAACGAACAGAGCCGCTCAGCCAGCACTCCCACTCCTCCACCCTCTATCCAGGGCATGTCTCCCACGTACTCACCAGTCCCACGTTACTCCATGAACCCTATAACGGTCACAATTCCACAAAATAGTATACCCAATGTCCCACAGGCTCTGCAGATACCCTCAGCGCACTATGCTATGCGACCCTCCCCTTCCCAGAGCCCACAGCCAGCACCCTGGTCCTCTTCAGGGGTGCCTGTGTACCAGCATCAGCAGCCCCCATACAATACTCCCACATACGTCTCGCCATACAGCTCCCCGCAGCATCAGGTCCAGCCCCAGCCGCAGCACCAGCAGTACGTTTTCCTCCCCATTAGCTCCCCAACACTTCCCAACATGACCTACCATCACCAGCAACAACCCCAGCAACAGCCGGCTGTTTACAGGTCATACCATACGAAAAGCACCCTGGAGGGTCCGCGGCCTCGTAGCAACTCCCCTGTGCACACAACCCACCCCCAGGGAGCGCTCTACATGGCCAACAGCCCTTCGCCCGGCTCCCCTTCGAGGGGGATCCCTATGAGTGGACCTTCGTGCCCTGCAGCCTTCCATCCCGGGATGTATCTACAGCATCAGGGCCCCACAAGGCCTCGGCCTGCCTCCTCTCCTCAGCCGGGCCAGTCGGCGTATACCTTAAAAATCAAAGTGTCCCCGGGGGGCCAAGCCCAGAGGCCGCTCGGCTCGCCTCCCGTGGCCGAGGCCGAGTCTCTTCTCAACATAGTGGACCAAGGGGGACACAATGCTGCCCCCGCGCCCATCCTGCCCATCTCCGCTCTGCCAGGGAACATTATCAGTCAGTTTCAGCACATGCCCCGACGTTCAAGCTCAGGCTCTGATGATTATGCCTACACACAAGGTAGGATCCCCAATTATCTGCCTGTGTTTTGCAGTTTCCACCACTACCATGTACCAAAGGAGCATATGCAAATCTTCATGTTCACTTCACTATGATTACACTATATACCAAAATCGTGTGTGTGTGTGTGTGTGTGTGTGTGTGTGTGTGTGTGTGTGTGTGTGTGTGTGTGTGTGTGTGTGTGTGTGTGTGTGTGTGTGTGTGTGTGAGAATATCCAAGGGTTCACCATTTCATGTTTTGAACTCTGCGTTGAAGATCCAACTTCTTATGTACTACATCTCTGTGGGCTTTTGATGGAGAGAACGTGTTGCTACCGTTAATGGAACCACTCCTGAAAATCTTATTTCTTGTTGTCTAAAATGATGACAAGAGTTTGATTTAAGTGGTTAATGGCTAGAGTTGCAAAGGATCAGAGCATTTACAAAAAGTTGAGCATATTATTTTATACATAATCATACATTTCTAATAGTAGACTTACGTGGGTTGAATAAATTCAATGAATATGCAAGATGTATCCACTTCTGTTAAGTGGATAGTGGATACATCTTGCATATTCATTGAATTTGTGATGGTAGTGATTATTCCAAGGGATCTGTATTTGTTACACGCATGTTATTTCAAAAAAATGATTTGATAAAATGTTCAGACTTGATGTTGCTCCTGTACATTGGCATTGATTAGAAATGGAGAACTAGAGTATTTCTTTCTTTCTTTCTTCTAGTTTTGAGCATTTTGTGTTGGTTGTGTTTCCCTCCAGCTCTCCTGCTCCACCAGCGGGCCAGGATGGAGCGTCTAAAGAAGGAGCTGCTGCTGGAGAAACAGAAACTAGACCACCTGAAGTCCAATGTTAACAGCATGGAATATGACGCCCTTCAGAGGCGCTTTCGAAGAGTCAACTCCACCAGTCTTATACCCAGAGTAAGGACCGAACACGATAATTAAGTTTTATACTTTTTCACATGCACACGAAAGCTAGCGTTCAACAATAGCCTGGGAAATCATTATCCTTTCACAAGTTCAATGCAGCTACATTGTTACACAGACTCCGTAATGTGCTGTTGAAAGTGAAATGTCACATTTTATTTACATTTGTATTCCAGTTACAGCAAAAATGCTGCATTATGGAAATGCCAAAATGCTGTATACAAATGTATAAAGAGATATTCATAATAATGGCTTGTATGTGACCTGTGAGAAGTTTGGAAGGACGGGGAATATGTTGGTGTTTTATTTTTGTCTCATCTAACTGGGTTGTGTGTCTGCAGCCTGAAGAGATGACCCGATTGCGGAGTCTCAACAGACAGCTTCAGATTGATATCGACTGCACCCTGAAGGAGACCGATCTACTGCAGTCGAGAGGTATACACACGCACGCATGCCGACACACACATGAATGCACATCACTAGACATAAATCAGAGACGCACTTCAAACGGTCTATCTGTAAGCATTGATCTTGAAAGAGCGAAGCCCAGCAGCAGACAACAGAGTTGGGTCTAGAGTGATGCGCGGGGCTCCATCACGCTGCCTACAGATGTAGCGCTCTGGAATGACCTGCTGGTCCCTGCACGGTTAACCCTCATCGGGCCCATGCTCGGTGTTTGCCTGCCGCGGGATCCTTGTCGATTTTACGTATTTTCTTACCGCATTGAACAAATGAGTTACTGCGCTCCATATATTTACCCAGAGTGGTGTTTTTGGAAGCTGAATGGCAGCCGGCTCGAGATTGGGGACCAGTTTGCTTGATATCTGCCCGCTACCACTGAACATTTGGGTCGTGGTCCTCCTGGAAAATGAGTGGAGCATTTCTCAACGTTAGTTTCAGACTTCCAAATGCCCTTTTGACAAAGTTGACTTGTTATCTGTGCAGTTCATCGCATCCCTCGAGAACATGTTCTCTCTACTTCAAACGTGGCGGCTGTGTGGCTGGTGACACAAGGACGTGCGGTGGTGCAATCTGGACTCGCAGGGGTTCACTATTAATTCACTTTGAATAAACAAGCGGCAGCGCGGCGCAGTGGTCGAGCATGTTGTCGGCAGCTGGCCTTGATTGGTCTGATTTACTGTGGCATTCCTCTAGCGGCCGTTCACACCAGGTCACGCGCTGCCGTGACAAAGCACAAGGCGCTCACTTTGTTTTAAAAGCTTTTAACATGTCAAATCACATGTACTGTATAATACTACAAGTGACTGGAAAGTTACTTTACTGACTCCGTCCTAAAGATTCTGCAGTAAACTGTAGGATTACACTGTTCATGTTACCCATCGTCCTCTCAGGAATGTGGATGCATTTGATTAGCCAACATAGTACGTCGCAAAGTTGTGTTTCCGTGGTTGTTGGTCTCGTGTGCTACAATGACTGACTCGGGGGGGGCTTTTTTGTTGGGTCGGAACCAAGCCGTCCGTCAGGAAACCGGTCGGAGCGATTGTGCTTCTGGTTGGAAAGGACACTAAATAAACATCTGCTCTTTGCTTTCCTCCACAGGGAAGTTTGATCCAAAAGCAATGAACAACTTTTATGACAACATTCAGCCCGGTCCAGTTGTGCCACCCAAGCCTGGGAAGAAAGGTGAGTTGTTGTTTTTTTCCTCCATTATTGTTTTTAGAACAGTAAAATAAGTCATGTTGAGACATTTTCATAACCATGTGTAAAGAGATGAAAAAGACATGTCCTACATGTAACAATCATCAATTGACACTGTTGCAAAGACGCAGATTTGAGTTTTGGTTCAAGGACCTTGATGCTCTTCTTTACTCGCAGGCAGTATTTGGCCTGCCATCAAATTGAAGATTTGCGAGGTTTTTATTTGAAAAAGAGACTAAAAGCTCAATTGAATTGGGTCTTTTTTGGTGAACGCGCTCTGCGTTGGCATGAAAACTACCGCTATTCAGTGAATGCCTACGACTAACAACATTTTATGCTTGAGTTTATAACTTGCATGTGTTCTAAATCCAGCCTCGTGTTGATGACTGAAGCTTTTTTTGTTGTTGTTTTTAAAGCGGATCAGGGTCCCAAGCCAGTCCCGGAGCCTCAGAGGGACGAGGATTTCGAAGGCGCCCAGTGGAACTGTGAAAGCTGCACCTTCCTCAACCACCCTGCGCTCAATCGCTGTGAACAGTGCGAGATGCCGCGTTACACCTGAGCTTAGCGCCGCGCTGTATCGCCCGCCCCTTCCTTGACCATTCCCGGGATAGTATGAGCCCCACCCCTCAAAATCTGCAGAATGTGTCTAGAGCTCTGCCCCTGTCAATCAATACGTAAGCCCCTCTTACCTGCTGAGGAAGAGCCACCATCCCTCTCCTGCTCCTATCTACTACTCATGTGCACTTTGACCCTTTTTCTTTCCATTGGAGGAGGATGATGATGATGATGCCTATTCAGGGCAGTCGGAGACTCTGCTCATGGCAAATGTATAAAAGATGGAGTGACTCTGGCCGTCGGTTGTTCAGGGCTTCAGAAAGGCCTAAAGCGATTTAAGGATCAAGGAGGAGGAGCTTCGGTTTACCGAGAGAAGATTCCACGCAGAAAGAGTGACTGCCCTGTTTACACTGAGCCCATTCCTGAACTTAAAATGGAGGCACTTCCACTTTAATGTAGGACCTGTAACTCCCACCCTGACAGCGGAACAATGAAAGCAATGGTATATACATTCTGATTAATGCGAAATGTAGACTGTACACTGTATCTGGCTCTGTATTAGAGCTCCTTTCACTGAAAGAAGAACACTAAGGACATTTGCATATGAGTATATTCCTGGTACTTTTATGCGTATAATGCCACCATGTATTATGTGTTCAGAAGATGTTGATTTCCTGTGCAAATCCCTCAACTTGCTGTACTTAATAAAGGAGCTGATTCTATGTGACTTGACCATGCACAGCTGGCATGTCTACATAGGTTGTTTTTTTTAAATAACTCATAGATGCTCCTTTTTCCCCCCCAAACACAAATGAAACACCTTTTTTTCCAGTACATATTTATTTGAAGTAATCAAACCAGTGGGAATCAGAAACACAGCAGGAAATGGTAGTAACATGCACACACACGCCCACTTTCATTAAAGTTGCAAGAGGAAGTTGGAGATGTTTCTGAGCACGTTTAAATTGGGCTTGAGACCGTTTTCCTCACTGGTCTCACCTGTTGTGATCACACTATCCTTCAGGTTTGAAACTTTCCCTTTTCTGCTTGATCCAATAGTTCTAACACTGATCACACACGGCATATTTAAACTTCTAAAGTACTGCATCACGAAACTTCCTGTGAGTGAAAAAAAACAGACTTTCAATATCAATAATTTAAAGCCACAGCCTCGACATGTCTGACCTGCCGTGTATTCTTACAGGGTCTCATTCCTTACAGGCGATGAGGAGGCATCACATGAGGGAGCGAGGTATGTATGCGTGTGTGAGAGCACATGCTGGGTTCTATGATCATGCAGACATAACACGCTCTGCAAACTTTGCCCGCTTCCTTGCCACTGGTATGGTAGGGATTATAACTGTATTGTGCTTTTTGCGCATACTTTGCATATAACACAACCCTATTATTGACAAGCAGGTGTAACTTGGGATTATGTTGCATGTTTTACATTAGCAGCCAGAGGCTTTACCGCTGTTTAAATATGAAAGACACTGGTATGCATCAACCCATGAATGTTTCTCTCACCAGTATGTTATTTGGAGCCTGCTGTGGAATGTTTTTTACTCTTAGGTAGACTTTGTTTATATACAGTATATCTGACACTTTTAATTCACTCGGCTGCAACGGGAGAAAATAAAGGCCCCATATTTGGACGTTGATGACATGTCCTCGGCGACCTGTTACACGCTACTGGAGGAACAAGGCCGTGCCAAGTTCCAGTTGCAGTGTAACTGGGGGGAAATGTAGCATTTCCTGAGGTGTGCCCTGTCTTCCTCACTTTGTCATCCTCCTGACATCACTTTGATAGGCCTCCCTGGATCTGTCACTTCCGTGGTTGGCCTGAGCTTACATCATTCTCTGCCCTGATTGGTTATTCATGGTCCTCCTGGTATGCGGTTTGTAAATCTGCTCCCTCTAAATTTTCTGCAGAAATCTAAAGACCTGCTGGAGTTCAACTTCAAGGGGACTGAGAGTTAACTGAGCACTGACATTCTCTCCCAATTTAAACTGGCTGGGTTGGATTTCTCTTCACCCCTGGACCTCTGCCAAACCGTCTTGAGAGAGAGCACGGCTCCGGTCCAAAGAGTGAGGATAGACTTTGAAACAATAAGTTCACAGTATAAACCGAAAGATCATTTCCCGTCCTAAACTAACAAGCGTTTTGTATTTTCTGTTGTTTTTTTGGTCTGTGCTTGTGCACTAATAGACAGAAAGTTCCTTTTTTACTGAGAGGACAGCGGGTGAAATAGAGTCTCCACTTCTCCTCTTGTCCCACACGTGTTAGTAGTAGTCTTCATAGTTCTTGGGGTTGAGGCAATAGAGGATGGCTCCTCCAAAAGAGAAGATGGTGGATCCCCAGGCCAGGCCGTAACCCCAGTTGAACTCGTGGTACACCCTCAGACTGACCATCTCTATGAACTTGATGGGGAAGAGGACCAAGCTGCACACCTGGAGCACCACTGCAGAGGGAAATGGGAAAGAGAGACGGTAATGTCAAGATAATTATGGTGGCTATTCAAAACAGTGGTTGGACTAAAACTGTCAGGGGGGTTGATAGAGGGCACTCCGATGGCGAAATCCTATATTCAAATAATGAAAGGCTTTGCCTTTGGTTCTTTCCCCTGACAGCTATAATAGCGGGAGATTGTTTTGAAAGCAGGCAATTATTTCTTTTGTTTCTTCGGACCGTCCTTTGGCTTTTCCTTGCCTGTTTTTTTTTTTTCTGCTTCAGATTGTCTTTACGTACCTGCGGAGAACAGCAGGACGGCCACCGGCTTGCAGCAGCGACTCCTGCAGCTGGCGCAGAGGGACGTTAGCGCCATGAGGAAAGAGAGCAGGGTGAGGGCCGCCCCCCCCAACAGCAAGGCCAGCGTGGCGATCTGCCAGTCTGAGGAGGAGGAGGAGGGGAGGAGGAAGGGGAGAGGCATGAAATCACACTGATACTAAATGGAGGTTACTCTGGAGAGGCAGGAAGGTGGATGGACGAGGAGGGGTACAGAGACGGAATGGGTCAAAGGTCGTGCCGGGGCAGCTACAGTTGACCGGCCCGCGCTGGATCTTACGCAAGACAAAAAGGATTCCGCCCACTAGCTTTTGTGGTGATTCAACACAGCGCAAACAGCGGGTTTCGGAGGTCGACACAACTCCTTGTGCGTATTCCGAGAAGCCGCTTGCTGTGCTCAGGATGTGTCGATGTGAGCAACTGGGGATACAAGAAGAAGAAGAAGAAGAATGTGAACCACGCAGCGAACGACCCCTTCCGAACCGAGCACAGCAGTTTCTGGCTGACAGGAAACAAACAAACGCACACATGCTTGGCTACACGCGGATATCGGCGGGTTCAGCAGTGGATGCAGCAGAAAGGCTTCTGTGAGGCGACTTCGATAATGAGCATCCCTCCCTCCTGGCTGATGCCGGCTCAGCAGCATTATCAGCATTTTATTCTGATTTACACCAAAATACACTCAAGTGGAGATAACTGCAAGCTCACTTCCCCGTCCCTGCACGCCAAGGCGGAAATGAAAAAAGTGAACAAAATTGAAATGTGTCTGTCAATAACAAGCGCAAGAGTAAGGATTTTGCTTTTCGCAGAAAGGAAATCACTGCAACCTTTTTTCAGAGACTTAATTAGCCATGAGACTTTAATTTAAACTATGTATTGTTGTTTAGAGATTAGTGGTGTTTTACTCTCCACTGGAGGAAACAGGAGGTACATTTGTAAACAGGCAGAGGATATTATGATGGGGGATTTGATTACACAGGAGGAAATCATTCATAGCAAAAAAATAACATCAAAGCATAAAGCTTGAGCCCAACATAAGTTATGTGTATTATATGTTACAATGGGTGTAAAAATGCCAATGGAAAGTTTGTAGTGTAGAACATGTTTTGGCTTTTTAAAATGACTGAGCATTGCCAAGAATATTTCCTCTCTATTGAGGCAGAAAATCATCAAAACATTCAGCAGTAAAGAGAAAGTGACGGCACATAAGCTGCTTAAAGTACAGTTCCCACTCTTGTTGAAGAGAACATTTATTCCAGGGGCCAAGCAGCTCAAACCTAAACAAACACCAACCACTTCTGACCAAATATGGTTTAGGGTTTAGAGTTTAAAAATGGGCCCTGTCACCACAGGATGTTGGAAAAAGTCCACGTAAAGCAGAGCACCAGCTCCCTCCGGCCTTCAGCTTGCACAACTCCAGACCCCCCTTGAAGATCGGACCCCTCGACTTTCTCTGCCGCTGCCTCGCTGGTTTCCTCTCAGCGAAAGGGCCACGGCGACTCGGCCTAATTGTCAAAGCCTATCGTTGGTGGGATGCGTTCCCTTCGGGCCTGTTTGTGGCCTTGAGCCCAGCTGCGCTTATCGGTGCGCTCGTGAAAACAGCAGGATGCAGAGAGTCGTCTCATCTGAGATTTGGAACAGACGCCGTACTCTGTGCGAGAAAAAGCCCCGCCCGAGTCGGAGTGCTCAAAGGCTCTGACGAGCAGGAAGGGCCAAACTGTTAATCTGAGCCTCCGCGCGGCGGCAGATGGAAAGGGGAGATACAGCAAGTAAGATGTAATCGGAGGAATCGTGGCCGCCGCTTTCGTTGTAATCAAAAGCATCCTTCGGGGGCCAAATTCTGATTCTTTGTCTGAGAAAGTGGAGGAAGATCTGTGTCACTAAAGAGCCTTGAACACACTCAGTCTCACTCTCTGAAAGACAGCAGGATGGAGAAATTAAGAAGAAGTAAGAGCTTCAACCAGAGGTCTCCGGTTCAAAACCCCGAGGTGCTGAACCATTACGGGCATTACGAGCTCTTCTATTCTGCTGTGACCTCCTTCAAAGGCAACACAGACACCCAAATACTGGCTCGATTAAGGTGTTCAATTATTAATAAGCTCTGGCATCACTGCGTCTGACGGAGCTCGGCACGCTAACACATCGGCTCCACATTTGTCGCTTCGCCTCGCACCGACCTGGCATCCACACCACCGTTCCACATTCCTGGCCCTGCAGAGTCTGTGTCTTTTATTCTTGACCTCCGACCCTCCTGTCTAAGTGTGCGTACGTGTTAGAAAATGGAAGTGAAAAGCAGTGGGACCTTTTTGTTTGTTGCCGTTTGGTTGAAACGCTTGGGTTGCATGAACCCTGCGAAAAGGGCAATTTATCATGTCTGCTTTTGTAGCTCACGCTGCATATTATTTTCCCAGACACACTCACAGAAAAACCTTGAAACATCTGAAAAGCCAGCTGGTGTTTCAGACTAAGGATTTATTTAATGCCCAGAGCGTGACACTGAGGAAATATTGGGAGGGGCAGTAAAGGGGGGGTACAGAGAGCGATTACTGGGATTCAAATCAATAAGCCCAGCCGAGCACAGGCCCGAGGAAATGGGCAGTTTGCTGTGTGCATTTACTGTGGTATGCTGCTGCTGGGAGCCGAGGGCCGACACACAGACAGCATGTCTTTATATGGCACCAAAGTGCACTTTGTCTGCGCTGACACGGTGGAATCGGGGGCCGGTGTGGCGCACAGTTACTCATCAAATGAAAAGCAAACATTTTGTCAGACTAACAAAAACACAATTTACCGCTCAGCACAGAGGAGTTGGTGGGATTGATTTATATGGAGGAGCACAGCGAGACACGAGACACGAGAACAATAACGTAGGCAGGTGTTCAGTCGTTTACATTTTAAGAATGGAATTTAGTCAATGTGTATTCTCCCTTGTGAGAGGAAACTAAATAATATTCAGTGAATCAGATTATATTTTGGTTACAGTGCGGTCACAAGGGAATGCCTTTTTAAAAAATCCCCATATTAAATCCTTCTTTGCGAAGCTGCCAGTGTTTGTAGTGGCAGGGATTATGTTATGTGTTTCTGATACAATTCAGTTTGCCCTAACGTAACCTAAAGTATCACATTTTCCTGAGATCAGGTTTGATTTTTGTTTAATCTGTTATGTTGTTATTATGTTATATATGGTGACTTGTTCTTAACCACCCTGAACTTTGCGATGTGAATATGAAATGCTTCCAGAAACAAACCGAGGGACTCTGTGAAGGAGTTTTCTTAGATCGGGGAGAATCAGCATTACTCGACTGCTTCACTTGTTACCCTGGTTACTAATCTCCAGGCATCTGGATCTCTGGGGAGTTCTCTGCTCTGAGTTGCCCTCACTCTTTGGCCGGTGAAGAAACCCACACAAAGGCTCATTTTGTGAGCAACAAAAGGCCAAATGAAACCCCAGCTGGACCGCTCCTATCCAGGCAGAATTCCCACATCATTCAGGAGCACACTAGGCCAATGTTTTAGAAAGAAAAGTTAACAAACCGATATATTAAAAAAAAATCAAAGATGTCTCATTTATTCTAAATGAATACTCAGGGATAAACTTTTTTTTTTTTAATTTCCCACTTGGAAGGAAGGCAATGTGCGCGTGTAGAAATGTCTTGCCGTTTAAATTAACCGCAGGCAATAGCTGATTATAAAGTAATTAACATTGAGTGCTCCCTTGGGCGATGTTTTCATAATTCTCACCCGCAGAACAGATTGGTTCAGCAGTGCGCAGCGTGCGGGGACCCTTTGTTATCCCCGCGCGCGCTGCTCCTCTGATGCCCGTGGAATAAACACGATGGGGGGGGGGGGGGGGGGGGGTTAATTATATGCACCCCGAAATCTGCTCCTTTGTTTTTTAAGGCTAAATATGCCCCAAAAACTACACCGTGGCACTGGTTTGAGAACTTCAAAAATAACATGGTGGCGCATCACTGCCATCGGACACGACGGGTGACCGTGTGTGCGTGTGCGTGTATATAGGTGCGCGCGCGTCCGTCTCACCGGTGGTCAGCGTGCTGCTGCAGGACCACTGCGCGGAGCTGACGGGCTTCCAGCAGGACACCCACATGGACAAGTAGTACTGGTCATCCGCCGTGACCCACGCCGGGCTCAGCACGGCCCCGACGTCCAGGCACAGCGCGAGAAAGACGCAAACCAGTCCCACCAACTTCAGGGGCGTCAACGCGGACACCCGCACCTCCTCTGCGCCGCTCTCGGATGAAGCCATATCTAAAGTGTCTCATTCATTAAAAAACAAACAAAAAACGAAGAAGAAGAAAGTGTGTTCGGAGGGTTTGTAATGTTCACCAAATCCACCAAAAAGAAGAAGAAAGAGTCCAGGTCTCAGTTCGTGCCCGTGCGCCGGTCCCTGGCGGCGGTGTTTTTCGGGTAGCAGGATGGGGAGCCGCGTCCCGAGTCCGGAGGACGCTGCTGTCGCTGCCGTGGAGCCGGCGCTCTGCTGACGCCCCCCCCCCGCTGCACACTGCTCAAGTTAACACGGGGGCTACACCTGCTGGGTCCTAGTGCCGAGGCGCTACACCCGCTCACACAGCATCCCTCCGCGCGCGCGGGTCCTTGTCAGTAGTTCTCACGTGCGCTGATGTGACAGAAGTCCGTTAGTCGGGATGAGGGCTGGTGTGTTCCATGTGTGCTTTACTTGGAAACCCGGAATCTGAATTTAACATGAATGCCAAATGTTTTTTGATGTCGCCGGAGCAGTTTTAGCTTTAACTTAATAAAGAAACCACGGCTGTTGTTCATATGCCGCTGACTTTTCAGAAGATCTTTTCAATACTGTTATAAACCACCCGGTTACATTATACCCTGTGCATGGAATTACAATCACAACAAAAAATAAAAATCTTTTTTTTTTTTTTTTCCTCCTCTGATTTACGTCAACTTTTGTCTCGAGGGATTCGTCTTTTCCAACAAGCTTTGCCCCACTTTCCCTCTCTCCTCTTCAGGTTGCATTTATTAACATCCAATTCGCTCTGTCTCTGTCACACACACACACACACACACACACACACACACACACACACACACACACACACACACACACACACACACACACCCTTTGCTGAACACAGCTCCTTTTTTTCCTAATTGAACTTAGCTAATCCTTTGGCCTTGGGGAAGAATGCTGGAGTTAATTCACATTGATTAACTCACCATACAGTGATACACGCACGCACACAAACCACACGCACAAAGAACGAATAATTGACAAGCACATTTACTACATAGTTTAACAGAAAGGCAACAACAACATCAACTACTGAGGAATTAGGTGTGCATTGATGTAGCGCTTTAATCAATCAAATAGTGGTCACTCATTCACAGTTTTGAATTTCATTTTTGTGTGATGAACAAGTGATATGGGAAAAAGGAAAAATATGTGAGACTGATAACACCTATAAAACATGTTTACTAAATAATCATTATATTATTAGGTTGGGCTTTTTTGCTGTCAAGGGAATGAAAATATGAATTGTCAAACTCAAACGATTTTTGCAGTCAAAGCCTTTTTCAACGTGTTTCACAGCTATCCCAATTAACTGGGATTAGAAACTAAGTTTGTTACCAATTATTCCATCTTCAACTCCTGCGGTTGCAACATTTTTTTTCCACAGTAAAATCCATCGCTCATATCTTTTAGTTTTAATTGTGTGTTCATAATACTGAGGAATTCAATTAAACTGAAAATAAAAATTCCAGAAGATGATTTTGGTTACACTCTTGCAAGAAAAGCTAATATAAACGCTATTACAATAAGAGAGAAGGTTGTCTTTTAAATCAAGTTAATTATTAACCATTCAATTTGAAGCAACTTTTGATTGAACTATTTGGATAAATAAATATACAGTCTAGGATTGTCACCGTATCAAGGCTCTGAAACGACGAGGCCAACAGGAAATTCTCTCCATAACTGTAACGTAATTGCGTGGGTGGGGTTCATTCTGATTGGTTGCCTCAGCATTGTTCTCCCTGTTCCTTTAATTGGGAGCAAGGGGCCGTTCGTAGTCTGCCGAGGGAAAACAGAGCTCTGCGCATGCGCACAGTGCATAGCAACATTCTGGGGCAGCGGAGGTAACGAGGGGGACGTTCATGCGCATTTCTGGAACGAAAAGAGGTGAGCTGAATTGATAAAGTTTATTCATATCACCAAAACACGGCCTCGACGTGACGTAAAAACCTGCCGCGTTCATCGCAGGCCCCTCTTTTGCCCACTGTTTCGCATACTAACGCTACGTGTTGCTCGTTAACGTTAAATCGCGGTCCGCGAGACGCGCCGATCCCAACGAACCAGCGCGCAGCTAACGGCCGAGAATAGACCCCTCTCCCCCCCGCTTAGCATCCGCGATGTAGCTCCGCCTAAACACAACCCCCCCCCCGGCTTCCAGCGGTCGCCCCCGCTGCCTCCGATGTCAACCGGACAACGGGGCGGCGGCCGCCGCCGCTTTGTTCCGAGCCGCCTCCGGTGATCTATTTCTGGGAGGCACGAGCGCGGGTTCTCGGAACACCGACACTGGCCGGCGGCCGCCATTGGTCGCTGTCACTTTGGTTGGAGGATGCATCGCGCTGACAACGCGCCCTTTCACGTCCAGCTGCGACGTTCTGCACACATTGATTCCGTTATGATGGTGTCTCAGTTAGAATGTAGGGCGATGGGACGTGGTTGCTTCTCTTTTTTTTATGTGCTGATTTTCCTAACCTTGCTAAATGCAACTTTTAAAAAGGAAATTCCCCAATTGGAGCGATGTTATGAACGATGAGGCAGAAACAGACGTTCCTCCATGGAAGGAAGTCTTGCTTAATTCCTGTTTGACTTGTGCCTACAGGTCCAGAGATCATTCAGCCCAACAGCCTGCAGGAATCATGGGGAGCGGTAAGTCTGTGCTCTATGATTCTAACGTTGCATCACCTGTATGACTTCCAAAATGTCATTGGAAACCTTCCTCCAACGTCTTCCCGATTGTGTCAACATCCAATTTTAGTCGTTGGAATGTGACTATTGTGTTTTTTCCCTCTATTGTCTTTATTACCAAAGGGAATTTCCTGCTTCAAGCCTTTTTTTCGCTATTATTTCCTGCAGCCTTTTTTTTTTGAGTCCGGTCACATCACCGAACTTAAAACTCAATAATTCAATTTGGTTAGTTAGTTATTTCGGTAACACATCACAGATTCAGTGTGTCCCATGTTCTGGAACTATTTTTGTCCTTTTTATTTCATTCCTTCCCGGTCTTTCTTAGCCCAGGGATGGATGCCCAAATCAAAGGAGCTTTTGTTTTTATGCAGAAATGTGGGCACTCGGCAGCGCTCTGCTCTGCATGCCTTTTGTTTCACTAGCTTGTTGCACTCCTCACTTCTCTCACCCTTTTTTTTTTTTTTTGGCATCGTCCTCCCTTTTTCCTGCTCATGCTCCTCTTTCTCTTTTTCAATACACACTCTTTGCTTATATCTCCCCCTTCACTTCCTCCCCTTCTCCTCTTTTCATCCTTTTGTCACTGCGTGTAATCCCAATTGCATCATTCGTTTGCTCGCACATCTTTTAAATCTCACATTCTTTTCTCCTCTGTGCCTTTGTTTTTGTCCCCCCCCCATCCTCTTCTATCCGCCGGGCCCCCTCAGTGTTCCTGCCGGCGGACGCGGCCCACTCGGTGCTGCGGCGGCTGCGCAGGGCCAACTTCTTGCTGGAGGAAATTAAGCAGGGCAGCATTCAGAGGGAGTGCCGCGAGGAGGTCTGCACCTACGAGGAGGCTCGCGAGGCCTTCGAGAACGACGAGAAGACGGTAAAGGAAGGTGACGGACGCGTCGCACCGGGCTCACAGTCCCCAACCGCCTCCAGGCTAAATACACACAGGAACAGGAAAGTAGAGCACACAGTGTGCGTGTGTGTGCGCCTACATGAGGACCCACACACAAACTTTTCTTAATATGTCTACTCGGTCTGCTCTATGTCTATACTGGTAAATTAGCTCCGGAGGGCATTCAAATATTTCCGATAAAGCCAGTGACTTGTAAGACAAAATGTACCAGATGATTGGCAGCAACAACGCCATCAGCAAACACACACACACACACACACACACACAAGTGGTTGGAGATCAGAAAGGGGTGGGTATCTATAAGCTTTTGCTTCCCCCTACTCCTTTTCTTGAACAAAAGGTGTATTTTCTCATTTTGTGGTCTACGTCTATGTTGATTTTTAATTTTTTTATTATTTGGTGTCTACATGTTCAAGAAATAAAATTCTTCAAATCAAATCAAATCTTTGGACACAGGACTGTCAGCCGGGGCTAAAAGCCACGATTCGATTTCAGGACAGCGGAGTAAACTCATTCCTGCTGCCCTATGTGAAATAATCCCTAATTTCCCTTTTTAAAGTGCTGTTTCGCAGGCTTCATGTGTCCAGTAATGAAATTCCACGGTCGCGTGTGGAATGCGTATTGTTTTTTCAGGAAGTGATGATTATCAGCAGGAAGAACAGCCGAGTCCAAACCAGAGAGGCATATTTGTAAAACTATTGTGAGAGGCCAAAAGGCGAAGCGACACGGACGGACGCGCACCATCACCGGGCCGCTTTTTGTTCGGATGTTGTTGTCTACTGCCTTTGTGTTGCAGGCATCCAGATAGAAAGTATGCTTTCAGTGGACATTGTGTGTGCGGGGGTTACACCCTGTGTTTTTCGGAAACCGTTTTGTGTCCCCGTGTTTACTCCGGAGCCGGCGTGAGGGAGCCGAGTCTTATCCAAAAGGATGTTCTTTAATCTCCTATTGATTCCTGATTAAATGCGTGTGTCGTGTTCCCGCTGCAGAGACGGTTCTGGGAAGAATACGTGCGGGAGAGCAGTCCGTCCGGAGGGCTGGAGACGGTGGTGGGAGGAGTCCACTCGCTCTACTTGATCGTGCCGCTGCTGCTGGTCGTGCTCGTCATCGTCGCGGTGGCCATCACGGTGTGGCGCTGCCACTCCCGCAAGCGCTCGCAGCGCAGCCCCAGCCTGGGCCACTCGCATCACGACCACGTCCTCTCTGTGGTCTCCATGGACCATTGGGGGAGGGATTACCACCACGGTGACCAATCAGAACTCAGCGTCCACAGCAGCCCAGCGTATCCGGGCTCAGAGCTCACATCGGGGAGAGGGAGCGCCGGAGACCCGCCGCCATCTTACGAGGAGGCCGTGGGCCATTCAGACGTCCAGATAGAGACAGAGCCGCCGCCACAGTATGAGGATATAGTCAACACCAATGCCTCAAGTGTCAACGGTGGTCACGGGAAGTAAACATCGGCCTCACCAATACCACCACCACCCTAACAAAAGCCCTGAGCAACACTAAGACCATCTGATTATTTAGCAGTGTCACTATCGTGGTATCACCAGCCCGCCGCCTTCAACACAGGAACACTTGTAACTTGTCAGTGGGCCGATGCAATCTCTACCCAGCCCTTTTGAAACGTTTCATCAATGAGGTGAGTCGATAGCAGGAAGGATATTGCAATACCACAACCAACCAACTGTGCTGATCTTCCTCAAGTTGCATCTATGCTGTCACACTGTAGCAAATCGTTTAACTCATCATGCATAACAAGGTTCCTTGTGACGTGAAGAAAGTGTTGTGATTGCCACAGTGAAGGACGAAGGGTGGATATGGGTGTTGGATCAATTCTTTATTGTCATTATTTTGACCTGCAGCAGATATTTTGCAACTATTTAAAAGGAATGTATTCAAGTGGATCTATTTGTTGTCACAAAATAGTTATTGTGTTTAGTGCATATTTTGCAAGAATATTGTTTTGCGAGATGCAGAAACGGCATTTAAAAAACACCAATTTTAAGGAAACCCATACATATTCAAATGTAATTAATGAATTGTTGAAGAGAAAACCGTGCTAATGTCATTTAAAGCCTCAAACTCTGCTGCTGATGCTTCAAGTCTCCTTCTGAAATATGGAGCACCGACATGTCAGCGAAAGACAAAAATGGAAACGCAAGTGCAAGCTCGGCAGTTTGTAGTTTTATTTGAATTGGACTGGAGTGTGAGCCAGCTTGTTGCAAGGCAGCGAATCCGTGGAGACTGCTGCTGCTGCTGCTGCTGCTGTTGTTGTTGTGCGGGTGCTGTGACGCTTGGCCCACAGGGGAAGAATGCCATAAAGAGCAGCACCTGTTGCCCCCCCCATATTCAGATTTCAGTACTTCTCGCTCAGAGGGACCTGGACTTGATAACAAAACACAGCCGGATCAAGCGGAAGGTAAAGAAACCTGTTTTATTATTGCAAATATACAATTTACACCAATGATAATAACCTCAGCGTGTCATTGACTGCGCCAACGCGTCGTTGTCCCTCATTACTGGATCCTTTTCCCGCGTGCACTGTATTTTCATCCCACCAGCTAACACGAGCCCCAACTTTGGTTTGGTGAGCAACTAATGTCTTTTAGCTTGTGAAATACGAAAGAATAATTCATTTACTTTTTGTGGTTTAGTGCACAGTGTTATTGCGGCTTGTGGACTGTAAATACTAAATATAATTTAACGCAAATGGTTTAAAATATGGGGGACAAAGGGAGCATTGAGAGCCAGGCATTTAGTAAAGCGGAACCAAAACAGTCAAAACTGTGTCAGGCTGCAACTTTTGGGTGTTGATTGACTTTTCCACATCACAATCTGTCATTTTAGTCATTGTTTATACTAATAATATCACGTAATGCAGGTTTAAATTGTCAAGTTGCCAAACGAATGCATCGGTCCGACTTCTGTATACTCTTGTGGATGTTTTTAATATTTGACCAGCAGTAAAGTGTGGTGGTGGGGGAAAGGACGTGTGTGCTTAGTGTAAATGTGTGCTTATATTTTGGTGATGCATGTAGCTTCGTCTGGCTCTGCACTGTTTGCTGATGGTCGGCGCGTCTCCTACTCTGGGCTGTGGATGGTTGCTTTGACTGTGAAAATCTTTTTCCTCAATGCAAGCGTGACCACAATGGAAACGAAGACAGAGGCTTCTGCTGTTCCACTTTCACTAAAAGCACACTGATAAATCTTTAGATATACATGTAAGTTGCGGAGTGACTTGCACACGCATGTGGGACAGCGAGCCATATGACCACAAGCTCTGAGGGGGGTGGGGGGGGGATGCATCTATGGGGAGAGATTCTGTATTTAATAACACTACGGGAAGAGTTCACATTTAGCATGTCGTACGTACCTATATATAAATATGTATAGTCCTTACATGTGGAAGTGGAGATAGGAATGCAGCACTGCTAACGGTGTGACTAGTATACAGTAGGATGTGGTTACATTGAAGCACTGTTGTTTCAGCTCAAAATGGGCTGTTTGGTGAAAAATAGGACAGTCCGGGTTGACGTCTTCAGCGTCCCACTCGCCATTACGATGGCGACGGGGGGAAAAAAGTGCTCGTGCTCTATATGCAATTCTCCTGCATACATTCTGAAAACCAAAAATATCTGTCTAACGTTCAGATACTGATGAGTGTCACATTTTGTCAGCTCACCGGGGAGCACTGATTATTATTCTTTGTGAGTTGACCTGTGAACCTCAGCACTATGACCTTTGAACTGCGCTGTGCTGGTTGGGGGGGAGGGCTAGGTCAGCTGATGTACTTATTTTTAGTTTTTTACAATGCCTTATTAAAACAACTAAATGTTATATAACACTAAATGCAAAGATAACTTGTTATAAATCCTTTATGTGTGGAATGTTGAATTCATTTGTAATAAAATGTGCTAAACGTCACCTTGATTTCATTCGGTGTCTTGTGATTGGAGTGTGATGTGCGTTTTTATTCTTCCACTTGTCTGTTCATTGCTTAACGTTGAAGGGCAACACGGTGACAGTTTAGGCCGTAAAAATACATCTCAATTATTAAAACACGATGACTCACTTTACTACGGCTTTTTCTTTCTTTTTACATACGGTACGATAACTATTTTTGACATATCAGAATAAAACACTTCATTGACATTTCTTTGACATGTTACAAGGCCTGTTTTTGACATTCTTTGAGTGTGATTCCATTGATGAAAATAAAACTATTTGCTAATATACTTTACCTACTATACATTTTGCATTATTATACAGCTTAACATTTCTTTAACATACTTTGTTTATAAAAAAAACATACTGTCAATTTTTTACTGAAAGAAACAGGACTTATTTGAATAATTTTTGGTATGTTTGGACATACAAGTACGACAATTTCCCACAAAAAGTACTGCTTTTATTTTCAACATACTAACCTATTAAATTTTGTATTTATATGTATATATTAAGTATTTATTTCAAAATACTAGTATATTGATAATCTATATTTAATTCATTCATTATTTACAGCTTTAATTTATTAAACTAAGTGGTACAATCTTTTATATTTGAAAAGCCGTTACAAACATTTCCTTCTCTGGAATGAGTCACATGGGTTGTGACTCACTTCTAACCCCCCCTCTAACATGCTCCACTGTCAAACAAACCAGTGGAGTTAACCAAAAGGGAACAACAAATCTCAATATAAATGAGACTCAAGAGGGATCAGTTCATTATTGTCCGTTAGAATATAGGTTTTATTGTAAAAAATAACCCATTACCTTAAAGACATGCAATGAAACGGAAAGATTTATTAACATTTGATACCAGCTCAGTTTCCCCTACTTTACCTCTCACTGCTGAAGGAGAGCCACATTTAGCACAGGCATAGAACAGAAACTACAGCTGGTGTTTGACACAAACACCGGATGAAAGGAAGCATCATCAGGGGGGGGTAGGGGGATGACCTCACAGCCTGTGGCCAGCGGTAGTAACGCTATCCCTTTGTGATTCAGTGTATTCATGGATGCTGGGAAACAGAAAAGTACCATTGAGTTCAAACAAAACATATCAAGCAAGTTCCCTGTATTATCACTTAGGACAGAGACGGTTTCCTGGATGTTTTTGTCCACTTGAACCCGTGAACACCGCGCTCACACCCACTCCTTGGGGTTTCGTAATACTTCCAGCATCTCTGCCTCGAGGGTGCCTTTGGCGGGCTCGTGCATGTACTCCCACCTTTGGACGAAGGAGGAGTCGGTTACCAGGCAACACAGGTAGCTTGCTGCCGTCATGACAGGGCAGCGCTGGTGGGGCTTTCAACCCCAGTGATCTTACCTGGCGGTGAGGGGGAGGGACATGAGAATGCTCTCAATTCTGGAGCCTGGCGTGGCCAATCCAAACTTCACTCCCCTGTCATACACCAGGTTGAACTCCACGTATCTACAACAGAAACACGGGGAACCGTTGGTCCACGGCCAGCTTTGTGTTGTCTTTGAGACACACAGAGAGAGGGAGAGGGGGGCAGCGACTCCATTTCTTTGCTCGGGTAGATATTATTCCATGATAACTTAGCAACTATTTGTTCGCTGCTTTATGAACTCTGTGGGGCCCTGACGGTCAGGACGGCGTTATCGGTTTACATGAATGACCGCGCACTGGAGGACAAGCAGTCAGCCCGGCTATGTACACAAGGCGGGGAGAAGCTCAGATAACAACGCACACACAGAACTGTGAGCGCTGTTAAGTTCTGTCACACTTTAATGCAAGAAAACCAACAATTTACAATTTATTCAAATCTGGCATGCAGGTATGTAGAAGAAGAAATATCCCTAAAAAGGATTCCAAATGGCCATAAACTGCCTTTCAGTGCAAACCCGACCTGGGGACCAGGGGGCATTACATGTGTTGCGCAATAGGGGAGAAAAGACAGCAAAGTCAGGAAGGTGGTGTGGTTCACGCAAGGAAACAGCAGACGTATGGACACAAGGACGTGTGACGTAGAAGAAGGAGGAGGACTTCAAGACAGTAAATATTCAGAGGATTTCCCGCAAATCCAGAGACTTCTTGAGGGAACACTTTGTAGCAGGGCTGCTCATTAAGTCAATCACTGAGGCAGTGGCGGTAGATCGACGAAAAACTGGGTAGTGCTAATTAGCAATCCTTGCTTACTAACTTACTAATTTGAGTTAAGGGAGTCACCCGGGTAAGGTAAAGACCGGTTGTGACGGTTCCCTCGCTTCCGACAGACGAGAGACTCGTTTCGCGGTTACAGTAGATAACTATATAGTCTTTCTACATGCCTTATGTGCTGACGGCGAGGGGCCTTGACTCACTGGACTAAAATGGAGGTGTGAAATGCATTCTCCCCGTACATAAATGTGTCCATTACCCATGACGGTTCGCCCGTCTCTTCCTCACCTTCCTCGTCGTACCTGCTGCCAGGCCTTCTCCTCGTCAGTAAAGGAGTCATTGAGGTGTTTGCGCACGATGGGCAGGTAACACGGCACCACCGTGCGCGCACAGCTCTTGACGAAGTCGAACGCTTCCTCCTGACTTGGGGAGTCCAGGTCATCGAAGAAGATCCCTCCGATGCCCCGAGTCTCTCCTCTGTGCCGGATGTAGAAGTATCGGTCGCACCTAAACATGTAGACCAAAGCATGTCAAATCAGCAGCCGTTTATTTTAAACCAGGGCCCGACTTTAAAATATTCAGTAGATCTTAGCTGTGCAAATAAATCATTCAAAAAGGCAAAAGGGATGTTTTCCCATTAAGCTAGAAGAAAGCTAAGAAAAGCTTAGCCTAGTTGTATGCAAGTTACACAAGAGGAGAAAAAGCCTGCCAGCATCTCTAAAAGTCAGCCCAAAATATCCAGCTGCTGTTTGCAGCCTTATGTTAATTAAAATACAGATGTGAGTGGTATCAATCCTCTTATCCAACAGCAACAAAGCAAATAGGTCTAATTCCCAAAATGCCTTTGTATTCAGTCATATATTTAGCTTTAAATCAAGTTGACAGAATTGCGTTATTAAGACAAAGCAGATAACCCCCACCCGTCCCTTCCTTATCCCCCAAATGATCATCCACGGGCCAAACGGTTTTACTCCAACTGCAGAGACTTCCTCTTATCAGCACCACACAGGGCGAACACACCCGTTGTAATCCTCACGCACAAATACAAGCAAGTGACTTCATAGGAGCGCGAGTCGCCTCGAGTCAAACTGCACCATTTCTTGAAGTCGGGGTAGTACTGCGGGTGGTGCTTGTCACAGGCCTCCTTCAGGGTGTTGTGGAAGTGAGAGGCGTCTTCTTTGCTAACGTAAATCGGAGTCAGGTCCGTGCCGCCACCAAACCACCACTGCTTGGTGCCTGGAATACACACACACACACACACACACACCACACACACACACACAAGAACGAAACAAAGAAAGAAACAAGGGTTATCATTCATTCTTGCACTCAATAGTGTCACTGACACCAAGATCACAACTGCTGACGTCGAGGACCGACACTCACCATCTTCCTCCTCGATCTCAAAGTATCTGTAGTTGAAGTGCACGGTGGGGATGTGGGGGTTCTTGGGGTGGATGACGGAGCTCACGCCCATGGCACAGAACGGCAGCTTACCTGAGAGATCACGGAGCATGAGGGGAAACTGCTTCTATCACTTAGTCGCTCAGAATGTGGGTTACCGCACCTCTTTTTTTTTTTTTTTAAATGGATTTATCAAGAACCGTATGACGCTTTAAGCCTGCACACAGATTTAGCACACGTACCGTCTTTCCCTTTGAGGACTTTCCCTCTGCTCCTCATCTGCCTGGCAGCCTCCTCAGTCAGGTTTCCAAACACCACGGACACGTTGACTCCGGCCTTCTCAAACACCTTTCCATCTTGCATCACACAGCTGATCCCTCCGCCACCTGGCGCGCACACACACACACACAGAATGAAACACGTTGAATGGAAACGGACGTGAGGTTTGTGAGTTTAATTCAGAGTTCCCCTCACCTTCATTTCTCTGCCACCGGTCCACCTTGAACGTCCCGCCGTCCACCTCCTGCAGGGCGTTGCAGAAGTCGGCCTGCGTCTCCATGATCAGCATCTCCATCCTCGTGCGCATCTCCCCGCTCCTCCCCTGCAGCACACCGATGTCGGTCACCGGAGGAGACATGAACCCCCGGCACCTCTGCGAGATGTCCCCCTCCTGCTCCCGCTCCTTCTCCGCGGCGGCTCGGGGCACCTTCGTGGCCATGTCGGCGCGCTGGAAGTGGTCAGCGTTGGCTAGAAAACCCGCCACGGCCGCTGTGAGTGCCGCCGCTCCGCTGAGCGCCAGGGCTCCCTTCCTGGTCCGCCCGCCGGCGGCTCTGCCTGCAGTCCCCTGGGACACGAACCGCACGCCGCAGCCCCTGGAAAGCCATCTTGAACCCGGAAGGAGAGTCAGCGGCTTGCTGCTACTGGGGGACAACGTCAAGTGTGACGCCGCCGAACTGGCGAGCCTCTTTAAATGTGACATCGAACATCGTCGCACGGTGCTCTGAGCCGTTTTGTTCACAGAGCAGAAGACAATGGTGGCCATTTGAGACAGAGACAGAGACGTCTTTGTTTGTGGCGGTACAAGTCCGTTGCTCACTCAAAACATTATCAGAAGTTGTGTCAGTGTGTTATCAGTCGTGGGTGACGTCGGTTAGGGAAGCACGTAGTTCCTCGGTAGTAACTGGTGCACCATGGGAAATGTCGTTCTTTGAAAAGCTCTAAGTAGGAGCGGGTGGCTACAAAAAAACGTCAACACCCAGAAAGCAGTGCGGAGAAAAAAAGTGTTGCGTTCATCGACTTCTCATATGCACGTTTTTTTCCGCCTTAAGTATTAAGTATTTATACCTCTACACACGAGTCCAATTAAATGGTCCTGGATCAACCCACATTGAGCAGAGCAGCCAGTGACCAGTTGGGGCTTCCATTTGTAATAACTAGGTTTAGTTTAATCAATTCAAGACTATTGTAAATTACATAATATCAATACATACTTTGGTAATTGTTTATTTTATTATCTCAATGAGGTCTTCTTAGAATTATTATTTTTATTGGTTTTGAATATTATTTAATCTATTTCAGATGCATTTTGTTTACAACATTCTGTCACTACCATTTACTCTCCAAGTAATGCTGCAAGCAGTGAATCAAATTCGGCAGTTCAACCTTCTCTCTCTATAGATTTGATTATTTATTCCTAATGTCGTATACTCTGATTTGCTTTGCATGTGTTGAAATGCACGGATGCCATGATATTATTATACTTTAATAACATTGTACATTTCCAAGACGTTTATTTAAAATATTTTCACGGAAGGGGTTAGGGCAGAAATATATAGTTTTTCTCTTGTTTACACGTGTACGTGGAGATTGTATCGCTGGCGTCAGTATGCGCATGCGCAGTTGGTAAAGCGTGTTGTAGGTCTCTATGACGACGGGTATATTAAACCTTTAAGGGCCGGAGAGGGACTAGTAGCAGATTACGTGCACAGGTGCTGCTCTGCAGACTAGGCGATATGTGGGGCAGTTAAAGGGAGCTATAGTCACAAAGCAACCCGGCTGGATGAATTCTTTCACCGCTTTAATCCAACAGGAATACTACGCAACAAGCTGCTTGAGGTAAATAACAATATTGGCACATGTTTACTGCTGTTATTTCCAGTAGCCGAAACGTTTAAATGCCATGACTCATATAAATGAAAATTGCACGCTCGGAGTCAGCAACTAATTCGATTTTCGTCCTGTTGGTTTTTAAGGCTATAACAATAAACAGGATTATAGTCTGAGTTAAACTCCTAGACGTTTTGTTGCCACCAAATATAGTTTTAAGTGAGAACCGAAACATGGCTAATGTAAACACAAGGTATACGTCAGCAAAGCATATTTGTTTTAAAAACAGACACAAAAAACATACAAAAACAAGACAACAGTTTAGGAACCTTGTAGTACTGATTGTCGTCCAGTAGGTGGCGACAGATCCCCAACACAAGTAGCGAGGTTACAGTGATCCACATCTCCTGGATCAAACGTCATATGACATGTGTGGGAATTAGTGCCACAATCATTTAAAAAATGCCTTTTAATACACACAACCTGGAGTTCATATATACTTGTAAGTATGATGCTTGTAATTCGATTTGTTTGCTGTTGTTTTGATCATGCAAATAGATAGAACCTGATGGGTCTGTATGGTAAACTGTTATAGGGGATAATAATATTCTATTCGCTGTTAATATTCTCAGTCACGCAGGTCAAAGGGACGTCTTCCCACTCAAACCGACCTCTAACCTCTATCACCCACCATACTGTCATGCAATAAAGTGGTAAATAAAACGGTCTGTGATGTGTCCATTGTATTTTCATATATGTAATAATATAATATGTAATATGTAATTGTAAGCAACATTCTACAAACTTGATAAACGACACAAATTAGTTTAAAAACACACAGTGAAATGGGTATTCAATTGGCTAGATGTAGCACATGTGGTGGCAATAAGGGTATGAAGCAATGTCAAGGATGTGTGTGTGTGTATATATATGTATATACATTCCGTAATCCGGTCAGTAGATGTTGAGATATGATGCTCTGGGCTGACTTTCAAAAAGTCCTTTTACTGGTGTGACAAGTCATTCTTTGAAATTTGTCTCTTAGCCTCTTCCAGTAAAGACTATGACTGAGGTGGTTTGCGCAAAGCTTCAGGAGGACTATGAGGACGACTTTGAGAAAGAACTGGACTGGCTGATCGGTGAGGAAAGTCACGGTGAAGACCATGTAAGCCATTTATATCAACAATAATTTACCAAACACGCGTGGGCGTGAATTCTGTCTGGAGAAGTCTGGAGATTGGATTCCATCCTGCCCAACAATAATCCAGGGGTTCGGGATGCTGAGGTCCTATGAGACAAATATGATGGCCGTGTCTTTGCTGCTGACTGGAGGTGTCTGGGGTGGAAGAAGGATCGCATCTGACGCACGCTGAAATGACCACAGTCTGCAGCAAAGAGGAGAACAGTTCTTAAAGTTCAATGTAAACGACACGAGTGGCTTACGGAAACTGTGCCAACCTTGTATGTTTGGTTAATTTAACGTGCACGCCCCCCCGTGCAGCTGAAAGAGTAACCACATGGAGAGAGGCGAGTTACTCCAAACTCTGTCAAAGCCCTCTAAATGTGTAACAGTGAGTAGGTTTGAGTTACCTGACCCGGCGTACATCACTGAATGCATGTGAAACCCACTCTGTTGACATATCATGACATACTTTCACTGAGTGAAACAGTACTATGCAATATTCATGAACACACACACACACACACACACACACACACACACACACAGTCGCACGTCTGTTATCAAACCAGCGCCCCATTAGTATTGATGTTGCTCCTTCATTTACCGCTGAACCCATTCAATGAATGCAGCTCGTCTGTCTTTCCGCCCCACAGGGTCCCGACTTCGGCGGCGTAGAAGCAGAGATTGACACAGAACTGGAGGAGGAGGACAAACGGAGAGGAAGGAGAAGAAAACCGAAAAGCCACAAGGAGAACAGAGGCAAGAAAACACCGGAGCTGGAAGAAGATGAAGAGCGGTGGCCTTCGCCTATGGAGCCATTAGAGTATGACCCGGACAGAGACAGCCCCACTAAGTCGTCGCCTACAGTCCCCCCACCGGATGAACAGACAGATGAGGAGAAGAAGTACATTCTGGAGAAGATCCAGCAGGCCAATCGAGACTTGCACGACCAAGAAGCTCCAGACATGGCGAGGCGCAGGCGGCTGCATTTTAAAGAGACGCTGGTGGACCTGGTGGTGCCTCCGCTGCAAGATGGGAACGCTGCTGAGGTGGGACGGCAACAAGGAAACAATTCAGAGGCCGAGGCCGAAGTTTCTGGAAAGCTTTCCGAGCTCAAACTTTACTCTCGTGGGGAAAGCGTAGGATCTGGCAAAGGCGGGATGACCAGTGAGGGCGGAGCGAAGGAGGGTAGAGTCCTGGTAGAAAAGGACGGTAAGTTTGATTTGGTGAGTCTGAAGGAGGTGGAAAGTCAAGGACTCCTGCCTCCTCTGGCGAGGGACTACTCCTCCCAGCGCCATCAGCAGCCCGCTGCGAGCTCCTCCGCTCGTCCTCGGGCCGGCTCGTCCCCCTTCCAGCAAGGCGTAGACCCCCCCCGGGCGCCCAAACCTCCCGCTCAGCCCAGGGACAGGCCCAGCTCCGCCAGCCACGGCCAGAGAGGCCACCAGGGGAGAGGCAGCAAGCGGCGGGTGCAGTCGGCCACGGGGACGCCCTGCCGGGCCACCTACAGCCTGTCCCCGCAGCAGAAAGAGCTGCTGCAGAGGATCCACGAGAGGAGGGAGAAACTGGCCAGAGAGGTAAAAAACAACAACAAAAAATGGCATATGGCTTAAGAAAGAGATTTTAAAAAGTAGCACATCCAACATTAAAACATTTCCCCTTCTCGGCGTCGGTCTATTCACCACTGGCCTCCGATGTCAGGAGGAGCAGAGGAAACGGGAGGAAGAGGAGCAGAAGAGGCAGGAAAACGAGCTGGCGTTTAAGGCGTGGCTGCTGAGGAAGAGACAGCAGTTTCAGGGGGAGAAACGGATCCAACGAGCCCAGGAGATGGAGAGGATGAGTTCTAAGGTAACACCACACAGCACCCCGTAATCGGATAAAGGGTGGATGTTAAGCACCCTTTGTACTGCAAAAATAAAGATATTCATTATGCAAAATGGCCCGTTTTAATTTGACTAATTTGAATTAGTGATCTGCAAATGCTGGTAAAATGTTCATTTCAACCACGTTTTAAATTTCATTAAGCGTAATCCTCCAATAATAAATGGACATTGCCTTAAATGCTTTTATTGATTATCTGAAAAAGTACATTAACTAAAGTTAAAAAAACGTATTTATTTATTCGTTCCACCTGCTTTCCCCGGCCAGATGTTTTTAAGGCAGCCTAAAATAATAAAAAACAGAAATCAAAAGGAAATTAAATGATATATATACAATTCATAGACAAACTGACACAATGTATACACACAACTAATACAAAGTTGAAAAAAAAGTGTACGACAATAGACTCATTTTAAATGTTATGTTATTTTCAAATAAGCACATTCCTTTTGCCCTCAAAGCAGAAAGACTGCAGCGAATCGGAGGACTCCTTCCGCCTGTGGCTTCAGAGGAAGCAGGAGCAGCAGCAGAGAGAGAGACAGCTGGTGGAGCTCAAGAGGATGGAGGAGGAAGGCGGAGAACTCCTGCGCAGCCGCGCACAGTGTGAACGTGCCTTTAAAATGTCAGTTCATCCTTACAATTTGCATCATCTGACGAGCGAAGAACAGGCGGAGACGTGCTCCTGTCCCTCTCCGTCCTCCAGGTGGCTGAAGCGGAAACGGGCGGAGAAGCGGGCGCAGCAGCGCGCGGCTCGGGAGCGCGCCCGCATCCTGGTGCTGGAGGAACGACGCGCGCGACGCACGAGGGATCTGCTGTGTTCCGTCAACGAGAGCAAACCGTTCCGATTCACCGAAGTGCCGGCGTACCACTTCTGAACGAACACGACTCACACGCACCACACAACATTAAAGCCGCCATTCTGTGCGTAGCTGTAGCTGTGGTTGTGTTTGATCACTTCTGTTTATGTGCCGTGTGTGTTTAGTCACATTTATAAAAACGGTTTACCTCAGTGTGATGAACATGTATTGACTGAAGCATTATTTTATACTACATTTGGCAAATGCACCTAAATGGAGCCTCTTTGTCAGTATTTTTAACTAAACACCTCAATATTAATATATTTTTTTTGGGGGGGGGGGGTTTAATAAATCCCAAGGGGGGGTTTAACTCCAATCCTACATAATATATAGTCTCATATCAACATGAATGTATTGATAAAATTCCGGTCGTAACGCAAGTATTTGATCAGTTTCTTAATTTTAAAATTTTGGCAAGTTTGGACACTGTTTTTATGTCCAAACTTTTGACTGGTATGAATACATCAAATAAAAATAAAGTGCTAAATATAGATGTGAAATTTCACGTTTTTAATAGGCACGTACACATACACATTGGCATGTTACAGCATTTCAGAATTAAATATCAGTGAAACAAAAGTGGCCAACCTCATAACATGACAGGATGACGGTACTGGTTAGCAGTTTTAATTAAAATAAAAAAGAAAGAAAAACATCTCTTTTCCGTTTCTTTCCATCGGATTTACAGTGCAAGACTCGGCCTATCACCTGTATCATCAACACCAATATAAAGAAATAAAAGATAGATACAAAAACGTATTCCTTGAAACAGGAATGATTGACCTCTTTTATGAAAAAAAATTCCCCATATAAAATGCAGACAGTAACGACAGCAGCTGCCGATTATTAAAAAATGCATAAATAAAAGTAACACATAAACAGCGTGTTCGCATGTCGGGCAACATGTTAACCAGTATGTTCTGCTCGGTGTGCCCAGGAAAGAGGGGACTGATTCATTGCGCCAACAACAAAAGGACAACTGGACCAAGTCGCCGAAGAGAAGACGAAAACTCCGACACGCAGAGGAGGAAAGAGGGCATGATCATTAAATATTCATCATATTAGAACGTATCTCTTTCTTAAAACTGGTTGTATGAGTGATATGAGTGAAACAGTCAGTAACAACATGTAGTATGTAACAGTACCGCTTGTGAACTATTTTGAACTACTGACCACTGAAAGTAAAGCATCTTTAATAGTTGTACTTGGTGTTTATGAGCAAAACCCATCAGACACGTTGTCCAGGACAACAACAAGTACAACTCAAAGCAACAGCAAGAAGAAGTTAACTACCGATTCTTCTCTCTGGATTCTTCACAGTTGAGTGAGATTACAGCTACGATATCAGATATCAGTCTTCCATGAAACAGGTGCAACAAAACTAAGTGAGCTGGACTTTTAGAAGCCGTCCGGGGAGGGAAACACAAAGAACAGAAGCTAAACTCAAGTACTTGTGTGTAGAGAAACATTCAAAAAAACGCCACTGAAAGCACAAAAACTGACAATATCATTAATCTTGCACCTCAAACAGTACGAAAAAAAGTTCTTATCCAAAGGTCGGTTCAATAAATAGTTAAAATACAGAAGGATTCGATTGAAGCGGATTTGGACTGCGGCCGTTTTGCTTCAGCTTCTACAGCTCATCTTTGGGGTTGATGTTGAGGCCTCCGCCCCCCCACACGGACTGCGTGTCCAGCGCCTGGATCACCTCGTCCGCCTGCAGCCTCTCCTGGGAGAAGAAGAAGAAGAAGAAGACCGTCCAATTACCGCCTCGCCAACCCACCCCGGGGTGCAGCTCACATGCGTGATCATTGCAAAGTGATCATTGCACCTGTGGCAATAATGATGCTAACGTTAGTTTACCAGTTCTCTGAAGAGCGGGTCCAGGGTGAACCACAGAGCGACGGCACACCGCTGCCCGCTGGTAACGGCCTTCACGCCGTGTGGATTCTCCCCTCCGCTTGAGAAACCCACCATCCGGCCGCACAAGGGCTTCACCGATGCCTGGAGGGGACGGAGAGGGCCGTCAATCTCAGCAAACCGATACATTACCTGCAATAGGAGCGCGTCCGCTTCCGTCCCGTGCAGTTAAAAATGTTCCCATGTTACCGTGACGGTTTTGGCATCCATTTCTGTGAATATGAACTCCCCTCCTTCAAAATCTCCATTTAGATATAACAGTGCACTGAAAGCAAAAAGCGAAGGACGGATCACTTATCTGTCATCACGTGCAACGCGTATAGTAGGTTTGTCTGTTCATTCAGCCCGGTACCTGAAGTCTCTGTACGTGTACGCGGGAGGTTCCTTCCAGCACTCGTTGGCCTCGGGGTCCAACAGACAGTTGTCGGCGTGGATCGGGTGGCTCAGGTCGTTCCTGTGATCTTGCTGGCCTGTTCACAGGCAACCAGCAGGCAAATGAACGACGTATCAGTGAATCAAACGCCTTGAGTACTTTTGCCCGGGTCCCTCCACTACCCCAAACGTGCATTGGTTGAACCGGGATCACGCAGGGCACCTGTGATGGCTGTCCGGCACACCAGGTGCGTGTAGGAGAAGTGCAGGGTGGAGTTGAGCAGGAAGTACGACTCGATGACCCGTCTCGCTCGCTCGCTGACGTCGTAGAACAGGCGGGCGCTCCCCATCGGCACTCTGCCCTCATACCCGAACTGCACCGAAACACATGTACAGTCAAACCAATAATCCAGGAAGGCGCCATGCAGGTTATCACAGCTGATAATGATCATGGATTTTGGCTCTGAGTGTTGGAATCTGCAGGTTTCAATGAGAAAGGGAAAGTCCATCTTCAGGGGTGAGTGTACCTGCAGGGTTTTGAGCACAGTGGCCCCTTCGAACTTCTCATTAGGAGTGTGTGGAGACATCCGCCCCCGGTAACCGTCTCCCGCCATGGTGACGGCCTTGAAAAACAAGAGGAAAAACAAAGCCGGAATTAATCTCTAAACTCTCTGAACGCGACCGGCGTTTCCGTCGCTGATGTTGCGTGAGGTCCTACGTGAGCCAGGCGCCTGAGGTCCGAACACTCCTCCTCGGATATGACGCGATCCAGCAGCACCCGCTGGGTCCCGTTCAGCGCCGCGGAGTTCTGCACCAGCTGCACGTCTTCGTACACCAAGGGGCCGCCTACACACACACACACACACACACACACACACATCACCAAGTGTGTAAAAAAAATGTCATCTGAGAGATGCTTTAACGGAGCACTTAACGGCTTTTACCTTCTTTGAGTTGCTGTTGAGCAGCAACGACGACGTTCTTCTTTTCTGAAATGGGAACATACTCCATCCAGCCGTCTGTCCCCGAGGGAATCCTGGGGAGAACGGACAACATAGAAGGCGCTGAGATATTGGTCACCAAAGCTGAGACTTAGAAATAGGCCAAAAGTCAAACATTTTTTTTATTATTTACTCATCCAGCAGATATAAAGCCATAAAATCATTCATCTGGAGATGTGTCTCCGACCGCCTAATGAATGTCTTCTTTCAGTATGAGAGCGGTGAATGTTAATAAAAACAGTAAAGCTGCAAGCCTGACAGCACGGCTGTGAGTGGAAATCAGCAAAAGATCTCAGAGTTGAGGAGATCAGCAATGTAGTAAAACATATAGAAGACTACACTCAATATCTCTCACCTGTTGGAGTCCTCTCTCCCGCCCGTGCTGCTCCAGTAATTCTGTAAATGACACAAGCAAAATGCATCAGAAGGACTGAGTTTGCAGACAGGCGTGAGGCGCGTCAACGTGGCCAGCAGGTGTCGCTGTGGGCCGAGAGGACGGCCGCGGAGCGGGTCGGCTGGGTCAGACACCTGTCGCCCTGCTTTGAGTCCACCAGCAGCAGCAGCAGCAGCAGCAGCACATCAATGCCTTTAATGACTCTACACAACCGCATCTGTGCATCAGACACACTTTACGAATAACGTTAAATGACAGAAACATGCCCTTTCATATCTGGGCGATCATAAGGGCGGTGGTGGGATGTTGTTGTGTTGTGTGTCCCGTTCACTCACCCCTTCTGTAAATTCCACTCCCATGGTTTCGCTGCCAATCAGAAGGAGCTCCAGTTCCTGTTTGTGCCTCCTCAGGTACCAAGCAGCTTCCTGGGAAACACAACACAGTTTTTAAGGAGTTGTTAAGGCTATTTTAAGGAGAAAGGGGAGAAAAATGCACAGTGTTTATTCTAACAGGACTATTATAAAATGTTCCACATTCACGCCGGTGATTTAGCTGATATTAAATGACTGCATTGTTTTTATGCGCAGTTACGGCAAAAATAAGTTTTTGTGGTTTGTTATGTATTGAAACTCATTAACAGAACTTTTCCTCCTGTCGTCACCCTTTCAGCACAGATAAAAAGCGAAGCACAGTGAGTCCTTCCCTCGGCTCGGTGCTCGGACTGATGGAGAGACACATTTCACTACACTTCACTGCGAAGCAAAACGTTGAATGGAAGCAAAAACACGCTGCTCGACACGCCGCGGTTCACGCGGTTTGACGCGGTTCTTGGCTTTATATATCGGTGTAAAAACATAACAGCTGATACGTACGCCTTCTTAAATGAACGCGTAACGTAACCGTTTTCCATCAAATGTGGTTAATAAAGCACGACAAAAATAAATGTAGTCAGCGGGACATTTTAAGGCGGAAAGTTGAACATTATGAAACTGGAGCATCCAGTAGCGTTTTTTCCTGTTGTGGTCCAGAACCCTTTATACAAACATCCCTTAAACGGTTTCAGGGAAATCTGTGGGCCCACTGACATGACTTCTGGAAGCGGGACTCTTTGGCAGGGAGGAAAGGCACTCCGATCGAAAGGGCCTGAAAATGAGTTCCCCAAGGCCAGTGGAGGGGAGGCCGTACTGTAAACTAATGGGACTGGAAATACTTGAGGGCTAGAAAAATGTAAGCTATGAGTAGAAAAACATAAGCATGGACAGCAACACGTCGGCTTCTCTTCATCACGCACACACACACGCGCACACACACACACATTCGCTGCGGGAGGCTTCGCTCGCAGTAATGAGCAGCAGGCTTTTGCAGGAAAAGGAGGTTGTGTAATTGAGACTTGAATATGGCGCTTATTGACTTTTCAGACCCCAGATTCAATTTTCTCCACTGGGCAGACCTTCTGCCTTTAATCAGCAGAGCGTTGCGAATACCAGAGGGCGAAGGAAATAATAAATAGCGCAGCCAGATGAAGGACTATGTCGTCGTAAACACGTTGGCTGCATGGGACTTCCAACAAGTGAAAAGACAAACTTCAAGCGTCAGTAGCTGCCAAGCAGCAAATAGCAAGTTCGTCCAAGAAATACAGCAAACTGCGTGCTGCCTCCCACCATTCCCTCTCCAGTCTGCTTCCCCCAACTGCTGTGCCAGAATGCGATTCTACCCTCAGTGATGTCTAAAGTCCTCCAAACATCAACCAAATCCAGGAGAACGAGCTTGCATTTCAAGTACAATTGGAGAAACTGGCACGGGACGTGCTACGGCCGTCATCTCTACGCAGCCATCCTGCGTATCGGGGAGATGAGGTGCCTGCGCAAGACGCCAAAGGATATTAAAAGACGCCAGCAGAGCCGGCTCACCCCGCTGCCATCTGGCAAGTGACAGAGACGTATCTGCTGGGGAGCCAGCGGGCTGCAGGTCAGCTTCTTTCCTCTCCACGATGAGATCTACAACTCATCCTCCACACTTTGCTTTTGTCTTTTGCAGAATAAAAAGGGACAAGGTGCTGCATTACACTGTGGAAAACTGTCTGGAAATCTCTGGAAGCTTTCCAAAGTGTTGCAGATTCAGCTGGTCAATTTCAGTAATTTGTGTAGTTTTAATCTCAAAATCCTTCTTTGCAAACCTACATTAAGTTTGTTTACCTTGCTTATGTCCAATTAATGTTAATAATATCTGTCTGTATTTCTTGTGGTTTTTTAATCCAGCTACTTTCTGCATGACATTGTTTTTGCTCACTTTTGCACAGACACACAAATTAAACCATCATTCGAAAATCCGTCCATCCCGTTGTCTAGCGTATCCTTCGCTCTCAGCCTCCGAATCATCTGCTGAGACCAGCAGACGCTCACCTCTCTCGGCTGGCCATCATGTCCCAGCATCTCCCTGTAGTAATGCACGTTGTCCGTCATGGACTCCTCTCCCTGGTGGAACAGCAGGTACGTCAGGGAGCACTGCAGCGCCTCCTCCAGCCGGTCCTCTGCAGAGAGAGAGAGAGTCACAAAGCATTTACAGGCGTCGTCTCTGCATAAACGGTTTATTGAACAGGTAAAAGAAACCCGCAGCGGGTTTTTAGTAGTTCTATGGTTCGGTTTGTTCTCACGGTACACAGTCCTGACAGTGGTGTCCTCTGATCGACGGAGGAATGCATCTATTGTGGGGGACATTCCCGACCGATAATAGAGCATGACTGTTTGACATGGTGGAAAAAATTACATGAGCCTCGTGACGTTAAGCGCACGCACTTTTATTTAAGCCCAAACGCAGATACGCAAAGACGGCTGTAACCACTTACACACCTGAGCTACACACACACGCACACACACATTCTTTAGTGGCTTGTAAAAGCGCGGTGTTAACATAAGACTTCCTGTCTTGGCCTTGAGTCGAGTCGGTTATGCAGGGTAACGTCACTCGGGGAACTCAAGCAAGTCCCGCAGTGTGGCTGCGTCTCATAGTACTAACATAACTGATCTGTGGTACTAAAAAATATAATGATGGATATGAAAACTGTTTTAAAAAGGAGAAATAGTCTTGTATTTCATACATCTAAAACCTGACTGACAGCAATAAAATCATTCGCTGCCTTGGTTTTAAACTGCTTAACAGACAAGTAATTAAACAAGTACTTATTTAGTCGTAAACTCATGTTTACTCAAGAGTACGGCACGTTAAGAGATTGAACCGAAAGTTATATAAGCTGAGACAGAATGCAAAAATATTTAATGGATTTGGCTGAAAATTGGCATTAACAGAAAATATTATAATTGCGTTTGATATCAGAAAAAAAACAATGTAAACAATGTAACTTATAAAACAGAAGCAGGTTTACCGTTTCATAAACAGTGGAATAAGCGACTCACAGACCTACAATCACAGACGAGACGACTGAAATACAGACCGGCAACGGCGGGTAGAAATCAGAGCCTGTTCGCCGAGTGTTTAAACAGATCCAAAGATCCACTTTGCTCGATTAGAGCCGCATGCTTACAGGTCGTTAGGGATAATCTGGTGATCTGTTGATCTGGTCTTTTCCGGCTACACTTTGTTGTCGTGCCAACAGCAATTGTCTAGAAGGGCTTCCACTGGATCACACTGGATACGCCAATTTAGAACGATGGTGATCGCGTTCCTTGAAAAACCTACCGTGGAAGTACGCAAACTGAAGGTAGTCGTAGTGCTGAGGCAGGTAGTTCTCCATCGGCGAGAGGCGGCCTGGCCGGGTGGCGAGGTCTCGAACGCACTCGTGTTCACAGTGCAGCACCTGAGTGAAGTGATCTACAATAAAAAAAATAAAAAGAGTTTGATACCAACAGCTTTAAAAACTCGTTCGGCTTGATATTTAGTTTAGTTTTGGTTCAGGCTGCAGAATTTTACAGAAAACAGCACTATAGAGCAATAATAATAAAACTATAATAAAGAACCATAGAATTATCTAAACAAGGATAACCCTCCAAAAAAACTTGAATGGGAGAAAGAAGGAAGAAAGATCCTTCCTCCAGGATGGATAATCCTATTTCTTTGGTTAAATAACTATCCTAGTGCATCACTTGTGTGTTTTTAGTGAATGGTCTGTTATTTGTGGGGGAAGGACCGTTGAGTTCAACTCGAGGAGCTGTATCAAATCAAATACAGCGGGTCAAACATCACGTTATTCCCTCACGCTGGGATGTCCATCGACAAATTGTTCTTCTCCTTTTTTCCCCACCTGAGGAACAATATCTTTCACCGGGGGTTTACATATAATTTCCTTATGTCGAGCCCCAAGAGAAGAGCCATCCGAGTGGATGAAAGCGTGTTTGTGGGTGTTTTCTGTGAGCGTGATTGTACAGTGAGGTCATTTGAGCAGCTGCAGCACTACTTGCCTCACTCGGAAAGCAGAGCTGTGGTCTTTTTCCATCTCTTTGAGAGTTGCAGAGGGGCAGAAATATGAAATGTTTCAGGCCAGATTCATGAAGGACTGTAAAGCGATTTCTTTTTTTCCCATAAGAAAAATGAAATCATTACAATTAAAGTCATTCTTGAATTGAATACTTTCTAGTATTATACCATGAATACTAGTATTCATACAACGGATTATATTACCGTAGAAGCACACATCCCTTATCATAATCACAGACTCGTTAAAACTGTGAATGAGATGAAATGAGCAGGAGGCTCCCCGCTGTGAGTGCTGTGCTGAGCTGGAACTGTCTTATAGCTCCTCTCAGCAGCAGAGGGAGAGGAGACGCAGCGTTGGACACCGGGAGAGGGACAGTTTCTGAAACCGTAGCTAATAGTCGAGTAGTTCCCCTCTGCTGTGCAGGCAGACATGGGTTTCGTTCTATTTGCCAGGGTTATAAAGGTGCATGTTGCTTTAAATAAATAAAATGGTAAAGAATCAGTGGTGTACTCTGGTCACATTCACACCACTGTGTGCAGAACGGTACTGAAAGCTGTAACCGACAGTGCAGCAGGCTTGTTTGGGTGTTGGTAGGATCTGAATTTAATCTTGTGAACAGTGATTATTTAATAAAAAATCAATACAATATATACAATATTTGGGATTCGGGTCGCTGTTCTGGCTCGGCTTCAGGCTACTTTTCTGGACTGATTTGATTTATTTCTAAGAGACCGTCTCCAATTATTCAACAGGCCGATTTGATCGGGAGTTTTCCTCTGTTTCAGACATCTTATCTAATGATTGATTCTATTAACAAGCTTGTTATTCAAATATTCATTAGAAGCTTCCAAGTCAACGCATTGATTTGGGCTGTCAGTCGGATCATCCGTGTCTGGTTTGCGCCCCCCCCCCACATCTTAACATCATTAGTAGTTTGGAGACTCTCGAGGGTCTGCGATGTGGTCTCGCCTGTTAAAGTAACAGCGATGTTCAGATAACGTTTCTAAGCCATACATCTTAAAATGTGGAATGTGTGCTGAACTTAAAAGAGCTGGATGCAGTTTTCCACCTAATTTAATAATCCCCGGATTTCAGAGCCGTACAACAAAGGAGACGTGAAGGAAGGCCGTGGGAAAGAATCTTGCGACATAACGTGTGGGGGACCAGGGGCCTCATTTCTAAAACAGTGAGTACCAGAGGAAATATTATGATTTAGAAAACCTTGTACATCTGTCAGTGTGCAATTTCTGAATGAGCAATGGGGCTTTACTGGGGATCCCGGCAACTACCGAGAGGAAAGAGTTCTTTCCGCAGTGGCAACACACCACGAGTGTCACCGTAGTATTTAAGTTCACGTCAATTAGACGGATGACGCCCAATATGAACAGTTCAACAGGCGAACACAATTTATCTATTCGCGTTATCATCAGGACTGACAGTGATGATGTGCAAAGATCGCACAAGAGCTGAAATATTTACAAATAGTGCTTTGCTGCTGTATTAATGATCCGAGGGTCGTGTACCGGTGCTTTAAACACAGCTGCTTTTTTCACGGCCGTGAATGTAACACAAACGGGGAGTGAACAATTTAAAACCAGAACCGGAAACGGAAAGTCGCGGTTCTTGTTACAAGCTTGCAGTAGAAATAGTTAATCATTCCTATAATTATGACAATGTGAAAAATAAATACATTTCCGTTCATGTAAAGTGGCCCAAGATGTCGGCTCCTACCTGATATGATTTCATAGAGGCTGTAACGGTAGCGCAGGTGGTCGTGGCCGTCGAACCTCTGCGGCCATTGACACAAGGCGCGGCACTCGGAGTCGGCTTCATAGTACTGCACCAAAGCCTCCTCAAACAGGGCGATGGCTCCTCTGTGGTCTCCTTCATCATACAAACCCACCGCCGCTGCAAAGGAACGCTGTGAGCAGAGACGGAGCGTTGTGAGAGTTACTGCAAAGCTCTTTATGATATGACGTGCAGGTGTAATGAGGTTTTTATATAAGCAACGCGTTATTGTCCTCTGGCACACATTCGGTTTCCTGCAGCAGTAATGGACTTTTGTTTGGGATAAACAGAAGAGACGCTGGGTGTGTTAACTCCTAAAAGTTTGGTTTCCCTTGGAATAGATTTATATTTAGAGGTAAAGTACTCTTAAGTTAGAGGCACACGATGACAGTTGAGTTGAGGTGCGGTTGGTATGAATGACATATTCAAGCAGTGCGTGTAACTTCTTCTGGAAGGTTCTGTGGGAACTTACAGCAGTTTGACTTGAAGACAAAAGAAAGAAAAGAGAAATGAGACTATAAAAGAGCAAAAGGATCCAAAAACAAGCACTAAAAAGTACCACATGAGCTACCAAAAAGGACCACAGCGTTCCTTTCACTCCTTTCGTAAAATGCAAGTTGAAAAAGTAGCCAGACATTTGGCCCGATTGGAGAAAAACGATGACATTGTGTCACATTAGTGTAAAAGTTTGCGTCTCCACGTACAGACTTGCACATTATGATTTCCTGACTCACCTGGTGAGGCCGAGCTTCTCGGTCCACAAAGTGCTCCTCCTCGACACCTGGCTGGTCTTTGTACTGCTCCAGGTTCTGGCCCATCTCCACATGTTCTGGATTTGCCTGGAAATAAGTGTGAGCCGCCGCCGCCGCCTGGTCAGGCTGCTCCAACTGAAGAGAGAAAGAGTTATGAATTATTATTAACAGACCTCTGAAGGCACAAATCCAACTGTAAAGTTGATGAAGCTGAAATAAGTCACTTCAGGATAAATGAGGGCATTTGTACCTGCAGGAAGAAGAGGTTTACCAAGTATTCATCCAAGCCAATCCCCAAATAGGAAAGAGTGATTCAAATTCAAAACAGAAATTAATTTTTTCTACATTTAAATACTTTCAGAACATTTGGAAAAACAGGAAGACAGTTTGCCAGGCGTTCGTCTGAAGCCGCTGCTGCAGGAAGAACAGGCCGCTCGCCAAAACACGAGAGTGCACTCAAACGTTTCCTATAAATTCATTGTTGGCAAGCCATTTGGAATCCAGAAATCCAGATTTAAGATACAAAGATTTTAAAAAAGGGTGAAAAACAGCAGCTGCAATAGATCAGCTGGTTAAGTGATAAATAAACCAAGCACATCAAAACAATAAAAAGGGACATTAGAATAACAACAGCAGAGTGGAGCTTGTTATGCTTCAATTGTAACCTCAATCAACTGAAACGTACATCAATTTTTTTGTTTCAATTAATCTGCCGGTTACTTTCTGGTTTAGTGTATTATTTGTTCAATGAAACGCAGAAAATAGTTTTGAAATGTCCGAAACCAAAAGACATTCAGTTTAGAAATTATGAGAAAATCGTGTCATTGGATGAGATGGACTTAATAATTATAGACTAAAAAAATTCATTTCTTTTGATTGACTCATTAATGAATTGACTAATATTTTTTTCATGATAATACCTAAAATAGTCTGTGAAGTTTTCCAACAACAAAAACAAAGCTCATTTCAGAGATCCCAGATGCAGACCAGATGCTCTTATCCCTGAAATCTTGTCATTTTGGAAGAAATCAAACGTCGGAACATCACTCATCAGATAAGACCCGTATCATGTTCAAGCCTCAACATTGGTCTCCTTACACAACACCACCCGACTGGTTTTCTTTAAATCCATCCTGCTGCCAACAGGTACAACGGTAACAGTAACGTTTCACGGTTGAGAAGGTCAGCCTGGTACAACAGCCGTAAACACAACGGTCAGAGGGAGCTTCTCAACACAGCCGGCCCTCTGTTTGACCACTCAGCACGGATTTGTGTTTCCCAAGAATTACATTGTTCCAATGAAATCCTCTCTCGCTCCCCTTCATGAAGAACGGCTCCCACGAGGGAAACATTGCGTCTCTTTAATGCAGTAGCAGGAGAGGCAGCAGAGAAAAGCCCAGCTGGACATTCTTGGTTCCCAATAAAAAGGCCAAAGAGCTGAGGTGGCGTTGAATGCATTCCACGTCAGATTATTTGGCAGCCACAAGGAGACAGAACTTGATGATTGAGGTGAGTGGCCGATATTAGGTTTCTAATTCTATTCATGGTTTTATAAAAACAGCTGAACAGCAACTCCAATACGGAATAGGTTCAGGTAGAAACGACCATTACAGCAGTCACAGATTCCATCTATGTCCATCAAAAATTTAATTATTTCATACATTTTAAAGTGTTTCATAAAATCACAATAACCTTTGACCACCATATTCTAACCAATTCATCCTTGAGGTTAGGTGGCCGTTTGTGCCACATTATGAAACCATTTGCTCTAGGTGTTTGTGTTACTTCCAGAATGATGAATCAATCATGTTGCCTTTCTTATTCACATTGATTACTGGCCCAGGGATCCGTATTCACATGAGCACCTACGTGCAAATTCTTGTTTTCATGAAATATGCCGATTTGCACCACAATCCAGTAGAAACAGACTGCACATTGAGCAAAGCCAAAGCGCTGCGACACTTGAGCACACAATGAAGTGTGGAATGCATTAATCTCTGGTGAAATCAGTGTCAGTGGAGCTTCGGGTTGGAGTTTTCTCCCAATCTCACGTCACGTGTCCTCTGTCTGAAAAAGGCTCCCCGAGGTTATTCAGCGGGAATCTCCTCGTCAGAGAAGCTATGTTGTCGACTTTGATAATCATCTGCGATTACGTTTAGTCCAGACTCCCGAAGACGTAACAGCAAAGAGGCGGAGGGGGGCGGAGGGGGGGAGCTAGCCTTCAGTCACCGCTGTGCCTCCACCTCCTCCTCCTCCTCTGGCCCCGGCTGCCCTCAGCCCCCTCAGGGACAAACTGGCTCGGGCCAGTTTAACGGAGGAAGATGGGAATCTCTCCGCAGCAAAAAGCAGCTGTGGTCGGCAACAACAGGATCGTGTCCCCAGACGAGACAAAACCTGGGCGAGCCTTAAAGATTTAGAGGCTCACTGGACTTCTCCCGTTCCATCATGAGGTTTTCACGGTGCCTTTATTTTGAAAGGGAAACTAAAATACCAATTTGTGATGTGAAATCACATTCAATCTGCAAAAAAACATCCTGTCCCGTATGGTCTCTGTATAACAGTATAACAGTTGAGCATGTGGAGAAAAACATACCAAATCTAACTTGTGTTTCAGTGAGAGACAGATCCAGAAAAGCACAGCCATATTTTCAACAACACCGAAATTCACACGCTACTCTTTTAAGGAGAAAGATAATTAAACATGGAGGATTACTTAATCAAATCGTTGAAAACTCCAAACCGTCCAAGCTCGGAGATTCTAAATCAAAAACACAAGGTCACCCACAGCAGAGTGAAAGGCTGAAAGGCCCCCCAGGGGGGGCCGGGGACCAATAAATCACAGGTTTAAAGTGAGATTGCCAGGATTTTGAACAGTGTCATGGAAAGGAAAGCAGCCGTGTGTTGCTAAATCAAAATGTCCCGTCTCTGCTTTATCTGCCAAAGAGCAGCAACTGGATACGAGGAGAGTGGGTTGTTTTTCCGTGAAAACCTCAGCCGTTGTTCTCCCCGTAGGAGTGAAATAGTGAGGAAATCAATACATTTTCCACGCCATGAACTATATCAGTAAAATCTGCCATTAAAGTGGACAATATTTAATATCAAAATCAAACCTTGTGTACATCTTGTACCACGTGAGTACATTTCCCCCCCTCACATGAATTTCAAAGGAGCACCTGCAGACGTGGATAACTACCACTCCTCACTAAACAGTGGCCCGTTTTAGAGCCGCCGGGCCGCCCTGCTGCCTCGCCCTGCACCCAGAGAGATGTGCTCTTGATGTGGGCAAGGGAAAAACCACATATGCATGCTTTTCACATGTGGGCCTCCTGCCTGATTCCCAGGTATGTAGATAAGCTTGGGCTGGCGCCGAAGATGCAGGCATGAGGATGTGGCAAACAGCACCCGTCCTACGCAGAACCAGCACACACACACACACACACCAAAAAGACGGAAGATCCTGTATACTTGATAGACAAGCTGTTTCAAAGAGTTCCTAAGAGGTTAAGGAACCCTTGGGAAGATGATAGAGTTTAGTGTTCAGGTTAAGACCGGACACGATTACAGCAGCAATGAATCAGAAAGGATGTCAAGGTGAAAGAGAGCAGTCGTTCCGGCCTGCGTGTGCAAGGCTCAGGTCTCAGGCGGCCTCAATGGGGGTCCTTGTGTGTTATGGTTGAACGAGGACGGAAACCACACTTCCCCCCCTCTCGTCATTTTTTGAAACAGCTAATGTGAAACTCCCTTCACGGCGTGATTGGCCAGATATGTAGAGATATGTTACACAAGCATGTCTATTTGTATTGTAATGTAACTATTTTCCAGAAAAGACAAACTATGTTCTGGAAACTCCATATTCTTCCTTCCAGCATGTGAAACAGCGAAATATGTTTGACTTTCCACTTGAAGAGCGGGTTCTATAAATAATGAATTTTTCAGACATCTGGGTTTAAACGCAATCAGAAACTCCTGAGTGCAGCTTCAGCCGCTGCGGACAAAAGTCACCGGACTATTCGACGTAATGGCCAATTGAATGTACACGGAAGCACAATCCAAGTAATAACGACTTGTTGAGTCGACCTCATGTTCATACCGCAGAGGACAACGACAGGGTTTTAGAACACATTGATGTATTTACTCAAATTAGACTTCCGCAATGGGATTTCCTCTTCTTACTTGTATAATCAGCCATTTTCAATCTGAACTTAACTTCATTGCTAATTGCTTACATCTCACCGCTGCATTTGAGTGAACCCTTTGGTTCGGGACTGGCTTCTGGCGTCCTGCAATACAGTTTGGCCTCCGTTTGCATTAAAACCGCAATACTTCTGCGGCTAATTCTGCTTTGTGATAGAGGTGGTGTCTGCTTTAGAACGGTCAATGCGTTGAAGCTACGCAGAGGAACAGTCACGTTATCAGAGGTACAAAAAAAGGTTTTCAGCTCAACCTGACGTTGTAAGAACCTTTGAAGGAAGAAAAGGAAATAAAGCTCGTAATCAGTATTGAAAAAAAAAAAAAAAAAAAAATGCCAGGAGTTCCTACTTAATATATCTAAAAATATATCTTTTCTACACAGCTGGGCCCTAAACATGACAGACGCAGTGTCCTAACGGGAAGAATATTTACTTCAGTCTAACTGTTGTCATTTTCAAGACTAATAGAAAAGTTTACCATCATTAAACCAAGATTTGAACGGTCGAGGTATATTTATCATAGAACGTATTCATCCCACAAACAAGCAAGTAAACCACATAATTATCTCTATTAACAAAAAGCACAACACTTTAGCAGTTTAGACACAGCGTTGAGGGCAACTTTAGGAGAGTGTATTATTGGTAACAGGAAATGCATTTATTTGTGGGTTGTTGGTGCTTGCTGGGCTGGAAGTTTGTTAAAGGAGCTGAGAATCATTACTCAACATCTCCTTTGAGCCGAGTCTGCAGCGCAGACTGTAACAGTTAAGTGCTGAAGGTTTTTATTAGATTTCTTGTTCAGCTGCTTGTGTTTGGACACAATTTGGAGTCTGAGTTGTTTGTCTGTTGTCAAATGACAAAAAAGTGTTAATGTCTTCATGATGGTATCCAGTAAAGTAAAGTAAGGATTGAAAGAACATGACAAAAACAAGTCAAACATGGCGAGGGCTGCTCTTCTTTTTTTCTTGGTCAAATATTGTGATCTGGATTTTTCACTCTTTACAGAAGAACAGATAACAGAAAATAATACACAGATTGATCGATGATCAAAATAAGTCTGCGTGGAAAACAACCTGCGTCTGTTTTACACTGAAAGATCCCCTTTTGTAAGACAACACGTCAAACCCTCTTCCCCACACCAATTAGACAGGAAAACATCACCATTACAGATGAACCTCTCCATCACGCACCCTTTGGCCTTTCGTCTCATTAACGCGGCGGCTTTGATGGACAAAAGGCTGCTTCAGCGCAGGCTTACTGTCCACGCAGGCCACAGAATGCCTTCGCTGTGCACCGGAGGCGTGAACTAGTTGCTTGTTATCTCGGCTAAACGAACCAGACAAGGGTCTGTTTTTCTTCCGCAGCTAAATCCAATAGCACTTTAACACAAGACGCCGGACTGCGCCTCAGACCTCTGCCCGTCAGGAAAGCACCCGGCTGGGCAGCGTGCGCGTTACATGCCACGCGGCTGACATGTGAAGCACATGCGCTGGAAAAGAAAATAATAGGGAGCGTTTGTTTTTCTTTTTTTCTCCTCTGAGTGATGTCATGGGGAAATGTTGTTCACCTCTCCGTCACACCAGCCCTCTTCCTCTCATCTGCCCGCCCACCGACGGCTCGGCACAGTGGGCTCTTTCTCCCAACCCACCCGGGGCCGCGGCGCGTTCCTCCTATAAGGTCATGCCTAAGGAATGCTTGAAAAAAAAAAAAAAAAAGGCTCACCGCCGTCGCCGCTAGAAAAGCCCCTTTTATTACCCCGTGATAGACACGGGAGGCATGACGGCGCTCGCTGGCTCCTTCCTTCACCGGCCCACCGGACCCCGGGGGCCGTCTGAACTCATAGGGAGCCCGAATGTGGCGAACAGGCGCTTGGGATGCAGAATCCATACGTTATCAAAGCCCTGTTCATGTCTGTATGAGGCAACTTGAGCCGCCGTTAGTGCGTCTGCAGATGTCTCTGCCCTGCGGCTGATGCCGATTTGATGTAAAAGGGACACATTCAAAGACTTCACGGCCTTTATCGTCCAAGCTGAGCAACCCGACACCGCGTAGGCTACTGTATCCTCAGCCGACCATCGCCCTGTTGCACACGTCTGATCTCGCTCGCTGGGCCGTTCCAGTACAAGGCCAGCTTTGTGTGGAAATTTAGAAAAGGGAAGGTGTTCATTTTAAGTAGCGCAGACAGGCTGGAAAAACACCCATAATGTCTTCCTCCTCCTCCTCCCCTGCCGCCCACACGCTCTCCTCCCGACACCGGTCTCACGTACCCTGCTGCCCGAAATACAGTAACACACACACACTCCTTTATCCTCAGACACGGTCTAAAAACAGCTGCTCACGCCCACCGACCTACGTCTTATTTTTACGCTACAATCCTCTGATCTCACGCTCCGCCGGTTTCCACTCACATAAAGGTGCCTTTTTCAAGACTGGAAAAACACTCACTGGTCCGATAAATGCGAAACAGTTGTGTTTTGTTTCTCTAACTTAGGCCTTGGTTAAGGATGTGGGTGTGAATCAAAGGTGCGCACAGACTGGAGCTGGAGCCCACACATGGGAGGCCACAGATAGTAGAAGTAGGCTTTTCATCAGGAACCTCTACGGCCTTAAAGGACCAGTTTGCCACTAAGAAAGAGATTGATTTGCTTTCTTAGTGGCAGTTAACTTTTGTCTAGACATGTTTCAGCCCTTTGTGTGTAAAGTTTTAAACCAGCGGGTGAAAGCAGCTTCACGCTTGTTTTGTAACAAATCTATTTCTTCCCGCTGTGATATTTGCCTTTAAAATGGCAAGAAAATCTAAAATACAGTCAGAAGTTATGCATATTGTCACATATTGCATATTGTCACCCAAAAATTCTTTACGTATTCTTTACACTGTGTTTTGCTGAATGTGACTTGCATATGTTCCTGCCCCAATCTGTACACAAATAGATGAAACACACATTCCAAATGACATCTGTTTATATAAGTGCAGCCTGGAAAGGTGCAGCAGGACTCGCAAGCAAGAAAGCGAATAAGAATATTTACCAAAATGTCAAACTATTCCCTTCACATGTTTGTCTTTAGGGTCAACACAATCCCAGAGGCGGTGACATGAAACCGAGCCAATTCAGAGGTTGTGTAGACCTTTAGGAGGGGATCATTTCCCCTTCCAGAGAAACCTTACGAGGCCAAATCACATCCGAGAGACACATTTACAAGCACGCCACTCAAAAACAAGAGTCAAAGGTCAACCGCTCACATGAGCGCGGGCGCGTTCAGCTTTTCCACCGAGCCCGTAAAGACTGAAAACATGGCGAGCACCACCTTGTGTTACATCTAAAGCAGACAAATGTTTAGTTCAAACACAACAGTGCCTTCAGGAAAGAACAAAGGGGGGCGCTGTGCGTGTTTGTGCGTGAGTGTGCCCCAGCAGACAATGCCAGCATTCATCCAGCAGCTCAACTCTCCCCCTGTCTGGGTGCCACAGAGAAATGTAAAATATATTTGTTCTTGTTGAAATCGATCTTGTGTTGCAGCAATGAGGCACTTTTTTAAAAAGACAAAAAGGCCATTACACAAACATTCAGCTGAGAGACTGGAACGCTTCAGAGAACCAATGACAGATGCAAAGATCAACCAGCAATTTGTCACACGGGAGTTACACATTTGGAAACCATAGCAGGTCATTAAACTGAAAGTAAGCACTTCAGATAAAATTCTAATGCTACTGAGAAGTGTTAGTCGGCATAGTTGATGACGAGTGAGTCAACGGAGACATTCTCCAAAGACATAAAAGACCGCCAAGTGTCAGAAGATTTTAACCCAAGATTAGAGCACGACAGGTTCAAGTGCCCTCAAGGTTCTATTTCCTGATTTATCCTCCCTCCTCCTGATGAGGTAATGGATAAACCTTTTTTTCCTGGAGGCTAAATCAAACAATGACAGAACGGTCCTGTCTGATGCCCAAAACAAAAGTCAGCCCATCAATCAAGCCGTTAACCTCCACCGGCACACTTCAGTCGGTTGTGTGGAAAAAGGTCAAGAAAGAAAAGAAGCAGAAGAACGTCCGCCCCGCGTGGTTTAAGGATTACCCAAAGGAGACAAGAATGTGCCTCCTTCTGTCCCTTCCTTAAGCTCGTGATGGAATGCGCGCTGAGACTAAGCCACCCAGATGCACAGCGCGAAGGCCGAAACGCCAAGCGGACAGACAGGGAGTCCTCTCAGCACCAACACAGGGACAGATCAAGTGTTTTTTTTCCCTCTCACTCAATAGATAAGACGGTGTGGAGATTACAGTAAGTGTCTTTTCCCCTTTCGGCGGCCTCCTGGAGCTACACGGTTAAGTTCCCCTGCAGCGATCTCCGCTTCAACAACACTACTGCTGCTACTGCAAGCGGATCCAGTGGAAGCTCCCCGCGGGTTTGAAAAGACGGATGTTATGGCGGCGCGCAGGAGCTCGGTGCTAAACCGCAAAAGGAGATACGAAAAATGCCGACTCAGGTTGGCTGTGTAAACACATTAGCAGGGGGCCAAAGACTCCGCCTCAGTAGCTGTGTGACTTGTGGCTCCAGCGTAAGATCGGGGAATCGGGTTTCTCGTGTTTTGCAGTCCCTCCTCTTGCTCCAGTAAAATGAAGGACACCTGTTGCTGAACAAATCAGTCTGGGCTGCTGTTCATTGGCATTGTTGCACCGATAAGGGAGGCTTCATCCCCAGCTGGGGAGATTTAGGTTGTTTTCATCACAGAGCAAATCCACCGGCGTATTTATGACCAGCCTCTGGCTCCTTGTGACTCTGGGAGAGTGGACTCGACAGACGTAGGAACAATGTGTCGATTGTAAAACGCAACGACAGCCTTGAATAATAGTTAAAGCCGGTCATTGCGTATTTACATAGCCGCTGGGAGATTTTGGCACAGACTGCGTTAAAGTGACAGCGACAATAACGTGAATTTACTGCAAGTGTATTTTCACAGTTGAACTTTGCACTTAATGAGATGAGCGAGCACATTTCCAGTTGGAGTGGAGAAAAAAGGCTGACAAGACCGTATTTCAGACATTTCCTCAGCTCGCCACCACTTCCCTCTAGGCTGCTTGTTTTCAAACCCCCCCCCCCATGCCGCCTCGTTTCATCCGGATTTTACACGGACTCGCTGAGTTGGAGCGTGTGCACACGCGTGCGAGAAAACCCAAAAGGTGTGAATTTGTTTGCGTGTGTGAGAGAGGCCATGTCCGTCGGCTGCACACCAGAACACCAGAAAGGTAAGTGCATGTTCCCTTGTAGAGAGAAAAGACTGTTAGGAGTAAGTGGGAAAAGCCTCAATTTGGCAAGTTATTGTATCGTATATTTTTCATAACAGTCAAGGAAACGCCCGTTTGTGTACTTTGAATATGATCAGAAGCACTCATTTCAAGTACTCATCTCCTTCCCATTTGGTGAGCGTTTCGTTGGGGATCCCAAGTCCAATGATAATAACAAAGACAGAAAATTGACATCCAACGCGTCGGTGACCGTTGCTGGACGCACGGTGAACTAATGATCCAACCTGCGCTTCCCAACCACCGCGACCAGGAACACAGCCGGGTTAGGATACAAGGATACAAGAAGAGGTCACCTTTAATAACAGATGGTTGTTTCTGCAGTCAGTTTTATTGACTTTGTTTTAAATACATTTCTTGTGTGCTCCATTTTGTTTACCCTTGTTATGTATATTCAAACTTTCACAGGTTCCTCTCCAACTTTTACTTTAGGAAGGTTACTGTGGTAACGTGCTTTTCAGAACAACCCCCAAGGTGATGGAGGTAAATCTCTTCAAAAGGCCTCAAAAAATGATTTACACCACATGTTCCTGTTGCTGCTGTCACATTACACAAATCTAGTTGTCTTGACACACAGCATGACGACTTGGGATCTTAAGGAAGGATCTTAGGACTCGCGTAAGTCAAGCCAATGTAAGACGAGACGCAGAGCGCTTGAGTTAACCGCGTCTGAGGTGTCAATCAGTGACCATCGCCTTGATCAAAGTCTTTCAATTTGAAAGTTTAGTTTTTTTTTTTTTTTGTAAGTCTTTTGCTTACATATATTGACAAAAGGTTCTGGCTTTTAATTATATTCATTCGAAGGTGGTCATTTTGTACAGAGAAGCTTAACGGAGAGCCGTTCAAGAGTCCGATTGATACGGAGCCACTTGTTTCTTAGATTTGATCGGCTCACAGTCGGTCGCCAGGCGGGACAGGACAGGATCGCTGTCAGGGGAATACGAAGAATTGAGGTGATCGGTTACTTTCGTGGCTCAGTGAATGGTTTAGTTAATATATGAGAAACTACTGCATGCTGGGACATTTTAAACAGATAATCATGGGGCCCAGAGTTAGAATCCTAATGACGTCATGGATTCCTCGACTTTAGAGAACGTTTACATGCTAACAAGCTAAGAAAATGTTATGCATTGTCATTGTGGCCATGTTGTAATAGGTGGCTTTGCATTTACCTCGAGCACTGCCTCTCAGAGACGTTCGCTCTGCACGGGTTCTTTTACTTATTATCAGACGGCATTGCATCCCCATTAGTTTGTCCAGTACAAATAAAATCTAGGCACATATCACACTTGTCTAAAAAACTTTGAGCTTCACGGTATAAGAAAGTCCAGCCGGGATCGACTGTGGAAAACTTTGCTTAATTTCTTTAAAGGTTGGAAATCTGGTTACAAAAGAGAAGCTCTTTCAATCAGAAATGCCAAGAATACGCGTTTTCCCTTGAGATGTTAAATATGGTTCCAGCAGGGATTTCCATCCCTCATTATTGAAAGCTGCTTCCACTTTGCTTCTGCCCGCCATTATCCTCTGTTTAGAGGACAACGCTCACACCCCTCAGCTGTCAGAGGAACTGGGACCACTAGCATCGTAGCTAAAAACGGATGAATCAGAATCTCAAAATTGCGGCACATACATGGAATTTGTGTCCGGTTACACGCCGCTCTGTCATACATAGATTTACAAATCGAGAAAAAAACATTAAGGACAACGAAATAGAACACAAAAACTGAGCATAAACATTACTGATATGTACAATATAAATATGAGGTGGCAGTAGTCCAATATGAATATGTAGTGCAATGGAAACCAAGAGTCAAAGTCTGCTCATTTGGATTTCAGTCCACAGCAAATTAGAGAAAGAGTAAAAGTCCGTCGCCATGATTTGGTGTATTTATGAAAAATGAAGCGCTCCAGGCCGGGTTGAGAAAAAGGGACAGAACAGGGAGAGAACTGGCCCAGATGTGGGCAGTCTGTTTACAATCCTGCACTATTTGCTTTTCTGTTAAGATACTACTTCCTGTAGAAAATCCTGTTTGGCCGCACACCGAGTGCCCTCAAACATCTGTGTGTGTGTGTGTGTGTGTGTGTGCGCGCGCGCGTCTGGTTCTGAGAGTTTATGTGAATGAGAGAAAGTGAGAGATGAAGACCAAAACATAGACTCAACAAGTTGCATTTGTATACGTGAGAAAGAATGTTGTTTTGAAAGTTTAAAGGAAAATAATTACAGAGCAGATTACCATTTAAAAAAGGGGACTTTTGTAGCCATTTGTAGTTTGTAGCTATCAGAAAGGCTCCACGAAACGCTATTAAAAATATCCTTGACTGATTCTGGAGAAAACAGGCTTTACAAAAGCCTCAGCACCTGAGGCCCATTATCAGAGAAAAGCACCGTGGGAGGTGAAGATAATCGCCTCCATCTCCCTGAAAAAGATCTCATATCCTGTGGAGACAGAGCCTTGAGCGTCCCTCGAGACCTTTGTCTCCACGAGGCACATGATTGACTGACAAGTAAGATAAAATCCAACTGTCAAGGTAAACTTATTCATGTGTTATGTGTGTGGCGCTAGAGCAAAGCTCATGAAAATCCACCCAACAGCTATTAAAAATTTGAATCAACAAAAATGTCTACCTCATCCTTTATTGTATCCTTTGGTTGGTGTTGTGAGCATATGGATTTGAAATCGTATTATAGACAAGGTGAAAACGAGCAGCAGCACCAGACTCCATTTAGAAGATGTTTTTTCTGTGTGTGCTGCTCCTCGCGACAGTGGTTGCCTCGTGCAAACGGACGACCTACGTACAAACCAGCCCGACACTCTCGCAGTGAGAGATTTCATCGGCCCCCCTCGGCCTGCAGCCCACCTGGCGGGGGCTTCTGCTGCGGTCGTGCTGGGACACGGGCAATAAAATCAGCACACTTCCCACTGTACGACGGAACACTGGGAGCATTCCTCTAAAGGGCGCTTTGGAAAGTAAAAACACGTGCGGAGATTACCTGTCGGGGGGGGGGCGAACGGGGGTCACTGTGAGGTCAGCTCGGAGGGCGGTGGGAAAGACGCGTGTGGGCAGAAGGATCCACGCGCCGAGTCATTTCTTTGTTGATGGGTCCCACCTGCATCAGCTCCACTGGCTGTGTGTGTGTGTGTGTGTGTGTGTGTGTGCAGCCTCGCATGCGTGTGCACCTCAGGCTGAGGTTTGTTTGACCGTCCGCGTGCTCTGGCATGACCGTGAGTGTTCCGCACACCCACCTGCGTGGGCTCTACCCCCCCCGCTGGGTTTTTAGGTGCTTACTCTCCGGTCGGACTAACCAATGATCTGCGCCGGCGACGTTACAAACGGATGCTCTCTAAATGTTTTACCCGTTAAATGTCCTCCGGGGCCAATGCACAAACGCAGGCAGAGACAAACAGGCCAAGGGGATCTCCCCCTCAAAGAATCTCGACCAATCAGACTCACTTAAAAAGTCACTTTCAGGGCTGTGGCTCTTGCAGGAAGCAGCGCCATCTGCCTCTTAAGATAATGAACACAGAGGCTTCTGGAACTCAGAAGCTATTAAACCCTGAGTGAGTGTTTTGAGACGTTTGCTGGATGGATGTCACCTGTACCTACAGAAGGGAAAGGCCCAAAGTTCTCCGTTTCAGGTCTGGACTCACTGCCCTGTTAAACTACTGTGAGGAAGTGGTTTGGCAAAGAAGGACACGCAGGAGGTCTGAAATTAGACATCTGTTCGTTGTAAGAAGTCTGTTTCTGTTCTGCGGAGAAAACCTGGCATTAGCTGAAAGACCGAGGGCAACCGAACCACACGTTAATATCGGACTTTGCTCCACAAACACATGGTGAAGACTGATTGATGAGATTACCTAAGTAACATCTGAAAACCGCAGACCTGATTCAGCAAAAATGAAAACAATTATCAGAGAAATATCTCAAAACGTGTGCGAAAATGGGGAAGGTGAGAAACAAGTAGTTAAATCTAATTAATTACTGCTCTAATTGAACTTCATATTATTTGATTAGTGAGTGACATTCTTCATGCATACCTTATGATAACGTGGTAAAACAGGCTCACGACAACAATGAGTGGAAAGAAACCCAATATATTAACATCAATAAATGTTATTCTTTTCAATTTTAAGCTTGTTGAAGTCTTGACATCATGACCCAGACACGAGAAGCTGTTGCCCCGTGATACTTCGCTCACAATAGACATGAAAGTGAGGTCATCGAACTGAGCTTAAGTGAAGGAGGAAATTAAAGAAAGATACTAAACTTGGAAAAAAGTTTTAGACTATGAGTAAGAAAGCCCGAGAATCAACAAACCTCAAGAAGGCTAACGAGGTGCAAACTGCTGCAACCCTTTTTTTTTCCGTGTCCCTGTTAACATGCAATTTAGTCTTTTATTGGACACAAGAAACCCCAAATCCCAATAATATCAGTTAAATATGCTCGGCATTGAACTGTTCACTCTACCCTGCTTTTTAACCGAAGACCTTCTGGCACAATCGGCCTAAATTACTATCATCATCTTTCTACTTCTCAAGACATATTGATGTTAATTACACTGGGAAAAAAAACACTGCTCTGAGAGTGAAGCTCCGTTTTTTTGCTCGGGTGTAGTTGACTCAAAGGGTAGAGCCCAAGAGAAGTCCATTTCCTCGCTAATGGGTTACAACATCTAGTTTAAGATGAATTAGTGTTGGACATGTTATGAATGAAAGAAATAATTTGTTTCAACTCAAACCATCCTCTCTCCCTTAAGTTAACCAAACTTTATCCATAGCGTTGTCCCTTCAAAACACTAATGTTGTTCTTTTGGGGCATTTTGGTGATAACCCTCCAACCCGTTCAAGCAGAGCAAAAAGGATGAATGGATGAAAAATTGCCTTAAACTTTTTTTAACCCCACAAAAGGGTTTGACAACTCCACACAGGACAAATGTTAGAGTCAAGCTGTTATATTCATTTCCCTCTCCCCATTTCCTCCCGTCCAGACCGGAGTCATTCCACACACCGCTGCTACCGTTAGAGGAGAAAATGATTCACTTCCTTACATGAATATCAATTGAGGAACGTTATATTCCCTAACCCCATTAAGCAATGCTAAAAACGTTTCAAATTAGAGTTATGGATGAAGGAGGAAATGGTCCAGTCACTGAAAGCAGGTCTTTCCACTGAGTCACAGCTCAGATAACAGGATGTCTCTGGGGGGGAGGAAGGGAAATCCCAGACAATCTGGAGAGAGAAAAACTCCCCCGGACCTCCGGGATCCGAAGCTTTTAGGACAGTTTGACCAGCAGCACCCCCCCCCCCTTCCTTTTTACCAAATGTCCTGTAAAGATGCCTTCAAATAAAGGGGGACAATGAAAAGATCTGAAGCTGTATCCTTCGTCGTCGGTGGTTCCAAAAATGTGACCCCCTAAGTAGAAGGTGACATCATCGCCTCCCTCTGCACGGCTGGCTCGTATACGGACCCCCTGACACTGAAAACAAGCCGCAACCTCCCCTCGCCTGGTCTTTCTGCCTTCCGTTGAATGACGACCGAGATTCGACCCGACATCCCGCCTTCAGTCAAAACTGCTGTTTCCATTTACTTCATCAACTGCAGACCACAAACCCACAGACACAATATTCCCGTGACAGTGATGTGAAGATTTGCTGTGATCTGTATCGCGTGTGGCACTGTGAGTAACGGCGGGAAAGCGGCCAAATTATGTAAATGACAGTTATAAAACTTCACCATCGCGCCATTGGAAAAAAGAGGCTCGCTTGATGTTTCTGTGCGAGGAGGTTCAGAGGCAGCTGTCTTGTCTTAGAGGATGAAAACCTTATCATTACATGCTTACAAAATAGGGGTTATTCCCAAAAACACAATCCCTGAATTATGAAGCGTGATGTGACAGGTATGAGGCGCTCAAACTTTCGCTCAACAACCCACGGAGGTACGTACCTACAAAGAGCGAGAATAAGTGAGGCAGTAAATTATACCTGCTGTCGTCTCTCTAAGGCCTGCCGGATCACCAGGGATGAAGGATTATTGTGAGTGTATCATTTCTACACTAAGCCATGTCAGCTCTAAGTGTTGGGTCTTCCAAAAACAAAGCGGGCCTAAGACATTCCCAGAAACCTGCAAACATTCACCTCTTAATGCCAAAACGGGTGAGGCAAAGTGATTTGTGGCAGACCGGTGATCCAGACAATAACCGATGTATAACAATATGCATAGGAGCACTTTCCATCCCAGAGCCAAAACCTCATCATCAGTATCCACGGTCACGTTACATCTACACAACATTCCCTGTCAATGAATCGGCTCTGCTTGATCCTGCTCGCGCACGTCCGCTGTGAAGGCAGCACGCCCGTACGGATAAGAAGAGACACAATCCATGCTGGAAAACGTTAGGATTTCACAATACACATGAATCGGTCGATATTTAAAAATCCAGCACCACTTATTTACATGAGCTCATCCTGGCCTGAGGCCGAGTCAGTGCCTGCGAAATCCCGTCACACGTCCAGCCTATAAAGCCGCAGCCCGCAGGCTGACGGTGCACCAACGCCTCGCCGCCAGGACCATAAATCACCGACGAGCGGTACAGCGGGAGCAGGCTGCCGATGGAAAACACGAGGCGTGCGTGACATGTCTTCACGTTGCTGTAAACCACACTGCGCCGGCGAGTGAGAGGACCCGAAAAAGGGCTGATTATGGTTGGCTACTGCGAGTGCAGGCCCGCACATAAGGACAAAAGAAGCTCCTCGCTGAGAGAAACATCGGCCAGTTAAATAAACTTAAGATATTTGAAAAGATCCCGCAACAAAGATGGCAAAGATGACATGACAGCGTGTCAAGCCAGCGCCAGCTGTGGGCTGATGTTTAATAAAGGGCTGTGATGATAAGAGTGAAACACTGGCAAAACTAAAACCAATAAAACTTCACTTTGGAGAAATATGCAACTCTAATAACCCGCAGCCAGATTTTCCTAATCAAACTGTGTAAGACAAAGAGTAGTTGTTCTGTATGATGTCATGAATACATTGCTACAATGGCTGTACTGTATGCTCTCCGTTAGCTCACATTATGGACCCGTGGGGATTTAACAGATGATTTCCACTGAATGACACACTCAACAATTCAACTTTCTGGCCAAACCATGTAGTAATTTAATAAAAAGAGGCTAAAAGCCACCAAACCACTGAGCAAAAAGCCTGTCATTGGTTTTGTTTGTATCTCTGCTGCTTCTAAGAAACCCGCCCACAAGGTGAGCCTCCTACTCCGGCTTTAAACCATTAGCGGCATTTTCTGTGACAGACACGTTTCACATTATATATATATATTTTTTTAAAAGCTTAATTCGATGTGGTTCAGCTTGTGTGAACGGCAGTTAAAGTGGAGAATTTATTCAATTACAGTTGATTTTATTTCCCGATAGGCCGAAGCAAAACCTCACACCCTCGGAAACATACGAGATATTCTTAGAACGTAACACCTATAATTAACTAAAGCCACTTTAACTACCACGCGCACACTGTTTTAGACCATTAAAAGAAAAGAAACAGAACACTTGGGCTTCACTTTACAAGAGTTTGGGTTTTGCCAGCAAGGCAACATGAAGGGAACTAGTTGCGTCATGTGGGTTTCTAATGCGTCAGCTCTATAACAGATGTACAGTACCCAGATAACAGCCAGACTGCACCATTTAACAGCAATAATAGTTAAATAAAGATAACACAACGTCATGATCGGTTAAATCGATTGAGTCGGTTTACTTTATTGTAAACTTGGCCAGTCTTAACATAATTAACTTGGTAGGCCACTAACCATTTTCCCGTGAAAATAAGCACCAGCGTTTGTAACTAAGCAACCATAAACAGTGTTACAGCCCCTACCTGTGAGTATAAACATTACATCATCATGAACAGTCCGATGGTGATAATAAAACACGAGACCAGTTGCTATCCAAGTAAATATTGACACAGACTAAACGTTTAAGACATGTCTTATCATGTGCATCTGAAGTGTTCCATGGACGGAAACGCACCGGCAGCGCCGTTGTCCTGGTAGCTCGGGGGACAGACCGGCCTTCCAGAGGACCCGAATGCTGTGAATACCTCAGAGCGTTTTACTGCTAAAAACAAGAAGCCTGTTGATCCGAGTCAGCATAGAAAAACTATTTCCATACCAGACAGCAATAAAAGAAGGTAATCCTCTTGCTATTACATTTATATTTACCAGTCGACGCATCAGGAAAACATTTCCCTCGCAAAGAAAAGACAGCTGCCACTGTTAAAACGGCAGTCTTACTCAAATCAAAAAGAAGCCCGACTGTCCTCGTCCTCAGGCTAAATCCACACAAATAGCGCTTTTATTTAACAGCGTTTTAATTAACACATGAGCTTTTACTTACACTGGCGAGCGGGTGCCAATGTAAACAGGGAGCAGATTGATTGCTGAGTGACTGTACTGATAAAAGGTTGGGATTGATACCCAAGTTTCCCCTCTTTTTCTATATTAGGTATCAAATAAAATCTGTAATTACTCATGTGATCTACTTGTTGTTTACACCTGCACCGCATCACAGTGGACATGGACACACAGGACTGGTTTCAAAACAACTTAAAGTATAAAAGTAAATGTAAGAAATTCCACTAAGGACAAACTCTTAATGCGTAACCTCGCTCACACAACACGTCAGTCCGTTACAATGTGATCAGAAGGCGCCTGCAGATCACGTGACCTGCCGTTGGGATGATGGAAACAACAACAAGAACAAATGTATCTGACTTAAACAGATAAAACCACAACCCATTTTCAAGTGACACGAGTCACACACACACGTTGTTCGCATTGATGAGGTAGACTGCAGTGTCTCCCCTGGTTTACTACGTCATGGGGGGGGCACCCCTGTTTATAATGATGGGAAACACTGAACTGGCAGCAGTCGGTTATCAAAACATTGGCCAAATAACCAGTATTTTCAGGCTTCATGAGCAAATACAGAATCCATTTGTGTTCATTTCCAAAGCCGCATTGAGACACATGTCACTTTATTTAATACGCAAGTCGCTGTGTTGTGCCAGACTCTCAATAAAACATTTAGGACAAACCCACGGTCACGAAGACACTCATTTAACGTTACATGGAATCTGCGTGAGGAAGAGGAGGAGGAGGAGGGTCCATGTCGCTAAATACCAACTTTCCAAAGACCACTTTTCCCACCCGCTGTCGCTCCGATCTGCTGGCGCAAAGCGGAGAAAACCAATCGGGTGTCTAGATGCTCAATGTTCATACTTCTCATCCAAACACAATCACATTCACTGTCCGCATAGCGCCGTTTATCTGGATAGTTTTTTTGTGTTTGTGTTTTTGAACTGCGACAAGCCGGAAGTAACAAGACTGTTTTTAAAATGTAAGGAGTAGAAGTAAAAAGTCGTCTGAAAAATAAATACTCTAAAATTTCTACTTAAGTACAGTAACAAAGGATTTGTACTTCGTCACTTGACACCTCTGCTACTAAGCAGCGTTGTGAAACAAAGGCCACCGCGTTTAACGCCGCCGCTTGGAGCTGACGGACAAAGACTGAGCAGCATGTTGATCGTCGCGACCTCCTTGTCTCGTTACCAGACACATCCAGAAGAACCTCTTCATTGCCTAAAGACTACATCAAATCCAATCCAAGAACAAAAAGCACCCTGGTGCACATTTCAGCTGGAGCCTCACTTTCCCCCCAATCCGGCATCACTCCTTTAATAGAGAGCAGACGGGCCTTTCTTCAGCTCCAACGCTGTTTAGCACTTGTGGGTTGCCGTAGTTTGCGGAGATCTGAACCAGATGTGGAGACACTGCTGCGAGGTCAGAGTCAGCAGGGGGTCAGGTCAACATGGGATCATGAAAACTCTTCTCTCCTGTTGCCTAAGTAGGTGTAATACTACCTGTTTCCCCGCAGGGGAAATACCCTCGGACGACAAATCGTCCTGGTGTTGTGTGTTGTGCAGCTGTTCCGAGAGTTGTAATTTTGCCTTTTCATGGAGTGAAATAGAGACATCTGCATGGTAACATTCCTAATACAAAACCAGACAAGACGTTTTAGCCGAAATCAACTTTAGGGCCGAGCTCAGTTGACTGAAATTGATTGAAATTTCATCTCTACTTAACCAACAAATCCGCTTCTCCATGAAGACTCAACAAAAACACCACTTCAAATCTTGTGTTTTGATGAGTTTCTTGGAGATTTCATGTCATTTACATTCAAAACATATTATTTTCCACTGAAGACATCTTTAGGGAGGGGTTCCCCAACCAACTGAATACCTCAGTTTCCCACACATTCGGCACAAATAAACAGTGCCACATAAGCACACATGAGCTAGAGAATCACCATGGGATCATCGCCCTGCAGGCTGACGACAGCAGAGAGGGCCTGAGTAAACAATCAACACTTGTAATTGCATTTCACAGGAAACAGCTGCAGGGTCAAGAAGGCAAACAAGCCGCCCACAAAAGGATGATTGTCTCGGACTTCTGAGGTGTACATGAGGGTTGTGGACAGGATCCAGAATTTACCTTTTCAAATCCAATTAGAAAATGTACAATCTTGATCTGCGTAAAGAAGACGTTTTAAATTGGATATCCGTTACGTCATGTATGTATCAGGCGCAAATTAAGATTAAGCCCAAAGGCGAATTTTCCTGATTTCAAACATTACAAGAAATAACCTTAAACGAGACCCGAGACAGCTCAGAAAGGTCACGACAGACTGAGCCAGAAGCACTAACCTACTAGCGGCTATTAGTTTATTGCCCAACAAGACAGGCTGTGACAGGCCGCCCGCCTCTGGGAACACGCACTCAACGCGAAAGGCCTTCTGTCGTGAAACACTTACCAGGGGAGCTCTCACTTGGGTGCAAGGCTAAATATAGACTGAATGTTCATCAAAACACACCGTGTACATTCAAGCTGTTGAGAGACAAAACGATCTACTTTAAATCAATAGAGCTGCATTGAAAACGACGTCATTTCCCAGTGTTTTACATCTCAGATTTGACTTCTTGTTCCCTCTTTGTTGTGTCTACAGCTCTCGAGAAATAATCTGCCGAAAGACGGAAGCGACCTGAGACGTTGGACCAATTCATAGCTCACGGTTGCTTTTTGTGTGGACTAAAATATTGGCCTAAATATGTGCCGACAGTTCTGTCAAGACCAAACTTTTTTTTTTGCTCACACTCAGAATAGTCTCTACAGGCTCCGCGTGAACAAACGGTTTAAAACGAACAACATCGCTAATGGGTGCACACTGGGCCTTTCGGCCACGAGTCCACTGAATAACAGCAGAGATTAATGCGTCAGCCTGGTCTTCAGCTTAGAAGCTGCCATCTCTCTGATGCAACCATTTACTGCGAATCCATTCCAGCACACACTCGAAACTTTCCGACGTCGACCACATTTTGTGTCGAAAAGTCAGCGAAGGAGAACATCGGTTTACGTGAAGGCAAGTGTGTGTCGGACAGGTGAGCCACTTCTTTTCTTCACGACATGATGGAAGAGAAACACCAGCTGGTGGCTGGTGTGTGAAAGATAACGTGACGGACGGAAGCGGTTTCTCTGCTTGCATCGCCGCAGCAGCCAGCACATAGTCCAAGTCACGAGTGAGGCTGAACAGATGCCTGGCAAACTTTGTTTTTTCCATCCCAGCATGAATCCTTGACTCAGACAGCCGGGAGTTTTCGGCCAGACCGAGCCAAGAACAACTCCCTCCCACAACCTGCTGCCGTCCCGTCCCGTCCCGTCCCGTCCCACCAACCACCGCAGTGGCCCATTAGCAGCCTGCAGCTCTCTCGCAGCCGTTTAATTGTCACAGCGTGCCCCCAACATTCCTGGGTGTTATCCGCTCGTACCCAGTCATGCAGGAAGGCCTTTGGCAGAGCCAAGTGCCACACTGTCTGGGCAAAGCAAAAGGACGGCGCGCTAGTTGAGGGGGAGCAGCATGTTGGCACAGTAAGTGTGTGCAGAGGAGTAGGTGATGGTGGTCGTTTACTTTTGTTCAAGGATTCTCTTGCTAGAAATATGCCGTGGTTGTGCACGACCGTCAACCTGCAATATTATCCCTCCATTGCCCAGGTGCTAAGCAACTGTATTTATTGCAAACTGACAGCGATCATTAGCGCAAAAGCTCTAATCACAACCAAACCAGTGGGTTTGGTCCCCTAACGTGGTCCGTCTGAGGGGGACGGAGCTCGAGCAACAAGCCGCCTGCTGTGTTGTAATCCAATCAGCACAGTCGCAGGGCAATCACAAATGGGTCAGACTTTAAAGAGAAGGTTTCAGAGGAGGCTGTCCTGACCCAAAGTCGTCTTCTGACGTCATGCTGGCACGCACGGGGAACTTCTCAAAACAAAAGGAAGATTTGCTTGTGGTTGTGTCCAAATTCCTAGGAATTCATTCGGTGTCAAATTTCGTCCAAAAAACGTCCTGGAGAGAAAATGTAAATGTTTGACCGTAAATCATTCATTCATAATCAAACTAAACATTCATGAATTAACAGAGCAGAAACAATAAATCCTTCTTTTATAATTGCTCCTTGGAACAGCAGAGTTTCAAGTCCGATCAGATCAAGGACATGAAGGCTGGAGACATGAGCTCTTCTTGCCCCTGAGGACAGTTCGGGGCCTCTGATCCCTCTGCAGTTGCGCAACTCACTGATCCAGAGGTCACTTGAGGCCATCAGGCTCCAGCCCTGAAGCCTCCCTTTTAATACCTGCAAAAGGTGGCGTGTCTCTCTTATTTTTAGGAAAGCAAACAGACTACAACGGGAAAATAAAATATTTGCCAGGCTAAATGACGGGCGAGCCGGAGCAAAGAGAACCGTTGTTGACTGTGGACCCTCTTCTAACAGGCCCAAAGGCCACATTGTGAGGCTGTCAGGAGGAGGCTGTGTGATGCTGGAATGTTATTTATTTTCACAAACACCACCAATTGCCCCCAAACTAACACACACACAAGGCGCCTGCACACCTAAACACACACATGTAGAAGATGTGCATATGCACACACTGACTGGTCTGATGTGCTCTCGGCGGGCTGGCCAATGGGAGGGCTGCAGGTCGGCCTCTCCTTACCTCTGGCTAAGATCAACATCAAGGGTCTAAGGGCCTTGATGTGCTGCCACATACTTAGTTTGTACAGACGTCAACATGCGAGGTGACACAGCAGAGGTCAGGAAAAAAAGATCCGCTGAAACATTCATGAGCGCTGCGGTTTCTGCCTTGTTGGGAGAGAAAACAAAACTAATTGGGGCCAGCTCTTCCCCCAACAGATGTTTAAGAAATCATAATTATTTTCACAAAAGATTCGTAATGCTTTTTTACAGCTGGGCGAGCGTGTGTGTGTGTGTGTGTGTGTGTGTGTGTTTGTTTCTGTGTGGTAAGGCAGTGTCTATACAATCATGTCTAGACAGGAGCGGGCTCTTTTATGCAGGCTGGCATCAGCTCCGATTTAGGCAGAACGGGGGAAACGCTTTCGCCCGGCGACAGACGGCAGACGAAGCCTGTGAACTTCTCGCCACTCCTGAGAGGTGGAAGCTGTGTGTCATCACGCCGGCATCTGGAGCCGGTCTGAGGTAAGCAACGGTGGAGGTCGACAGAGTCTCGGGTGCATGTAAGGCTTCTCCAGTGAGCTCCACACAGTCTGCTGCTCTCATGAAGTCACTGCCTTGTGATTGCTACTGAAACTACAAGTGTCCCAACACAAAGTACCCTGGAGTTGACCCTGGCTTTGCTGTCGCGGAGGACGGATGCAGAAAGAGGATTTCTTTGTATAGATATTTGTGCACTTCTTATTGGATGCCCTGCTGTTGAATGAAGTGTTTGCAAAGCTCAAGTTCTCCTCTTTTCATCTGTCAGAAGTCCCAGATAATGCTCAGCATACAAGAAGATTGGGAGACCTTTGGGATGTAATGCTTTGTATCTTCTTCCACACAAAACGTCCTGCAGTAAAACTACGAATACACCGACTCATACCGGAGATTCCAACTCTTTTTAAGGTGGTTTGAATACCAATATCGATTTTGTTGTGAAACTACAAAATACAAACTGGTCTGGGTGGTAAATATTCGCCAGGACCAGCAAACTCCTGACAGACAGATATATCACACGGTCGGTGTTCCCCGCTGTCCTGGATTGTTCCCAGGCCTTCCGCAAAACATCATCAGCAGACACTGAAAATGTGTGTGATTCGTACAGTGAACGACAAATATTTCTTATGCAAACATGGAATTTGACGCCGGTTCAGCCTTGCAAAGTGTTCTTTTAAGTAAATCTTCGCTTGTGCACGCTCACTTGTTGACGCCCAACAACGCTGCTCACAGAGGAGCAATAAAAATCCAAAGTGTGGCTGAACGTGCGCACACATGTGTAGAGTCATCCCGGTCCTTAATCTACCAGCAACCAAAACCAATGTTCTTTGAGATGGGTTTGATACACAGACGCAGAGGCACATCGAACTTCATCTCAAATGTTTATCGGCGGATCATTTCTGCTGAGCGGTTTGCATACTGTTGGGTGCTTCAAAGCTTTTGTTTGTATATATTCTGTATAAGAGATCAGTTGAAATCACAGGTGAACATGTTTATCTTTTAGCCTCAACTTTGAATCGTTCAACTTTCAAACCTCCTGTTGATCAATTAAAGCTATTCTCCTCAAGTTGCCATTTTATTGTCATTATTCAAAGGAAATATTGGCTAATATTTGTTTATTTAATATCCACATTGGGACTTAAACGTAAATATGCGTTTTATACAGTTCAACTACAATGGAGTTCCAGGCCAATGCCCCCTGTACTACATGGAGATTTACTTATGAACCGAGGAACTTATTATTTCATGTAAAAATACCAGCATCTACACATGTACTATTGAATCCCCAGGAGCAGCAGACCTCCCGTCTCTCTGCGTGGATGAACAAAAAAAAAGAGGAATGCTTTTGGATGCTCACCTTGCGATACGCCAGTTGAAGATAGTTGTAAGGGATCCTGCGATGGAAGTCCTGCACTACATCCTCGCCGACTTTGTGCATGGACTGAGTGCCGATTCTCTCCTCGATGCACGCGTTCATGCACGCCGCTCTCCGCAGCACCACGTCGGGGAAGCGCAGGTCCGAGAAGGTCGCGTCAAAGGGATGCTGGTCCTGGCACCTCAACCGGCACCGGACCCTGGAGCTCCGCACCTCCTTGCAGGCGCGCAGCGCGCCCTCCATGTGGCGCGCCACGGCCGCGTAGTCGCTGTTGTAAAACGCCCGCACCGCGGTGTCGTACAGCAGGTCGTAGGGCTCCGGGGGGGCTGAGGAAGATGACGGCGCGGTGGCGAGGAGGAGGAGGAGGAGGAGGACGACGACCGAGAAGATAGCAGCCGGTGAGAACTTTCCATCCATCCTCTGCTTCGGGTTCCGACGGACGAGGTGGTCGACTAGGGGGGGGGGGTAGGGGTGTGGGAGGGGGGGTCACAACTGCGATCAGCTTCGACTCGTTTTTGAGTCCATTTGAATGTTTAAAAAGCTCCGGGTGGAGATAACGCAGGACGGCACCGGACCGAGGCGGAAATAACGCTGCGTTAGTCGGGGACACACATTTTGTAATGGGCCCCTCTCCGGCTGCGCTGGCTCCTCCCCCCTCCGGCGAGACGCGAATGGCCGCACCGCGATGACGGCTCTCCTTGCGGGGGCCGCTGGAGCAGCGCGGCGGGGACCCGCGAGGGTCCTTCGGGGAGGCGGGAGCTGCGCAGCTGAGGGGACTTTAAAGAAAAAGGTGCTTGAATTAAAGGACTTTAAACATGTCCTTTGTTAAACAAACGGGGACCAAAAACTAAAAACACGAAGCACTATTGATCAGGCAGCATATACACACTTAAAATTGTGACTAATTCAAACTAATTCAATTTCGATTTAATGTTAAGTATTAATTATGAATATTGCTCTGTACTTACATATATTCTTCAAGAAAATGACGCAATGATACATCTTGTTTGCCTAATATAGGTAATATATTATGAGCTGTATGCATGTACAAATACTTGCTGCCTTGTGTACTAGTTTCTGACGGTTGGAGGCCAAGTCACACACAACCCACCTAAAGGAGACTGGCTCCCTCTGGAGGTCATTCCTGCTTGGAGCAGTTTAACAACAACCTCTCAATGCTTCATTGAGAAAAAACACACACACATGCCTGAATCTTTAATACATAAACATTGCATTATTGAGCAAATCCCTTCACTTTGAATGATGTCCTTGTTTTGAGTGAATGTATTTCTGATGGAGTGATAAATGTCAATGTAGTGATTTCGGCACAAAAAGACCAAACTTCAGAATTTTCCCCCCTGAGGTTTACTAAGATGGTGAAATGTCACATGTCGCTTTTGCTATGAAAACAAAGACAGGTTTTACAGCAAATCCCAGCATATTTCACCAGGCACTGTGCACGGCTGAACTGCTGTGCAGATTTATGTACATTTTTACTTTTCCTTCTTCTGTGAGGATTCAGGAAGCGTGCGGGCAGCGGTTTCCCAGCCCGAGAGAGATTCCTGATTAGTTTACATCCGCAGAGGGCAAAACAAAGTCCCCTGTTGTTTGTGGAAGAAACAACGTCCAGGATGACTTTCCCGCACTAATTAGCCTGCAAGTAATATTGTTCTGGCCATTTGGTGGGAGGGGGAAGGGGGAGTGCTGATGGGACACTTTGTATCTGTGTGTGTGTGTGTGTGTGTGTGTGTGTGTGTGTGTGTGTGTGTGTGTGTGTGTGTGTGTGTGTGCGCGCGCGCTAAATAAAAAGAATATTGGATTGCTTTGGACGGCAACATGGGAGTCTCACTTTGAGTATAAAGAGTCATTTAAGTAGCATGAAAAAGATGACATAGAACACAAAGTGAAGAAGACAAGACTATTTTCTTTTTCTATTCAAAACGTTGACAGAATGTTCTACATTATTTTTATTCTGCAAAATGACATTAAAGTACGACAAGGCAATATAAAAACGGACGAACAACATCGCACAAACATTCTATATTAAAACCCAGTGTGAAGCTGAAGAGGAATGAACTGTACAACAATGTACACCGTTAAAATCAATCTTTGCATCAAGTGTCAAAGCTTTGTGTCTACAGTGCAAACTATTGAAATAAGGATTTGTTCTTGTGGAGCATCGCACATGTTCCCTCGGTACAAAGCCAACAGGATTTCTCTGGGTTTCTAAGACTCAAGAGTCCTGCACCACATTGCGCACTTCTTCTTTTAATATTTCCATTTGTTGTATTCAATTAAGAATGGAACCCTTACTTGTATTTCTCTCGATGGAACCAACAGCTGACTGTGACTGACAGCACCTAAGTGACAACCGAACCCGTTTTATGGTGAAAGGGAGGAAATTCAAGCTACTGCATGAAATGGGATTCAAAATGAGAACAAGCTGCTTGATCTTTGGTGTAATCCTGATCCTGGTCACTAACTTGAAGTTCAGCAGGTGGTGTTGAGTATTTATAATCCTGATTTGTCCTCATTGTAGAAACACCACCTGCTGCTGTTGGTAAATCCAGCGCTCTCCTCCCCTAGACGTAGTTGGACTTTGGGTGGGTGGTGGAGAGGAGGTGGTTGGAGCTGATGGAGCCGGTGGACTGGGACCGCGAGCATCTCCGGCAGCCCAGGAAAGCACCGCCGGCCATCGTGAGGATGCCGCCGGCCCAGCTGACGAACACCGCGTTACCGAACTCAAAGCTGCAGAGGGGAAAACACACATTTAGATGCACAGTAATCACATTTAACTGTAATTGTCTGTGTGTGTGTGTGTGTGTGTGTGTGTGTGTGTGTGTGTGTGTGTGTGTGTGTGTGTTTGCACGCATGTTCACCTCTGCAGGGGATTGGAGTCGAAGATCTGAACAATCATTTTAACGTACCAGGATGTTATGATGAGGGTCAATAATCCTGAACAATGAAAACACAATGAAAAGTTTTATGCCGCTAATCATATTTTTTAAGAAGACTTTCACTCAGATGTCATTCTTGTTCTTTTATGCACTGCTTGTGTATTCTTAATGGGGAGGAAACAGCTGCAGACACACCACATATGTAAGATAGAAGTTAACAAGGATCTTCTCTTATACCAGTACATGATCCACTGTTTTTACAATTTCACAAAATTTGAATTACGAAAGGAGCGATTGTGTTGTTTTTGCCTTTAGGTTGTTTATGGAAAGAAACATTTTACGAATTAGAACTGTTATTCTAAATTGTAAAATCCCTTTAGTGTTTAGTTCTTATTTAGTTTGATAACTACTGCTGCCTATACTGGCCAAGAGAACGGAGGGATTAAGACAATTCCTTCAGCCTTCCAGGTGAAATAAAGGCTGACAAAAAAGGTGAGATGAATCTGAACATTTTTACCACATTATACTCAACGTATCATCCAGTGAGAGTGTGAGTGGAAGCCTGTCAGACCCACCTGCAACCATTAACATGATTCCTCCGACCATAGCTGTCGTGGATTTGCTCTCCTCGTTGCCGTCCATGAAGCGGGTGCACTTCATCCCCACTGTGGACACCAACAGGGCCACAGCCGAGAGGAATATGCTGAGCATCATGACGGCCCTGGTGGCCTGGACCTCAGCTAGAGCAGAAAAGGGAAATGTTGATATATTTAAACGGTGAACTTTTCATCAATTCGGTCTTATTCTTATTACATTTATTGCCATAATATGTCATACAAGGAATTTGACTTGGCGGTTGGCGCGTAACAGCAGACAGTACGACAATGGACGACAAGACAACAGTGCACGAGGAATAAAATAAAATATAATGCTATGGGTTAGTTTAAAAATGAAAGGAATAAAAGTTAAAAATATTATTTTTAAAAATTAAAAATAAAGTGCACCAGGGAACAGAAAATGTTAATTGTATTGCTTCTTTCTGTAACTAAATGTATTGAAACTGTAGTCTTTTTTTCTTTGGACTCTTTGGCTCAAGTTAAAACTGTGTTAATAAAGCTGAAATAAAAACATGCTAAAGAATTTCCACCTCGCGTCAAAATCAGACATGGCACAAAGCCACGAGGAGGTCAATCCAAGGAGCTCGTCTACCACAAAGACGCACTTGTGTCTAATTATAGTAACTCATCGGCAGTGGAAGGTATCTCAACGAGGAGCGCCTGGTTTTTGGAGGAGATAAAGAAACCTACTCGGCAGCTTCAGGAGGTACTGGTGAAATTCACAGGTCGTTCTCTCGTTGCCACTGCAGCTCATCCACAAGCCCTCGAAGATGCGGTGCGTCTTGCCCTGGTACTGCTTCTTCCATTCGACCATCAAGGTGGCGCCGACAGTGGCGGCGAGGCCGGCCAGCGAGAGGAAGAACCCGAGCAGCTGCAGTCCGGTGTTGGCCATCGTGTCCAGATGGAAGCGTAAAGAGGTCGTTGAAGGGAAAGGGAAATGATCTCCCTGTGTGGATGCCTCCTCGCAGCGTTTCCCACCGTTTTACGCGCGCTCCTCTGCGACCTCTATTTAATGGAGCGAGGCGTGTTACGCACGGGGGGGCGGGGGGGGTCTCCGCTCCACGGACCCTTCCCATCACGATGGATGATGGGAAGGGTCCGGCTTATCAGATCCAGCTCACAAATGACCGAGAATATATGAGGACTGTCTTCCACTGCGGTCCCTGGTGTGAAAGTCCCCACATATCATCAAATTCACGTGAATAAGACGTAAGCTCAACGTTGAAATCGTTCCATTTTTTTTTTTAAATCTCACAAAGTATCTCAAATAAGTCATTTTAGCAGCAAGAGCTATCCTTGCCCATTGAGTGTGTACATGTCAGTAACAATAACAAGAAAACCAACGCGTAAAACATCATCAAACTCCCAAGTGACGTTGATGCTCGAGCAAATTACAGTCCAAACCGTTTGTTTATCGCCTTTTACTTACATTTCCAAATGATTACACCATATTTGGTGAAGGAGATGCCAGTTTGTAAACACTGTATTTGTCTGTTAGATTGGATCAGTTTCCACCCTTTCCTGGGGAAAAAAAGCTAAAATCAAAACACTGCGCACGACAATTAAGAGTCACAGCTCCCTTCTGAATTGGCGCAGACAAAGAACTAATGTTGTCCTCCTGTACGGGCAGCTTTTGTTTTTCACAGCATTGTTTAACAGGGATTTAAACGGGTCGCTCGGGTCAATCTTTATTTCAGGAAATTCCAGCTGCATGTTTGATGACCACATGGCACTGCCGTGACAATATCAGGAAAAGTGTACTGTCTCAAGGACATGCAGCGCACAAAAAACGGCAAACTACCGTCGGAAGTTATATGAACCCTGAAGCTATAAACTTATTTACCAAAATCCTCCGGTCAAAAAAAAAAGAAGGTTATTTCCCTTTTGATTGACAGGAAGGCTCTGGGCCCTGAAGCTGTCACTGCAGCAGGTCCCCGTCCTGCTTTCACACCAGCATGTTGCTGTGTGGAGGAAACATTTAAGCCTACTGTGAAGAGCTGAGATGACATTAAAAAACACATGTAACACTTGCATTTGTGTAGAAAACAAAAAATGATGCAATGAAAACTCCCTGAAAGGTTTTTAAAACAAAGAAAGTGGCAGCAAGGCTGGAATTGTTTCCTGCAACAAATACATGTGTGGATATGGAATAGAAAATGACCAGAGGGTGAATGGTATTTAATGTTTTTTAAGGAAACTAAAGTCCTCTGAGATCTGTTGTAAACTCTTAATGTTTTCCTATTTAAGCCTCAGGGCCTTTTATTCTGTGTTACCGTGTGTTACTGATGATTACATTCAATAAAACAGGAGCAGGATTGTCGAGCAGCAGATACAATCCAAATTCTTTTAAAGTTGTTTTTCACGCAAGAATAACAAAATGTTAAGCTACTATTCTATCATCTGGGAAGGCAGGAAGAGCATGAGGTTTTACACATGGGTTTTGTGCGATGTGCTCCTGCAACTGATAAGACCAATTTGGCTATTTACAGCACGCCAGAATGACTGTGGACACAACGTAGAGAAGCAATGAGTCACTTATCATTTACTGAGCACTTATGAAGAGCGCATTGCTGGAATAACCCCAAATTAAACTGCATTTTTTCACTTTTGGTTCCCTTGTCTCATAGTCAATTACAAAAAATTTTTTTTGCTACAATAAATAATATTTGTTGTTAACTCAAGAGATTTTCACATTTTGTTCCGCAATACAAATAGGCTTCATCAAACATCCCTCTTTTGAATTTTGAAGCTTTTAAAACCAGCCACAGGCCAACTGCTCATTCCCAGAATCCTATTGGTTTTCTTTCAAGGGAAAAGTACGTCATCCCTGCAGCAGGTTGTCATCCTAGTTCACTTTTCCTGCAAAAGGGGACGAGGCCAATCCCCTTTACCGTCTGTCATTTGGCCTTTCTGTTAACAGCAGCTTGGCTTCCTGAAGCCTAATGCGCCCCACTTCCATGCACACAAAAGAAGGAAGCAGACGGAGTTACAGTATAATCTCAAGTTCTTGGAATAGTAGTGAGGCACTTGAGTTAATTACACGAAAATATTTATTGTGTCAAGTTGCCAAGCAGAGAGGAAAGAAGTCAAAGTAGGCTTAAGTCACGTGCCTTCCTCCAATGTTTTTAGGGCTGACTGCCAAAAGCTACGGATGATGCAAAATGATGAGTCAACATGCTGACCAGTACCCCTCCCACACCTCCCACCATACACAGTTTCTCAGCTGGCAAAGTGCTGTTGAAGAGGCATCATGTACTAAGAAATGTGAGAGGAAGATGCCATCTAGTGGCCCCTGTGAGCAGGAGACCTGAACAGGTGACTCTGAGGACACCTGACCCACCTGACTCCAGGGTCACTGTAACCGTAGCATATGATTTTGATCCCAGTCAGTCCTGTACCCCAATAAAAGGCTTCACACAGTATGCATGCAGTGACATACTTGCAATTTGTATGATGCAATCTCTTTTCAGAACCTTGAAAACATTCCTCCCTTTGTAGAGAAGATCAACCAGGTTGATTCTTCCCAACAGCCCCCTTTTTCAGACATTTTGACTTGAAATAGTACGAAAAGCACAGGTGGAATAACATTGCAGTGTTCCACAAATGGCCTTTTTCTATTTTAGGGGCTGGTGATGAAGCCACGACCTCCCCGTCGACCCCCCAGGAACCACTGAGCTAATTGGAATTCGGCCAGCACTGATTTTATTGTTTAGACGTGTGCTTTTTCTAACTGTGACCAAGTCCAAATGTTTTTTTGTGAAAAAGGTGATACCTGTGCGATTTGTAGTCGACTGAAAGCCAAACAAACTGCTGTCCACCTGTCCACCTTTAATTTGATTAGAATGAAACACTGTAATAAAAAGTCAACACAACATTCACTTGTCGGTGCTTCATCTTCAAACAAAAACAAACTCATTCGATTTTATTTCTCATACTCATACTTTTTAAAGATTGTCCAATGGGCTTTTTCTCTTAAAGTACAACTGTAGCAGTAGATCGATATCCCTAAATAAACCTGGTAATGCTGTGTCCTTTGGTGCAGGATAAAACAAAGCACCGGATAATGCTGGGGCATGCGTTCAAGGGTGACTCCCTGTGAAGAGGAGCCACGATGCGGCTCCAAACCAGTCCAGCGTCATTCCTGCACCGGGCCCAGCGCGGAGCGCCCGGGGCCCAACGGCCTGCTTCGCTTTTTCACAGCTCACGTTGAGAATGTTTGCCTTCCTTCACATGCCGGCATTCAACACATGCCACCCGCAGCTCCATTTGAAACCTTTAGAAAAATGGCATCCTCTGCGAGGGGGCCATTCTTAAAATGATCAGATTTTAGGGGGGGGGGGGGTTGTTTAGGTAAAAAAAACATGACTGGAGGAAATGGCTAGTATTGGCTAGTGTCAGATGTCACATTATTGGATACTATACAGAGCTGCCTCTTTGGCATGAAGACAGGCATCAGACTTGAGCTAGACTTTGTGTTTACAATAGATTTATTTATTTAGGAACAGTGTGCGGCCGAAGGTGTGGCACACCTCTGCTGATACAGTTCATTGTACAAAGACATCCTACAGAGTATTAACATGTTCAGATTAACACCAGTAATGTGGTGTTTAAACAACTCTTTTCTTCTCCATTTTATATGTATATTAGAATCTTTAGATGCTGTATATATAACTACAGTTTATCGCTTGAGTGTCTGAAGAAAAAAAACAACCCACTTCTGTGACTCCCTGCACCGGTTTTTCCTGAAGGTGCACCACACCCACCCTCTCCCCCCACCCTCCCCCATTGGGTTCGACGGACAGAGAGAGAAGAGGAAAGACATGTGATGCATTGGGTTAATTAAAAAACACTTTATCCTCTCACAGAATCACACCAATGAGCGCCTGCATTCACTGCCTCGCCGTCCTCTCTGCGGAGGATTCGCACGTTGCGAGAAACTCCACCTGAACGAACCGAAACATCCCGAGGGGAGAGAGTGATCGAGTCTCTCTCTCTCTCTCTCTCTCTCTCTCTCTCTCTCTCATATATAAGTGGGCGTGTCTTCGTGTCCCAACACGGCGCGCCGCGGATGACGGGCAGCAGCACTCAGCGCTTTTACCTGCCAGGTGAGAGACGCGGAACATAGAGAGTGAATCCCACCGGCCCGGTGAAGTCCTGCAGCGGCGGCGGCAGCAGCTGTTGACCCCTCGGCGGTCGGAGGACAGGTGAGTCCACTTTACCTGCGAACACACCTGTTACCTGTTCTCTCAGGCAAAGGCTTTCCGCACGCAAGGATGCGCGGTTCCGGCGGTTTGCTGAATTCCACCAGGGTCACACCCGGGATGCGTCGCGGTACTAAACGGACAACACGTCCAACGAGCTCGAGCTCACTAATGAGTGTTCGCCCGCAGCGAGGAGCGCGCGGGGCCCGCTTCTCGCGCAGCACCTGAAGGCGGTGTTGACACACAAAATAACTTTTCGTTTCTCTCCACAGGATTTTGTTTTTGTACAGCGTTTCTATTACCCGCACTGCTGGAAACCTTGCCTGTGAATTTCTATTGAAAATTTCAGTCATTGTTTCTGGTCGTGTGTGTAATGTGCATCCGGCACCGAGGACACCTGCCAGTCTGAGAGGACAATTCATCTCTACTTCACTTGTACTTCTTTAAAACTTTACTGCTTGTAGAATTCACCAACGTCTGCATACAGTGTAAGCAAAGACTCACTTTTTGTTCAACTCATCTGAAGAGCATTTTATTTGATATTTACTCCGATAGGCCACCGGGAGCCAAGTGGATGTCATGTTCTATATAACAACCCTTGTTGCTTTTTCTTTTTTTTTTTTTAATTTTCAAACTGCAGCAGCCATTTTTGTGGTTAAGGAGGTGTAGTTTAGTTGTGACATAAAGGGCATGGCAGTGGTGTTAACACATGCAGACGAGGCCTCAGTATGTCTGGTATGTTGGTGAACCAGATCCTCTCAACCATTCAGAGATGGAGGGTGTAACTGTACTTTCCTCTAGCTTGGCAATAAAAGACTGACCTGGAATTATGTACAAGGAAATGATTGCATTGAGCATTAAGATGAAAGTATGTAAGTAGTCCTGGATATAGGAATTTTTTTTAAATGTAAAAATAAAACATGCTGAAAATGATCTTTGCAGTGAATAACAATAAAAGTGAAACTAATGCTTGTACTGCATTCACTATGGCACAGTGTTCATCTTTAAGTTACATTACAGGTCATTTAGCCGGCGCTTTTGTCCCAAAGCGACTTACTTTGAATTTTTAACCTAATGATTTTTACATTTTGGCGCAATTAGGGGTTAGGTGTCTTGCTCAGGGACAGCTTGACATGGGACAGCCAGGGTTCAAACTACCAACCTTGCTCCCCAGCACACCCTCTGCTCCGTGTGCCACTGTCAACCCGAAGTTAAATTGTTCCAGTTGATCATATATAATCGAAGCGGGTTCACTTTTGTTTGGTACTGCTGAGGTGCAGACTTGTTTACAATGACCAGAATTACCGGTTTAACGGGACAGAGACATTATGTAACATTCGAATGAGTCAACACTAGGCAGTGGGTGCACATCTTATGAGTCTTTTTGGGCGCCTTGTCTTTCTATATTTGTATTAAGGGGACACTCTGGAAATAAAAGTGAGGGCTTAAATGAGTCATTTAAATATGCTGGTGCAGCATTGTGTGGTGGTCCAATAAAAGTCCTGCTCATAAGCAGTTGGGAATGCTGATAGTTTATTACATCGAGATGCCACAAGAGCAACTCCTTCATTTTTACAGCAAGTTTCAACACTGTTGAATCAATTGGCAAATTGCATACAAGCCCTGGATTAAAGAAAATAAAGTAGCATTCAACGTAGACTGCACTTTTTTCTAAAGTAACGTCTGATGAACGACATCCCAATCACATCAATTTTGTACATTTGATTTCAATTGTCAACATGTCCACATGGTGGTGCTCTCAAAGAATAAATAAAGAGTCCCGTCTTGGCAGCTCTGCTACGTCCACAAAAGCTTTCCCCATTGGCAAGTCCCTGATAAAATGAACACACGGCGCAAAGCCCATTCAGTCTACAGAAATAAGCACATTAGAACACAAACACATTTTGTCCGTGGCAATGCAAACGTCTCAGTTCACTCAACCGGGAGGGAATCATTTTGGAAGCTGATTTACAACTCAAACAACACTTCTAATGGGGGGGGCATGGAAACACCACGAAACGGTCAAAAATGGAATCACCTCATTCAATATGAACAGAAAATAATGGATCCTGGAGGCGGTATAATACAAAACCAGTTCCCTTTGAGCATAGATATACATTAGAGCAGATCTGGGGACAGATTTCTGTCTGTCCAGAAGTAGATCTATTGTGGGGATGTTTGTCTTTACTGCAGCAAGGAAGTGATGTCTGCCTTTGAGCTTAAGAGAAGACTGAAGGAGGGAGGGGGGACAATCTGCAGAAAGACATTGTATAAAAAGTAACTCCCTTTTCAGAAAAAAAATGAGTAAAACACAATGTAGTTGCACACGTAAAAAAAAAAAAAAAAAGCCAACAGAAACGATATTTACATTTAAATAAAACAAGAGCAGATATTCAATTGCACAACATCTGTGCCGTAAGCACAAGCATGATATCAGGTTTGACAGACAAGCCATGTACACGCACTTCATTTTGGTACTGGTCCTTTTATGGGTCAGCCATTGGTTTGTAAAAGGTGATTCGATATGAAATAGTGGCAAAAAAAATAAATAAAAAAAAGGGATTATTGGCTTGTTGTGGCTGAAGACCTTTCAAACGGAGTGCAAAGGTCATCCGATATAGAGCTGAAATGCATGTACACAGTTGGACACTTTCAGTAAGCATGCACATAGAAACAGTGACTCACACAAATCATCATCCATCCATAGTTTTAAGGGTGATTGAGTTACAAAGTTCCCCTCACAAGCAGAAGAAGAAAAAGGCGACAGCCAATTAAACGTCCGTGGATGATCCACCAAGCTCCGCCTCCTCTGGGCTGGTGCACGTGGTAAAACACGTCGAAGCCACCAGCATCTTGATAAGAGCTTATTTTTGTTCTCGGGAGTTGTACGCCGTTTGTTGTAACAGCATGACGAGTGAGCAGAACTTCAGCGCGCGGGTACAAAGCAGCTGCCATGTTGGTATCCAAGACGCTGTGGCAGCCGCGTTGGACCGGACGGGCACGTCCCCATGAAGAGTCACGAGGAGTTTTAAGATTGGCTGGTTGCGTCCAGCAGAGGCCGTGAGCCCTTTCGATGGAATGGTCCACGGGAAGGATGAACATCAGCACACAATGATCACAGAAAAAGTTCAGGTTCCTTTATGTCAACAGCTAAGAATCAGGGGGAGGTTGTGTCACAAAGGCTGTTACTCTGGCTGGTCGTGATGTTGAGTCAGTTAAAACATAATATAAACTACAACTTATACATATAAAAAAAAGAATGCGTTGTTGCAGCACCCACAGACTCCACTTCTTTAACTCTGGGCCAAACGTCAAGGCTTTTGATTGAGAGTTCGAAAAAAAAAAAAATAGAATTTTAAGAGAAAAAAATGTGAGGATGAAGGAGGACTGACAGCATGACGGCAGAGAGCCTGAGTCACCGCCGGTGATAGCCACCTGGAAGAGATGGAGGAGGGCTGTGTTAAAGACCGTCACTGATATAAATAAGTAATCAATTCCAGAGTAAGAAATATATCATCACTTCATTATTTTATCCCATTAGATATTCTTTGAGTAGCTGTATCAATGAGCTAAGGCTGAATATCTAATGATCAATCTGTGATCACCATATTATAAAACCAATAAAAACCTTTGTAAGCAGCCTCCGGTCTGGTGGGGGCGCGGGGGGGAGCCGGGTGGTCCGAGTAGCCGTAGCCAGAGTTCACGTTCTCGTAGTCGTGAACCCCAGGCTGAGGAGGCCTGAGACGGACAGAGATCATTTTATTTACACGCCTTGGCTGACTTTAGTGTTCGGCCTTGAGAAATGACGGGGTTGAGTACCTGGCAGGCTTGTTGTGGTTCCGCTCCCTCTGCCTCTGGTACTCATGCTCATCTCGTGTTCTGGGTCGGACTACTTCCTCCGCGCTCGGCTGCAAACCAACACAAATCATTATGGTTCTGGAACCGCGGTAGAAACACACTTTTATATATATTGATATAAGAACGTCAGACGTTGCAAAAAGGCATTTCATCCCATGCACTCATTTAAAAAGAAAAAGGAGCGTGGTTAAGGCAAATGACCCTGTAGTCTCCCTCCAGCCGCCTCCTTTCCATTGCCTTCCTCTCCATGGCCAGCCTCTCCCTCTCTCGCTCCTTCTCCTTCTCCCGCTCTCGCTCGTTCTCCCGCTCTCGATTCTTCCGGTACTCCTTCTTCTCTCTTTCCATCAGCAGTCGGGCAATTTCCTGCCACAGAGAGACATCCGAAACATAATGATAAACGCAACCCCAGCGAAACCTCCGTATCCTACAGGATTCCACATTTGGGATGTCGAGTCACTAGCTCTATGTATTGGATCTCTATTTCTTCTCACATCTGGTCTGGTTGAGGAACTACTTGGCTCGGCTTTATAAACCGATTCAATTGGTTAAGCTGAGGAAATGACGGATATGAAGAAAACAAACAGCACGACGGCGTGAGACTTCAGCCACTCACCTCATCCTGCGCCACTTGGGCGGTGCGCACATGCCCCTTGCTGGCCTGAAAGCAGAGAACAAAAAGTCACATTTTTCCCCCCAAGTGGAACACATTGTTCCAACGTTTTGTAACATAGGAAACGACAGACGGAGGCTTTTTAAAATGTTTTTTCAGGCTTATTGAAGCTGAACTTTATTCAAACCGAATGACAGCTCCACACATCCTTTGAATTACCTAAATGAAAACCTTATTTAAAATAATTGTCCCAAAATAGAACAGAATTCAAATAACCTCCGCCATTACAAGTCCAATGGTGTGAAGTTACAGTATTTAGGTGTTAATTTCAGTTTACAGTCAAAATGCTGGCATCTATCATCAGAACAAAGAAGCTTAAAGGCTTTATTAAAATGAAATGCATAAGCAAACATTATCAGATATCTTCAACATACTATGATGTATTTTAGGTTGTTTGATTTCACTCTCATGCATAAAACTTTTGTTTTTCATATCACCCTTTATTCCCACAAATTAAGTAAATCCATCACTTTTCCTTTTCCTCCCTCACCTTGATTTCCTCCTCTTGCATTTTCCGGGCCACTTCCAAGTCTTTCAGCTCCTGCTCACGGACATCGAGCTTAGTCAAGTCCTTGGTGGCCTCGCTCACGCCGTACGCAGCTTCTGATATCACTGCCCCGCTCACGCGGTGCACGATGCGACCTGTGGATGTCAGCACATTATATCAACAACACAGTAGGCCTGTAGCATTTATTTCAATTGTTAAGTCTTTAAGACATCTGCAAAAAAATGAAAAAAATCCCAATATTCTGTTACTTGATTGATAAATTATTCAAAGTTTTTTGACTGATTGAGTCATCGTTTCAACACGATAATAGATTAATTTGCAGGTGGATTAAAGCTTTTAAAAAGGCAACTAAAAGGGCTGCAGTGCACGGTGTCCATCACTGTGTTAAGACAAAGGCCTTAAACAGCTGGGGAACAAAATAACCAGCCCTGAAGCCCCTTGGAAATGCCACGTTTCAGCCATGTTACTCAATAGCAGTGTAATCCTGTAACGCTCAATGCAACAACGCAGCAGACAAAACCAAATAAACCCCACAGCACAACAGCAATAAATCAAATCATTGCAAACCATCTAAATCAGTCAGTCATCAGAAATTGTCGTCATCCCCGTGAGAACTGAAAATGAGCGTCTTCATTAGTGATTGCAATGTTAGATCGACCCACCACCGGGATTGGCAAAGCAGAGAACAACCTCCGGCACACCACACAAAAGGGGGCTCAGCGCGGTACCTGTCTCTCCGTTGGGGTGAGAACGACCCCCGCCCTGCTCTCCCAGCACGTCAAACACGTCCTCGGGGCCAGAGAGGACACGTTGCCGGCCCCGGGCCCTGCCTTCCCTCTCGCCCTCCTCCTCCCCCGCCTCCTCCCAAGAAGCCCTGCCCTCTCTGGGCCCGTCCCTTCTGTGCCCCGCCTCCTCTTCCAGTCCCCTCTCGCTGCTCCTGGTTCTCGCTCGTTGCCCGTCTTTGTCCTTCCGCCTGTGCCCGTCTCTCTCGCTCTGTCCGTCCCCACCCAGCGTCCCATCTCTGGATCGTTCCCGGTCTCTTGCTCTAGCCCCTCTTGGGTCGTGCTCCCTGTCTCTCCTTGGCTCTTTTTCCACCTGCCTCTCCCATTCCAGATCTCTGCCCCGGTCCCGTCTCCCCTCTCTCCCCACGGGGCTCTTTGGTGGAGGAGGTCTGGCCGGTCTTTCCTTCCTTCTGACCGCTCGGTCCGGGTCATCCCCCCCGGGGCCCCTAGCTCTGCCGGTCTCTGTGGGCTCAGGATCTGCGTATCTGTCCCCCTGCTTGCCTCTAGGGGTCAGCAGGTGTTCTGGGTACGGCTCTGCGTGCCTGCTCCGCCCTCCTTCTGCCCCTGGGGGGTGGTGCTCGGGATTCCTGGAGCGGCTGTTGTCTTGCTTGGGGTATCTGCTCCTTTTGGTCTCCATGGAGCTGTAATCTGGGGAGTAATCACGGTGTGCGCTCAGGGGAGCGTAGTGGTCCAGTCGACCCAGGGAGGTGGACCTGTGACGGGTGTGTTCGTCCAGGTCCAACGGTCCCCTCGCGGCTGAACGGGGCAGAGAAGGAGAAGGGCGGGCGGCTAGGACGAAGGTGATGATGATGACGGTTGATGAGAACATAGAAACGTGACACACAAACAAAAAAGGACAGGATTGACATAAGCTAAAATGGTTTGTCAGCACGTGAGAGTATCAAAGGCAGAGAGAGCTACAACAAGATAATAATATCAATCTTTTTTTATGCGACACAGTAAACAACAAGCGCTGTAACACCCTTGTCCTTGGTTAGATGGAGCGCTTGAAACAAATACGTAGCGCGCTTCACATGGACGAAGAAAGGCGGCGTTATTCCCGGTGCACGGACAGAACTCAAGATCGAGAACAACAAGCTTGTCTCTACTGGAAGGCGCCCAGCCGGGAGTCGACTGAAGTGTCAACGAGCGGAAAAGCACAACGAGGGAGCGCACAGCGGAGGCTCGTCACTCCGTCAGCGCAATGGAATTCAGGTTATCTAACTGGCTGGTTGACATCCAATCGATCGGACACACACACACACACCCTGAAGGGAGCAGCAAACTACTCAGCTGGATGATTTCACATCGCTCAGAGATTGAGGGTGTAAAGAAGAACACCTTAAGGTGCACGAGTACCACGTGCTGACTGACCGCAGGCCCTTTCAGCACTGATTTAGGAGCTCAATCCTTTGGTTTATGTTTAGGGTAAATAGAGCGGGGCAGATTGGCACAGTGGGCGTGGACGCTCTGCGGCTTCATTGCGACCACCCGCCGCGTGACACATCATTAGAAAAAGGGTAAAGCAGCACCTGGAAGGCTGGTGATCTTTAGAGACACAACATGACCGGCAGACTGACAGCAGAGGACATAAAGTACCAGTCAAAAGTGTGGACACACCTTCTCAGTAAAGGCGTGTCCACACCTCTGCTGATACTATACGCTGCGTCCTGTTAGCTTCTTTAAACCCCGCCTCTCTTTTGACAACAGTCCCCCCTCCGCCCTGTTTAACCCTCAAATTCCCGAGACAGTTTCCCACGGGATTTGTGAGAATGAGTTGAGGACCTTGGACCCTTTAGGGAGGTTGAGTAGTAGTTGAGTAGAAAAATGTTTCTCATAAAAAGGTGTGTCCGGCCTCCAGTCTGTAATCCATGGGAAACTGGCTGAAAGGCCTCAGGAAAGGAAAGAAATGAAAATACCTCTTGTAAAGCAGACAATAACAACACGTGGTCAATACATCTGCGCTCTCACAGTGAAAGTAAATACTATTGTGTCTCTGGAATACAGGTGCAGCGCAGAGAACACACATATTCTGGTTAACAAAAAACTAAACCAAGCAGAGTGGAGACTGACTGTTCTTTGTGTTATTTTAAAATATATATTTTTTCCTCTCCTGCTCACATTCTACAAATAAAATGTCAACAAATTGAAAATACCACACAGCCAATAGCTCAGGCAGGAACACTGGGAGGCAAAGTGCAGCATTTGGTCCAGCAGGCCGAGAGGCAGCGAGTCTGAACACACTATTCTTCCAGGTAACTACATTTCAGCAGCAGAAACATTTCTAATTCCGACAAACTGGTGCTTATTAACATTTTCTACAAAAAGGATCCGCGCTGAGCCTCGATCTTGAGAGTGGGACTGAAATGAGCCACTGTTTCTCTTTCAGGAGAGAAGGAACAGACCTCCAGTTGGATGCATCATGCAGTCGATGATGATGATGATGTGCACGAAAACAGATTCCAATACGCGACACTGAGTCCGTCACCGATGTGTAATAGAAGCATGAGTGAGTAAATCCTACTGAATTTATTACCCACTAACTAGATATTTATCTAATGTTGAAGGGAAAATCTATTTTAAGAGCTGTTAAATTTTGTTCTTAAATGGGGGCAAAATGAAAATTCCCAAATCTTTGCCCTCGAGTCAGCGACAACCTGCAGCGCCACGCAGCTTCAAAGGCACACAGTCACACAGCCGGAGCTGAAAGAAGGAATACATCCTGGCCCACAGAACAGGACGTACGTCTCCTCTGTCGTCCTTACACACAGGAACAGGCACACAGGAACACGAGTCAGTGGTGCTCTCGTTACCTCCGTGATCCTCAAAGTACTCCTCCTCAAAGTTAGCTTCAAGCTGCTTCTGTCTCTTCCTCTCCTCTTTCATCTCCTTCTCCTGCAGCTTACGAGCTATGGCCTATAAAACAAACACAACATGCATGAATATGAAAATGTATATGGAATTTGTCAGAGGCCTTTTTTTCCTTTTACAAGAGTCTCTTTAGCTTCAAACATATAAGATTACAGTGAAAAGATTCCCGGATCATTGAGCCGACAGTAGTACGGACCAATGAGACCAATCGCTGACTGAACTCATTAGTGGTATAGGATGATAAGAGTAGGACCTAAAGTAGAATATAAGAATATCAACCGTGGCAGCTCGTGACCTGAAGCATATTGACTTTATGTCATCGAATTGTGATGACAATTACAAGCTCACCGGCGAAACTGTCTGTCTTGTTTATCAACAGTATTGTGGGAAAAAAAAAAAAGAAAGACATTCACAAATGCAGCCGGGTCCTGAACAGCACACACACCTAAAACTATCCCCTCTGTGTCGGGTGTCAACATTGGGATTCAAAGGTTTGTGACAAATAACCGGCCAGGCCACCGTGGCTGTTATGACATTATAAAAATCTGGAGGCAGGAACAAAGGGGCGATTCACGTGGAATGACTCGCCCACAGCGGCGCATTGACACGCGCGTAACACGCTGTGTGCTTGACGGAACCTCGGGAAATGTGCGTTTCTCACCGCGTCCTTCTCTTCTTGCTGCCGCTGATGCTCCGCCTGTCGGACCAGTTGGTCCTGAATCTCTTGGGCGATCTCATTGTCTTGCCGCTCACTGGAGGTTCCCGAGGGTTCACGTGCACACGGGAGGGGGGAGGGAGGGGTTTGGAGAACATCAAAAGCAGCATTCACCATAAAACAACAAGCTTAGACAAGTTAGTATGATAATGAGAACACTTGTGATTACTTTTTAAAAATATATCAAGAACAACACAAAGCTTTGAATATACAAATCTATTTCAATATCTCTCCCCTCTACATTGCAACAGAACTTCAATACATCAACTCAATCAAAACTAAGAGCTACACAGTTTAAATCATTTTTGATTGGAACAGAGAAGTGGTACATGATCATCCGATATGTTGTGTTTAGTCAAGCGTCTGAGTGGGTGTTTGTGAGGCGGCGCTGGCAGGTGCCGGTTGCGTGGCATGGAGAGCTCCCAGCACAGCAAGCCTCTTTGGCCCGCCTCCATCGACGGCGCGGCATCTGGCGTCTCCGCGGGGGCGCCCTCTGCTATGCGACAGGGTGCGTTTGCACAACAGTGATCCCACTAAGAAGGTGCGAGTCAGCAATATTATTGCAAATAGGAGCGCAGAAAAGGGGTGACCGACTCCCGAGTGGGCTTCGGAGCAGCTACTGGTCCAGACTGAAGCAGAGGCAACAGAAGCGGGTCTGTGTGGACGGCTGCACAGCTTTGGACGTGCAGCTGGAGGCGACCAAAACCCCCTTTGAAAATATAATTATACTTCAGGGCTTTAAGGATTGGAGACACCACACGGAGAAAAACAAGCGAGTGATCCACTTTGCGTTGCAAAGCCTTTCTAAGCACAAACCTCCTCCACACTGTTGGGTCTTTATAACAAAGAGTCAAGTGCACGGCTGCTGACCATAGAACTCTGTAATCCTCTTTATTAAATCAGAATAACAGATTCCTGACTAACGACCCTAAACCTTTGGCTCTTTGCTTCCCAGCACTCGGAGCTGAAAGGAGCTGGTAGTGAACGCCGGACATCACCTCCTAAATCCCGACAGCGGAGTTGTCTGTGGCGGGAGTGATGCAGCACGTTGATGGCTGTGTTCAGGGTTCGGGAGTATTTACACCAGATTACACTAGTCGCCAAGCAGCAAATACTATACGCAGCTTCTTCTGAAAGGCATTTTGAGGAGTTCTTACTGAGGGTCATTTCACGTTAGAAACTAAACCCATAAAGACCCATAATTCTGCACTTCAAAAGGATGATTATAGCTACAGTTTGATGATCACATACAATTATAATCAGCTAAAAGCTTCTAGATCAATATTGAATCCCACCGCACTAATCATATCAAAGTACAATTAATAAGTAATACATTGCAAATTAAATGTTTCACTAGGTAATCACATGAGGTTGCATTTATAGGTTATAGATTTATGGTCAATTTCTCCCCCCCAATTGTGTGCGTTTTTTGTATAGACATATACAAGTGTGTGTGTGTGTGTGTGTCACCCACATGTCAATGTGCTTTTTCTGGGTGTGGCCCTTGGCCCTCAGATCCTCTTCCTCCTGCAGCTTCTTGGCCACCTGAAGGTCCTTCTGCACCAGACGGCTCTTGTTGACGTTGGACGCCAAGTGGCTTTCAACTGTGGGACACAAAACACACAAGCGCCGCTCTCAACACGTGCGTGCGTGCGTGTGTACACACACACCAAGTTTATTTTACGCAGACCAGCGTTTGTGATGCTTTTCCTCCCTCTGAGGAGCTGCAGTGTCTGTGAGAACACGGACGCTTCGGTCTCTGGTGATAAACAAGCAGCGACCTCGCTTACTGACAAATGACTTTCCGCAGCAGAGGTGCCGTGCCGAGGTCGCGGGACGGCGCTCCGCGGGTCGCAGCGGGGGCGATAAATCCTGCCGGCTGACGCACTCTGAGCACGGAGCGCATCACTCACTCGCAGCTGTTTCACCTGGATATCGACCTGCGCTGGTGTGAAAAGGGGCCTGATTGCGTTTGGCAATTTACCGGTGAAAGGCTCCATAAAGTTTCTGCCAGCTGACCGGAGGGATTGAAAGAGGGAACAGAGTCTCCGCTGTGGAGACCTGATAAAAGCCACAGGGTTCACATGGAGGTTTGTTTTGTGAATGACACTGATCAGTGGTTTACATTTATGACACCTTACAAAAAATATATTTCAAGGGGAAAGCTGATGTCACAACTCAAGATAGGGCTGTTATTTATCCACCGCCACATCTCCGAAAGAGAGAATTGATTAACCTTTCAAAGCAGCAAAAAAAGAACTGCGACATCTGTTCATTCAACAAACTCAACCCTCTGAGGTTCAGTTGGACTATCTGGACCTCGTGTTCCACGTGTGATTTGGATGCTTTCTGCTCAACATTTTGCATGGAAATAAAAGCCGGCTCTAATTCCACCTTGAACTCGAAGCAAAGAGCCTCTTTTAGGACGGCCAGCTGTTGATGTCATCCGAGGAAAGAAAGAAGGTTACACTACAAATTTGGATGACAGTCAGGTTTTGTCAGCTGGCATTCTCCTCAGTGACATCCGGGGTCAAAGGTGACGCTAAGATTTTCCAGCTCAAAGGAGATCAGTGCAGTGTGTCAACAAAAGGAGCCAAGGGATACGAGCCTTGCTCGTGGATCACGAGGGTTCTAAAAGGAGTTAATGACAACACAAGGCCAGCCAAAACCAAATTAATCGCAGCTAAAATGGAGCCTAATCTGCACTTAGAGTCCGCCTGGGTGACATCTGGCCTCCTCTCTCGCAGAGCTCGCTCAGAGAATTAACCATTCATGGTGACACATGGTAAGAGGAAGACCATTGTCGTGTGCGGATGTGAAAAAGCACTCAAGCTTCCACGGTCTACTCTCTAAATGTATCCGCTTCTTCCAATTAAACCGGAAAAAAGATATCTGATCAGTATCCGACTCATTTGCTGCACAACCTAAAAATCAGTGGCCTCTTTCAGTTTGATTCTTTTCTTTACGAATGAGTGTGATGGCCATTAGCCATCGGCGGGTATTCATTTGCGTAGGTTAAAAAAAGGCTTGTTATGTCTGGGACAGAAAATGGCCTCTGAACTGAGATATCCTCCGGCCAGCAGCTGCAACAATAGCAGAAGGAAGCTTGTGATTGAGACAAGACGGTTTAACTTAGAATCACCTCAGTGCACAAACTGGGGAAAAACCCTCTTCAGTCAGTCTGCAAAGTGCCTCTATTGTAATCAAGTACCAGCTAAATGAATGAGTCCTGCAGGGACAAACACCTGCACGGCTTGTACATAAGCGCACAGCTATGGCTCACAATGTGTTCTAGATACGAGCCCCCCACCCCCCCTGTAGTAATGCTTGTGTTCCAAAACCGCATGGCATGCACCAGGCCTGTGCTGTAGTCAGCCACAGCCCTGACGCAGCAGCATACTGGCATCCTGCACCACTCGCACAGTTAACGGTGTGGCGGAGGAAGGGTTTATGTCGGCTTAATTGCGCTGCAGCCACGGACGCCGCAGTTCGTCCGACTTGACATGTTTTCCAGAAGGGGGAGAAAAAAGAAAAAGAAAGAGGAGCCATGTGGACTGCATTCATTTTTCTACTGCCAACAGCATGTTTCATAGCTTGTGCTTTCGCAAAGTAAGTGTTAAATGACCTGCAGGGGGAAACGCAGCGGGGCGGCTTGACGAAAATAGTCCAACGCGCCTGATGCAGAAAACATGCAGAGACAAGGAACGATTTCTGTGTGCAAAACAGACTGGCGGGGAAGAAGGAATGAACCGACAAGCATCTGCGTGGGAGCTACAAAATGTTTTTCGTCTTACAAAAAGCAGTCGCGCTTTTTTTACTGGCTGTTTACGGTTGATCACAGATTAGTGATCTGAAACATTCACAGCAGAAGTCCCCGTTTGCAATGAGTAAGTGTTAGCGGTCTATAAATAAAAAAGGGGCCGAAAGTGGGGGTTGGGGCAGATTTGAAGTTTCTTACTTTCTTGCTCCTGGAGGTTGTAGGCCAGGCAGTGGTCTTCCAGCACAGCAAAGTCTTTGCACACTGGAAAAAAAAAAAGAAAGAGGAGACAAATTGAAAAGTACTGAGATTTTAAAAATGTGTTTCACCAACTGCTTTTTCATTCAGACCAACTTGTTGAGCTTGAGGCGGCAGAGATACAAAGATCCTTATCTAACATTCACGGTTTCAGGCGTTTAGACATCCGGCCCATCGGCCAACGCAAACTCTCACATAGAGAAATAGAGAATGATTTTGTGTTCAGTGAGTCTTTATGCAATGAGCTGACATGAAGCGTGGATTGGCTTCCATGACTTGTATGACTAATGAATTCTACTGAATCAAACGTTCTGCTGTGTTTTCAGACACGCGTCACCATGTAGCAATGGTTCAGTGGTTTGGACGTCTTCTACCTGGAAAGACATGAAGTGAAATTCGCTTATGGGTTTGAATTGATCTTGTTCCCTCAGCTCTAGGACTGGAGATGTACAGGCATAGCTGGAAGATTTCAATTATCTGTATACACAGTGAAAGTCATTTTACTGCTATTTTTTCCATCACAACTTTTCAGAAAAAGTCCAAAAGCCACAGGCGTTCCATTTGTGGGTTTAATGTTGCAAAACAACAAAATGCCGTGACCAGTAACTCTGGAAACAATTGTGCACACAGTGGAAAGAAGAGAGTCTTCCTTGTAAACTGAACTGAAATGAGGCAGATTCTCCTCCTTTGAATACTCATCTACCGGTCTTCTGCCTTAGATTTGTATGAACCAGTATAACATGGTGGGACATCCAAGCCCTTTCTCAACCCCCCAGCTAACCATGGATGTGGCCCTCATGGCCGTGTGCTCCTTAAAAGAATCTGCATGTACGTTTAGGTCATTGTTGATTTAAAAAAAAAAAAAAAAAACACTCCAATGTTTTCCACATCTTTAGAACACTCCAGCAAGAAAATGATACTCTGCCACGTGACTGTAAACATTGTGGCATCGGATGTATAAGGAAAAAAAACAGAAGAAAAACCTTAATTTCATCTTGCACCTCGGCAGTGGTTCTGCTCAGAGGAGAACAAACTCAATTAACTAGCTGACCCAAATTATTCACGTTGCCTACTCCTTAATAACACAGGGATTAATCGATATCATAAGTCATGTACATTAAGTCATGCCAACCATTAGTGTGACATTAATCTTCTACGTCCGCCGCTCTTCCTCAACTTGCATTACGAAGCCGAACCACGCTCAATAACTACAAGCTGCCACAGACTCACAGTCCATCATCTACGTGCACAAAGATCCACATTAAAAATAAGCAGCAACAGTCTACAACTTTGCTAGAATGAGTTACTGACGAGCACAAAAAAAGTTCTCGTAGCGAAGCACCGGTGCGTAGGCCAGATTGTCTGTTTAAATAGGAGGAGGGGGGTGGGGGGGTGGTAACAGATGCTGTCAAGAGTAGGGGAAAACCCCCACAAAGCCCCCCCAGCGCCACCAATCAGTATGAAACTGAATGAAAACAGAACATTTTTCCAGCACAAGCTTAATCTCCTTAGATGTATTCTGCCTGGTAAAGAACAAGTACAAGTGACGCTTCCCTTAAAAGATCGTGCAAGTTAACAACAAGTATAATAACAAGTAATTAGCTTGGTGTAGTTTTCACAACACTAATCAAGTATTTCAGCAGCGACGGTGGTTTAAGTCCTCACACCATCACTTTGCGTGCTGGAATCAGAGAATCTCCGCCGACACAGAGGACGCACGCATGCAGAGGGGAGACGGCAAAGGACGAGACCAGTTACAGCACAACGACAGGACCGGTTCTCCTGAGATGATGATCAAGAGATGAACATTTAAAAGCTCTTCTCGGGGCTTTCGGGCCGAGCAGCGGGAATGAACGTTCCTCAGCTATCTGAGCAGAATAACAAGCATCCTGCTGAGCAGCTGCTTCCCACCAGCACACCTCCACCTGCTACACACCTTCACATCAACAACACACACGTAGACAAAGTGGTGGATGTTTGTAAACGTTTTAGGAAGGGGCAGGGGGGGGGGGGGGGTCTCGAATCATTGTGGCTGGGAAAGCCTCTTCAAGAGAATGTTTCAAAGCAGTAACTTCACAGCAGAGAGCTGAATGCAACCGGAAATGATCCGATTTGAACTTCAAAAAGAAAAAGGAAGACCTCCCAAGCTTTCATCACAACAAACAAAACAGGGTCTCTACACATTGCTCACGACACAAAAACACCACAATGTGATCGGTACGAAGGCTATTAATTATCGGACTACTAAACGGTTCCCACACACACACACACGCGCGCACTGGGGTCGTGGCCACGTTGTGTATACACAACCCTTTGATTATAACGTACCTCCATTTACCCCACAAACCATTTAACCACAACACAAAACATGAAATAGGAAGTTGACACAATGTGACAACTCGCTTTCGTTCTGCTAAAATAACCTTTGACAGGGACACTAAACCGGGGCACAACCCCCCGCCGTCTTCTAATCAGCGTCGGCTAGCTAACAGAACACAGCATTAAGTTAGCATTGAACTAGCGAGCCGTGCTAACAACAACCAGCAACGAGGAAAACAGCCGCGGTCACTCAGTCAACATTCGCCTCGCTCGCGTCACCAAGCTCGGTGCGCGTGATGCTTAATTCACAGGTGTGTGATAGACGTTACCCTCTTTCACTCCAGGTAGTTTATTCTTGTCGATGCTAACGTCACATTCAGCCATGTTGTCAACGATAATAAGTCAAAAAGAGCGTTGACGTTGAATTACACTTCCGCGTTTCGCCGAAGGTTAACGGCGGGCTGATTGATCGCCTTTTGCTTATAAAATCGATCGGTGGTTCAGGTGCTGGTCGGCCCTTTTGATTAGTTTCGGTGTCCGCCTTCTCCCGATACGTCGCCGCTGTAATTGCCTCGGTCGCTGCTCTGCGGGAGCTGGTGTGTCAGACGCTCCGCGAGCGCCCCTCCCTCCTCGCGCCGTCACACAAAGCGATGTGGATGCGAGACACCACTTCCGCTTAGGAATGTCACAATAAAAGACTCTGGATGTGTCGGCGGGTGAAGTCCCATAAAACCGTCGCTTATTTTGTTTCTCTACAACACGAGCTATTCGTGATCGTATGGGACAATGACACCAACAAATAATCAGATTACGTGGTAGTTATTGAGATATTCACAGGGAGAACTGAGCTACTTTTCCTCTCAGTAGGATGGGTGACTTTGGTTTGCTTACATGTGATTGCTAAAGACTAAACCAATAATGCTCCCATCACTCTTAGAAGGTATGGCCTGTTGAGGATTTAATTGAGGGATTCATCGTCATTTCTTTAAATATTTCTCAGTTTTTGATGACACTACTTTTAAAATAGTTCAAAATGAGGAACATTGACATTGATTTAAGGATATTTGTGTGTTATTGCTTATTGTATAATAATAATAGTAAATACAGACATACGTAATTACATTAATACATAATACAGTAATAATGAGTTCAAGTCACACAATTACTGGAAATAAACGGACCACACTAAAATTGGTCAATTCAAAGTCTGTGGCCAGTAATTCACTTTAAAAGCCTAAGCAGCCATGCTCTTACTTTGCAAGTCAATTCGGAAGATTTATTATAACGCTTCCGGTATAGTTCCCGCTCCCTTTGACGACTTGGCGCAGTTCGCAAGGCTCAATAGTCGTAAAACCCTGCAGCTTGCAAGGAGTCGGAGCCTAAAAAGTTAAAGGGAGCTCCCCTCGTCGGGAGATAACTAAGGGCCAGATGTGTGATGACGTCAGGAGAGAAATATACGCTACGCTTGCAGGCGAAATAATACAAAACAAAACAGCAGGACTGCATACGTGCTTGTCTGAATTAGAATAACAGCATTTATCTCTTATTTACCTGATGAAATACCCACTACACACACACACACACACACACACACACACACACACACACACACACACACACACACACACACTCACACACACACACACACGTGTGTCTGACAGCAGTCCGTGTTATGATTGTGATTATGTAGATGCTCCCTCTAGTGTTCAACTGCAGCATTTCAAGTTGCCGGTGTCCACCACACCTGCACTAATTCTTCTCTACTGAGCATTAGCGGTCCATGTGCTGCCCAGTCAATGACATCATCAGTAGACCCAGTGGCTGTGTCCATACGTAATGCTGAATTAGTTAAGTTTAGGCTTTGGTGCATGATGGTGATATTTACTTGATATGCACAACAAGCGCCCCTGTTATGTGTTCCCCTAATAATGCCAATTATTTATTTGTATTTGTAACATAACCGCTTTAGGTGCCTCTTCAACCCATTTCACTTTACTATGTGTGACTAATACAACAAATTAGAAAGAGATTGTTCCTCCTTGCACGCCTTGAGATGCTGCCTAAAGTGACTAAAGTGATGGATTCATGAACGGATCTTGGATGTGAGCGACCAGACTTCACTCGGCTCCGCAGTGCTTCCTGACAAGCTGCGTGGCAGCTTTTTTACGCGTGACCCTCACCAGCCAAATTCAGTGTGGGCCATCAAGCTCATTTCCCGAATCCCGCACGATGCATGTGCCTTGACGCACGACATGGCCGACGGTGACTTAGGAGGTTGTCACCGTCCACGGGAGTCACAGGGCAGTTGGCTTAGCTGCAGTGATCGATGTTCCCTGAGCTCCGAATCCATCCTGAAGACAAGAAAAAGGAGTTGGTGTCTGGCTACGATGCATTTAGAGAACCAACCAATTTACTTGGCCCCTTTCTTCCCACACCAACCCAGGACCATGTATCTATTTAAAGAACCAATTATTGTAAGAGACACACACTTGCAGGTGCTAAGACTCACAACCTGATTGATACCTTCCTCTCTCGGTTTGATTTGGCCGTGTCAGAGTGATGTAGGGTTACTGGCTTGCCTGCGTCACAACCCGGTATTTCACTCAGACGCTCTACAATTTTTGTGAAAAGGTGGCCTATTGACGAAACCAACAATGACTAGCAATTGCTTTAGTGCGTAAGGAGCCGAGTGGCCCCTCCTCTCGGCCCCTTAGAGGATAAATATATTGACGCGATGGACCCAAGGCAGTGATCACTCGTGTTACTTGAGGCAGTGGTCACAGGACGGCAAAGTTTGGGACAATGAGTACTATGGATAGGGTAACAGTTGTGAACTACTGCGTAGGGCTCCTAGGTTTGCTACTGCTGCAGGGAGTGCTGAATGTGGAGGGACGGAGCATATTTAACCCAGGTAAGTGTGACAAACTCTCATTGTTTTTGGTCTGCATAGGATGGAAGCTGCTGCTGTCGATGCAACTACCGCACCCTTTTACGTCTGTGCCATTTTGGTTTAATGGTTCAGGTCGTCTGTCTGTTTTAATAATATTTAGGCTGCTAAAAGTTGCATTTGTAATTGTTTTGTATGTGCAGGAAACCGGGTTGATGATCCAAAAGATCCTCAGAGCAAGATTATATCACTGTTTTTACACAAAGGCGTAGTTCCTGTCGAAAAGGATGATCCCTTAGGTGAGAGATGAAATAAAATGCTGATTATAGATAATTGCATCCCCTGCTTTGATGACCACTGGTTTTCCTTGCTGCAGGTCTCCAGCTGGCCAATAAATTAGCCGAATTAGAGGAGGTAAGAGAATTCACAGATTCACCATGAAGTAACTTTGAAAAAAAAAAAAAGTGGCCTATACAGAAAGCTTTGATTAACCACAGTGTAAACAGGTGATGTGGCATATCCTCACTAAAAATCACTGAGCAGCTACTGAGATGTCGTCTACCTGTCTCGATGCGTTTAATCCCTCTGATCTCCGCTTGCAGCTGCGGGCGCTGAGGGAGAACCTGGAGCTGGAGAGGGAGATCACAGCCAATTTGGCGGAAGGCAAATCCATAAGTAGGAAGAGGGGCGAACGTGAGTTGAATTTAGAACTTCTGCAAAGTGATTCATATTTTTAGTTCATTCTATCCATCGCAGTATTAATGTTCTGTGTGCTTCTTCTGCCTGCAGCTTGCTTCTGGAAGTACTGTGTCTGACACGGATGCGAGAGGAGGAGGAACACTGTGAAATCTTGCTGCAAAGCCCAACATAGCCTTAAGACTCAAAACACCTGTAATATAATCTGTATTTATCAATGCAATATGGAGTTGTAGCATAATTAAAGTCATTAATAAACATTTCCATCGCACTGAGGCGCTGTCATGGGAGATCTAAGGACTGCAGGTGTACATCTTTAATCTGTAAATAATCAGCTACTCACTGGAAACACTTAGAGGTCAGATTTGACTAAATGTACTTGACAGCTATCCTTTTATTTGCATGTTTATGTGGCTCTCTTGTGGCCAAATTGGGCAAAACCTTTTTTTGTACCGCAGCCAACGCGTCAGTCACTGCTTCCATTCTGACTGCTGTTCATTTAGAAAAATAAATAACGTCAATCTACACTTTATTTTTGAGCTTTAAAGAAAATTACTGGTCACTGAATGGGTTAAAAGAGGTGACAAATATTTGCGTGACTTTTGGTTAAAAAAAGTACCACATGTTATTGCACTCTGAATAAATCTCCCCTCCTATCTTTTATTGTTATTCGCTTAAATTATGAAATATTTGAATCGGTGGAAATAAAAATGTAAAGGAAAGAATGTGGCACATGATGCACATCTGCGGTGAAACACTGCACTATAACAATAGACTGCTCTATGGTTGTTCAGTACCAAAAAAATAATGTTTTCTATTTTATCTTTTTTATATTTAGTGTAATTCCCAATTGAGTCATTATTACCTAGAATAATTGTTTTGACACTATTTGCTTCTGTATGAACACCAATAATATGTAATTGAAACATTTGAGGAAATTCCAGAAAACAAAATGAAAACTTTAATTATTTTTTTCCAAATAGAGGAATTTAAATTCTGTCCCAGTTTTAGGTTTGTTTAGTTGCCATCAGCAACACTCGATGTTTCCATCACTACTAGTTCTCTTCTACGAAATTGACTGACGGAAAAGAAAAACGCTTACCACATACAGTAAATGTATATAATTAGATTTTAATTTTACTCTGACTAGATAATTACTGTCAGTAAGACGTTAACAACTAGAAACCGTAGCAGAAAAAAAAGTGTTTTTTCTCCCTGGGAAATAAAACACACATGACACATTCAGAGAAGACACATTTAAAAAGTGGTACAGTTGTCAAGAACCCAAACTGACTTGATGCAGAAATGGTTGTTATCAGTTTCAGTTTGGTCCATTAATGGGAGCGTATGCAGGCAAAGTGCAGTCAGACCTTCCTGTTGAGATAAGTCCACAGGAAATGAGCCAGCATCCTGTGTGTCGCTCCACACCAGTAAATAGAAGTTAGACTCAACTGTTTAGGACCGATTAGGAAACTCAAAACAATACATTAAAACGCCCTGAACCTGGCACATACAAGGAACACATAAAGCAACCATTGCAAAGGCAGTCTGAAGATCTTTACTGTGCTTTAACTGGTTTAAGACAAAAAATGTAAAGGGTACAATCTTGGCAAAAGTCTGTTCAAGCTACCGAAAAAAAAACTACATGATTAAACATCCACAATTTTGAAAAACAGGTTTTTGGATCATGAATTACATTATTATTATTATTGTCTGGTTGACACAGTTTCTGATATGTTTACAGTTTGTTACAATTAAAAACATTTTTTAATGCAGTTTGTTTTTTAATTAAGTATTTTATTTGCATTTCTATTTGGAGGTTGGGTGAAAATGTTACCCTGCCATCTTGGCCATGACAACCTTGTGAATGAGAATAAAAATCCGGGATTATCTTTTCTAAATATGACCATAAATACAGTGTTTTACTCAAAATTATTCTTTTAAGGTTAAGGAAATAAGTCATAGAATGTATTTGATAGTGTCATATCATTCCAGGTCCACCACAGGCGAGATGGGGTTTTGTGGTTGGGCAGCAGGAAGGATGTGCAGTGCGATGGCTGACTTTTGGACGGGCATTCTGTTGGAGCAGAGGTCCGGGTAACTTGATAGACAAGGTGCTCTGATAACAGCAGAATACATCCCAGTAGCAGTATTGTAATATCAAACAGACAACGATGGAGTCTCGCTTTAAAGGTTGGTTGAATATTGTTTTATTATTATTTTGGTTTAAACCCAAACTCAGGTTTAGGATTGTATTGTTATTATATCCTATATTTGATGTCAATACTTGCAGTCCAGTTTTACATTAAAAGCTGACTTTTTTTTTAAGCTCTTTTAAGTAAACAGTGAAATATCGGTACTTGGCTCAACTGTTTCGGGGGGATATTAGTGAGACTTCACTAATAGTCCATCTAAATGTCTATTTCTATCGATTTTGCAGGCACCTTGTGGAAAACACTCATCCTCGTCACGCTGCCACACCTCACCTGCCACGTGCTCTGCCCTGCCAGCTGCCTGTGTGGATTAGATGGGGGTGTCCAGTGCCACGGCAACACCATCGCAGATGTACCCGAGCTGCTGCCTGTCAACGCAAGCCAACTGCTGCTTGATAGAACAAACATTACCGTCATAAATGAGCAGAGCTTGGCGAACAAGAAGCTCCTGTTGCGTTTCGGTCTGACCTCCAGCCCGCTGCATACCATCTATCCAGGAGCCTTCCAGGTTGCTCCGCAGCTCAAGTCTGTCAAGCTGTCATCCAACAATCTCTCCACCCTCCCTGCTCGAGTCTTCAGTCCGCTGAACACTCTGGAGCAGCTGCATGTAGATTCAAACCAGTTGGAGACCATAGCTCCAGATATGTTTAAAGGACTCAGAGAGTTATTTGATCTTGACTTAAGCAGTAACAGACTGAGCAGTCTTGCTTCAGGTCTTTTCGAGGGACTTACCAACCTCACCAACCTGAATCTTTGCAAGAACTCCATTAAGAAGTTTCCACCAACCATCTTTCATAACTTAACTAATCTCCGCGTGCTTGCAATCTGTTACAACGAACTAGAGGTGCTGGAAGCTGGGATTTTTGATGATCTCGTCAACCTTGTGGAGCTTAAAATTCATCGGAATAAGATAACCAGCCTCCCACTTCACGTGTTCTGGGCTCTGAGGAACTTGAAGACCTTGACCCTGTCCTCCAACCGACTTGAGGCGATCCCGGAAAAAAGCTTCTACAACATGCCCAAGCTGAACAAGCTGAACCTTTTCAACAATCCGCTACTATCTCTACCAAAGCAGCTAATGGGTCACATGCCGGACATTACAGAGTTCTATCTGAGCGCCACCAACCTCACAACTGCTCCTGGAAACTTGTTTGCCAACATGTCCGGACTCAGGAAGCTTAAATTCAATTTTAATAAACAGCTAAGAGAGTTGCCCTCAGACCTCTTCTGCTGCAACCCCAAGTTGCAGACGCTATCGTTGATATCAAACAACCTCCATTCTCTACATCCTCAGCTGTTCTCCAGACTCGGCAAACTGATGGAGCTGCTTATTGATAACAATGAGCTGCAGAGCCTTCCGGATAACATTTTTCAGGGAGCTGTGAATTTGGCCGTTGTTAAGATGGGTGGCAACCCCTGGAACTGCGTTTGTAGTATTATCAGCAAATGGATGAAACAAAACCGTCATGTGGTTGTGGACCGCGCTAACGTGATATGTCACAGTCCAGCGTACCGACTGAACCAAACGGTTGACTCTCTTCCGGACGAGGAGATCGACTTTTGTGATGGTAGAATATTCAGACCAACACATCATCCTGGACGTGAGCCAATGACACCACTTCACACCATTCAGACCAGCAGACCGACAACAACTGTTGCATCAACAAGCACACCGCCCACACAAACATCTGCCCCCATTCGAGTAGCAACCCAAGAAGTCACCATGACAACAAACCCTCCAACGGCAAAACTCGCCGCCTTAATTACAACGGTACGACCAACAAGTTTCCAATCCCCCACCATCACTCTGCCTACCAACAAGTTTCTTGTCATCACAGAGACTCCCTCGTCCGCTTGCTCGGCGCCTGCTTTCTACGACACGTTGGTGGTTGGACAAGGGCCCGAGTTTGTTCACCACAACCTTTTCAAGGGCTGGGTGTACTTGTGGTTTCTGCCCTCGGATGCGGCTTTGACCGGGTTCCTCTTGTTCTGTTACATCCTTCTTGTGGCCACAGGCTTGATCCTCATTGCTGCTGCCATGTTTTGCATGTATCGCCTCAACAAGTCCATGGATGAGCTGAAGTCTAAGTGTTAACATCCTCCAGGGTAACGCAACATGTTATCAGGCCTGGAGCCAAAGAGCCCATACGGTTGGTTTTCTGCGGGCTGCATTTTATAAAAGATCTCTCTTACTCGTAGGTTTGCTAGATGTGATGATGATTGGTATCTTCAAGTGTTACTTTAGGACAGTCAGACTTGGAATTTTAGAATGATAGGAGTTGTTCTAAGATAGCAAAGAATTACGTAAAGATAATACCGTATTCAATAGCATGCGACATATAGCATTAGTTAATGCAGTTTGTAAGCCTCTCACCAGCTATACCTTTTTTACCACTTGTTTATCATAATATTTTATCCATATAGAGATATAATTTAAATAATCAATAAAGTAAAGAATCAATAAATCCAAATCAAAATAAGTTATAGTTAGTTAGTTATTTCTCTATTAGCTCAGAAATAGATTTGTGTTTGGGAAAGTTGGTCTGACAAATTAGAACTTCCCTTTTTAGGTTTGTCATGAGCATGATTGCACTACTTTTTAATCAGACTAATTGTAGACGCTCAATGGATTGACCACACTTGGGATACTACTCAAGTTGTTGCTTTTAAAATAAACACAAAATAAAACCTCCTTTTTTGTCATCCTTTCATTGCTACTTTTGCTTTAAAAATGTGATACATATTAATGTGTTGACTACCAATGTAGAATTAATATATCTTTTTGTAGTTAAAACATGTAATGTTGAAAACTTAATGAAGCAAACTCAAGTTCATGGAGTCGGATGTAAGCACAAGTTATTTGTTTCCCTCTAGTGGCCAAAGCTTTAAACTGCAAAACACTGTTGCTGTATTGTTGAGTAATTCATCAGAATTAAATGCTTTATGGTCAAATGTCTCTATCCTTGATGTTTCTAAATATTGAAATTGAAATAGTTTCATAAACTTCTTACTTGAGAGGACTACTTAAACCGAATCATCTGGGTTTCCTATTTTTTTTAGGAATGTTCATTTCCAAAATAACCATTATAATAATTTATTGAATACCAGGAAGAAAAACCTCCAAAACAGGAAACTCTGACAAAGTCCTTTTTCAGATTACAAAAGGATGGGGAGCAAAATAACTGATTACTAGAACAGATTACTCTTCCTATTGCAAGACACGTTTCCATTATGACACACACGCACAGAAATGTGTAATTCCATTTATTTTCCAGTGATCCAAGAGCGTTTATATAAGAACCATCGTATGCAGCCAATAAAATGATTGAAAACAGTTCACATCTCATCTTTTAAAGCTGCAGAAAATGACAGCGGATGCCACAAATTCCACAATAAGTGATTGGACAGTAAAACAAACAGCAAACAAAAGAGGAGGAATTGCCGAACAGCACTCAAGTTCATTGCTATGGCAACGGATGATTAGGCCTTTCCAGTACGCTGAGCTCACACAACAGTGGGCCTACCAACACACACACACACACACACACACACACACACACACACACACACACACACACACACACTCACACAGACAGTAATAGAGGGAGATCGTTGGGGAAGGAAATCATCCTGACCACAGTGGAAAATAAAAGGGATCCAACCCTAATTTGTCTGCGATGAATTTATTTTAACCTGGTAGTCAGTGGGATTTTACACAGTACATTTGTTCCTCTGGTCTGAGCTGACTCCTGCGTCTGGAGTAGAGCGCTAATCCTCTTAAGTCCAATAATTAATCGTTAGAAAGCCGAACATTTTGTCCAAGACAGCTTCAATAGTATCTTATTTATATCATAAAATCAAAGTCTCTGTTCAGTCACGTCTAATTCGATATGTATTTATACCTTTTGAAGCATTTAGGGAAACAATTAAACTCATTATAGCAACATATAGTTGCTATTAGAACACTTGTAAACGTATTAATCTATCATTCCTACCTCGCTCATCTATTTACTTACTGCTGACCTTTGACCTCACTCAGATGAGGAACATGGACTTCTGACACAACCTGGTTCGCCTGGCAATCACTAGCTCAAGGTTCACAAACTGTCGTATGGTGAAGCTGCAGCTGCTAAGGAAGTACAACAGGAAGACTTTCTCACATGATTCATGTGTCACAGTTTAGATGTCTGGATGTTTCCCAACATCCGACAGCACGTTTACTGGAAATGAAAGTATCAGAGCCTGAATCATGCTTCTTTTCAGTAACTCTCTAACTCTAAATAAACGACAGTGATGACAACTCATAAAACAACAGTAACTCCAACGCTGTCCCCCAGTCTGGTATAATGTACCAGTTTATCAATGAAGTTATGGGACAAACACCCGCAGTAATACCAGCAGTTACGTTTAGAAACTAAGGAGGGGAAATCGGGAAATGTTCCTCCTTGCTCCAAAGACGATAAAAAAAGACGTCCTAATGTGGAGAAGTAGCTGAGGCTGGTACGGCATGTTATATCAGTAAGTAAACCAGAAAAGTGTACGTTAACTCCACCCTCCTTATCTGCTTTCTGCGGAGAGTTCGTTTGTAATTTTCCAACAGATGGATTTACTTTTGGCAACTCAGGAATGTTAAGCGCAGTGGAACACTTGCTGCTCGGCCTTTTTTTGTTTCACTGAATATATGGGGAATAGACCATTCAACACTGTAGCACTAAAGCTAAATTCTCTTCAGTTTCAGGAGGTTACAGCAGGATATTTCTTTCTCCGGAATCATACAACAGCATTTTGTTACTTTTGCCAAACATGTCAAGTCATTTTATTTTGTATAGCCCAGAATCGCAAATTACAAATTTGCCTCAGAGGGCTTTACAGTCTGTACACATACGACATCCTCTGCCCCGAAACCCACCATCGGCACAGGAAAAACTCCCCAAAAAATGAAAAAACCCTTACAAGAGGGAAAAAAAGGGAAGAAACCTTAGGGAGAACGTCAGAGGAGGGATCCCACTCCCGGGATGGACAGACTACAATGGATGCCATGTGTACAGAATGAACAATGTATAATACATGCAATTCCTATGACAGAAATGATTCAAGTAATTGTGAGTAGTAAGCCAGGCGCACAGCAGGACCACTGCAGAGGCAACCACCATCAGATAGAACCACCATCCACAGAATCCTGTGGGGAGGGAGAGCACAGAGATTTTAGGAGAGGGTAATGTCGGTTTATGAGTAAAGTAATATTATTAATATCTAAAATAATGATGATGATGATGATGATGATGGCAGCAGCAGGCGTCAGCATGGCCACGGTAGGTGTCAGGACCAGGGTCCCGAAGGAACCACGATCTATGGACCTGATAGGGGCGAAAGCACAAAAAAAACTCCCGGAAAGAAGCTGAATTAGTCATGTGCATTAATAAAACTTGAATTATGGTAGAACGAGAGCGTGAGAGAGGAGCTCGGTGTGTCCTAAGAATTCCCCCGGCATTCTAAGCCTATAGCAGCTTAACTAAGGGCTGGTCCGGACTAACCTGAGCCAGCCCTAACTATAGGCAGAATCAAAGAGGAACGTTTTAAGTTTTACTTTAAAAGAGCTGACCGAATCTGCCCCCCGGACTGAAAGTGGAACCTGGTTCCACAAAAGAGGAGCTTGATAACTGAAGGCTCTGGCCCCCAGCCTACTTTTTAAAACCATAGGAACAACAAGTAACCCAGCATCTATGGAGCGCAGTTGCCTTGTAGGGCAATACGGTGTTACAAGCTCTTGAAGATACAACGGTGCCTCACCAGCAAGTGCCTTGTAGGTGAGGAGAAGTACCTTAAAATCTATTCTTGATTTAACAGGGAGCCAGTGCAGAGAAGTTAATACAGGAGTGATATGATCCCTTTTCTTAGTTCTTGTTAATACACGTGCTGCAGCATTCTGAATCAGCTGGAGAGGCTTAAGAGATTTATAAGAGCAGCCTGATAACAAAGAATTACAGTAGTCCAGTCTGGAAGTGACAAACGCATGAACTAATTTTTCTGCATCACTTTGAGACAGGAAGTTCCTGATTTTTGATATGTTACGTAGATGGAAATAGGCAGTCCTTGAAGTCTTCTTTATATGCGAGTTGAAGGTCATATCCTGGTCGAAGAGAACTCCCAGATTCCTGACGGTGCTGCTGGGTACCAGAGCAATTCCATCCATAAAAACTGTATCACGCGACAGCTGGCTTCGAAGGCGCTCTGGGCCTATCAGGATAACTTCCGTTTTTTCTGAGTTTAGCATCAGGAAGTTGCCAGTCATCCAAGTTTTGATGTCTCCAAGACATTCTTGGAGTCTAACTAACTGGTCCGTCTCTTCTGGCTTGATCGACAGATACAGTTGAGTATCGTCTGCATAACAATGGAAGTTTATGCGGTGTTTCCTGATAAGATCGCCCAAAGGAAGCATATAGAGGGTAAATAAAATCGGTCCAAGTACAGAACCTTGTGGGACTCCGTGACCAACATTGGTGGTCTTTGAGGATTCACCGTTTACAAGCACAAACTGGGATCGGTCCGATAGGTAGGATTTAAACCAGCTGAGTGCAGTTCCTTTGATACCAATTAAATGTTCTAGTCTCTGCAACAGGATACAATGGTCTATGGTATCAAATGCGGCACTGAGGTCCAGCAAGACAAGAAAAGAGATGAGTCCTTGGTCCGATGCAAGTAGAAGATCATTCGTAATTTTCACCAGTGCGGTTTCTGTACTGTGATGCACTCGGAATCCTGACTGGAAATCCTCGAACAAAGCATTGTTTTGTAGAAAGTCACATAATTGATTTGCGACGGATTTCTCAAGGATCTTAGAGAGGAAGGGAAGATTAGAGATAGGTCTGTAGTTAGCCAACACCTCTGGAGCAAGAGTAGGTTTCTTAAGAAGAGGTTTAATTACAGCTACCTTGAAGGACTGTGGTACATGTCCTGTTAACAAAGACAGATTCATAATATCTAATAAGGATGTGCTAACTAAAGGAAAAACTTCCTTAAGCAGTTTGGTCGGAATCGGATCCAAGAGACAAGTAGAAGATTTAGACTTTGAAAATAAAGAAGTCAGTTGATCAAGGTTGATGGAAGAGAAGGCATCCAAACAGGCATCAGGGCCCACTGCTGCATCCAAGGAGGACAGGTCGGCACTGGTTGAAGGCAGGAGACCATCAATTTTCTCTTTGATAGTCAGAATCTTATCATTGAAGAAGTTCATGAAGTCGTTACTAGTGAGGTGCAAAGGAATACACGGCTCGACAGAGCTGTGACTCTCTGTCAGTCGGGCTACAGTGCTGAAGAGAAACCTGGAGTTGTTTTTATTTTTTTCTATTAATGATGAGTAATAAGATGCTCTTGCGTTACGGAGAGCCTTCTTATACGTTTTAAGGCTGTCTTGCCAAACTAGCCTAGATCCTTCTGATTTGGTGGAACGCCATAATCGTTCAAGCTTCCGCACAGTTTGCTTTAGGTTCCGTGTTTGAGGGTTATACCACGGTGCAGACTTCCTTCTTGTTGCTATTCTTCTTTCCAGAGGAGCAATAGCGTCCAGCGCCACTCTCAAAGAGCCTGTAGCAGTATCGACAAAATTATCGATCTGAGACGGACTGAGGTTTTCACAGGAGTCTTCTTGTATCTTGAGGCAGGGCACTGAACTTAGAGCAGAAGGAATGGCTTCTTTAAATAAGGCTACAGCGGTATCCGATAAGCGTCGACTGTAGAAACCTTTGGCAGGAGGAGGTGGTTCTGATAGTAGAAATTCAAAGGTTATCAGACAATGGTCCGACAGGAGAGGGTTCTGTGGAAAAATTGTTAAATGTTCAATCTCAATCCCATACACAAGAACCAAGTCGAGAGTGTGGTTAAAACAGTGAGTTGGTTTATTTACACACTGACAGAAACCAATTGAATCTAACAATGAAAGAAATGCAGTACTAAGGCTGTCGTTGTCGACATCCACATGAATGTTAAAGTCACCCACAATAATTACCTTGTCCGTTTTAAGGACCAAACTCGTTAAGAACTGTGAAAATTCAGAAAGAAATTCTGAATAAGGACCTGGGGCCCTGTACACTATTACAAAGAGAACCGGCTGGATTATTTTCCAGGTCGGTTGCGAAAGACTGAAAACCAGGCTTTCAAATGAGTTACAATCCACCTTAGGTTTAAAGTTTATTAAAAGGCAGGAGTCATAAATAGCTGCCACTCCCCCCCCTCGGCCTGTGCCTCGGGGAATATGAGTATTAACATGACTCGGAGGAGTCGCTTCATTTAAACAGAAATATTCCCCATTCAACAACCACGTTTCAGTAAGACAAAATACATCAACATGGTGATCTGATATTAGTTCATTTACCAAAACAGCTTTAGATGACAGAGATCTAATATTCAAAAGACCCCCTTTAATTCTCCTATTTTGTTGCACTATTGCATTATTAGTTTTAACTTTAATTAAGTTATTTACTACAACTCCTCGGTTGTTTACCTTTAACTTAGATAAGTGTGTCCGTGGGGCAGACAAGGTCTCTATAGGGTTCATTATGCTGAGTGACTGCTCAGATTGAAGCGCAGAGAAGTGTGTAAGACTGCGACTCTGCTCCCTGGTCTGAACTCTGGGTCATGGATTAAGTCCACTAAGAAACTGGGTCAGGTTCTTAGAAAGAAGTTCAGCTCCGTCCAAAGTGGGATGGATGCCGTCCCTCCTAATCAGACCAGGCTCTCCCCAAAACGTCTTCCAGTGATCAACGAAGCCCACATTATTTACTGGGCACCACCTCGACAACCAGCGGCGGAATGACGACATGCGGCTATACATGTCGTCACTTGTCAAGTTTGGGAGGGGGCCAGAGAAAACTACGGTGTCCGACATTGTTTTAGCGTATGTACACACCGATTCCACATTAACTTTAGTGACCTCCGAGCAACGTAATCGGGAGTCATTACCGCCGACATGTATTACAATCTTACTGTATTTACGTTTATCCTTAGCCAGCAGTTTAAGATAAGACTCAATGTCGCCCGCTCTGGCTCCCGGTATACATGTAACTATGGTCCCTGGTTTCGCTAACTTCACGTTCCTCAGAATGGAGCTACCTATCACCAGAGTTGGCTTCTCAGCGGGTGTGTCGCCGAGTGGGGAGAAGCGGTTTGAAACGTGAAGTGGTTGGTGGTTAACCGTGTGCTTCGACTTAGACTTATGCTTACTCCGAACAGTCACCCAGCCTCCCGGCTGCTCGGGGGTTGCCGGGGGACGGCTAGCAGGAGCGAACGCTACGTCTATGTGGCCCGCACCGGCTACGGGGGTGGGCTGGGTAACTACAGCGGCTAACGACTGAGCTTCCATGGTGCGGAGCCGTGCTTCTAGCTCACTAAGCCTCGCCTCCAATTTATCAAATATACTACACTTCTTACATGTACCGTTATCGGTAAGGGAGGCAGAGGAATAGCTAAACATGTGACACACCGAGCAAGAAAGAGCAGGAGAGGCAGGGAGGGAAGACATCACCAGGTTAGCTGCTAAGCTAATGCTAACGCTAATAGAAGTAACGTTGCCGCTAAACAACGTCCAAGCAACTATTCGATGGAGCGAAAATTTGCTAGACGGTGAGGCGCCTCACGTAGATAAGAATTCACCGTTGTGATGAAAAATATCACGCTACATTCAACTCAGTATAGCTAGAGCTGTGAAAAGTTCGATGACATCAAACACGCTGGTAACAGGAAGTGACGCAACACGCTTACCGTAAGCCGAAGTGCATCCTGCGGTAACATGGAAATAAATCGCCTTGTAATTTGCAATCAAACATGACTGCATAAGGGTTCATTAAAGATGAATTATCTCCGCAACACCAGTCAGATTTAACAGACTTTTGCATATTGTGTGGTTGTTTTTCGAATTATCTTGCAATCAGTTATTCCCTAACTGTTGGATTTGTGAACCTCCAAAACTGTTCGCAAACTATCGGCTCAGCAGCATTCCAGCGACATCACATCAAAGATATGTGCAGCTAAATGGGCACACCCTTTTAATTCTAAACTCCAACACAAATACACCAGAGGAGAAACACATGGATCCCCATAAAGTGAAGCACAGCTCACACGGACTTTTTGATGCAATCAAACAAGGAGGGGCCGCCTTGCTGTATGGGGAGGGTGGAGGGGGTGGGGGTGGTGGAGCTAGTGGCTAAACAGTTCTGGGGCAACCTAAAACGGGCTCTGGGAAAAACCCAAAGCTGGCTGGTGACGGAAACCCAGTGATGACGAAGAGCAGGCAAATGTGATGGTGTGAGGGTTCAGATGGTGCCGGAAACCGGAGGATTTGTGAAGGTTGAAAAGGAAGGGAGGTCGTACGTAGAAGATAAACACACCAACCCACTGTGTCTGTTCACTCAATCGTCAGCCACCAACGGAGGTGAGTTCTGCTGAACGGCATGCTGCCTTTGTAACGGGAAAACTGCTGTTTTCTTTATGCTTTATACTCGGATCGCCCTCACAATACATTTTTGTGTCCTTGATAATGTAATAAGATAATGTCTGAGTTGATGTACAAATTACAATACTGCCGATACTCACTGAATTTTATTTTATTTTTGAATGCTTAGTGTTAGTTTAAGAGGTGATCCAAATGTGTAATTGACAAATATATTTTAACTTCACTGGCTTGACTGCTGGTCTGCTTTAGCCTCTGAACTGCACAGCAGAGCTCTCCACGTTGTCCCAGTCAGGAGCAGATGGGGGTTTTGGTTTTGCATTATGCATCAGAGACAAAATATGGTTTGGCTGTTTAATTTGTTGGCTGTTTATTTGATTTATTTGTTTGCTAAACGCAGTGATGCTGGAATGTGTTGTGTGTCTTTTAAACGCCACTAAAGCTCCTTGTTTGTTACAGAAAGTGTTTTTTCTTTTAGGTCGTATTGTTTTGAAGTAAAGAAAAGTGGATTTTTCATCGTGGTAAAATCTGTGTTAGTGTCCCAACCTAACGAAAAAAACTCTAAACTACTTATTAAAAGTAAGGAAGAAAAATATATATATTTTAAAATAGCAGGAACACTGGCGGATACAAAACATAAAAACACAAAGTGGACACAGCTTTGATGCAGAAAGATGTATTTGATGACCCTCTAAAAAAATAAAAATAAAAATCAGGTTCCTCTGGCTCAATTAATGGACATTCTGGTCTCTTTAGAAAGTTACTTCCTCGGAAAGACTCTCTGTGCACACTAATAAATCTCAGCTACTGAGCAACAACTCATGCTTGCCAACATTACGTTGCAGAACTCTAAATGGATTTGTATTGAGAAGCAGGTCTTTAAGTTGGCACCGCTTTTCTGTCGGAGTCTCCTGTGCCATAACAAACAGCAAGCGCACCCTCCGTCCACAGCCTTGTGTATTTTAGATACAGAGATAACTTCTGCTTGTGTCAGTAAACCAAACACATGTGTTCACATTCAACGAGGTTTGGGGATTTACCTCGTAAACATTCTGCAGCAAACGTTACATGTGAGCTTCAAACACACTGTTGAAAAACAGTTTTTGTGCCAAAAGGTTGCTAAGCAAGGTGGTGTACCAGCCAACTTAATGAAGCCACAGGCAACAAAGTGCATAGCTGAATCAATTTCTGCAAGTTTTAAATTCAAACAGGAATGCTGAGGCTGCACCGTCACTAATAACAGTTGCTTTACTATGGTCATGATTTCAAATGCAGATAATCTCCTTTGGCTGTTCTGTCAATGAGAGGAAAAAAAACACAGTCTCTTCTTTTACTGTCCTGGAAAAGTAACTATTAATGTACATAAAGTGAAAACACCAAATGCAAAGATTCTCCATGTGGCTTTCACTGTTTGTAGTGTGGACTGTTTCTAGTGTGGACTTAAAACACACCAGACTTTTTGATTCTTTAAAAAATGAGAAGCAATGCCATTGGAGAGTCTTTTATTTGGACTTGACTGCGGTGAGGAGTTGCTGAGGTGAAATGCTTCCAGGGACCAGTTAAAATGACTGCACCTCAAGGGACCAAATAAGCTGTATTTATTTCGTGTATGAGGACCGTGGCACGTTCACATGGCCCTTTGTCACCCATGTAAATCTGTTTCATCATAACAAACCTTGACTGTAACATAGCCGTTTCTTTTTTTTTCTAGGTTAAATAATGGACCCGCCCCAGACACTCTGCATTCTCCTTCTTCTCTGTTCTATCAACGCCGTTGTTTGGGCGTGTCCGGGTGGATGCAAATGTCAAGAAACCAAAATCTTATGCAGTGGCCTCTCAGACTTCCCCACATCTGTGCCCGGATCTACCACAGTTCTTTACTTCACCAGTTGCAGTATCCATTTGTTGAAACCGGAGGACTTGCATGATTTTTCCAACGCCCTTAGAATCCTTCTGATTAATGACACTGTTTTGAGGGAAGTGCTCAATGGCACATTTAATTCCACTCCGGACATAAATACCATAGCGTTTACTGCCACTGAGCTGGAAGATCTCCCTGAGACCGTCTTCCAAAATCTGCAGGAGCTTGAGACTCTGAATCTGAACGGCAACAAGCTCCTCGTACTCCGCCCTAAATGGTTTTCCCAGTTGGCAGCGCTGAAAAACCTTGACCTCAGTAGAAACCTTTTCAATTTTGTACCTGTGGAAACTTTTCGGTCGCTAACTGAGCTGAAGCACCTTTTTCTTTCGGGAAACAACATTAGTCAACTGCCTGGAGAGACATTCAATGGGCTTTCTAAGCTGAAAATCCTTCGGCTAAATAAAAACCTGTTAGAGGAACTCCCCCTCGGCAGTTTGGATGACCTTGGCAACCTGGAGGAACTATCCCTACAGGACAATCTTATCACTCATCTCCACCATGACCTGTTCTCCAAGACTTTGAAACTCCAGAAGCTGTTCCTCTCCCACAACAGGCTCACGTCTCTCCCGCAAGGGATCTTCTTAAACGTGCCCCTCCTTTCCAAGATCTCCCTGTATGAAAACCAGTTGGAGAGCCTGGGACCAGGAGTGTTTGGGCCTGTGGCCCTGGAAGAGTTGTGGCTGTATGACAACAGGCTGAGACGCGTGGAGGATGGCGCATTCAGGAACCTGACTCAGCTGCGTCTGCTGGTGCTCAGTCGCAACCAGATCAGCTCTGTGTCCACTGGGGCGTTTGGCGGCTTGGAGCATCTGGAAGAGATATCCCTTCACACTAATCTGCTCACAACCCTGCAAGCTGGGCTTTTCCAAGGTTTGCCAAGTCTGGTCAACATTTCCTTAGAGCACAACTCCATCAGCTCTCTGCCGTCGGGTTTTCTACGAGGCCTGAGCAGCCTGGGAGAGATAGACCTGCGAAATAACTCCTTTCCCAACCTGAAACAGGAGAGCCTGGATGCCCTCGCTATAGCAAAGGACGTTCTACTGCAGCAGAACCCCTGGAGGTGCGACAAGGACATCTTGCCACTGAGAGACTGGCTGAAAAAGCACACATCAAAGACCAACCAAACTCTTGTAGTCTGTGAAACACCTTTCAGTCTGAGCGGTGAGATAATTGTTGAACTGGCAGAAGAGAACTTCCTGCCTCTCAGCTTTACAGAGAACCCCGCGTTGACCCCCGCAGAGACATGGAGAGCATCCCACACTCCTCCAACTTCCTCGCCTGCGCTCAAGGCCACCCCCACATCAGAACACCAGGAGGTCACCAGTGGAGGCCAAGGAGAGACGGGAACAACTTCTAATGATACTTGGATCGCCCTCATCGCCATTGCTGTAGTGGCCGCTGTCATCATCAGCACTGTCCTCGTCGGCTGCATGTGCTGGAGGAGGACGAAGAGAGGCAGGGGAAATATAGGCCGCCGAAGTAAGAACTCTGTGCTGTAGTCTAGACCACCCGATGTTGGCAACCCGAGAACTTTTAAAGCCAAGGGAAAGTACTTAGTAATTACTGTGTGTACCAGCCATAGCGCTCCATTTGTAATGATCAAATGCACTAGTCAGCGTTCCCTTTACTGCTGTACAAGTAGAACAGACGTTGCATGTGCTGATGATGAACCCATAGTGCCATCTTGTGGGAAACACAGATATTTTGTTGAATATAAGCTTGGAAGCGGTGAACAGTTGTACTTCTTGTGGTAGAATATAGAATTCAGGCAGAATCAGTATTACTTTTCAGAGTTATTAACAAAAGTCTTACAATGGATTTTTGTGCCACCAACAATTCATTTAGGAAGCAGTTTTACTTTCATGCCAAGTGGCGATTTAAGAAAAATCAAAACATGTCATTTTGATTCCACTGTAACACAATTCATCTCATGGTTTTGAGACTCACAATGCAAATTGCTACTATACGTTGAATAAACGCACTACTTTTAGTGGGAGGAATCTTACCTTGTGTTAAACTTACTGAACTAAGCAGTACTACATGCAGGTTTCACCCCCCTCAAAATCAACTGCTTTCTACACATTATTCAGGAGGGAAAAGAGGGTAAGTTTTAGGAATAAAACGTAGTATAAGGCTTGCATTATGTAAGCATTTGCATAAACATAAAGAAACACATTATTCAGAAGGAAAAAGAGGGTAAGTTATTTGAATAAAACGTAGTTTAAGGCTTGCATTATGTAAGCATTGCATAAAAATAAAGTAACACATTAACACACCTGAAAGCATTGAGATTAGGCTTTTACAAAGTACTACTACTTTTTGCAGTATGATGGTCTTGAGATCCCTATAGTCATTAGACCTATTTCTTTTATCAGCGGTATGTTGTTGGTTTTGTAGATTTAGGTTTTTTTTACCAATTTAGTTTGTGGTTTATCCAGAAGAAGACAAACCATTTGGACTGAGTAGACACACCATTGCATTAGCAGAAATTAGTCTTTTCATATCTCACAAGTGATAGTAAACATCTACCCCTGGTAATCACTGTAAACTTTAGCCCCATGTTACTTATTTCTAGCTTTTCATTCGACCAATTGTATAAAAAACACCCATTGAATGGAAGGGAATCAGATTAATGTTTGTAACATTTTGATAAAATAACCAAGTTCCACCGTCTGCAATTACAAATGGCAGCCAAAAAACCCGATTTGCTTTGTCTCAGCCAACAGAGGAGTAAGAAAAAACATGGCAGTGATGGCCGAATTAATTAGGTTTCACGTTCCTTTTATCCTTCATGTATTCATAAAATAATTATGTATTCCTAAAATAATGGATTTTTAGTGGCAAATACTTTATTGCACTGACAGTAACAAGCGGATTGCCGGCCAACTTGACAATCATTACCTTTACAACAGCAGCCTAACTGCTTGTGCTTTGTGTGTTTTTGCGTCTATGTGTGTGTGCGTAGTTCCAGGAGCTAAGCTCAACAGACAGCAGACGCTTCAAACATTTAAAAAGTGCTAATAACCGTAGTTTTTAAACATTTAAAAAGTGCTAATAAAAGCCAATACAACAATCTTTCATCAGAGAGGCTTGTTTACGCCGGGTTTTTTAACGTATCCCTACGTTCAGATAATGCAAAATACAAAAGGCTGTTGCCGCAGCCAGGGCATAGCAAACATGGTTCTATTAAATACCTCCCAATAACCCCCCATAAACGTCGCACTCTCCCTATGTTTAGAGTATTTGCATTAATGTGGAATACTTAAGCTTTTCTATATAGTTTAAGCTGTTGTCCTGGATGAATAACACGTCATATGGTAAGTACAGCTTTAAAACAGTAGTGAAATCATACATTATTTCCAAAAAAAAGAGAAGTAACTGTCTAAAATATCATATCAAAAAACATTTGGTCCCGGCTCTTATCTCTAGTTGCAGTGTGTGCAAGTGCGCTCCACCACGCCCCACACAGGAAGCTACACTGCAGGCCAACATCGGTACAAAGGATAGCTAATGATATTTAGCTGGTTTGCTGTAATAACCGAGTCCATCCTGGGACAGGAAATACGGTAAGCTTTTGGCATTTGATTCTAACAGCTCCTTGATTTATTGATAACTTGATATGATGTTGTTGACACTCATATGCGATCACAAGAGAAAACAAACTGCTATTTTTTAAACTGTATACAAGGTCTAGGTAAATATACTCAACCTTTTATTTCTTTTTTAGTGCATAATCATGTCAGGAGGAGAAATTGTTGTCCTCTGTCTGTGTTTACTGCTCAAGTCTTCATTGACTCAAAACAAACCGTGTGAAAAGGAAACAGACTGCCCCAAAGAAAACCAGGATGTCTTCAGTTCATCTACAACAGAAATCCCCCGCCTGCTGAGACCAGCTGTGACCGAGGTTTTCTTTGTGGAAAGCCAGATTAAAACAATCCCCGAAGCAGCCTTTGTGGAAAACCCGCAGCTTGAAAAGGTGGAGTTCATGAACACCCACACGACATCCATTCAGCCGGGAGCTTTCGATGGATTGTCGAACCTCAAGCACATTGAGATCTCCAGCACTCCGTTAACGTTGATCCCGGTGGGAGTGTTCAGAGGCCTTCCCAACCTGGAGAAGATCATACTGAAGCTGAACAAGCTCCGCAGGCTGGAGAACGGCCTGTTCGACGGTCTTGTAACAGTGACGGAGTTGCAGTTACACGGGAACGAGATCGAATCGATTGAAGCCGGGACTTTTGATAGTCTGGAGAACCTAGTGATGCTCCATTTGGCCAAAAACAATCTGTCTACCGTATCCACCGACTGGTTCTCAAAACTACACAAACTACAGACGCTGCGGCTTTATGAGAATCAGCTGACCACTATTCCCGATGACATTTTTGTGAATTTGCCAAATTTGAAAGAAATTGGCCTGCAAGGAAACCAAATAGCAGCCCTGTCACCTAATATTTTTCCACATAAAGACAAACTAAATAAGCTGCTTTTGGATAGTAATCTTCTGACTCATTTACCTCAAGGATTCTTCATTGGTTTCCCTCTGCTCAAAGTGCTGACTCTACAGAAGAATAAACTGACAAGTCTACCACCTGTGCTTTTTGGAGAAATGCCTAAAATGACAGATTTAAGTCTGAGTCAAAATAATCTCAGCGCTCTTCCTAAAGGAATATTCAGCCCTCTGAAGAAACTCAGGAAATTAGATCTGTCTAAGAATTACCTTGTCACCTTGGACCAAGAGCACTTTGAAGGTCCTGAGAAGCTCATTGAGCTCAATCTACAGTACAACAGGATACAGTCGCTGGACGCAGATGTGTTTGAAAGGCTACAATCAGTGGTGACACTCAGGTTGGCTCACAACCACCTGCGGACGCTTCCTGAGGATATTTTTGAGCCCTTAAAAAAGCTGAAGAAGCTTTATCTCAATGACAACCCGTGGCACTGCGACTGCAATCTGATACCTCTTCACCTCTGGATGAAAGACAACTCGGACAAGATGGTGTCTCCTGTTGTCTGTGAGTATCCAGACGACCTAAAAGGGCAGGAAATCAAATCGTTATCCGAGGATCGTTTGTATTGCCCCACTCCTTCCCCAACAACGACTCCAAGAACTACCACGGCCCTCCCAACGACCCAACCAACAACCACCACCGCTACTACCACAACACCAACCACCGCTGCACCAACCACCACCACCACACCCACCGCTACCACACCCGCCACTACCACACCCGCCACTACCACACCCACCACTACACTTCCAACTACTTTGCCCACAACCACCACCGCGTTGACAACAATTCCACCCACAACCACCATGACAACTACACCTTCAACAACAATTCCCACAACCATTATGACTACAACAACACCTTCAACAACAATGCCCACAACCAGTGTGACTACAACTCCACCTACAACAACAATGCTCACAACCATTATGACTACAACTCCACCTTCAACAATTCCCACAACCACTATGACTACAACTACACCTTCAACAACAATTCCCACAACCATTATGACTACAACAACACCTTCAACAACAATGCCCACAACCAGTGTGACTACAACTCCACCTACAACAACAATGCTCACAACCATTATGACTACAACTACACCTTCAACAACAATTCCCACAACCATTATGACTACAACTACACCTTCAACAACAATTCCCACAACCATTATGACTACAACTACATCTTCAACAACAATTCCCACAACCATTATGACTACAACTACACCTTCAACAACAATTCCCACAACCATTATGACTACAACTACACCTTCAACAACAATTCCCACAACCATTATGACTACAACTACACTTTTAACAACAATGCTCACAACTTGTATGACTACAACTACATCTTCAACAACAACGACCACAACCACAATGACCACAACTACACCTTCAACAACAATTCCCACAACCACCACGCTAACAATTACCCAACCAACCACCCAAAAGACAAGCCCTCCTCCACAAACCACTGCAGAGATCTTTACCTGTCCGTTGGGGCCAGTGACTGAGGAGCCATCGCCCTCCTTCATGTATCAGTACAGGAAGAGAGTTGATAGCTGCAAATCTCAGATGATGATCTACACTTCGCTGCTGCTGGTGATGATTGTTTGCACGCTGTCGCTGGCTAGGTTCACCCTGTCTCTGTACCGCCTGCTGCACCGGAGGGAGAGGACGAACCACTGGGTCAAACTCACCCGTTTCTCCCTCAGGAGGGAGGTCACCTTCAGGCCTCTTCTAGAGGCAGAGACTGTAGGACTTTAAACAGGACTTCGGAGAAAGCTATCTTCTGTGTTGCCGATGACAACCAATCGAGCACATTGGCCGCATTCCTAGGTATGAAGTTGAAACCCATATGGAAATAAGCTTCAGTGTTTCCCCTACCATTACACCGGGGGGGCGCCGTCCCACCCTGAAATAACCCCCCGACCTGAAAACGTCTGGAATAAAAAAAATGCTCATATACGCGCATGGCGCTCACACCAGCAGACAGAGAGCACCCGCTGGATGGACAATATTATATTAATGCTGATGACGTTCTTAGGCAGGTTGTATATATTATGTGCCGATGTTACATCAGGAATCTGAAAAAGCCCTGATGTGTTAGCATAATAATGTGTTGCATAATGGAATTCACAATGATGAAAAAAAAACATTTTCCTGGAAATCTGTTTGTCTTATTTTTACTGGAATCCACTCACAACAAACACCCTCTTGCAGCAGGGGGAGACAGATGTCAACAAACCTTCCATTCTCATTCCCAGAAAAATTATTTAGGAAACTATCCAACACCATCTGGATTTTATGTACTTGTGTCTGCAGATAATAAAATAATAAGAATAAAATGTACAGGCTCATTTCTTCTGCTCAAGTATTTACAGCTTCATTTTTTTCTTATTCTATAAAGGTGCAGTTTGATGCTACTTTCCAGAAACTGGAATGATTGCACTGAAAAGATCAAAATGGTTATTTAAGGCCAAGGAGAAGATGTCACAGGTTACATCATATAGAACAGAGGTCAGGGAGTGGGACTTTATTTGTGTCTGGTGGGGTGGGCTGCCTGAACACAATAGGTCAGATTCATAACCCAGTTTCTGTGAGCATTTTGGAGTTTGCATATGAGGGATAATAACAAAATAAAAAACAAAAATAATGAAAATGTCACCCAACAGTAACAATGAAAGGTCAGATTTAATTTCAGGATTTTTATATAATGTCTGATGACTACTTTTCAATAGCCCTAATTCAAAAAAGGTTTAAGGGGCTACAACTCCCCAGACAGCCCAAAAACCAGTGGTGGCTGGTGGATTTTCTTTTTGGTAGGGCCGGTCAATCAGTTTCAGTAAACATCCAAGTATGATTCAATGCAAAGAAAAGGGTATCAAACACGTACTTACTTTGCAGTTAAATATTTAACATTTATTCCAACAATTTTACACAATAAGGACATCTTATTGAAACAATTCACTCATTATCTTTATCAGTGATTGGCTAACTGCTTCTTAGACCCGCCGCGTTCTGCCCGAGCCCAGCTGAGACGTGCAGACAAGCGGAGAGGATGTGCAGGAAAAGCATATATTTTGCATAGATATCTTAATTTAAAAATATTGCCGGGTATATAATCCACGCTTAAAAAACACAAATATTGACTATTTGTAAAGTGTATTTTTAATGTAATAAACAACAGACATGGTGGAGACACACCTTATTATTCTCTATGGACCAGCCGCCACTGCCGAAAGAATAGAGACATTAACCTCGTTGCTAAATGAAAAGTTGAAACAACGGAAAAACACATCACTCTATATTATATGTCCGGATGACTTTTAACCCTGCACATTCAACTTCAAAAGGCCACCTTTTCTAAGATCCACATTATCAATTCAGTGAATATATTACTATTATTATCAGTAATATTGATTCATTTAAAATAAATAAAACACCTTGGCTTTTCTCCATTGTAGTAGTTTATGTGGAGATGGATATAAACTCTTCCACTAGTGGGTGTATTTGTATCGGATAAAACAGCAACTTCCAAACACTAAGAGAGATAGAAAAAGATTAAATTCATCTTCACATCTTAAAATGCTCTGATGAAGCCGTCGTATTGAATTAAAGTTCCTGTTAAAATCAAGCGATACAGACAATAGAATTTAGTTTGAGTAAAATAAAATATATGTTAATAATCGAATGGGATCCAATCCGAAACTACTCCAGACATGTTAATTAATATAAATCCCTATGGAGGATGCTTTTGTAAAGAAAAGATCTATGAAGTCTTGCCAGACAGCATTGCTAATAAATGAAGCGACTGAATGAGAGTAACATTACTTTGCTTTACAAGATTTACCTCAAGGCCGCATGGAGAAACACACTAAGAGCAGAGCGGTTAAAAGTCAATTAGATCAGGATCTGATGTCAGTCATTCTGACGTCAGTGGGGAGTCATCGATAGCCAGCTGTCAGAAGGCACAGAATGTAAACCAAAATGAAATATATATACAGTATATATCTTGATTTTAACCGTCTTGGTCAAATAACAAGTCTTCAGTCAGTATAACTAGAGGTGTCTTATACGGAATAAAATACCACATAACTCAACCGAAGAGTTGAGGGTGCTAAATATTTCATCCCGTTGCATATTGCAGCCGAGTGTAATACTTTATGGTTAGCTGTTGTTAAGTCCTCTCCTATGATGCTGCATCACAAAGCTATTCTCGTCTTCAAACAAAGAAAGGAGCCTGATGTTTTTATTATTTATCCTGATTTGAGTGACTGGTGTATTTTAAGTGGCTCAACGCTTGCTCCTCTTTGTGTCTTTGTTTACGGATAAAACCATTGAGTCACAGTTTAAATCTTTTTGTTTATTATATTGAACATCTGTTTCTACTTTTTGAGGAGGAGAGGTGGCGGGGGAGGTAGTAGTATATTAAAAGCAGTCTATTAGTAGTAGTATTCAAATGCTTGGTCTGCAAAGTAAGAGTTTCTAAACCCAAAACTCTTCCGAGACATAAATAAGCTGGCACAAGAAGATTGAGGCGGCAAATAAGGAAATTGACTTATTTTTGTAACACAACATTATGCTTTTTATTTATTATTGTGGATACTTTCAGCTCTTTGGTGCCTGAAGGGAAACAATGTTGAAAGGAAAACTGTCTCTTTGGTTGGACGGCTTACAACTCTTCCTACACTGATGGTTCATAAGTAGACATTGATTTGTTTAATGGAGTCACAAGCCAAAGGGTCGGGGATCCACTGACATACACTGATGTCTTCTGATGTTTTGGTACATCTCTAACAGCGCACCTACATCACATCCTCACCAAGCTTTGGGAAACGTTCCTAAATAATCTTTTCTCTTTTTCCTTCATTCCAACGTGAATCCATGTCTTCTATTTTCTCCTGATTCTAATCTTTGTCTCTCACTCAAAGTTCTAACATTAACAATTCCGACACCATCACGTCCCACCAACAATCAGTCCCTGGAATCTCTTTTTTTAGACCTTCTGTTGTGCGTCCCATCACTAACATGACCTCCTTCAATGCAATTTAACTGCAGAGAGTTTCCATCAACCACCCACTGGCTTCACTCCTCTGCACCAGCAGCTCGTCTCCACGGCATCTCGTCCCATCTCTTATCTTGGTTTAGGCTTAGCCAATCCTCAACGGCAAATTCTCTTCCTGTTGCTAACTTCAATAAATATAATTACACCTCCAATTTGTCTCTTCTTACTGGATTGGCTTTGGCATGCTGGCAGCTTCAGTAATTCATTCAAAAGTGTGTATCTGATTTTTTGTCAGTTGATTGAACTTTTTTTTTTTTTTTTTTACATTATCAGTTCAAGAAAATGTGTGTTACCTAGTCACCAAAACATACATTTCTGCATCATTTTAACTCACAGTTTGAAGTGAATAAAACTTAACAATGTGCAAGTGTAACTGAGAATTAATTTGCAAACAAAAATCACTCTCAAAAACAAATCTCACCGGTGACTTTGTCATGAGGCGGTGTGACTATAGTGACTAACGGAGCTGACTGTTGAGGTTTATGCTATGAAGGTTATCCAGGTTTAACCACTCAGACATTAAATTAAGTAGAGATCAAAGGGCAATACGTGATAGGTTACATGGCTATTGTAGGGATCAAAGTTTCTAAAAGTATTTTTCATGGACAATAACCAGCTGATTTCAAATGAACATGCGGAAATCTGCAGAAGAAATCTTTATGGCTTCTACAATACGGTGTAGCCAAAGTGACGAAACTATAACTCAACTTATCAAACTCACATTCATCTATCCAATGTGATCTTCCTATTATAAGAGATCATGTGCTCAATTCCCTTTTTATTTCTCATTTGGAAATTCAACGGCTTTGCAGTCGTACAGTTCAGGATAAGCTAAACGGTCCTTTTCCAGGAGCTGTGGAAGTGGAAGTCGTATTCCTTGACGCCTTTGGTTTTAGGAAGGAATAAGCCTGCAAGTCCTGCTAATGAGCCTGAAATGGAGCTGAGGAGGTAATTGCGTGTGAAAAGGGCAATGTGTCGGAAAAACATAAGAGGCCATAAAACGAGGAGGAGCCCCATACAGCCAAACGAAGAGACTTCAACTGGAAAATATTAACCAGATTGATTTTCAGCTGGAATGGTACACCTGATTACTCGGGGTTAATGGTCAACGGAGCCCTATTATCGCAAATAGACGGATATGGATGACTGTTTTCTCATGTGCTTTAACTTTCATTCTTCACTCTATTCTCGGAAAGCCGAGAGAAAGCGCTTAGGGGAGACTTGATGTTTTCAAAAGTGGCTAAAGAATAGAAGTCTTAAGGCAAAAAAGCTAATCAAAACAGGCTGCCCACCATTGCAGCATCACAGTTACTAAAAGGTATCTCGGATAGAAACTGGCAGATTGGCCAGTGTAAGCGGATGAGACGGTTTGAAGAAAACTGCTAAAAGCTACAAATTCCAATCATCAATTTAACCAAGCCACTTATATGGCTTACAGCAAGCATTTTGAAGCACCATATCATATTTTAATGGTGTACTACTGTACTTTTTTGGGAAGATGCTACATAAACACAACATTTTTAGACAGATCTTTGCTTGAGTATTTATTTTTCTTGCTACTCTGACAAGATCAGGGGGCCTAAACCGGTTTAATGCTTCTTGCGCTTAGCGTGGTCGGTGCAGTTCTGTCCATCTTTAAGATGTCATAACAACAAGGACGGGGCTGAATGCACCAAGTTGCCACAATTGGCTCAGAGTTGTTGTCAGACTATTTTAAAACAACAGAGCAAGAAGACAGAAGAAAAGAGGTCATTTTTTATTGCGTTCTTTGTTTCGCAATTAGGATAACAAACATTCTCGGGACCTTCTGGACAAGAGGCACGAAACAGATTAATCTTTAATAGGGCAACAAGACGTATCCCTGTGAACCAATCACAGTTTGGTGAAAAAGATGTGTTAAAGCTTCATAATGTATAATCCAGGATGTTGTTGTCTCTTCAAACCACAGACACAGAATCAAATCGCTTCATTCGATGTGACAGGATTGCAGGTGCTGCTGCTGCTGCTGCTGCAACTGAAAATCAACACTAAACTACAGCCGTGTGCTGCTTTCAGACAACCCGCGGCTCACACCGAATAAAACCACAGGCCGTCGCTGTCAGCAATCAACCTCAGACAAAAATTCGTGGTATGTTACAGCATGGAGAAAAAAAGAATGTTGAGCATTTTGCAAACTAGAGACCCAGATATTTACCCAGGATTTAAAGAACCTGATCAGAGAGGGAACTCTGGGTTTTCAGTTGAAAGGTTAATCTGACTTGTCAAGACTTCCTTGCTATGATGTTTCTTTGGAACCTTTTCTATCCCATAATGGTCAAAAGTAGGTTTAACCGCAACATCATCCGTGAAAATATATACAATGCAATGGCGATGTCAATGCTGCAAAACCAATTTGTTGCTAAAGAAATACACGGGCTCTTTGGCAGTTTGCATTCTGCTTATTTTTGCTGGTGAATTATGCTGTTATTTTTGACAGATTTCAATCACAGATTGAAAGACATATTCTCTTGGATCATTGGACTCAGTCCAGCTGCCCTCGAGCCTCAAGTAACTTCCTTATGAGACATCTGCAACCTGCTGACATTAAACACACACACACACATACAGAAAAACAATAGATTATCTTTAAAAAATAGAGACGTAATACGGCTTGTAAATGGCCTAAATGCCCAAATGACTTACAATAAAAAACGCTTGGGACCATTATTTTTGCCGAAAATGATACACATTACCTCAACATCTGCAATACGTTACCGGTAAAAGGCCCCTGCGACTTGTTTTGTTACAGCGCACAGTGGGGACAAAGACAGCCAGGAACAAGCTGTTCAGTCGTGAGGTTCATCACATATTTTAGATTTCTTTTGTCCACAATATTGGACCCGGGGTGGTAAGAATTAAAATGTTTTTCATTTGCACGCAAACTCAAAATTACTCTTTGTCATATCTCATAAGGGCACAGGACACCTGCCACAGGTTGAGTCACATTCTGTTGTCCCCTGCTTAACTCTTAATTCCATACTCTAACATTGAGCCACGGTTTTAAATCCAATCCCAAACCAAAACCATATCAAGTCTTTGAATCACTCAGACGGCAGCTTTCCCATCCTCGAGTTGCTTCGAGGCAATGGCCTCCACGAGTATAGATAAACACCGACTCACACAGGCAGACGGCGCTGAGGGGCGCTCCTGGCCTCTGGCACGGGAGGACACAGATGCCTCGGCGCTGGGTGTCTCACACAACCCCACCACCCAACCCCACCACCTGACCAGTCTCCAGCAGTGCAAGCTGAGCCCAATCTCTGCCTGCCAGCTGCATCCCCCAGGCAGTGCAGCAACATGGAGCTGGGGGGGTCACAATGACACCCCCTCGCTTGTGGCTAAAAACGGAATGTGTCAGGTGCTGAAATCTTGTCATGGCGGCTTATTGGAACGCAGCATTTTTTCATATTTTTTCAATTCTACAAATGGTAAAGTCCCTCAGTGAAGAGCTTGGTTAGTTAATGGTGTAGATGTATCTTTAGCATCCAGCATGAAGTGTTTTACATTTAAAGATTACTTTTTTGCAGGACACTTGCATATGACGCTCAAAATGCCATTCCGATAAAATTAAAGGAAATGGTTGACTATTGCTAAGTTCCCCGAAAATCAATAAAAATACAAAATAATATTCTAAATAACATATGATCTGAAAGCACTTTGAATCTGGAAACGTTGTAGCTGAAATGAAATGTTGCATGCAGCAACACTGTTTAGACATACACCTTGCATGTGTAAAGTACTTTTACTATTCACTCTCTTCATGCTGTTTGGAGTCTATGCAGATTTATTATTATGTGACAGCAGAATGCATATTTCAGGTATTCAATAACTAAAGGGTTGTTAATATGCCACGATTTAAATTAGCAGAGGGAGATGCTGAGAAAATGTTTACAGATAAGATCTCAACAGACACAAATGGAAAATATTAAACCGTGGATTAGATACAGGTCAGAACACAAAAACGGACACTTAAAAAACAAGTTTAAATCTAAAAATATTTTAAGAACTTATTCATGGTTTAATTCCTAATTTAACTACTGGCATCTCATTGTAACATGTGCAATGAAGAAAAAATTACTCTTGGATAATACTTTGAATAATGATGCCAATGACCCAACTGCCAAAGAAGGAAGAAATAATGGCTTCAAATAACGACTTGTCAGGATTTGGATGAGTTTGGACTAAAATAGCTATGCTTGAAAAAAGACTATTTTTAGCCTGTCCTCGTCTCCTTTGTCTAATTTTAGTCAAGAATTACTCTTGCTCGCTGGCGAGGCAGAGGGGTCATCAATCTGCACAAGGGTGTTGTAAAAACTTTTTTACTGGGACATCTCTGTCATCCATTATAAAACAGCATTCACACACAAAAATGCTCAGCCCTCAAAGTCACACCATTTAGATTGAATCATTGCATAAAGGAAAAGTTTCATGTCTTTTAGGATCTACGTATGATCAATATATTTCTAAAACACACCATTGAAAATGCTCTCATTGACTTAATGAGCTGTTTCACCTTCGTTCTACGCCAAGCAGATAATATGGCTCGGCACAGCATCCAGGACACAAGCCAACACTTTGCCATTGAACCTCCAGCTTTATCTGCAAAGCATTTCACTCTCAAAAGGCCTTTTGCTATTAGAGCGATTGTGTCTGTTCCGCTCTCCTGCCCCACAGGCCTGCTGGTGTGCAAAGAAGCTTTTAAAATGAAACACTGATTGCAGTTTTGTATGTTTCTATGTCCTTGTGTCTTTTGGGTTGTTGGATTACTCACACAATGTATGTGGGGGAGACAAATTAAAGTCCTAACCAATAGCATAATCCTTTATCCTGGCTTAATGATGACAACTGACCAATACATTAAGAAACAGCAGCAATCTCTTAAAACTAATTACATTCCACCCATATCAGTGAAAATCTTTATTGACTTTGACATTAAATGAAATGGCCCCATTATGATAACAGGGCTGCATCTGTTAGCTTAGTTCTTTTTGGTTTCAGAATTTGCTATTCGGTTGACTCGTTTTTTTTTGGAGAAAAAAAAAAAAACTCTGACAAACTCAGTACTTGTTTGCTCCTCAGGACAAACTTTCAGTAGTTTGTGGAGAGCAAACAACCACGGAGAAGGGAGAGCAAAATTTAATTTACATTTGGCAGTGGAACAGACACACACAAGTCCAAATCAACGACAATATCTACACAACGTCAACAGATATTTACGTACACGAACGGGTGAGGTGGCGTGCTTGAGAGGTGAGATATTTCCATCAGTCACCACCAGTTAATATAATGATTGTTTTTGCAATGAATCATTCCACAGAAATGGCAGAAAACAATGAAATGATGCAACAATAACCTGAGTTTAGATTTCTTTCTTCTTTCTTACACTTCTTTTATCACATTTCAGTCTGAAACGTACTAACTTTGCTATCATACTTGACGAACCGACAAACCCTCACATCTGAGTTAGCTGTCAAAAGACCAACGCTATTATGCAACTATCAAAATAGTTGAATACTTGAATGCTACTTGAAAATGCAAAATGTAACCTCTTTAACCTGTTTTTCGTTTTTATTGAACGTATTCAGCTTTATTGAACATTTGGACACGTATCCGGCCGAACCGGCTCTCCTCAAAGAACAATGGCGAGCGATGCGTAATGGAGAAGGTGCCTTTCAGGTCGTGCACCTAAAGCCTGATGATGAAGCAGCCTGGATAACGACATGTGTGACGATGTGTAACCTCATCCTGAAATCAATTGACATCTCCCCCCCCCAAGTCGAGTCTCCCAGGAGTTCGGCTGTACCTTCACCTTGTATTCCCTGCACAGAGGATGGAGGAGGAGGGGGGGGTCCTGCTGCGTGGCACACGGAATATAAAGGTGTACAATCTCATACACAAGTGTAAAAGCATTACATCTCTCTTGGAGCACACAGCATCACTCGATATGATGAAGACGTCCAGCGCTGTGTGTAGCTCACAGGGGCCTTTCAGTCCCAGCGAAGTGAAACCGCACGGCGGAAAGTAACAGCAGGGGATTTGGAGCCGTCGGCCACACTGATTTACACTCTGGACAATAACTGCATCCCTATGATTTGACGCTACGCACCAGATTCTCTGTCGAGGTCCAGATCATTTCAGCGTTGTGGTCAGATTTGAGGTTTCATTGTAGATCTCAACTTCAAACATCAGATTGAGGAAGAATGCAACGTCATGAAGCGTCAGCCTCTGATTTAGCTCAGAGTTGATTACAATGTAAGTTGAGCAGAATATCTTTCGTTGGGCTCTTAAAGCGTCTTTGTTTTTGAAAAGTTGAATGAATTATCGTGTTTTGTGAAACCTTTTGAAGCTGAATACTGTAATATTTTGTTAGTCATGATTTTTACAATCTCTGGTACAAAAGTATATTTTGATGGTACATTTGCTGTAGTTTCCCACACAAAAAAAACAACATTGGCTCAAATCTTAAAGAGTCTGGCAAAACAGACAAGTAGCACTTTACTCATCGAATTCTGGCGGCGAATATGAAGCTGATAAGTAATGACCTTTAACCCAAAAGCTCTGATAATCTGTTATCGTGAACTTAAAAACTTGGAAACAAACATTTGAGAGTCTGTTAAATGTTTTCTATCAACCACTGACCAAATACTATATACTACACATTGATACCTTAATGCATAACTCTTCTCTGCTGTCTCTGAAGACACACACTCACACTCTAATGGAACCGTCCCTCTAAAAGACACTGCAGTGACCCACAAGGAGTCATCTGGGTCCACAGCGAGGTGTCAGGGTGCACACAAAGTTGAGCTCACCATAAACATTAATTAGCAATATAAATGTAGATTAGGTCCTCCAGTGTAGAGAAGATAAAGTGCGAGAAAACAATATACGTTTCTATATAAATAACAATGATAAAGACGCCATGGAAATGACGGTCTGCTGTATGCGATAGTTAAGAGGACATAACCCTTCAGAGGGAATGACTCTTTAGAGAAGGCTGCAGTTCACTTTGACGTGTGTCTGTTATTAAAAAGAACACTTTAGATAATTAGATTGATTAATTAACGTTTCACTTAAGTTATCAAACTAAAAATGGAAATAAATACATTGAAATTATCATACAATTTCCTCAGCCGCTCTACATCGGCTGGTAAAACCTGAATAGTGTCAATAGGAAAATGAAACAAATGGCAGAACATACAGTAGAACTACTGAAAATATTCTATTACATTTTTGTCCTTGGTAGAAAAAGTACTCAGATAATTTCCTAGATAAACGCTATACTGAAGAGGGTACAAGTACTATAATTGCATTTTACTCAAGTAAAAGATCAGTATAACAACTAAATTGAATTGAAAGTCTCAATAGTGAAAGCACTTACTAGAATGTTAAATTATGGAACCTCCAGCGTCTTTAATGTATCAAAATCCCAGTTTAGCTTTGCACAACTCTAAACTCATAACGGAAAACCCCTGCGCTGGTCTCCAGGGACTTTAATGTAAACAACATATCATATTTAAAAAAATAGGTAACACAATTTGTGTAAAAACTATTGCAGTTAAAAAAAGTGGGGTTGTAAAGTTTGTAGTATGCATAAGTATATAAGTATCAGGAATCAGGATCAGGATAAGGAATCAGGAATCAGGAATCAGGAAACATTTATTGCCAAAATATGTCAAACATACAAGGACTTTGTCTTGGCGGTTGGTGCGTGACAGTAGACAGTGTAACAATAGACAACAAGACAGCAGTGCACAAGTAATAAAATAAAGTAAAATGAAATGCTAATGCAATGGGTCAGTAGAATAAAGCTATGGGTTAGTATAAAACAAGAAGAAAACAACATTTTTAAATTTTTAAAAAGTTAAAAAATATTAAGCATAAAGTGCACTAGCGAACAAGTGACAAAGTGACAAAGTGACGAGTGACGACAAAGTGACGAGTGACGACAAAGTGAAAAATTGCAGTTAAAGTGACATGTGCAGTATGAAGGAGAGTGACCGGTGGAGTGTTATAGTCAGGCAGTGGGGGACCGGGCTCTGTTGATGAGCCCGACTGCCGACGGGAAGAAACTGTTCGTGTGGCGGGAGGTCTTAGTCCTGATGGACCTCAGCCTCCTGCCAGATGGAAGGGGCACAAACAGGTTTTGTCCGGGGTGAGAGGGTTCGGCTACGATCTTTTTAGCTCGCTTCAGAGACCCGGAAGCGAACAAGTCCTGCAGGGACGGCAGATTGCAGCCATTCACCCTCTCTGCAGAGCGCATGACACGCTGCAGCCTGCCCTTGTCCTTGGCTGTGGCTGCAGCGTACCAGACGGTGATCCTGGAGCAGAGGATGGACTCCATGATGGCCGTGTAGAAGTGGACTATCATCGTCTTTGGCAGGTTGAATTTCTTCAGCTGCCTCAGGAAGAACAACCTCTGCTGAGCCTTCTTGGTGATGGAGCTGATGTTCAGCTCCCACTTGAGGTCCTGGGTGATAATGGCGCCCAGGAAACGGAAGGAATCCACAATAGTGACGGGGGAATCACACAGGGTGATGGGGGAGGGTGGGGCTCTGTTCCGCCGGAAATCCACAACCATACACCAATAACCATGAACTGGATATACTCGGTTTAACATAAAATTGCACTTATAGTAAATATATTGTTACTTTCCACTATCTGTCAGCATTAATAAACTGTATTTTAGTGACTCCTCTGAATGTGAATAAGACGGTTGACCTGACATGATGAGAAACTCACCTCTCACACCAGGTGTGCTGCAGATGAGGCTGCTTTCACGCTGCAACCACATGACAACTATTCATCCTCTTCAACAGCAATCACCTTGCACCTTTCTTATAGACTTAAGTCTTACCTGTTTCTCAGTGAGATGATTAGTAAACAACACAGGCTTGTATTAAAATTCATTTTGAACTCCTCATATTTTTCAATTAACCTGCCGCTCAATCCCCGCTGTCCACCTCCTGCAGGATTATTTTTCTAATTAAAATGAATACCAAATATTTCACTTTCAATTGTTTTCTGAAAGAAAAGTCGGTGTCACAACATGAACCAGGGGTGAAGGTTCCTCCCGGCATTTTGGGGGTCGCATCACCGCCAGAAGAGAGAAAATGCAAATGAAGTGCAGCAACATCTTCAGGCCTTTCAAGGCAAGTGGCTGCAAGGTCACACCAACTGGTTGTAATTGGCCTACTTGAATTTTCATCAAGTGATCACATTACTAATTGCGTGCCCGGGCTATCTTGTTATATACAGTAAGATCGGGGGGATATATCTCACAGCCGCCGATGGCGACCAGCTCACATCCACCGCGCGACTTCATCGTTCGTCTTTCGTGACCATTAAACTTCCATTCGCTCCCAGCAGCAGGAACCCTGTTCGTAATGAAACCAACACGTGCAATAAGGCACGACCACATAAATGAATAATAGTGGCAGAAAGGAGACCCGGCTGTTCCCTTTTAAAATCATTTCAATCTGCACGGTTTAGCTGCGTGAGTGTACGTGGGGCACATACAGGGTGATTGTTGTCGCTCACACGCACAGGAGACACGTACAAAATGAAGAAAGATGAACTGCAACCTCCCCTGGAGGCAATGCAGCAGACTTGCAACGGTTGTATAACGGAGGGATTGTTCCGTTTAAAGAGATCAGCACCTCTGTGCTTTTCTCAACCCCTCGCTCACCTCTTCCTACAGAGACTGCAGCCTCATCGTGCTGAGATGTCAGTTATTTACGGGTTTAAAATTGGGTTACACAATGTAGTGAACGGGCCACATTTGTCACAGATTTGGTTCTTAGGCCTTAAGAGAGATGGACATTTGCCATTTTCATTAATATGTAAAAGGATTACCCCCCCCCCCCCCTACTGTGAGGGTAAGTAATGTGTAATAATCCCTTAAGACACAAGTTTATCAAAGTTGTGAACTTAGTGATGAAGCATCCTCACAACAGTGTCCTTCATCATAACCACTTTGACAGAAAGCCTCAGAGGACATACAGTTCTACAATGACGCTGTCAGTGATCTTCGACACAGAAAATACAGGTGATCTTCTTGATTTGTCTCATCGGCTTGGACTTGTTTTTCTTAATGTCTCGTATTTTCCAGCAAGAGATAAATGAATAGTCAATGGACGCCAGTGGACACTCATCGCTCGAACCTTCATGCCTCGGCCTCCTTCATTGTGCCTCCTAAATCCAACCCTCTCTGTTATGCAATAAACTTTATGAAGTTATTAGCGTGGTCTTTGTTAGCGAGCACACGTCAATGTGCTGCCCCAAAGGCCGTCACAGGTAATTAATACACTGCCTTTATTGAATACTACAAAATACAAAATATTTGTTGTACAATTGTGTACATTTCACTCAGTTACCAAAAGGTAAAGTACTGTAAATGTAAAATATGGATTTCCCTTCTTGTTCAATTTTGGAACAGAATGCTGCACTATTTGTTCTGCTGCTTTGGGCAGACTACATATGTAACACAACACAACTTCATCGCAGTAGAACTGCGACTGAGTCGCTTCAGTAAAAGTGATGAGTCATTTTACCCACTGAAGCTCCACAAGAAAAGGTGATTAACGAATCTGTGTGTTGGACATCCATACAATCCCTGAAAGCCTTCACTCCGCTGCATTAGTTAGAGATCGATGTGATGTCAGGTCCTATAAAGGTCACAAAAGGTCACCAGTAATTGGTCTCTGATGAATTAGGGGTTTCCAGGCGGCTAGAGACACGTCTAATCATTATGTAATGCAATGCACTCTATAACTTTCTGGCTGTGCAATAGTGGAATAAGATGTTGGTGGTGAGGCTTTAGTAGCATATCAATTGGATCCCGAGACACCTGGAGTGCAGACAATACAACTAGACTCATCTACATACAGTCGTGCTACTTTTAACTCTCATTTGACTTTATTAAAGACCCACAATGCCCAAAATGAAGTGAGCTGTTTCTTTTGGAAAGTCCATCCAACAAACCCCACATGACAGAATGGATTCACAAACGAAACCGAGTATTTGCGTGGGGGAGCTTGGATGCTTGTGTTTGTGTGATTGAAGAAGAAAATGAGAACGCAAAGTTAACGCAGCAACAAAAGAGTGGGAGGAAACTAAATCTGTCCCTTTTCTCCTCGACTTTAACCGTAAAAGCTTTTCTGAAAAAACGGAGCGAGCACAACAAATATCTATACCTGCAAACGTTCTGCTGCCGCGATGGTCACAAGAAAAGAAAGAGAGACGTAGAGAGAGAGAGAGAGAGAGAGAGAGAGAGAGAGAGAGAGAGAGAGAGAGAGGTTCTTTGCTACATAGATGGGCCCATCTTTCCTCCATCTCATTTAATTCATCAGTTTTTGCCTGGCGGAATCACCCAACCTTGGCAGTGATTATGCCCACCGTGTCAGTCATTCTCTCAGGATGTCTGTGGAATCACGCAGGGGTCGAAGCTACGTGAAGAGACGTTATGAGAAAATGGAGCTAGATATGGAGTAGTATAAAAAGTATACATCGTGTAGATCTCTATAGAGAGGGTTCATTTGGCAATGCTATGTTCAGGTAGAGTATCATTTTATTAAATAAGCTCTGCTTTGTGGCACTATCTTTGTGGACGATAATGATAAGCGATGATGCTGAAATGTCAAAGAATGTCAAATATTTAATACAATCAAACGCTACCAAAAACTGCGGCCTACATGATCATATTCTTTAAAAGTTTACATTTCTCTTACACACCTCGTGGTTGCATTAGACTGCATTTAGTCTCACAGACCTGTCTCCACAGTAAGCGCTGATTAAATTTGTGGCTCCACACATTGTCATTGTGGCAAAGGGGAAGAAAATGTTCTGGCTTTTAAATATTTCTTTAAAGCATTCACAGGTGCAGGATGGGAGGACAGTGCTATGAAACAGCAGGCCCGTCTTCACAGTCCCGTGAGGAGGACCAGACTAGACTAATAAACTTCACACCCAGAACTGTTCATTTAAAAAGAACATTGAGCACAAATTCCTTTTACGACTGACGAAGCAATTAACTGTTGAAACATCATATGGTTGCATTACCTACTTATTACTAGAATTGCTTACTTACATGTTTAAATTTCCCCCGGTGTTCATTTGTCAGGACAGCAGCCAGATGTTGTGGTGTAAGTCAGCACAGAATGCCGGAGCAGGGGACACGGTGCTGCGGTGGGGATGTGAATTTCTCAGCAGGCATGCCAATAGCAACGGTGTCTGGATGAGACCATTATGCATGGGAATACAGATGTAACAGTGATTTGAAATGAGGAGCATTCATGCATGTGTGCTAGGTTTTTATTTAGCCTCAAAGCCATCACAGAAAGTCCTCATTCTGATTCAGATAAATAGGGGTATGTCGGCTTATTGTCGATTTTATTCCACCTGTAAACCGTATTAATTGCATGCTCAGTCATCATGTTTGGATATATATAAAAAACACATTGTAATAGTTAGAGTTGTTTATATACTAAGATAACTTGAGATTAGTTTCTAGGATGATGATGATGATGTTAAACATCAATGAGGTGTGTGATGTTGCACTGAGTGAAATAAATGAGAGGAGACCCTTGACATCGTCTACACATCAATTGCTCTGTTTCTCAACTTTTTCTTCCAAACTACAGCTGGTTACACGTCACTCACACTCCTTCTGTAGCTGACCCTACCAAAAACCCAATTCAATTTTTTTACGCAGTAAACTAGAATTGTATATTTGTGTGAAACTGCGATGGCCAATTCGTGCCACCAGTTAAAAGCCAAAGATATGGCTTATGAGCAGATGGTTTGCGAGCACAAAACAAAGCTTTCAGACCTTATCAGGGTTTGTCTCTGAAGCTCACTGAGACTACAGAACAACTCGTTGTCAAAAGTGCTGAACTCACGGTCAGCAACGAGACCTGGCAGCAGAAGCATGGTGATCTGGAGGAAAAGACATTCAAAGGACTGGATTGCCAACAACAGTCCTTGGAGTCTGAAGTAAAACAGGGTTACTCTCCACCCGCATTTCTCTACAAGAGGAGCTGCACAAGCAGCAGGCCAAACACCACCAGTTGGAAGCAGAACACAAACTCCCCCGCTTCAAAGCGCTAAAGACCAAGTCCATATATAACTTTTTGCATTTGAGGACCCACCTTCCTCATTCCTACACATTAGCAGAACAAAGCAACAGGAAGGTGGCACAGCACAGCGTCTAAGGAATATATCTTTCTCATCTCATCCATTTCCTTCTTTGGCTGATGGAAGGCTGCAGATGAAGAGTGGGAACTATTTTCTTTAAAACAGATAAGATATTGAAAGATATTGTGCATATAAAAATTCTCTGTAGTGACCCCTAAAGTAACGTGATTTCATTCTCAATCTTTGACTCACAGTTTCAGTAGTCTGGAGGTTCTGTGAACTGTAAATCAATATTTCAGCTACCATCTTGCATCTTTTGGCCACATGGAAGAATGGTACTGATGTCATTCAAATGGCCATAATCCAAAAGCCATGTGCAAACACATGTCAATCACTTCAAATTTGTAAGTTATTGTGAAAGACAGGCAGCCTGTTTTTACTGTGGGCCATCAAATGGCTTCAACAAACCCAGCGTGCTTTAATCACGATCAACAGGAAAAATTAAGAGTTTTTCCCACAGCAACATTAAGCATGTGTGAGTGTGTGAGTGCACACATCACCGTGAGATTAGCCAGCTAATTATCCCATTGTTCTGTGGTGTGTTGGGAGGTCACAGAAGTTATTGTCTGTCACCACTGACAGGCGGCACTGAGGAATGATCACACCATCTCTGTGTCATCCTGAATGTTCACTATGCACCAGGCGTGCAGCCAACTCTGATTTGCACAGGAGGAAAAAAAACATTCATGTCAAACCCTTTGTGAGCCAAAAACATTGGCTGTTTGTTTGGAAATTCAAATATCTGTGTCTCGCTTGGAATAAAAGTTTGAACCACAAAATACTTCCTACGTTATAATCTAATCTGTGCCATTTCTTTAAAACAAAATGTATTTCTTTAACACATAGTAAATGATTTGACTTAACACATCACCATGTTTCAAAATCTCGGCCTACATCAAGCCCATAAATCATGATGTTTCTACAAACTGCAGACTTGACTCTGCAAACTTGGTATGCAGGAGTCCCAGATCTAACAGGACGCCCAATTATCATCCGTGTGAAACTCAGGTAGTTATCAACCGGCTGCTTCAATTAAGCACCCTCAGGCGAAGCATCCTGGATCGGCCCCGTCTGTCACGTATCTCATCCATCATAACTCAATCCTTTTGTTCTGAAAGCGTCTGTGTTCATCAGAGTGAGACAGCAGACGAGCCGGGAGAGGGAAGAGACAAACAGGCCGCTCTGACTGCTCCTTGTTACGGACTGGAAGCTCGTTCGCGTGTCAGCCAACCTACCGCCACGCTGTCATGCCGACTTTTTCATAGTACAGATGAGTTTCTTCTCTCTGCTGAAAGGGATTCATGTAAAATGAAAACGTGAGGGATAAAGTCTGGTTGAACGTTTCATTTAGCCATTGGCTGATTCATCCATCAACTCTTTATTCCGACGTAAAGCGCTGCGCCACAAGAACAATTTCAACCAGGACGCTTGTTTAATGTGTCTTTCAAAAAGTAAGATCCCACTTCAAATCATTCCAAACTATAGTGCATATACCCATATTAAGGTACACGTGCAAACATTCACATAACTCCTACAATAAATGGTTAATGAGTTGTGAAAGAGGGCGTGGCTTCAGCACGGGGCCTAACCAACACCGCTGAAACGTTATCTCTCTGCATTGACTGTGAGATTGGCCTCACTGCATGGGAAGTTGTGCGCCTTTTTGTTACACGCGCACATGTATTTAGAGAAAGCTCTCGCGATGCATTCACCTCATGAATAATAATATATTGCTCTCCCTCCCACAATAGTGTTCAGCTGCTTAGTTTTGGTGAATCTGTCCTTGAGTTACTTGGTTTTGGAGTTACACAAAATTGTGTATCACCCATTCCTAGCAATCGCATCGATTCATCCTCTATATACTCTGTAATATATTATATATGTATAATCTATACTCTTGTTTCCTTGTTTTAAAAAGCATATCCTTACCTTGCCAACAACAACGATTGTGTTCTGTGTTTCCCGACAACATGTTGGGAAGTATAGAGGTCCCCTTTGACATTAGTCTAAGATGATTGTTAATGAAAATAAAATAATCTCTAACGCTGCAGCAATTGACCTTACAACAAATAGTAAATTGCGCAGATAAAAGCAAAGGCACTAAGGGGTCAACATTGTTTGAAGGCGCTCGCAGCTCAGCTGGTCTGTGAATGCAACCTGCTTTTATCGGCCACCAAACAACTAAATGTGGCAAAAGCAGGCTGCCGCATTTGCATTCTAATCAGTAACAATCAGCGGTTAGTGATATCAAAGCACTGCAGACCCCTTGATCTATTCTTGTATTCATCCATAAAATCCTGCATTTGCTGATTAAATAAAATTCTTCCATATATGAATATTCCTAGTTTGGTTAATCTGGAGCAGTTGAGCCGACAAGTGTGTGTTTGCATTTGAGATGAATGGGATTTCTGTGTACGCCTCTACTCATCTGAGGGAATATTTGAGAAACATGAATTATGAATATAATGCTGTGTACAGAAAACCGTGGTAATGAAGCCGGAAGAACAACTGGATGGGCTACATATTTAAAGAGGCTACTTCCTTTTGTGGACACGTCATGTGGCCATTAAAGATTTACACGTTGTGATCGGCCAACATCAGACTGCAGGGCGAGAGGTTCTAGATGAGGGGATTATTTGGCCAGTGTTTTTGGGCTTCTGCTTGGAAGAAACTATAGAGCAGGCAGGACGGTGTAAATGTTACACATTTATGATGCTGAGAATATTCACGTGCGAAATGTATTCAGCATATGTGGGATTTTTCACTGCGGCCAACTTCACACAACGTTTTTTCTCTGACTTAGTGTTTTTTGTTGTTGATGTAATAATTATACATTCCTGCTTGCGTGGGAAGCTTCTATGTCGACACCGTCTGGATTCTCTGTAAAATGTAACCTCACATGATCCTCGTCTTATCGTCTTATCTGTGGCACCGTGGATACAGATGCTTTAACTTACCAGAAGAGAGAACGAGGCCAACGCGGGTTGTTTCATCCTGCAACACACCGCGGTGAACCAAAGCCTTTCCTTTTTATCAAAGTCCAAGTGGAGTCAGATCAGCAGACAGAAACTGATGAAAGAAAGAAACAGCGTAGCAGGACCTGCAGGACATTAAAGCACGGAACGTGTCCACCTTTGACGAGGTGAGCTTTAGGATCCACTTAGTGCTGTCTGGATGACCGGTAGCAGCTCCGCTCTCCGTGTTGAGGTTTTGTTTTGGTCAGCTTGGACTGCTGAACAGATATACATGGAGATTTTTAGCCCCATTCTGCACCTCTCCAGAGAAAGAAAACAAGAGTGGTTCCCAAAGCAAGAACAGACAAAAGAAGCCATTTGTTTGTATATTGCTTTCGAAGTGCGGCCCATCGAGTGTTCTTAAATTCACAATGTATCCGATTCGTTTTGAAATCAGCTCTTTTTGTCTTCTCCAGCATGACAGCGATTAAAAGATTTATGTTCAACACTATAAACTTCCTGGGAGTATTTTACATCACAATCCATCAGGGAAGTCCTATATCCCACCCCGGGTATTCCTTACCAAAGGCAAAGGGAAACATGCTTTTTAGAGTGTAAACCGGTGCCCAGTGTCTGCCACCAACATCATTTGACTTCATTTCTTTGCTCTATTAACTTTTTGTCATTCTTCTCTTCCCCACCGTGTTTGGTTGGGTCACTTGTAACGACTCGTCCTCCAAACAGCAGATAATGTGTTAGCGTGGCAGCTGTAAATCAAAATAAATCACGTTTCGTCTGCGGAGACCCGATGGAGCGTGTTGATGTCAGGTGTTTGGATGAAACTGCACGGAGAGAAGAGCAAGAATCAGCTGTGTGCTGCCTGATTCACTGCCGTTGATCGAGCAGAACGACTCATTCCTAAATTATTCCTCTGGGTCACATTACAGAGTTACAGCACCAACGAACTTCCTCTAATGTGTTTCAGATTGCTGCGTCACGCTGACTGAAGGCGTGACCCGTCTCACGGACACAATGCAGGGTGCTGACATCACTGGTATTGTGTATTTGTGGGAGAAAACACATTACAGTCATTTCCCTTTGACTACGACATGAGATACATCATTTAGTCGACAGTCTGTGCCCTGAGGCTCGTGGGAGAATGACAGTTGCAGACCGCCGTGCGTCACTGTAAGAGACGTGCGCCTGAACTTTCTCCGGCACCGTTTTGGAGGTACATATCGTTTTTGTCCTTTTTGCTACATGCTATATTCATTGATGAACAGCATAGTAGCGACATGGCAGTGTCTCACATAACTGTGTTACAATCAAACATGAACCGTGAATACAGTTCAACAGATTTTGACCATATCTTGTGCTTCATATGTGCTTCACCATATGTTCAGCTGCACTACGTTTTTGTACTCGACTTAAGTTGACTCATTTCAACTGTGAAGTCACATGATTCACTAGTGGATGATACATGACATGAAATTAAGATTTTACTTTTTAATCAGTTAATTTGTGTGTTGGATTTGGTGTACGTCTGCTATTAATGGGCAAACCAAATGTGGCAGCTCGGCTATTTTTGTCCTCATTCATAATATTCAGACACTACCTCATTTGAAATACTGTGATGTCGGAGATCAGCAAATTCTGATTTATTTCCCAGATATCCTAAGAGGCTATTTCGGAAATGAGAAAATCGGTGATGCAATTTTGAGTTCAGAACTTTAAGAATTATGGCGTGAATACATAGAACCTTTATTGAAATGTATTGCATTCAACTATCCCAATTAATATTCATCTAAAGTGGTATTACACAGGCCTTTTCAGATGGAATTGACTAACCAATACCAAGCATTGACGTGTTTGTGTAGTGAAGTCTCTATTTAAACTCAATTCCAACATACTGGGGTGTCTTTACTTTCATCACTAACTAATGAAAACCTAAATATTAGTAATGAAAACCTCAATATCCCCATGTTTGGTGATTCTAACGGTCCCCGGCAGAGTAGTTTATAACGAGCTGTGGAAAAGAGTTCAGAGGAGCAGCATAAGTGGGATAATCTCACATCGATACGTTCGCATCTGTGCTTTAAATCAAACCATAGTAAATGTAGGATGATTTCTAAGTTGTATCACTCATCACAGGTAGGCTGTATTTAGGGGCATGCTAACACCTGTATGCTAACACCTGCATGCTAACATGCTGATTTTTAGCAAGTACTGTAATCTTTTAGTGTGAACGTAGACTTGTGAGAGTAGTGATGACTGAAAATAACACAAGATGGTTGTGGTCAAAGCAAACTGCAATGTCATGCATTAGGCCAATTTATGACTACGACGTTGCAATTTATTGTCATACAAGCAAAATGTTCCTTTTATTTTTCTTCTAAAACGATCATAGTTTGGCATGTTTTATTCCAGCTAAATTACAACTTTCTCCTTCATTTGGGTAAACTTACCTTTGCATTTTACTTAAAATGACTAAAAACAAATTCTGAACTTTGTTGTAGGTATAATGTAGACATACAAAGAATGAGCAATGAGCCCAATTATGATTTTATGTATTTTTTTTCTATTCAATTTCCTGCTCAGCATCAATGCAGCCTCAGTGACTCTCTGTTCCAGCTGGTACATTTCAAAGGAATACATCTATTTCCCTGAAATAATTTGTCTGTCAGAGAGCACAGGCTGTCTGGTCCCTTTTACGGAGAAGTAATTCCCTTCTTCTTAACAATAATTATGTACACCCTCTGTCTCTGTCAACACAAGCAAAAAACAATGTAAAGGCCAGCATGTGCACGTCTGTCTTCTCAAGTCAGGTGAGTTTGTAATCCTTAATCATTGAGCAAACATGTCTGAGTGAATATGATATTTGACACACAGCTGGGAAATATATGTTTGTGTATTCCTGCGGTTTAATATACGAACAAACATAAGGGCTAATAATCAGGCTGACATTAATGCCTGGTGGGTCAATTTGTTTTGATCTGGTGAGGCATGAAGAATATCAAAGCACTGCAGATTGGAAGGACGTCTGTGTCCCTGTTGTTGCACAACGCATAAAACTATACAGGTACACACGATACAGGTAACTGTTTTTAAGCCAAAAAAAAAAGGGTAATAGGACTTGTTTCCAAATGGTGACTGAGAGCAGTTGTATGGCTCATCATCATGACTCATTCTTCTTGCTCTCCGATTGGTGGAACTTAGAGGCCGTCTACATGTTTAACCCAAAACTTTTGCGCTACAAACAACTGCCTTACCAGGACCACACGTTGCCACGATGACTCATACAGACTCGCTAGTTGAAAAAAACACCAGTGTTTCTGTTGAGGCTGAAAAATATTTGGACAATCTCTGTGCAATCTGCCCCAAATGGCCTGGTACGTTCCTGTGTGTTGAAACACATTAATACATGTATTTATTTACGTTAATTTAGTGCATTCCTTGCACTGTCTTGTGTCAGCTTGAGGCAGAGTTGATCAGCTATACTGGTCAGGTCAGGAGTCTCTTAAATCAGACAGTCAGTGAGGTGTGGAAACTGGTTTGTCATCTAGTGGTGCACCTTTTTGAACAAAGTTCTTGAACAAAATTCCCATTTTGTTAAAACTTGATCAACAATGTTTTTATTCTTTTGGGCTGAATAGGTAGCCAATATAGGAAGATACATTTGCCACTGGAAGAATACTTCCACCGGATAACTTGTTTTTACTCTAGTCTTTGTAGTTACCTTGAAATTATTTGACTTGCAGTTTCGGTTATATAATCGTTCCATCCACTAATTGGACAACTGGGAAAAAGCTGATTTGCTCTTTGCATGCAAGTATCACACTCTTTCAGACCTAATTTGATGATGTAAGCAGTTGGCTTTTTGCATTTAATTAGGAAATTACACAATATGTTGTATAACAACCGAGGAACCATATGTCTCCATAATTGCTCACAGAACTGGATCCAAAATGACTGAGGAGCACTTTAAATAAACTTCACATGCGCGTGGCAAACATGTAAGCTTTAAAACTACACTTGAAATTTAGATGTTAAATGTTGCGCGCACTTTGTTTACTCTCCACGCGTGTTCTCGACACGCTTTGCGGCGGGAAAGTGTGAGAAAAAATGTTCTTGCGTGCCTCCTTGCGGAGCACGTCAGCACTGGAGGAGGCACCGGAGAGGCTGGGTCAGAGGGAGTAGTTGTCAAACGGGGGAGAGGAGCGCACTGTAAGAAGGAGACAATGGACACCGAGGAGCCTCAGAAACATTTAGACCCGCGCCGACAGAGGACAGAGGGAGACGGAAGCGCGCGCCTACCGGCAATGCGTCGCGGGGCGGAAGAGCAGTGACTCCGACGGCTCGTGCTCGTCGTTAGCCGGCGGCAGCGCACCGTGAGGGGGGAGGAGGGGGAGGAGGAGGAGGAGGGAAGGTGAGGTCCAGCGCTGCACTCCTCACGCGCACACACACACACACACACACACACACACACACACACACACACCCTGGAGGAGCAAAAGTGTCATCTTCAGTACCCGAGGAGAGGACAGCTCCTCCCCTTGAGCTCCTCCGGACCTCCCGTGCATTAAAAGAAGAAGAAGAAGAAAAAGGAGGAAGAAGAAGAAGAACTCCGCTCGGAGGTTTTCATGTCAGTACTTTCTGGAAGAAGTCCAAACATCCGCTGACGGAGAGATCCGCTGCTGACCGCGTGCTCAATATGTACCAGGGGCATTTACAGGTAAGAAAGACCTTTTTCCTTTTCCACGACACGGGACTCTCGTATAGCTGGGACGGGGACAGGGCGGATTCCACACGAAGCTTAGTTTTTAAATGTCAACATTTTAAATGTTTTCTTTTAGGGTAATAACCGTCGCTCTGCCCCACAGATAAACGTATGCTTTTGTTTCTGAAAATGGGCATTTTTGGAAAATTGTTTCGAAGACGCAGCTGACAAATTGCTTAAATTGATAGAAAAAGATGACCGTGGAACTACTGATGCACAAAGTCTACTTAGTCGCGCTGTGTCGTGTACGTGCACGTCACGTTGTAAAACGGGAGGGATGCCGATGTGACACGCGGATTTTTATACATCAAACTACATTGTTGCCACTGTGCTTTGAGTGACATCATGCAAAGGCACAAAAAAAGTGCAAAATGTTTAAAACATTACAAGCTCGTAGCTACAGTAAGTCCGTGTAATCTCAAGAACACAATTATCCTATGGCTTCAAAACAATAATCCATTCTCAATGATAATTATGATAATGCCATTTATTGTTGATCAAAATAGAAACTTTGACTCCCAGACGGTTGATTATGTAATAAAAGAGCATTCCTGAGTCACGACCCGGGAGCATTAAAGACCAAACTTTAATATTTTATGATATATTACTCAAGCAGCAGTGTTCATTGAAAATGCATGACAAGGCGGTTGGCAGCCCTTCGCTGCTGTGTTGGCTGAGGGTCAACGAAAAGCCTGGACACTGAGTTATGCAATGTGCATGAACGTTATCAAACATAAAAGACAGATTCCATTTTAATCACAGTTTTCCATGTTTCATCCCATATTGTTTCGTCCATCCATCTCCCAACTTATATATGTTGTTCATCACATGCATGCATCGTCATGTTATTGTGCCTTATCTGAACAAAAGATTCGGCTCCTCCTGATCATTACACGGAGATAATTTAGCGGCATTTGTCCGGCGAAAAGCAGATGCCGTATCTGTCGGTATCGGATCTTTTGCCATAGCGCTGGCTTGTGTAACTGATGGATTGATCTTAAACAATTTCTCCTGGAGTGCGTGTGCGTATGAAATCAGGGCAACCTGAGATTGTACAGACAGAACTTTGTCAAAGAGTAGAAATAACATTCTGCATGTGTGGCGAACGGTGGTTTGTTGTGTATCAGGAAAGCTATAAAGAACTGTATAATCAGCATGTAACTCTTTTGCGTTTTGTGTTGTTGCATATTGGGTTTTTTTGTGCAGTTGAGTCTTTGGCGGGGAAACTGATTTTAAAGTTACCTTCTTCTTGCATTTGATTTAAATCACAGTAAACCATTAATCAACTAATATTGTTGCTGCCCAGCTTTATCTTTAAAGATCTCACAAACATGTGAATAAAGGTATTTTTAGCATCCTAAAGTACAGACTTGTGTTACGCGTGAAACAAAGTGCGTCCGTTTCTGTGAGCAGAGGATCACCTTACTGTATGGGCTGCTTGGAATGATTGATGCAGTTAGAGAAAAGGAAAGCGTGGATGTCGGCCTCTTCGCTCTTCCTGTGAAGACACTGCAAGACGAGCTGATTCAGCGAAGGAAGAAGCAGAAAAACCTACAAAAGAGTCAATGAACAGTATAGTTTACCTTTAAACTACATATAAAAACATATAAAGACCTTGAGATTGTCAATTCATTCTCCCTTAGATGGCCCTTTCTCATCATCTTGACATCACGTACTGAGGAGTAATGGTCGTGGTTGTTTCCATGCTTTGGTATTTCATGTTTACAGTGAATATAAGCGCGGTAGCCTTTGTACTGTATAAAAAACATCCTGGATTAATGGAAGTGACGCTCCAAGGCCTTTGGATATTTGCTCTGTTAAGCATAACGTGATTACATCATTTGATTACCCCATTCCAACTTCCCCGGGGGGGGGGAAACTTGGATGGATGCTGCCGTTGATCAGAAGTAGATGAAGATCTCATTCCCTCACACCGGGTTTTGATTAAGCTGATGATGTGTTTATCAGGTGAAAGGTAATTTGTTCAGAGGGTATCCTCCAGAGCCCTACAACAGTAAAAAGGCCACTTACACGTTGTACAAATTGTCGAGTCGTTCAGAATTGATTTGGCATTCAATTTGTATTTTGCAATTAAATTTGTTCTGTTTTGGTGGTAGTACTTTTTGTGGCATCCCTTTATGTTTCTCCTCGCCCCGGCAGACTGATGACACTGACGTCCACATTCCTCTCTTAACTTGACTTTAACATTAAAATGCAGTTTATTAGCAACCGTCGGATGTGGTTTCTGAAATGCAAAACAACTTGTGCTAATAAGTTCTAATGCATTTTAAAATATTCCAATTAATGCTGAAAGGAGAATTAAGCAGTGTTTAACGGAGAAATAGACATAGAAGAGATGGAGATGCAGAATAATCAACCAACAGGCAGTAATAACAGAGCACGGCATTACGCAGACAACTCAACACGGCACCACAATATCAGCAGGAGTCTAAGCGTCACGCAGCGCAAGCCACAATACAAGCATTCATTAACTATAGTTGAACGTCGGGTCCATCGAGCCGTCATTTGTGAACTCTGATTTAAGTCTGCTAAAGCGGCAAAGTGGCGTTAAGAGGCTTATATGGAGACTTTGCCCACGGGCGACGTGGTCAGCCACCGGCGTACACAAAGGGGTCTTAAACCGCTTTTCCCACAGAGACCATTTCAAAGTCTCCCGGATTTGATGGGCCGTGGTCTCTTGATTGAGAATGATTTAACAGCCACGACTATTTCAGGAGCCGGGATAATGTGTGAAATCAGGTGGTGTCGGGCTGGAACCGCAGCGCTACGGACGGTGCTGCTCCGTCGGAGTGGGGAAGGGAAGCAAATGTCGAGAAGACAGATAGCTGAGTGCAAAGCTCATCCCTCACTGTATTTTGGAGGAGAGTTTCGTGAGTTCTTTGAGGGGGGGATTCAACCTGTTGTTGCATTGGATAATCGTAGCAGCACGAAGGCTTTGTTAAGGCTGTTATTTGCAATGTCAGAGCAGCGTGAAACGCACAGATTTCGTGGCAGATGTTCAGCACTGTTTGAGGAGCCGGCAAGTATGAAAACAGCTAGAACAGATTTTCCAATAGAGAAGAGTGTTGGAAGAGTTCATTTTAAGGGCTTGAGTAATAACTCTGAAGCACGGCGGAACTTAATTCTTAATTAACCCATTCGCTGAGTCAATAGCATCCTAGTCGTCCGTATCTGCTCCTAAATTTGAGAAGATTTTCATATGATTCATTTTGATGCTGCTTTTATGTGTTCTAGGACTCAACACGTGTTGAAGAACACAGGGAAGTTCGCTGATGACGCCAGATGAACAACCTGAGGGATTTGCATCAGTTACTCAGTTATCAGCGTGGGGGGGGGGGTCTCTCCTTCTCTGTGGTTCGGTAGTTGAGGCTCTGTGCAGCTCTTGGAGCTCATAAAGTCAAATAGAGGGACTGAGAGGGATTCAGGAAACATTTATTGCCAAAATATGTCACACATACAAGGAATTTGACGTGGCGGTTGGTGCGTGACAGTAGGCAGTTGTGTGCTACGAGCTGATTGAGGAGTTGTTGTTTTTTTGCACGGGAACCTTTTGTCATCGGTGGCCAACAAGCCGTGACCTTCGGTGTCTCGCTCATGCGTTGTGCTAAAGTTTGCTATAATCTAAGTTTGACAGTAAGACTGAATTTAAACCCGGAGCTCTTGGGCTTCCTGAGCATTGGTGTCCCGTCGTTGTGCCCCTCACAAAGCAGACTGTTTGAAATGTCAACTGGTCAGAAACCAAAGGCACACACTCATACGTGCTCAATGGCATCATGTATGTCACACTCGTGCTGCTTATTTTATGCTCAAATAAACCTTTTTGTGTTTTGACAGAAAGGGGCGAAAGAGGATGAGTGTTGTCTACACCATTTACACAAAACCAGCGCACAAGCCTTAGACAATATTATGAGTCTCAAACTGAATGTCAGGGGACTAAGTCTGCTGCACACACACACACACACACACACACACACACACTAAATGTCAACACTGTACATCAGCTTTTCTCAAACAGGACGCACGCCTCCCGAAAAGGGAAACAATCAATGGGAAGCACCCACATCCACAGCTCCACATCACCCTCTCTCTCTCTGTTGGTAGATTTCCTCCGGGTGTCTTTGTGCTCCAAGTCATTTAACACGGCAGCCCCACGTGGCGAGTCCCCTGAGCTACTGTACAAAGCCACGGAAAGTAGGACGAGGCTCAGCATCTTTGTTGCTGGGCGCGCAGGGCTGTGCGGCACGAAAGGGCGGCCCGTCCGTCTCTCTCCCGCCCAACCCATTCATTACAGTCCTTTCTCCAACCGGGAATTCATTTGCTCCAGAAACCATTCGTCTCAGCGGCGGAGTGGAGAGAGAGCATGTGTTTGGTCCCCCCGGCGGGGGGGGAAGAGATATGAGCTATTATGGAGGAGTAGAGCTGATATACATACACGCAGTTCACTGTGGCAGATGTCGATAGGTTAGTGCCGACCCACGGCTGGTACGTAGTACGCAGACTGTGCGCTACGTTTCTGCCTCAGCGTGCTGGTAGGGCTGGTAGTTCAAGTGCCAAACGATCATTTGACATCTACTTAAAAGCTTCTTCCACTAAATAAATAATAAATTGGCACAAAGGGTAGCAACTTACCTTTTGTCAAATTTATGAAATATCAAAATCTCAGTGAACAGCGAAAAAGGAAAAGCCTGTTAGAATGTCCCAAAACCCAAAGAAAAATTCCCATTTAGTTAAAATGTCTCAATATGTACGATGAAATGCGATGTTTCTTGCTTGAGCTGCAAAAGCATTCTGTATTTTTCAAAAAATCAACTCTATATTTATATTTACAACAAAATGCAGCAAAATGGGCCGAGGCCAGAATTAAACTTAAAAAAAGAAAGTGCAGTTATGTGTAATGCACTCGAACCAAACGCATAAAAGCTTCAGAATCTGTCAAACTTATGTAGTTGTACATGAACCGCTGCTCTCTGCTTCATGGTGCCTCTTTCTCATCACCTTTTTGCTGGTGAGAGTCTGTTTTGCACCTTGAGCCGGAGTAATTCTTGCTGGATGTGCACCAAACACCTCCAACTTCCCGCTCGGCCCCACACGAGAGCTCCTTCCCTCAGAGTCGGTAATCTTGTCAGAAAAAAACAAGGTATTTTATTATTATCACACCAATCGTCATGTATCCACTACTACCATTTACCTCCCTACGTTTGACATTTCTGACCCTTTCAACACTCTCCGTCTCTGCCCAGTATTTACCAGCGGTGCCACCAGCAAGCTGTTTACAAAAGTAAAAAAAAAAGAACAAATTAGCCGGAAACTGAAGGTTCTCTAATTCCCCTTCAATTAAATTCAAGAGCTTTATGCCGCTTTAACCGATAATTTGTCCCTCAAGAAGCTTGCTTGTGTAAGGCTGGAGTGGAACTAGGAATCTTTGATGCTATTTGTACACGCTGAGGGAGGAACCAATCGTGGGGGTTAATAATGCTGTGGCCAATTTTCTTTGCAATTTAACATTATTCGCAAAGACAAACAGAGAAAATTTGCAGCGGTGGAGCTTGTTTAGTGTTTGCGTGTTAGTGTGTGTGTGTGTGTGATTGAGACAAGAGGAAAGGTAGTTAACACTCATTGAAGTGTATTTAAAATAAATTGTAGTATTTTTCAGTGTCCATGCACCATAACTTGTTGGATGGAAAAGAATTGCCTCGAAGTTCTATAAATATTCTCTAGACGTGCAGTTTAATGAATGAATTCTCAGGCAGAAGTTGAGGCCGCGGCTGCAGAGCGGCGCACAGAGAAGAGCTGGGTGCACAGATGGAAGGTATGCACAGTTCAAGGGTAAACCAGCTGAGAGGTCTAAGGGAAGGAAGGTTCTGTTGGCAGTGCAGGACCGACTTTTCTCAACTGGAGCCGTCCCGCATGGCTTCAATCGTACAGTGACTGCACGTGCATGTCAGTTCATGCTTGTCCATAAGTGGTACTGTATTATCAAGATTCTCACAAAATACCTGCAAGCTACTAAGTGCATGCGTGCATCTGAACGCTTCCTGGCAGCCAAGTATATAAGTGTGGCACGGATCATCTCCTGAGGACAATCGATATGGAACAACACTGAAAATAATTGCTAACTTAAGACACAATGTCTGTTCTACATGGTGGAAATCTAAGTAATTAGCGAGGTGGGTGTTTTTTATGAATGAATTCTCGTTCGAGTTTGGGATCTGTAAGACGGACCTGAACACAAATGACAAATATATCTCTTTAATAATCTGAAACTCTGAAATGACCTGCTCCTTTGTTGGAATAATAGTTGTCTTTTGAGGGCATAAGCTTCACATCCATTCAGAGAGTGAGCGATGGAAATGGGGAGAAAAGAGAAGTATCAATGGGGCTGAACAGAACAACCACCTCGAAAGAGACAAACAAATGTTTCAATATGATGTGACATTGTAGTTATTTGGTAAGAAATATGTTCAGGATGTCAAAATACAAAGCGAAACAAAGATATATTTCACTATACACCCTTGTTTAAAAAGCTACGCATTCATTTCTACAACCCTCCTCTCTTGTGGCAAGATGAACCGTGTTCTATTGTTTCTCCCAATTCATTGCTCCGTCAGGATAATCCATCACTGACGGAGGCAATTAGAGTGTTGGTGGTCCTACGTGCCTGTGACAGCGTCTGCCTTCCAAGGAAACAGGCCTGTGTGGGAGTTAGGGACCGGCTGGCTTTAGGAATGTCTATTTTCCAGTAACATAAGTTACTGGAAAATAGTAAAGAGACTGTTGTTATGTTGGTGTCGGATCATTCCACACAGATTAGATGGATTAGAGTGAATCTCCCGTCCCTCGTTCCCCTCTTATGACAGTGTGAAGAAATACATTACAATGAAAAAGGAGAAGAAAACTGTTTTCCATCTGCTAAATTGCCAGTCACATGAAATGACACAGTCGGAAGGACATTTCAGCTCTACACATTCATGATGTGATTCTACTTCTGCATCTCAGTCTATGTAGCAGGTAGAGGATCACACACACACACACAGACACACACACACACACTTGAAACATTAAACTCTTAATGGAGCATTGCAGCACTCTTGACATGTGCTTCTCTCCCTGCGAGGAGAGAGAGAGGGTGTTTTCTTTCTTTGGAAAGTCACTGGCTGTAACCTCTGGACTTGGGAAAGTTTTTCTCCCCACATCTAAAAACTCTCATCAAGGTGAAACCTGAGCAGGGTTCTTGACTCCCATCTAATCCAGTAGGGGCAAACAAAAGAGGACAGTGGTTGTACTGGGAGTCTCCCAGATGGAAAAGGTTGGTTTGAACTATACACCTTCCCTGTTATCTGTGACCGTTATAGGCTCACGTAACCTCACCAGCACAAGAAATGTTAAGAGGTTAACGGGTGGCCAACCAGAGATCTGGTTGGTTAGAGGCAGATATGAACTATTTTTAGGACAACCACAACACTTGAAAGATGCATTCTGTGATTGAGACAAAGTTCTGCATGAAATTAGATTCGCTGTGTTAAACATGTTAGCAATATTTCATTTAGAATCCGAGACGATGCTCATTGCCACTGTTGGTATTAGTGGTGCTCAATAAATAGAACACAACAGAGCAAGAACTTGAACCTCTAAAATTTTATTTCCTTATCATCTCCTACTTAGCAGCTAGAGGTGCAAATGCCTTACTGGAGCATACGCAGACAGCGTCCTTGCCATGACTACACGCCTTGTAGTCACACATTTTAGCCTCCTCACAAACACCCACCAGGCCGGATGTCAACATTTGCACCACGAGAACCCTCGAAACTATGGACAGTGATTCAGTTTCCAATGAAGTCAAAGATACGTTTGTTTAGATACCCAGATATAAATCGACAAATAACAGAGCCACACATGATTATGGTGAGTTCACACGGAGTAGATTTTTGCCTCGCTTTATGTGGAAAGAAACGGCGTCTCATCCGCCGTCTCATGGACAAAATAACCTCTATTACTGCTCATGTTCAGCGTTACATGTTAGTCCCATACGCGGCCGTGTCTGGGTTCATAACATCACCCCGAGGCGTTCTGTGATTTTCACATAGCCGTTTTTACTTATCTAGCAAGCCACACGGCAGCTGCTTTACAAAAGCAATGCGAACCCAAAATACACAGATTTGCTGTGATTAATACATAATACTGCAGAACACAAATAAAAGAATTCTCAAATGGTGCTTTGTTGGGTCTGTCTGCAAAATGATACTATATAATGTCATTGTAACTGCACCATAAACACGGAAAATAATGGCAAAAATAGTACATCGACAGGATATGGTTTGTATACATTGATTATTATCTGGTCTGGTCACAACACAGTTTGCATAAATTGCAAATGTCCACTCCCATATTTGCATTGGCGATTTATGTAAACCCCTTTGTTGTGAACACTCCTCTAGAACGTTTTAGGCTTACTCGAAAAAATCCTCAGACACTACTAAGATAAATGACTTTGCACGATTGTGCAGCGTGTGAAATAAATCTCCTGTCGGATTTGAGATAAATACAATCAAGTGTTACAGCTCTCATTAATGCCCAGCTGTGGGAGAAAGTAGTGATGTGGCTCAATCAGGAAAGCCAAGGAAATAAACTCACGCTGCACACCATGAGCTGCAGCACGCACGAGTCTCTGGATGGGTGACTGGAAATAAACTGATAAATAACGACCCTCTGTCTGATGAAAACTAAGCTGGAATTTATCTTAGCAGATTTTCTTTTGAAAATCGGGAATGCATTTTATTTTATCATTGTAAAGAAGCAAATTCTGATTCACTAATTAATTTAGAGAAGCAAGCCACTCCTCTCTTCACTCCGATCTTCTCGATTTATCTTGAAATCTTACAGAAGTGGCAAGCTGAGCAGAGAAGAGTTGCATGTCTGTGGTACTTGAAGCAGCCGGCAAAATGTTTTTTCAGACTTGGCTCTGCTCTGCCTTCAGTTGAAGAGAGAGATGAATCTGTACCGTCCTACGTCGTAAGAGAGACCATGAGGTGCCGTCAGGAAGTGAAACATGGTTCTACTGAGGATATTCAAAATGACTTTTCTAGTCATTAAAGAACAAAACTCATCATGTTTAGGTGTGTGCCGCTCGCTTGATTGCGTTGACATACAAATTGTAAACCACCATTTGAATGTTGCAGTCTATTCGTTCAGTTCAAACTCAATATTTCAACATATTTGCAAATGAAGATTAGGCTACCCTAATCCGTTTTTACTTCTGCAGAGCCACATCAGGATCATTAATAGCCTCTGCTCCTGTGTTTCATTCCGTGAGGAGCATTAAATTCCATCAGCATAGGGTCATAGAGTAAAAATATTTTTGCTACCCGCTTGCTGCACTGACAGAGTGACATTTATTAAAGAAAGTTGATTCAATACAACACCAACTATTGGATGATAGGAGATTAGTAGAATTTCTTTTGACTCTTAACAACTCAGCATTATATCTCCTGAAGCAGAGGCGTGAAGCCAACAGTGCGAAAGCAAAGACCGAGCCAACAGTGATATAAATATAATAAAAATAAAAGTTTTAGTTTTATTCCAAAACCTCAATAGAATGTAGTTGTTATGCAATAAACACAAAGCTTCTAATTAGACCAAAATCCATCTGCTTCCTTTGGCAATAATGGCTCAGGTGCTTAAAATGTCTTATCATGAGTTTAGATAACAAAGACCACTCCAGAGCCAAACCTTTCTGCTCCATACCTACTCCTCTCCCTTCTACACCTTTAGGAACCCCATCATGTCAATTAAAGCCTGTCCTCCAGCCATCACATCCAGGGCAGTTAGACAGGCTGCCACAGAAAAGGTCAGTCAAAGTTTTAACAATGGTGCAAGTAGAAATAAAGGTACAAAGGAAAGGAGAGAGCTGTTGCTGGGCAGCAAGAACCGACTCTGATAAAGAACAGGTTCCACCTCCATCAACCATTTTAGAGCATTGCTATACAACATAATTTTGTGATAATACTATATTGCAACTACCAGAGATGAGATGGTGGTTCCCACAGCGCGCTCATTATAACAGTTTGTTCCTTCTCTACTTCAATTTGCTGCAAAACGTTTTTTAAAAAGCATCCAGACAAAGCGGAGCTGGAAAGAGGGAGAGAGATGGTAACAAACTGAGCCGTCCGACGTGATTGCGTGTGCCTTACGGACCCTTGTGTAATCAAAACCACTGCCCACATCTAATCAAGTGTGACGAGTACCCTGCCCAGCCCCTACACACACACACAAACACACACATTACCACCAGCCTGTTCTAGATGACCAGTAAAGAATTTGTCCTTTGATGATGAACTACTCAGATTTGATTTGAGTTGGGCATTTATACAACGATCGTCCCCTCACCGCGTCCACTCAGTAATCATACCGAATTTATGTTTGGCATTGATGAAGGCGGCTCTTTACACTGATTGGTTGCTCACAAGATGTTTCCAGTCCATCGTTATCCAAAGCATCGTGGTTAAAGGTCCAAAGCCGAATCAAGCAGGTTTCTTTGACTGGTGGTTGATGAGGTAAACAACAACTAAAAAGAGCTTGTTTTTCCCCCCAAACCTTTGGAATCTGCCTCTCTTCTTCTCTTCTTTAAACTTTGTGCTGCAGTGTCCTTAGTAACGCCACTGTTACCATGCAGAAAACATCCCTCTCGCTCAAGCACACAAGAATTACTCATCACCAGGTGAGACCATGCGTCTGGTTAAAGGACACCCTTTGATGTCCAGTTCCTCCTCCGTTTTAGTGAACGAAGATGAAGAACTTGGAATAGCTCCTTTTTATACAAAGCAAGGAAGCAGCACACGATGTCTATGCTACTTTGCTAATGGGCTCATTTTTGCTAGTTTATTGTTTGACGATGAATGAAACTAGTGTTGTCTGGTCTGGCTGCTGCTTAGTTTTAAAAAGAGTCGATATTTTCAGCGTCTAAATCTGATTGAAATCGTGTCAGGACAACAGCAAATGGAACTGAATGAGAGGGTGCAGAAAATAAATTAGACTGACGGCCGTCATTATCTCACCTTGCACAGTGGCTCTGCGTGAATGGCCATGGCTCCCGAAAATCTGTTTTTGTGATGTTTGGCTTAGTGCTAGATGTCAAGTTGCGACGTCAGTGTTCTTCTGGTGAAGGGCCCGAGGGGAAAGACCAGCCTGGGCTGATTTTTGCCAAAGGATAGAAGACGTAACCCCATCACTGCCTTTTGATGCCTCCTTTTCTTGCAATAAATGGCATTCGGCCACGTTGACCCTTGATCACAGTTTGAGTTACCGTCACAAATGTCCTCGTCACTGATGCCTTGTTGAGTTAGACGGCATCCTGCCTCCATTGAGATCAATGATACGGTGAGAGGACATTTATCTGGATTCCCTCTGATTGTGGTGAACGGATAATAAGCTGCCTGTGGGCGTCTCTCTTTCTTTTTGTCTTTGTCACAGTTTCTCTGTATCGCCGACACAAAGACAAATGAACACACACACACACTCACAAATGTGCACTAAATTGCTAAAACGTGCACCCTGAAACACTGAAACGCACAAACGCCGCTATTCTGAAAGAGAAACTTCAGTCCATTGTAAAGAATTATCACTATAGAGAACCAAATGTAACATCTGGCATTTTGCATTTAAGGCATGCTGCTCTCTGTGGGTCACATCTCAGTTTGATAGATTGATGCTGCGTATTACAATGTGATGATCACATTACAGCCATTAGACGGTTGACTGCACCCTTTCTCAAAATGAAATGACTGCATGCCTTGCTGATACAAGGGCATTGTAAGATAGTCCCCAAATGATTTCAGTTCATTGTGTCCAGACAAACAAGCTATAACGGACAAGCAGCTCTTCATTCGAGCTGCCGAGGTGTTTGAACGACTCGTTTGGACTGGCTGCACCTTTTCCAGTAAAGGCTTTGAAAGGTGTAATTCTGCCTTGTGTTTCTGCGGTTTAACATATAAAGCGTCTTAATACTTCTCAATCACTTTGATCTTTCCATGGAATGGAAATGTTCTAAAAAAAGGATTGCAATCTCTGTTTTCACAGTATCACAGATCACAGAATGAGCCCAAGTGGGCACTCAGTGCAGGGATTGGTGTTCTCTCGACAAAATGCCGCAATTAGAGTGCAATTAGTTAGAATGCAAATACATCCCATGTTTTTTTATCACAATGTTGAACCAAAATGTTGTGTTTGTCCTTGTGAGGGATTACTGAAATGATGTAATACATCTTTTTTTTACGGTACTTAAATGGCTGCATCTTAAGAGCATTATTTTCCTCTCACAGCACGGGTTAGTTTCCTCAAACAATAAGTTGTTACTGGCAACCGATCTTGTTTACGCTGCAGGACCCTACCCGTTCCAGGGAAGGACCGCTGAATGGAGGCTGGGTGACACCCGGGAGGTGGGGTTGGGTGTCAGGGCCTCTAGAGTCTGACATAACAATCAGGGTGCGGGTGGGCAAGTGTAACAGGGGACCTACGCTGAACCTGGAGTTGCTTGTTAATGCCTTAACAGCGAACGCCTGACTTCTGACTTTTAATCATCTGTTCTTGATCTGAATCGAATCTGACTATCTGGGGGTTGTACGTACCCGTATATGTCGTTTTGCAGCTCGGCTTTGGATCGTCTGTAGGTTTTATAGGTGTGTAATGAACCAACCACGCATAGGCGTACTGACAAGCCGGAAATTGGATTTTCAATGATGACATGGTTTGGATTTTGATCAGAGCTGTAAAACATCTAAAGGGGCGCTCAGAAATTGGTTATGATCAGCAGGTTACGAGGTTGATGTGGTGCTGACGCTGATGCTTGCACATTAAAGTGCACATTGAAATCCTCCCCACAATTTTCCGTTTCTGCAGCTGCTGCTTTAATTGACCAAAGTCGCTCAAGGTAAGAAAGGGCCCCATGGGCCTGTGTCTGGGCAACCTGATTACTGTGTGTGTATGTGTGAGCTACGGTTGGGTAAAGGTCCCTCCAATGGGGCACTAAAGTCAAGTGGGAGGACATGTAACTGCTCGTGGCGGTAGGATGACTTAATAAGCCAAAGCTTTGCTATGATTAAAGGTGCTGCATAAAAAATTGGGAAGATTTTTATTACATCTTGCCAGCTGTGCCGGCTGCTTGCAACTAACAATGCCAACAGTGCTAACGGAAATAACCGTGGCAAAATCACTGACAGCGCTAGTAGAGGAAATAATTACTATTACTTCAAAACTTCAGGTTGTCTTTGGACAAAAACCTGCTAAACGAATAACATTAAGCTCCCTGTGTTTTACGCTAATTAGAACATAAGTATGCTAACCTGGCGAGTTACCCTTAACCTTGGTTTGGTCATTCTGAGCATGCTAGCAACGCTGATGTTAGCATTTAGCTCAACGCATCACTGTGCCAAGTGGACCCTCGTAGAGATGCTGGCATGACTGCACTCTGACTCTCAGGCGTGTTATCAATACATTTCTTATTCTCTCCCTCTCCTATTCTGACGCTCTCTTTTCCTCCAAAAATAGCTCTAGGTCTGTTTCAGTACCACAGAAACCGGATAAAGAACAGACAAATGAATAGGCCTGGATTGAATGGCAGATATCAAAATGATACATGGCAATTTTTTCGTAAACTCATTAGCAGGTTGCCCTGACAGTAGCTCTTGACTTGCACGATACCGCGTTTTTCTTTTTTCCTCCTGCCAAACTCTCAAACTACGTAATGGAAAGGTAGCTGGAGCAGCATCCCTAAATGTAGGCGGCTAATTAAATCAAAACACATCTTGATGGGCTGAAATAGCAACGCGTTCAGAAGACAGAAAGCCACGTCTTGAAATCCAAGCACTCAGGGGAAGACAGATGCCAATTAGCTGTTTGTACGACAGCGCTACAAAGCACAATAACACAAACACTTCAGCGGAGAGGGAGACGGTGCGGTCACCCTGAATCTAGAGCACCTGGAGGCTCGAAGTCAGAGACGGGTCTGCAGTAAGAATGCGATGCCATTTTCCAGGCAGCCACTAGTAATTGTTACTGTACTGTACTCTCCTGCTCATGCACAGAGGGGCTCCTCCTCCTTTTTATTGCCGTCCCTTATCATTAGCAGCTGCAGGCCAAGCTGCAAGGAGCAACACGGCTATTAATGTAGGTAATGACTGGCTCTGCAAGAGTGGCTGAGTGTCCCTCTTTCTCCACAGTTTTGTCTTAATGGGCAGGCGATGACGAAAGAGGAAACCGGGCTTGAGAGGGCTTTTGTTCTGTCAGGAGATTCATGTAATAAATTCTGAAATAAAACAAATAAATTGTCTACCTGCAACACTATCTCAAATCTAAATAAACACATGGAAAGGTATGCATTGTCAGCTGAAGTTTGTATCCTCTGTTGTAGGTTGTGATCCTGCAGCATTGATCCGTTCTCCCCTCATTCTTCCCATTCATTATAATGGGAGATGTGCAGCGGCACTTCAGCAGCAGAGACGACACAGCACTTCTGCAAGACTATAATGTTAGCTTTGTTTATTGCCGTCCAGCTGGTGGTTCTGCAGCCGATACAAAAATTACAACTCCAAGTTCAGCTCTGACAGAAGCCCCGGGAGGGAATGTACGCATGTGCAATTAGACGCACAATGTGATGTTTACCGATTATATTAAAAAAAAGAATTTCCTTTGATTACAACAGCATGGGATTGGTCGAATGTCAGGATGAATTGCTTCATTTATTAGTTCTTTTTGTCCCTTCAAGTTCTTTCTGTCCACCTGGCTCTTAGATATTGAGTCAGACAGACGAGTCTTTGATCTAAAATTCTACTTGATTTAATTCTATCTGGGTTCAAGAACCATCTCTCCATGTCGTGGTAGACTTTTTTTACTGTTGAATGCTGCGGTTCATGTAGAGTCAACCCTTCCACCGCCAGCAGCAATATTTAGTTTTTGTTCATGTACTTGTTCATGTAGACGTTGTCTTTCAAAATTGTACTTTTTTTCTAAAACCAGAATATCCTGAAATTCTTCATCAGGTCTCAGTCCATCATGCAGTGTCTGGACTCTGCAGAGAACACTTGCGGCCTTGCATTATTTTTTACAGATGAAGATTAGAATGAGCTCAGGGCTCAGTTAAGAAACGCTCAGCCAATTAGTGACCGGTGAAGTGTCCCGGTAGCGTTAATGATTAATAGGTGACAGCAGGGTGACCTGCTTGCATGTCGAGCACGCGGTCATGGCCGCTCACATGGACGCGTGCTCCCTGTCCTTGTGGCTGACAAGCCCATAAAGAACCACCATTGGGTTCTACAGCATGATCAGTGCTGCGAGCTGCGGATGGACGTCTCTTCACTTCACTCAGCTCTACAGATCAATCTCACGCCCACAGTTGACAGACATAAGGAGTGATAAAGAGTCCAAAGCAAGAATCCATCTTGGAAGTCAAAACAAAGCCTCTCATCTCTCGGTACGTGATCGTGGAGTCCTCTCTAGGGTGGAAAGAAAAAAAAAGCATATTGAGAGAAAAGTATGTATAGTGACTGTGTAAGAGCGTTAACACAAGCTCGTGAATACCAATAATGGGTTCCAGAATTTTTTTTTTTTTTTAAATATTAATATTATTAAATCTGCTAAACATGAATGGTGCCAGCCTCTAATTGTTTGCTCAATAACTTTTAAAATACACATTTATTGACAGTTTAAGTACTTTTAATCGCATTATCTTGTACGGTGTATCAATAATAGTAGCCCAAGTTGCACAGTATTAAAAAACGTTAATATATACAGTTCTAATAAGACAAGCGAACGCAATATCCACTACTCAGAGTGCTCAACCGAGAGCACACTGGAAACCTCCGCAAAATCCTTGTGATTTCTTGCCAAATCAGATTCTCGCTAATGAAATATTCGACTGCCAGAAAACATCTCATGAGAGCACTCCAAGTGGGAGGGGCCTCTGTAATGACACCTACGGGCCCCACGGGACACCCGCGCCGACGAGTCCTTAGCCGTCCAAAAGTCAGCTAGACTTTTCCTCCAAGTGGATTCATTGTACAGTGAGTGCACACATATTTTAAGAGTAAAACTTACACCCTCCAGTGTTGCCTCCAGCGTCTCTTGTATCGCCTAATTCAAAATTGACATTCTTTTTACATGCTCTGTGATCCAGTGTTAATGTTTCATGAGTACCAGCCTGAGTTTAATGTTTCAACACGAGCCCACAGTATTCACAGAGATTGTATGCACATCGCTAACATCCGGCCTGGAGGGTCTAGTTTTATGACAGTGAGATGTTACCCAAATCAAAAAAAAATGCCTTGTTAGAGTTGTGTCCTTTTTTGATTCACTTATTTGGGTATATTTTATACAAGTAGAATTTACTGTAACTCCTGTGTTCGGGTCCCGCGCCAATCTCCATAGATCTACTTCTCATGCTTCTTTTTTCTAACGTCAACAAATACTATCGGCACGTTTTTTTTTATAGATCACGAGCATCAATGCACAGCAGAATAAAATCCAGACATACAAATGACAATTCTTTTTTTTTACATGTTGATTGAGTGCTGGGATGTTGTGAAGTGTTACGAAGTCATTTTTAGAAAGAGCCTGAGGATTTGCACAGACCGACGTTGTCTATCCATGGTGGCAGTTCTGTTGATCTACTATTGTTTTATATATTGAGTATTTATCAGTATTTTAACTAGTATTACGATTTTTTTATAAATGAGGTATAGCTTACTTTCAACGACAACATTTGGGATTATTCTTGAGTCTTACACCTGTATATAATGTGCATACATCTACCCTCTTTCTCATATATATATAATAAATGATTGCTCATGGCCCTCTTCCTGGCTGTCAGTGTTAAACAATCCAGCAGCAGCACTCTTATACGTCCTGCCAATCACTACATCGGCAGCTCGGCTATAGCCACAGTGGCTCAGGAAGCTGATCTTAATATAGTGTGAATTCAGAGGTGCGTACGTGGGGTTTGTCGGGCCATAATATTCTGGCACACACGCCGGACGGCCTGATGCTTTCGCACTGATTCCCATTCAAGCCGTATTTGCTCAGCTGTCCTTGGGAGCGGCCGCCTGTAAACACCTCGGGGACTCTCCCCCACCATAAATCCCCATTACGAAGCATTACAGTCCTCCGCCTCTCCCCGAGTGTCACTTCATTTCTGTGAAAGCTCTGCCATGGAACATCCTCTTCACAGTGACACATATTCAGTTGTGCTGCACTGAAATTAGGTTTACTTGAAAGCGGTGGAGTATTTGTTTCTGCGTACGTTAATCTAACGTGTGTTGGCGTAAATGTACCTGTATAAAAAGTTTGCTGTAGTTAAAAGTCTCTTTTTTTTGTGTGTTCACAACACCAGCTTATCTTTTAACAGTATTTGTTAATGTTAGTTTGCAGATGCTCATTGTGTACCAGGATGTTTGGGTTTCCACACAAAAATAAAAGCTGGAACGCAAAGAGATGACCTGGTTCTAAAGTAACAGCCCCCCTAATCCGTCAAATCGATGGTGACTTTAACATAGAGGGTTGTCAGTTGATCATCTCAACCTTTCTGTGTTGTGTCTGCATCACTGAGGCTGGTGAATTCAAATTCTGCCAATTCATGATAATATTCTAGATTTCTGATGGTAAAACTAGACTGCAATCAAATCAATTATTCAGATGATTACATTTAATCCTTGTCAACAAGTGAACGGTTCTGTGTTCATAATGCAGCATCAGCAAAATGTACAGAGTCAGTGAGCTACTGGTACCATGTGACACCGTGGCCATCGGGTTTAAGTTTAAAACAATTAAATATCCGCTGTAAATCTCACAACTTCTGCATGACAAGTATCCCTAATGTGACACCCGAACAAGCTAAAGCCAACTATAAAAAACATCTGTCTCGGGTGTAATTGACAGCTGCAGAAATGCAGGCATAGTGTGGCTGTCAGGTAAATCATTCGATACTGCTTCTGTTGACAGTGGGACATAAAGCGACACCAAAGTTTGAATCCATAAAGATGTCTCTGTCCCAGTACGCTGACAGGCAAACACACAGATCCCAGGATGATCACTGCTCTGTCCAAGCAATCTGTGCAAACAAGTTGAGCTGATTCACATTAAAGTGACTGAAGAGTGGAAAACAGGTGGATGCAGAGGTGATTGGTTGATTCATAGCAGCAACATTTCATGCCAATTAATGCAACTTGAGTTCAAGCATGAACTCGATTGTTTTTATGCAGGATTTGTTTTGTCTAAATGTATTCATACCGGTTACTTTAAATACATAACCTAAAGGAATAGTTCTGCCTTTTGATAAAAATGTGACCTCGCTGAAAGTTAGATGAGAAGATTGGTGAAACAATCTTACTTTCCATTTTTCCTCAAAAAGTAAAGAAGTATATTTCCCGTAGTGTCACTATTCCTTCAATCAAATGCGGAATTATGGAAATTATGTAGGACTTTCAGTTGGCTGTTAGTCATAAAACTTTTTACTTTTGTTATTTGGGTCTGGAAAACGTTTTCAATGAAAATAGTTTACTGAAATGAACTGCCTGGAGCCCTGTGATAAATATGGCCCTTTGCTGTATTATGGGGCATTGAGATTGTACGCACGCACCAAACAATTAAAATCTTTGCTGTTGCCTTCGATGCCTCCAATTAGTTCTGTGGCCTAAATTGCGCTTTTGTTCTTGACAAAATAAGGTAACCAATGAATCATAAAACTGATTAGAGATGAGAAATGAATCCACCATTCTGTTATTCAGGGTTATAATCATGTTCACGTTGGAATAATTGCAATTAAATAAGATCATTTTGCCGCGAGCACAAAATAACATTGATTCACCAACCAAGACACATCTTTGATCCTAAATGCCGTTAAAGTAATTTAGGCTTTGGAAATTAGATCATGTCTGGCGCTTAGACGTGTTTATTTGCCTGCCAATGACTTAATGTCACATTTTTCAAGTCTTTATAAACCACTCAGCACATGAGGGGGTTCTGAATGCATCCTCCGGAGATGGGACTTGGCGTTGAGGGCAGTTATCTGAACTGGAAAGTAAATTCCCCTCGGCTGCAGACTGTGGACTTCATTTTTGTTGTTGTCGTCATTAACGAAATCATATTCGGTCTGCCGCCACCAAACCAAATTCCTGATAATGAGCAATCCCCTTACAGCTGATGAGTCATCAATGGAAGAAATACAATTTAAAATCAAGAGTAACATTTATAGATGCTGTCTCTGCTTATTGGGTGTTTTTGTATACGCACACTGATGTACTACTTTGACGCAACTCTCAATAAGTTACACACTTACACCCCTTTGTCATACTGCGGTTTACTCATTATTGTACTTGGCACGAGAGCGTGCCACATATTTTCTTCTCAAGTACTTGTACAGAATGTGCACATCCCTGAGTGGGATCCACGTTCCATCTGCAGAGAGGCATCCCAGCTATTGTTCTTATTTGAGGCATTTCTCTCTGAAAGCCGAGCGCGAATCATGTCAGAGGTCAAAGGTTCCCCAGTAGGGATGACAGACGCATCAAAAACGGCAGCGCATTAACACAGCCAGCTGATTCTGTGGCCTGTGGCAGAGCCGGCCAGCAGATTGTACCCCTGGTTCTGACATTCCTTGTTATACAAGTGGGGAATTGATGTTAACATTCATACTTAAATATTAACTCATGAGTGAGGTTAGATAAACAAATAGCTGTTCTCTTCCACATTTGTCTTTTTTATCCCCTTTCTTTCTTCCTGTCCACAGCTAGTGCTTTATTTTTAGTGGCTATCTTTCCCCTCTAGCTCAGGAATAGAGCTTGTAGCCTTATGCTGTATGTCACTACTCGAAACCGGGTTAAAGGAACAGAAACCTGTGTTTTATTTCACCATTGAGGTTCAAGTGTGTCATCAACCCGTTTTAACCAGCGACCTTGAGTTCAGATATTCCAAAGGTTTGCTCTCCTGAGAGGTTAAAATCTTGTCTATCTTGCAACCATTTACAGTTTTTTATCTCTGAAAAGCTTAAATAAACGTATTCAATTCGTATTCGGTGATCTTTGACATTTGGATTATTTTTGGACTGTCTTGTGAATTCCACAAAAGATGTTAGAACGAAGCATCAAAAATGTATTTTACTCATCATCAGTCAGCCACCTTGCCATGAATTACCCTGTAATTCAAACTGGCACAGTCTCTTTTTAAATGTAAAAGGTCAGACAAAGACTTTACAAAGAATAGGGCTGAAACTATAAAAGTGCAGGTGTCCCTGCTTGATTTAATGCAAGCCCACATAAAAATCTGCCATTCATTTCAAGTGGTCTGTAAAACTGCTTCATGTGGAAATCAAAGCGTCTCAACTTTGGCCTCAAACACACTCACATTGGATGCAGGTACAGTCTTTTGATGTAAAGAGCCTTTTTAAAACCAGGCCACGAGCCCTACTGTTTGTCGGAATGAGAAAAGGCTTTCCTCTGCAACACGTCCATCACAAAAGAGGCCATTAAGCTCGTTATTTTTGGTTGTCTACGGACCAGTAAATATAGGACTAAGGAACTAGGACTGTTCATTGAGAGCATTTCCAAGATTCTTTTTCCCAGAGTAAATACAACTGCAATCACATGTGGAACAAACTCCCTCCAGACTAAAAAATACAAAAAAATAATATCAACATCATGATATCTTCTGAAATCTGTAAAAAAATAAAATAAAAACATTAATTCATACTTTTTTTTAGCTTATTGTTAAGGTTTCAAACAGCTGTTTGACAGGAAATTGCACTGCTAAAAACAAATCTATAATAATTCCTAGAAAAAAAAAGATCCAGTTGCACAAAAGTTGACACGAAATATCATCCAGCAGGCGAGGCCACGGCTGTGAGCCAACGCAAGCTGATTGTGAGGCGTGAAAGACGTGCTCTTTCAACACAACACCTGCACATGCGGCGCAGGGGGGGACATCCATCGCTTTTCAAATTGCATCAATTGAAAAACAACTAAAAACAAGTGTTCAGTGTTTTTTGTTTTTTTTTCTGAATCCTCTCTCGCCGCGTGAATGGCGCTCTGCTGCCGGGGTCGACTTGGCAAAGGGAGCGGTTCATTTTGCACTGAGTGCGAGCGAGCTGGAGAGTGAGCGCAGGTGGCTTTTGGGACTTTATTAGGAGCATTTGGATTTGGAGGGAACTCCCCCCCAGGCGAGGCAAATGCACTTTGTGACATGATCAGCCGAGGAAATCAGTGGAGGAAATGCCCAATTCAATTTTCTGGCAAGTGGAAATGGGGAAAAGGCCTAATAAGATCCAGCTAAAAGGCTTCCAGTATGCTTCACATGAAGTCTGGAGAGTCTTTTCCGTCTTTTCTGGTCAGCAAATGTAAATGCAACAGGATGAGCTCTTTCCTGATGAGATGTGCAGTTTCCTGCCATATCTATAGTTGTGCTACATCTGTGTGTCATGAAATGATTAATAGGGTACAATATAACGTGTCTTCCGGCTGTGGGTAAAATGTGAGGCTGGGGGTGTCTGCCCATATCAAACTGAGGTGCAAAGGATGACAATAGGCGGGCTAACTCCATTTAACCTCTTATGTAATCAAATTGTACGGTTGTGTAACGCGGCAATCGCCGGAACAGCTCAAAGCGATACGGGACTGTGGGTGGCGGACGTGGGATGGGGGTCATTTAGTCGGTGCTTGGGGGGTAAGTTACACTCTAGTTGCCTTCTTAAGCCTTTTCACGACTGTTGACTAAAAACCTCGCATAGTGAAGCAGCGGTTCGGAGAGTCGTTTTGACGATGCAGCGGCCTTTGTGTCCGACTAAGAATCTGCACATCAAGCATACGGTACTTTTCCGATACAGAGTATGTTTATGAGTAGTTGATAGCATGACAGCGCTAACAATGACTTGCAAAACATGTATCTTAGTTGCAACAATGATCGCTGGTATGAAATGTTCTTTAATGATTAAAAAACTAAAGTTACCCACTAGTACCTTGACGAATCCAAACAATCCACATTCAGAATGTCATGTTTTATTGAGTTTACTTGCTTCTATTGCATCACTCGTGTTGCTACAAGAAGTTCCTCCTCGGCCTTATTTATTCTCCCGTAGCATTGCGCTTCAAAGATCACAACATGAGAACTGTCTTGTCTCCATTAATGTTAATGACACAACTAAAGATTGAACCTCTCAGTTCCCTGTTTGTTGTGATCCTCAAACATCGGACATTCATCTGACGTACACTGTACTAAATTCTTAGTGAAAAACATTGGTAAGTTGGTAAGATAAGTAGTGCTTCGGACCACCATGCTCATCCGTGTGTACAGTCAGTCCTCTCCACATCGTGCAGTGACGCTCTTTTCATGACCATAGTTCTGTGGAAATGTCTTCAGTCGATGTGTTGTTGGCCGTAGACCGTTTTCCCCCCACACGGTATTTCCATCCTCATAAGATAAAGTCTTTTTTCTGTAAGATGCCCTGGACGAGTCAAAAAGCACTGAGTTGTCAAACTGTCCTGACACAAGTCATTGTTGATTTCACTGTTGTAGGGGAAAGACTCTAGGGCTGCAGATAGGACTGTTGCCATGGTGCTGAAGGAGATACCAAGTAAGGCGTCATCAGAAGGGAAGCCCCTCCTCACAGTGACTACCAAGGTGGGCAGAACCATTTCAGAAACTCCCTCGCTTCGCCCCTCCACCCCCCTCCCACCCTCCCCTCCCTCCTCCACCTCCCCACACCCCTCTCTCCCGCCTTCAAGTAGAACGTCCTCCTGTGTTAGTCATACCGAACAGTAGTAAAGCTTTGAGTGTCCTGTGACCGACCTCCACTGTCTACTAACTCATTTAGTAAAGCCTTGTGACTGTTACATCTAACAAAGACGCAACAAATACTTTGTTTCCAGCTGCTCTATGGGGTATAAAACCCATCCTACTACATCATTACGTTGTACGAAAAACATTATGATCTACATAGGAGCAGCCTCAAATGGTTGCGATATTCCGCATTACCTTTTATCTTTTCGAATTAGCCTCTAAAAGATTCATGGTGCTCTTCCAGTTACCATGTGTTGCGTATATTGGTAGGTATGGGGTGGATTTATCAAGAGGGTCACACAAATTCCCCCCCCTCATTCACAATCCGGATAGAAAAAGTCCCGTGTGGACTTTTTACACCTCATAAGCAGCTGCCACGCAACATAAGCAGTGTGTGAATGCATTGCTGAAAGGCAACGGCACACAGCACGGCATCGCGCCGCTGAACCTGAGCCCTCAGTGGACAAAATACTGCAGCAAATGGCTGAGCTCTTCACTTCTCTTTTGCTTTTTAAAGAAATGTTGTAGCTGGATGCTGTCGGTACTCCAGATGGCAATATGAGTTTCCTTGCTCTGTGCTTGATTGCTTTCTGTAATGTGTACAATGTTTAATTGTGTGTGTGTGTCCTCTTGTGTGTCTGTCTGTGCTTAATGACCTGTAGCATGCTTTATCCTTGTTCAATTTTTTTAATACAATGTCTAATTTTGATTAGCTGCCATTCAGATAATGGTTCCACTCAAGTTGAAGGGATTTAATTATGTCAAGCAATTATTTTTGCTGAAGGATGGAAACTGCTGTGTTGACACAAACAATATATGACTTTTATATCTAAATACAAGTATAGTTACTTTTGTTAAATATGTAAGTATAATTTGTCTTATCATATTTTTACTTCTTAGAATGTTAATAAAACCAACAGTGTTGCACTGGCACACCATCAGTCCAGTAAGCGTTTTATTAGAGTCATATGGAAAGAATCCATTTCATGAAAACATGCAGCACCTGAGAACGTAACCAAAGCAAGTTGAAACATCCATCATGTTAACAGTCATCCTCGATTACAGATTTAGAAGAATAAAGCCCAAACTCATTTTCTTTTCACTGAACAGAGTAAAGCAACAAAAAAAAAACACTAGGTTGCCGTAATTCACTCCTCACTGTATCACTTTGTTTTCAAACCCTTTGTTTAAACAATTTTCTTTCAAATCAACTGCACTTCAGCCCATCAATGCGGCCAGAAGACACGACAGCGACTAAAGCTGCAGATTTAGAGGCCCGTCTCCATGTCACCTAGCAAGGGAGAGAGGCTGCGTGGCCGGCCGTGGCTCCTCACGCCAAATGTCATCTCAAGTGTATTTGTGAAGCCAAATCCCGCATACGAATCCTCATTGAGCTTCTACGGAGTCAGGCGTCTCTGAGAGAATGAAGAAAATCTTGATTTAATAAAGGCTGCACCAAACTAATTATCCATCTACACCAACACGCAGTTTGCACGTGACTCCTATAAAAAATGTGAAATATTCCGTCATAACAAACATTGGCACTGTAGTTAATCTTGAGTCAATACTACATTGCTATGTTTACATAAATACGTACCAAATGTGCCATGATGAGTACGCTGACTCAACTCAAATTTAGCTTTTCACAGATTTGAAAGGGTCAAGTGTATTTTAATTCCCGATCACATCTCATTCCACGCGAACAAAACACACTGAAAGGCGCTGCGGTTCTTTCTCAAGACAAGCACCCCTAACAGAGCCTCCAGCCTGTACAGCTCTCGCCTCTGCTTTGATATTTTGCATCCACCTTTCCCCTTGTGAAATGTTTTCCAACGCGCTCCACCTCCTCCTGTCCTCACCTCGACCTCCCCGCTTTCAAAGCTCTGACAAGTTTAACCGGTACGCGGCTCCATTAGCGGCAACATCTGAGAGACCTCTTGGAGTCAAGCCCAAGCGGCACAATTAGCTCAAGTTCCTCCGTTACGTAATTTTCTCCGGCGCTCCTTAAAGCGAACAAAGTGGCAAAGCGATTTGCATCGGCGATGAGGAAAAAGGTATAACAGGAAGGGGGGCAAAAGAGGAAGGATGATAACCCTCCTTGTAGTGAGAGTAATGGGCAAAGAGCTCAGGGAGCCGCTCTCTTGGATAATTGGCGTTTGCAGGTTACCAGCTACCAGCGTGCCGTCTGTCCCCTTTTTCTGGATAATTAAGAAGAGTCAAAAATCTCATCTTTTCGTGAACATTAGCTAAATTAGGTCCCGATGGCAATCACAGGAAGTGCTCAGGAAAACAGCGTGTTATATATAAGAAAGAATTGCATCGTTGATTTACAAAGCAGTGGTTTCCCGTAGCAGAGATTGTGTTCTCATCATCCTCAGCGAGTCAATTGAGGGACCAGCTGGTTGCAGTTTATCATGGAAATTCTCATTTCACAACTAAACTCAATGTCATGCTTTCCAAGAATATGCCAACGCTGGCAGATTTCAGCAGCGGACACGACTCGGCAGGGCAATCCGTGTTTAAATCAACAGAGAGATGGCTGGTAACCGTGGCAACACCGCTAATGGACATTGGACAAAGGTTCAGTCCGGTTACATTATGGTGTGTTCAGGCTCTGTTCCTTCAAAATGTCCACATGTTAAATGTAATCTTGGTGAGAAACCTGATGTCCATCAATGTGTCAAACGTTTTAAATGTTATCCTTCTACTATTTTATATGCTTCTATTTATCTGTCATCACATTTTTACATTGAAGAAGTTAGAATTCTTGCTTACAAAAGTGACTAAAGGGTCATCAGTTTTCAAAATTGATGGCTATTTTTCTGTCAATACATATTTTCTAGACGATTGACTAAACAAACAAGTACCAGATTGCTAACAACGCCTGCCAGATATTTTTGTCTGTATGAGCGAACCAGATATGAAAAATTCCCCAATGATAAAAAAGAGGCCAGCGGCCTCCACACAACGCGGTGATCCAGAGCATCATACCTCCCTCTCATTAACAACAACAAAGACAAACTCGCAGGCTAAAACGGTTTTGATGTGGTAAATAAAGACAGGAGGGCGTCTCTCATCTTGTTACCCGTGTTGTTTCCGTGTGTTTCATAATGTCACATGTTTCAGGTTCAGTTCAAAAAAATTTGGGGGGATTTTTGAAGTCAAGAGAAAACGAGGCATCAACCTGATTAAATAACAACTACAACAGATACACAAGTGGCTCAGACTTCTCTCCGACTCGATCTCGTAACTCAGTTTTGACCTTTAAAAACGAGACTACCACGGTGGACCTTCACCCTACGCTTTGTCGCCGCAATCCAAAAACTTCGTGGCCCCGGCAGCAGCGGAGGGTGAAATTAGGTTACTTCACACTGAGACACTTCCCCCAAACCAAAGCTGCATTCTAATACAACAACAGCACAAAGCCTAATTACCTACGCTGGGTCAGCGCTCTCGCAGCGCCGCACGAACTCCTGCTCAACAAAGCAGTGTCCCCCTTTGGATATTATTTACAGATCTTTCTTGTGGCTGCGGGGAAGGTTTCTTCTGTATTCTTTTAAGTACTTGTTATCATCTTCTTCACTTACCTCTTAGTTATTGATTGTTGGAAGTAGAATATGAAACAAAATTAGTGCTCTCTTTTATTTAGGCTTCACTCTATAGTCCTATCTTACAGCTGAACAACGCTACAAGCAGTTTATGAGAATTGCTTAGAAACAAGTTCTATATTAGAAACTAAAGTAACACTGAGTTGGGACTTTCTTAGATGCATCTAACTAAAACGAACGCTTTCTAAACAGTCCTCCAAGGAGTATTGCTTTTGTGTGTGTGGATTGAACTTCATGGTTTACCTTAGCCGTAGCTAAATGACATCTGTTCATGTACAGGTACGTTTCATGGTCATTTCTGTATTTTATCACCCTCTTCAAAACCCAAATCCAGTTTGTTTCCACTTATTTATTGAATATTTCAAAGAATTACTTTTGCCGCTGTTAATATGCATTTAACGCTGTTTGGTCGGTGAAACCACAAATAACCAGGATGTAGAGAATCCATTCCATTATTGGTAATTAAACTTCAGCACCTTCATTTAAATTCTGCTTGCGATCATGGCCGGGAGAGCTACGATAATAAATGTCACGTTTCCTCACTGCCAGCGTCACATGCACAGGCCGAAAAAAGTGCTCGAGGTTTCCCCTTTCTAAGAGACAACGCCGTTTTCTACCAGGAAATGATGAGGCATCGGTTGGTGAATTGTGGGCAGCTGCACCTGGAACATCAAAGCTTCAGGGTCCCAATAATTAATTGGAAACTGCTGCAGCTGCAGAGGCGAGCTGGTTTGGAATATGAGTCAACAATGGTTAAACAATTATTGTGTGGTACACATCCAGCAGGTTTCTCTTTTCAGTAGTTCTCTCAATGACTACTGTAACCTGGCCACCGATTTCTTGAATATATTATAAATGAGAGACCCGGTTTACTTAACGGTGCACAGTGGCTTTGGTTCATAACAGCGCGTAAAGGCTTGCTGAGCAGAAAGAATAGTAATACCACTGTAAGCAGAGCAGAGGGGTGAAAGACTTTGTATTTGCATGTTCTCGTATGTAAAAAGCGGAATCCAATTCTGCCTCACACGTCAATGTGAACTGTTAAAAAAGCTCCTCAACATCGGAGTGGATCAACCCACACTCGAATCCTTTCAGTGTATCTGTGTCAAGATGCTCTGAACAAATGATGTGCTTTAAAGGAGTTCCTTATCTTGCCAAAAAGACACACACACACACACAAGACATGTTGAAAGACTTTTGCAAAGCCCAAAAGGACTGAACTCCTATATTATCGGGGACTTTTGTACGATGGCAGTTTGCCGCTGAGTGACAGCCTGAACTGTGTTGTCTGTTTGCCCTTACAGCTGGTCGGCGAGCAACAAGAGAGCCGCCCGCTTTTAAGTCCCTCCATCGACGATTTCCTCTGCGAGACCAAGTGCGATGGGGTTTCCCGCCCAGTGACTTCAAACACAGCTGGTACAGTACACCACATTTCCACTATTGAAAAAAGACATAGGTATTACAAGTCTATTAAGACAGCTCACTGTCCAAATAACCACATGGAATACAGCTTTCCAATAACATGTTGTGTTTGTGAACGCGTGAGGGACTTGGATGACTCATCGGATGCTGTAGACATGGTAATCATACCAGGGAGGGTGCTTTATATTTAGTTGGGTCATGTGTCTTTCAAAGAAAACATCTTACCATTGATCTTAGTTACCAGCTAAACTAGAGTGTGTTATGTGATGTTTCACTGATGGAAATACCAAGAGATCCATTCTGGATTCCTGTCTGATAGCTAATCAATTAGTGTGTCTCCCTGCAGCCTCTCTCTCTCTCTCTCTCTAATATTATATATTAAAGTCAGTCTATGTATGATATATTTTCTAAACCACTTAGAAAAAGATTATTCAGATCAGTTTTTAATTTTCAAATATAGAGCAAATTCCAATCAATTTTCCAGGTGGTCACTCCAACATTCCTGTGCCATCAAACCACTGGAGAAAAAAACAACGACTTTTCTTTTCATATTTGTTTTAGCAAGTTATCCATCATAAGGTCACGATACCCCAATGTATTGTAACTGCGCAGAGGCCTTGGATAACATGGTATGATTCATAATTTAATAGTTTAGAATTAAAAGAACAGTGATCATAATAATGTGCACCACCCTCCACCCATTACCGTTACAAGCAAACTGCAAAATCTGATTTGACTTGAAGCGTCAGCATTTGTCTTATGTTTACCAGTCTACATTGTTTATTAATTACAACCATTTCTTCCACCCAAGAAATTAACTTAAAATCCACTGGGTTAAAGTAGGTGTCAAGGAAATCAATGTTTTGACAGATGCCTAATAAAAAAAGCCATCTTGCTTTCCACGTGGAGATGGGACTTTGATCACTGAGCCGTATCGTCCTTTGAACGACGAGGATTTTTCCACAACCAGATTGCACAGCTGACATGTGTCCTCTCCATACTGGCCCCTGACTGCGCCGACTCAGGCGGTCAAAGTACGGTACTGAACCTCCTGTCTCCCCAGCGCCTCCTGCCGCTCCCGCTGACAACGCTGCAGGCTTTATATAATTGGTCATTTACCTCACAACTGAAAGAAATACCAAATTATATAATGAACAATGATTACTTGCTCAAATATTACCAGACCTACACGGTGCTGTGCGTCCAGTTTGACTTATGAGCATTGAGAAACCCGTCAAAAACTATAAATAAAATGACTGTCTGTTTAAATTTGAAATTGAATTAATAAAAATGAAAAACAATGTATGGGCTGGCTGAAGTAACACTATTCATCAAGAACACGGACACATATTCATCAAGTAGAGACTCACCCCAGCGATTATCTTGTGAAACCATTTTGTCTTGTAAACACGGAAAAAATACATTATGGAAATAGAATGTATGTGTGTTTTCATCATGTTTTAAAGCCGAAACCTGGACCTCAACAAAAAATGCTCAGCAATCAGATGTATTTGCTCTCATGAGTTGTTAAATTAATATATGCGCATCCAGTTATAATATCCAGTTGATGAAGAAAACTTCTGCAATCGTCTTCCCGGCCTCATCATTTCAAGTACACTCGAGGGTGCCAAAACATTTTTGACATCATTGCACTTTCATGAACAGCTTGTGCTTCCTATTGGTGCTGAAAACTCTTCAGGCAAACCTTCCCCCACCAGCGAGTCTGCCTTGATTTTTAATTTGACTTGCCATCTAAAGAGCACAAGGCATGGAAGACAAGCATGCTCCCTAATTATGCAGAGATTTCAGTCAAGGAATCCTCTCAGTTGGTTGTCATGAAACAGCAGCATGCCAATTATGGAGTCATGGAGCTAAAAGGGCTGTTTAACAGGCGTCGTGAGCCTGACGTTGACTTTAAGGCAACGTTTGCTATCCCTTCTGTTTGGTTAACTGACCAGACAGCAACCTGCGACGGAGTGGCCTAAATGAACAAACTGGAGCTCTTGGAGGGGCCGTCTCGTCCTTATCGGCCTGTGCAGTGGCTTGTAGTCTATATAGAGTCTCTGAAAAGAGCAGAAGTATATTTTTTAGATGCCCACCCTGGGGGCAAAACCGTGACGGCTTAACCACCTTTGACAGCTTAACTCACAGTGTCGGAAAATGTGTAGATCAAAATCGAAGCTTCATGCAGGACTTGGAGTTAAACTTTCCTTCTATCTTATCAGGAAGAGAACGGAAAGTTTCCAAAATATGGAACCCAGGGAAGAATATTAAAAAATTTAAAAAAACGGATCCAAACCAAACAATGAATGCAGAACTGTTATTAAAGAATATCAATCACAAAGATGACTGTTATTCTCACGTCTCAAGAAACAATTATTTAAGAGGAGCGTAGCGAGGAAAAAACAGGGAACAACAGATTAAAACAGCCATTGTTTTTAACATTAAAGGGCGCTTAAAGTATCCATTCATACCACAATGCTTTGTATGTTGGGAAATGGATCTTGCACAGCTGTGACGCCATCAAATAAACAAAGTGTTTCCACGGGCCGACACATTAAACACCTGAAAAAGTATTAGACTATGGTGGCAGTTCTCGAAACGATTTGTTCCTCAAGGATACATTTTTGACACAAACCAACCGACTCACACGTATTCAAGACCAGCTGCTTGTTGGTTAACTAAACGGCCGTCGTGTCCCTCACAGTTCTATCTTCAACGCTGGACCTGCTGGATCTCAGTGAACCCGGCGAAAAAAAGAGCAGCAAGGACAAAAGGAGCCCTCAGTCCTCGCGCGGCAACAGCCAGAAGAAAAACTGCCACAGGAAGAAGACGGACGAGACAGAGCTGATCCAGGTGGAAGTTGAACAGACAGGAAAAGGCGTGAGGACTCCAGAGAGGGCGTCGACAGACTCAGGTAGAGACGGATTGTTGAGGGGTTATTTCTCAAACCTTCTTACGAGAAGCCAAGAGAATTCGTGAAATGCGATTTGTGGGCAAAAGAAGGTCAGTCTCTTGATGCAGGCCGGCTTTCAGTTAGCTGGTATCTCTCAATAATGCACAAACGAGAGTGGAAGTATCATACTGACTGACTGATGTGTCTTTACCGCCAAGACTTTAATGCATCCGCTTTGCGTATATCCAGCATCTGTATTTCCACGACCGCCGATGCCAAAACGGCCCGTGGAAATATCCGACTCCTATTTCTTTGGACTGGTAAAACTTTAATCATATCTTTGTGCACATCATTATTCACCAGCAACGACCACACGCATCCCCCACACGCCCCAACTTCTCAGACGCCAATCGACCCCTGTGGGACCGACTACGCACGCGCTCACGACAGACGGATCAGGCCTGTGCACTGTAATGAAAGGGATCATCTTAAAAGACATTAGGAGGAAACGGCCAATTACTTTCCTATTTGCCAGTTGAAAAGGTTAAAGTCTTCATGAGAACTAATTATGCAAACCGTGGCCCGACCACACTGTGGACAGTAATTGACGGTGGTGAGATTATTAGCCTTGTGTCATTTAAGCAAAACTTTACTTTCTGTTACGATTGTGGTTATATGCTTTTCATTTAGACGCCAAAAGCATTCATTTTAAATTAGTACTTACTTTGCCTTGATACAAAGCTCAAAACACTTTAGCGTTTATCCTAATCAACAGATAATAGATTGACCTGAGGCTAACTGATATTTAAGAGGTTAAATTACAATTAGAGGGACTTATTTAATCAACATTTGAGGATGTTTTTGATCTGCAACTGTTGAAGTCTGATTTGCGTCTGTTGCTAATTTAAAGTTTTTTACTTTTCTATTCTTCTTACTTTATTTTTGTCACTAGTTACCGTTGTTTCAACGTTGGATAAATGGGAAGAGCTGAACCCGAACCCCGAGAGTAACGGAAACAGGAAATGGAAGATGGAGAGGCGGCGTTCTTCTAAACATTCCTCCAATGAGTTTCTGTGGTAGGTTTTGGTGGACATCAGTGGACGATGCAACATCTCCCATGAGAATCGTGTATTCACATGAAGTCTGTCTGTATCACATAAAAGATTTTCCCTTTTCCTCTTCTGCTTTAGGTCCATAGACTGTAAAACCCAAATAGAGCCGATGAACAAGAATGCCTTGGAAGTACACACCAAAGGGGAGCCAGATTCTGCTTTAGCATCTCAAGTAAGTGCTTATTAAGGCAGAAGAGGGCTGTAATCTTCATTATTGTCTGCACATGCAATCAACATCCTCTTGAAATGAGAAAGCTTCACACATCTCAAACATATTCTTCTGACTGATGGGTAAACCCTCGCAATGAGTCCACGAAATGATGAAGCAACTGCATGCCGATGCACGATAATGTAGCCCTAAAAGTGAGGTTTACTCACCCTGTTGAGTAATTGCTAATTGTTGTCCTAACAGCTACAATTCTTCCATTTCAGCTCAACAAGCAGTATATTAGTGGAAGACATGTAAGCCTCGCTATGCATCCTTTCATATGGTACTGAAAGAGTTATACATTTGCACCGGGGGAAAAGCATCACCGTCTCATACAATTTGACTTAAATGCCCAAATGGAGGAGATTATTGAGGCCAAGAGGCAAAATCCAGATTGTTGGTCTTGAGATTGTTCCTTTGTGGTGCTCCAAGGTCCAAATGTCAAGCGCTTTCCTCCTCAGTTGATGTCTCTGTGTAGGTTCGCATTAACGGGTCTTGTTTCCGGACACCGTTACTCTGAGCCCATTAGGGTGGATCTCACCAAGCTCATCTGAACACCTCTTCAGCACTCTGATGAATAATAGACCTGGGATTTATTTTGCTCAGGAGTTACATGACGGCTGACACCGATACTGTAAAGAGTGGGTGAAATGCAGTGTACGTTTTTTCTCCATGGCGCTGTACACAAATTCAACTATGCAAAGATTTCTGAAAACGAGTGTTAGTTTGGACACAGAACAAAACTCCAGAGCGCTGAACTGAATCCAATGTTTTCACTCAAATAGATATTTTTAAATCTTCAAGTTCTGGAATATTAAGGATTGCCACATTGAATGAAAAACACATCTTAAATCCTAATACAAGCCCTCTTTGATTCCTAAACACAGGCACCAGAGCCTGACATCACCTGACATCTCCCTGATTATTTTCTGTTATTAAACTATTGCTGTACAGGAAATCTCTTTTCAGGATGCCAAATATTGCCAGACTTCAGGAGGATTTAAGATGAATAAATTGATACAACAACAACAACATCAAAGAGCTTTGAGAATGTGGCAGGATTTTTAACAATACATGCATGTTTGTCCTTTGAATAAAAAAGAAAATGTGGTTATCTACAATAAATGGATGAGTCAATTAATACTGAGATTAAGTAACCTCAATTAATCTTGCATAATGCCAGTCTGCAGAGATATAAATTGTTGCAGGTACTGGCTGGTCCATTCTGTGGGAAGCCACTGACATGGAGGAATTAATTCCTCTACTCTCCGTTATGGATTTTCTGCTATTTACAGAAAATCCAGCACCATGTCACATCTGAGCATGAGAGGCCATATTAAAGTAATTTACCCTTTGTTAAATGTGTAGGTGTATTATACTGTAACCAAAACGCAAAACCACATGCGTGTAATTGGTCTAATTCCCTTTTTTTGCACAGCAGCACAATGTTTCTTCAGAAATTTCATAACTGACAGGCTATCAACATGATTCAGACATTGCATGTGCAGGTGCACGGGAAAGGGATTGGGTGGGGGAGTGAAATTGCAAACGGCTGGATGAGTAGCATGGCACTCGGATGAGGGGCTGGACGAGATGCTGACAGCAGTGATTCTGCTGGCCTTCCTAAGCATGTCAGAGGCTTTGTCGAGGAAGGGATATTTACTCGTCCCTGGGAAAGCGGAGACGGCTGACCCTGCACACTCTCCCTGCCCGTCTCTCCCTCTGGCTGATCGGTTGTGTGAGTGATGTGCTGGGCTGATATATGTGCGTGTGTGTGTGTGTGTGTGCCGGCGGTTGCGAGTGTGCATATGTTTATTAGAGTTTGTCTTTGAATGAATGCATATGTAATGAAACGTGTGTGTGTGTGTGTGTGTGTGTGTGTGTGTGTGTCTGTGTGTGCGTGTGTGTGTGTGTGTGTGTGTGACAGGCTCGCCTAGTCAAGGAGCAGCGGTTGGGCAGTGCCCTCCTTTCCAGACATCAGTCCCTGGAGGAGGAGTTCGAGCGAGCGAAGGCCGCCGTTGAGGTAAGCAGAGGTCTCCTCCCGCTTTAGCATCTAGCAAAAAGCAGCGCAAACCCATGCCAGTGATGGGTCCAACCTGTGTAACGGCTGCAATAGGAAATTTACCCCCAGGATCAGATCCCCAGGATTGGACCCCGGGCACTGACTCGCTCAAATGGGGCGACCCAGACCTTTGACCACCCTGGACTGATCAAAATCTGTCAATCTCATATGATCAGTCCAGGGTGGTCAAAGGTCTGGGTCGCCCCATTTGAGCGAGTCAGTGCCGGGGGTCCAATCCTGGGGGTGATTGTGATATATCATATAGTTTTAAATCATTTTGTTTGGTTTTCGCAGTAGAAAAACATACCCTGCCAATAAGTATTCAACTTAATGGAACGGTGCCCTGAGTGCTTTGAATAAAGAGCCACAAAGCCTTTCTTTAATTGTTACCTTTCCTTAGTCTCTGCCCATGTAGCCTCATAATTGTTTGTGCAATTTAAATGCATCTAAAAAAGGCCCTGTGGAGCCGAATTCCATTTGCCTCCACCGGTCTTTTTATGTCCTTGTCGAATGAGCCCGACTGTGTGTCATGCATCTACTCACCCCTGCGGTGTTAGCTGACAGCTTAATAGTCCCTGCTAAATTCACACACGCTAAAGTTCACAGGGTATTTGACTCAGAGAAAGGAAGCTGGCTCACAATAGGAAGGTAAATAGGTCAGCAATCTTACGGCCAGAAATATGATACCCGAGGGGAAGGTAGAATTACAGTAATCAGATATAGCTTAATTCTTCATAAGACTGTATACCTACACACTCCACGTGTTGAGTTGTAAAGTCTGCCTGACGATCTCATGCTCACGAGGGTACGATTGTTTGCCATGACAACGAGGGCAGTTACCCCCCCCCCCGTATCTGAGAGAGAATAAGCTAAAAGCACTTTCATCACCCTTTTGATTTTTAGTTTTCTGCTTTTTACTGCTTTATCATTTTTGTTTTTTTCTCAGTTGAAAGGTTTCATCACATTGGCCCTAACAGCTGCCCGAGTGACTAAAAGAGCAGCGTCTGTACTTTACCAAAATTTCACCAACCCGAAAGTTTTTTTACTTTCTATAAAACCACTCTACCACTAAATGGACATCTCCTTTCCCGGAAAATGGGAGCGAAGCTTTCTCCGTTGAGTTACTTCAGCTTTACTGAGGGCTACAGGAGACCTTTGTACACTGAGCTATGTGTGTGGTCAATAAATAATACAGCAGGGCCAACAAGACTGTGAGAGTGGAAAGCCTATTTGGGCGTCCCTTCTCAAAATTAGCAAAGATATCACATCTTGTACAAGCCACGAGCTCCATCCTCCCAAAAATAATTTAGAGTACAAGCGTCGGCCGCAGGGCAGGTAAGTGATGAGAGTCCGAGATGCTCCTGGGCAGGCGCCTGAGCATGGAGCATCGACCGGTAACAGTATCTCACGGCGTCGATCGAGCGGCCTGAGTGCAGGCCTCCGCTCTGGAGGAGCTCTGATGCAAGCGGTCAGCCATTTGGGCTTCAAACCACCAATGTCAAAGCCCGTAATCAGATTATTTCCATTGTAGTGGCTGTGCATATGCATGCTTTTTCATACTTATAAAGAGAGTGATAGAGACTGCTCAGATGGCTGGAGGGGAACATTAAATCAGCACACAATTCATTCAATTAGACGAAGCGGCCGAATGGAAGAAAATTAGGACCCACAGAGGACAAGGACTAAGCTTCCAAATATCCATTTGAAAAAGTTGGCACTGATGGCAATGGGCCATGAGAAGGAATTTAATATTATTTTACAAAGAGACTGATAATAAATTCTGAGAAGGTAAGTGATTCAGGGTATCTTCATGTGACGTGGACAATAACTCTGAGCTGATGACAATGTAATAATTTTATAACATAGATAACGACTAGAGTAACTAGGGCTTTCTCACTGTGAGACAGGATAAAACGCTGCCACAGCAAAGACGATGAAAAGATGATCTCAAAAGCGTCTCGGTGTGTATTTCTTGGAGCTGTTCAGCATCTATTTTCTAATTGGAGAAAGACGCACCAAAACGCGTCATTAAAAGCAACACCAAGTGGAACGCGAGGCGTGTCCGCCCCGTGAGAGAGAAAGTAAACACAGGAATGTCCCGACTAGATTTGGACATTACAACCACCGTAAAGAGAAAGACAAAACCAACCGTGAAAGTATTATTCATGCAGCCCACAATTACCGGGTGACGACAAATATCACAACTCTGCATAAATCCTCAGAAGCTCAATGAGTTGTTATCACAGACATCCACGTGTAATCGCATTGTCTGCCCAAATGTATCAGTAGCACTTTGGCCGTATTCTATTCATCTCTGAGTGACATTATCGGGATTCCAGCTTCCTATTTTTGTCTCGCTGACCAAGGACTTGGCCCACGCAGCAGAGCAGTGGGTGACTCATTAACATTAAAGGCCAGTCTGGCTCTGGAAATGAGAATAGGTTCTTTTTGAGGAGGGGGGGGGGGGTTGCTCCATGTCACTGGTAAATAATGAGATTTTCTGTAGTGCAAGTCCCATAGACGAAGTGGATGAGTAAACCCCATGCATGTGCTTAATTTCCTACAAAGGTTAACACAACTCAAACTGATGGAACCAGATAAGGTCAAAGTTCACCGGAGAAGCAGTCAAACACGGGGGACTTGGGGTCAAATACTTTTATTGAACATCTCATAGAAGGATCAGATTAAGAAAGCTTAATGTTAAACGTTATTTGCTTGGGAACAAATGAATGTGTTGATTAGTACGGGTAAGCTTTGACCACATGGTACTTTGAGCGCGGTTAAAGATGATCATTATCATTAACCATCGTGTCCATCCGTTGTTTTTTTTACTGTCAGAGTTCTATCCATTCTGAAGCAATTGTTTTGCACCACTTTTTTCTGGACATCCTTTTGTGTATTTTTGCTGACCGGAGTAGACACGATTATGAAGCTCTGTCCCGGCAGTGTATATTTATTTTCACTATATTTATTACATCAGTTCAGCTGACTAAGACACACTAATTGGATTCCAGAGGCAAAATATAAATACACCTTTTGCTAATGTGGGGGACACCGACAGCCGAGGGTGTGTGTAACCTTGAACATGATTATCTACGTTTTCAATAATGTATTCACGAAGTAACTAATGAATCCCGCACCCACCCTCCAAGCCACAGTTAATTTCCAAACATTGGTGACGTATTCGGCGGCAGGAAGCGCTCTGGATTCCATCCATCTCCTGTAACGCTTCATCGGAGCTACTGATATAAATTACCTCCCTGTATCTCTGTCTTGTTCCACATAATTAAACTGCCAATGCCAGCGGAAAAAAAAGCTCCCGTCACAGCATTAATAAGATACGACTAGATTTCTTGTAAATTAAAAAACGTACACATATTTTTCCCATTTTAATACTGCGAGCAATTAGATGTCGCCCGTGACGCATTAAAGGGGAAACAAGTAGCACACTAGATGCGTTCTCCGATGCAAGCAACCCATCGTCTATGAGTTGCAAATAACAAGATGATTACTTGAGTTCATACACGTCCACAACAATGGAGAAATTATGAAACCCAAAGTGTAGACTCGAACACACGACATCCACACGCATCCACTACTGCCATGAAAAGTATTTGCATTTTATGTTACTTCATCCTTTCACTTCTACCACATCTCAAAGGGGAAACGTTGTACTCCACTGTGTTTACCCGAAACACGTGATCACATAATGTTACAGGTTACACTACATGGATTAGTTTAAAAATAGCTCCATCTTGACGAGCTACTGTATCACAAAAAACGCTGCAAGCATCTGAATGAATTGTGTCCTGCCCGTCCCTCAGGAGCTCATGAGACACCTTCACAATTCATCAATATTTACAGGACGACAGACAACAGCTGCCAGCCGGTCTGGTCACAAATCATTCTAATAATAAAAAGGAGGCAAAAATAGCGTAGTCCCATGTATTCTCTCTATTTTAAAACAACCTCTCAAGCAATGTGTGAGTCATATCCAGCAACTCACTTGTGTTCGACATTCAACACGGCAACAAAGTCGGCAGTGAAAAGACTGTAAAAAGTATTTTTTTCATCCTTTCCAGATTACACCGTCAAAGGATTTGACCTTTCACGGTGCAGCAAGCAGCTACCGACACAAATAGATCGTTTTTCAAGCGAATGTTCTGGTAATAATCCAATAGTATCATTTACATATTTCCTTAAAATTCAGAATTTGAAGAGCAACTTCAACTATGAGATCAAATTGTCAAAAGCTGTTAAGTGTGTTACTGAGACGTAATATCATATTCATGTGCGCTGGAGTAAATAAATGAAACATAAGGGTTTTACCATCATCGTGAACGTACAACGCTTCAGTGTAAGAAAAAAACACTGTTTAAACATAGAGACAAGATCCTGCTAGAAATTGTTGGACTCTTCCAGGTCTACAGCCGCCACCATCCAAGTAGCTTCTGTAGCTCAGGGAGTCTGACAGCAGCGACTCACTCACTTTGTGTGAGAATCAGCAGCCTGCGATTACCTGCCATCGATCACTCTGTGGCCTCCATGTCAGTCACGAGACTGTTCACTCGGTGAACGTGGAGATCACCTTTGACACACACACACACATATGTCTCCTAACTCTGCACTCCTCTAGAGTTTCACGGCACACACACACACATATTTGCTATACACGGTCATGTACTGGTGGGTATCTGGCTATGGAGGACTCCATTAGTCACAGGAGGCTGCTGTGCTCCGTTTGGCATTATTCTCCCCGGTTTGTTTTGCCAGAGGCATCGACTCAGCCAGCTGGAAGAAAACTCTCATGAAAACACAAGCATGACGTTCACTTCATCTGGAGTGACGATGCTGCACGCTGGCATGACTCACAAACAACAGTTTGTGCGGTTTTTCACCACAGTGGGTAGAAAGGAGGTTTGCTGGTAAAGTGATGAGTCGCTCATGTTGGTTTTAAACGAGCACTTCGCCGGACTTAGAAAGTAGCCTTTTAAATGACACATTTTTTGGCCTCAGGAGGCAATTTGGCGACGTGTGACCGTTCCTTTGGCATTCACGGAACATGCGTCATGATTTGGCATTTAGTGAGCACTAAACTCCTGTCTTTGGCTCCTGGTGTTCCTCACCACTGAAAACAACAAGAGTAACAGGCTACACAATTTTAGGGCAACCTTTCTTTCTGTAAATATATATATATATATATATATATATATATGAAACAGTGGAGAAGTGACGGGTTAGAAAACATCCATGTTTGTATGTGTGTGCGTGTGTGTGTTTGTTCGTGTCAAAGGTGATTTCATCTCCACATTTCACGTCTTGTGATTGACATGGAGGCCATAGTGTGTCTCCTGATTGTGAGAGTCACGGCTAATAAAGAAATTCTTTCTATGTTCAACAGTTCTAGTGTTCACTGTAATTCTGAAGCTCTTCACACAAGTTGCATGGAATCAAACAATCAAATTCTAAAGGAAAATTGTATATTGGACTGATTTTAATAGGGTGAGCTTGTCTATAGGTTCATGCTACAGGCTTAATTTCCGTTCAGATAGAAAAATGAAAAGCTGCTCCAGAAGTTGGATTGGCAGATTAAATTCGTAGCCTTCACGGATCAGCCGGCCAACGTGTCAGTTGAAATGTCAAACCAATAGAGAGGTTAAGGTCCAAATCTGACATTTTTGACCAACTAAATGTGAAATGTATTCTCATGCATAATTAGAAATGGTTGATGGTTCTCAGATGAGAAATGAGCAGTTTGTGCCTTTGCTTATGTTATTAAATATGAAATACTGTTTTCTATTCATCTAAACTCACCTTTAACCACAAATATTAATACTTTAAACGTATTTATTGTCTCTGTTTTCTGTGGCGGGGCCACACGTCTGTTTGCATTGTAAGTGCGAGTAGCTCCTTGTACCTGTGGAGGTCCAGTGGTCACAGCCAGTGAAGCCAGACGGACATGACATTTCCAACATTAGGCTGACCGGACATTACAGAAGCTGCTATTCTACTGTGCACTAATCCCTCATTCATCTCTCCCTCCTTCTCCCCCTCCCTCTTCTATCCATCTGCCTGTCTCTCTCCCTCCCTCTCTCTCTGTCTCCTGTAGTCAGATACCGAATTCTGGGACAAGATGCAGGCCGAGTGGGAAGAGCTCGCTCGGCGGAACTGGCTGACTGAAAACGAGCAGGCACAGATTCCCTCCTCCGTCTCTCCACATGAGAAGGTCACTATCATTACAGCATGTGCACAGATGTGTCTCGTTGACGGCGATGTTGAGATACGCCGTTCTGACAGCCTCTGTAGAGAAAACAATGTAGGAATGATTCAACCAGCCTTTGGAATAAAAAGGGACGCAGTATGTTTACTGTTCTTTTGAATAATACTTTGTATAGAACTACAAAAAGTGGGACTTCAAACGGACGAAGCACACAATTACCACCCCAACTTAAAAAGAATAGCTCAACGTGTAGGGAAATCCATTAAGATCCATCTCACCTATGTCTGTTTCACAGAGTTAGAACAGGCTCAGCATCTGAAAGCAGGGTGCACACAGCAAAACAATTAACAGGTTGCCGGGCAACCAGTCGAGACTAAAACAATTTGACAAAATATCTGTCTTTTTTGGTACTGGAAGGTGATTTGCATTGTAGACGTCGGCAAGTATGACCGATACCGTTGGCAGTAACCGGTTGTTTATCTGCTGTAGCATCAGGTACTTGAAGGAGATCAAATTTCAAAAGGAGGTCGGAGGAGACGAGGGCAGGTTTTTGTCAGCAGGTGAATATGAAGTTATCTACTAGCGTCGCTGTGAACCTTGCAGTGCAGTTTGTCGGTAGATTCTCTGAATGCTAAAAACTCTTAGTACCAGGAGAAGTGTCCGGCTTTCCACGTGAGGGAGAATCACAGAGGAAGATCAAACGTACAAGGACAACCCTATTAATGTTTAGAATTGAATTAGACTTTTTTTTCTTTTGCTAGCTGCTTCCAGTCTTTATGCTAAAGTAATAGGATCAACTCAAGGGCTTCACGTCATACTTCATTCATGGAGAGAGAGGAGACGACAGTTTTATCGATCCTCTCACCTCACAACGAAAAAAGAAAAGAGACTCCCAAATTGTCAAACTAAACATGTTGGTTGTGGAAATGTCTCTCTCCACTGGAAGTTAACCCTCAACTAGACATTATAAGATGGAGGTGGAAGCCGCTTGTTTGCTGTTATTCAGAACCCAAAATGCATACAGCTGTCTTGTTTTAAAGGTTATTGAATTTAGGTTCTCAACATTACTTTAAAAAGGTTGAATGATTAGATTTAGGGTCAAGTACTATATCATCCCCAAAGGAATACATGTGGAAAATGTTAAATTCGGACCATTACATGGTTTCTATTCTGTACATTCAGCATCACCCCCTCTGATTTAAAGTAATGACTGTGGGTCCCAGAGGACATGTGACTCAGCAGTGTACTTCATCAGCTGACCTCATGTAATGAAATCATGCAAGATCAGACCTCTGGGCTTACTGATTGATCCCAGTGCAGAACTTGCATTTGAAGAAAAAGACGTTTCAAAGTCATCTCGCTCAGAAGCGGTCAACAACACACCAGGGTGTTCAAGGTTTGAAAATGCAAAGTGTAACATTTAAAGAGAACGGACAAATCCCGGGGAGCTCAGCCGGGGGGTTTGATGTTCAGTGGAAAAGATCAATTCCTGCTGCTCGAGCTTTGCTCCCAACGTACAACTGCACAGGACGCTCGCCCTGGTTTGCATTTGAATACGGAAGAGAGAGAAACTGACATTGCCGCTGTCTATTTTTTTTTTTTTTGCTGACAGGGCTACTACTTCCACACAGATAATCCTTATAAAGACCTGCCTAACGCATTCGAAGAGGGTCAAAGGAAGTCACGAGAGGGAGACTTGCAAAACGCTGTGCTCTTGCTGGAAGGAGCCGTCTTGCAGGACCCTCAAGATTCAGAGGTGAATTGATTTAGCACACACACGTTTTTTTTCACATTTAACCAGGCAAGTTAACCACGAATGCATTCATATTTTCATATAGGGGATGGGGGAGGGGGCATAAGTGAGAATAAAGCGAAATAAAGTGAGAGAGTCTAGAGAGGAAGAAGGCCTTATTGTCCACGCAGTCTGTGTGAGGCTGATGCAGTAGACAGAACCCAAAGGCAAAGGATTTTCTTTCCCCCTCTCGTTAAAAGAGTTATTTACCAGGAGCAAGAGAATTCACATTGTCCATACATTTGATGAGAATTTTCCATTTGCACAGTGAGCCGAATAATGGCTCAATCTGCAGGTGTTTCTCCCTTTTGTATTCTTCCCTGTTTCTGAATAAGTGACCTCCTTGCAGGCTGAAAGAGCAAAGCATTCATACAAAGTACCTTCGGAATCCCCTGGAATGTAGAAATGTGCCAGTTATTCCGGGGAGAGGATTATCCCACAGTGTATGGAACTAATGCGATTCCAAAATTCCACCTAGGGCGCTTAGTGGCTTATTGCCCCACTGTGAAGACCTCGGAATCATTCAGAAATAATTTTGACCTTCACTTTGAGTGGAACAAAAAAAAACGAATCCATCTATTAGCTTTGGAACAGGTTATTAAGTCTGCCCTTACAGGCACAAATACAGAGGAGCCGTCTCATAATCTTACATTTTGGATTCCAGGGTTAGTTATGTCATTGTGTGCCCTCTTGTGCTGATCAATGGTACGTTCCATTTGCGTGTCCCTGCGGCCGACCAACCCTTGGCACCAAGATCAACCACGCTGCCTCTCGCAGGGTCACATTCAGCATTTACTGAGCAGGAACTCAACCACTCAGGGCTGGTTGATTCATCTTATCCTAGGGAGGATTTAATCATTTAAAGTATGTTTCAAGCAAAGAAATGCCAAAACACTTGCTTATTTAAACTTCCCCCGGTGTGATAATTGGCTGCTTCACTTTACCATTTCAAAACGAAAGAAGTTCCATCACCAGCAAGTTTATTCCCCGATTCCATATGAGCTGATTTCACGGCGGTTACGTTCTGAAGCACAAAGAGATGTTGTATATAACTGAAAATGTTCAGTTATTGTCCCCACTTAAATTGTCTTTTTCTTTTGAAAAGATATGACCACATCAGCCTCATTGAATAAGAAGTGCTTTCCGTGGCTCAGCTGGTTTAAGTATTGAAGGAAAACCCTCCGAGCTTCCTATTTGATGGTGAATACTGAAACAGCAGCTGCTCGGTGGTGACGTGTCTGAGACACTGGCAACATTTACTCATTGTGCGTGACAGACGACGCTCAGCTACGGTAACGGTTTTGTCCCCTTGCGATTACCGGCTGTGGCGTCCAGGTTTTCCGTCCTGCTGTTTGCTGTTACCTGTGTTTGTTTCCCCCGCAGGCTTGGCAAGTGTTGGGGACAACACAGGCGGAAAATGAGAACGAGCAGGCGGCGATCGTCTCCCTCCAGAGGTGAGGAGAAACAACTGCAACTAATTCCCGTTCAGAATCCCAAATCAATAGAGTGTCCGCTGTTGCTCGGAGACACCGTATGTTTGCACGAGTGGGACTCGCCGTGAACCAGGAATAAAGATTAAATCGCTTTGTATGAGACTCAGCCTGAGAGGTTTCAATTAAGTTTTTGTCAGCAAGATAACTCAAAATTCTGATTCGTTGTCCAACGGCATTCCCCCTTTTCACTTTTTATGGTTTACTTTACCAGACTGAATATTGGAAAGAAACATTCTGCGGCTTTTCCCCCTAAAATAGAACCACTCCACGTGGATGGTGATTGCACGGAGCCCGAGTGTGAGTACTCAATGGGAAGTGGCCCACTTTCATTCATAACACTGCTGAAGGAATTGCACTTATCTGAGGGTGTGAACACTGACGATTCATTCCGCCATTCAGCAGAAAACGCATCCTTTCTTTTTTTAAGGCTGTGAAACAGAAATACTAATAACTATTTTTTTTAAATTTAATTACTGTCCTTTCCAAAGGATGTGAATAATTCATCCTTCAGTTCCTGCAATAGACTCGTGAATATTCTGAACGGTATTCGTGACAGTTTGCATGGTGTTTGTCTACTATGCGATAGCTCCATCTGTGAGCGGGCGGTGTTGTGGTACGAAGTGAGATTAGATGTTTAACTGGCATTACTCCTGTTGCTGCTACACTGGCTCGCTAAGCTTCAGTTGGCAAACAACATGTTGTCCTGCTATACCCCCTTTTTTTTTAACCACTTCATAAAATTTGGCCACGCTGACAAAGAAAAATCCACCTTTTGTTCGGCATATATCTAGTTTTGATTAGTTTGGGTTATTTTGTGCTTTACTTTATATGTGAGCTCTGTCTCCTCAGGTTTGAAGCATGTTCTGAAGCACTGTGGGTAACTGAAGAGGAAAATGTGACTGATGTGTGGTTGTGTTGCGTTTTGTAACGGACAGCCAGTTCTCTACACAAACAAATCTGCTAAATCTGGGACACGTCCCTGGATAACACAGTTCTCTGGTCACTTTGGATTTACTTAAGGATTAAATACGGATTAACTGAATTTATCTTTTCATTTTTACACCTTGTACGTATGGTGCACATGCCGTTTGGAGAACCACATCCTTTAGTGTGTGCCGTGGATTTGAATTGCCTTAACCAAAGTCTATATAATCCTAAACCACAGCTAGTTGCAGCGGGGGACTGAATTAATTTGGTTCGACTGAGATTACGAGGGTTTTCAGGAAGTCCGAAGCAAATCTGTCCTGAAAATCGTTTTGATGAAGTTAAACTTGCTTTGGCCCGTCCTTGTTTTGGCCGGTTTTCTTTACTAATCCAAGTAGTTCCTCAAACGCAGAGCTGCTTCTTCTCCCCATTTCAATTACAAAAGCAAGCGTACATCTTAGTGGCAGTCGTCCGAATTATATAACCCGCTAAAAGCTCTCTCACTGGTAGTCAAAAGAACTTGATGCAAAGTCGCCCTGCTGCTGAGGGCAGCATGCAAACCTTGTGCTCTGCAGGAGAGCAGCTCATCCATCCATCGCTGGTCCCCGCCTGATGTCGCCGTGCTTTGGCCCGTCCCAATTATTGCCCGCCGCGTCTGGACGTCCCTTTGAAGTGCGCGACTTACAGCATCTCTCCTCCGCCCCCGCGCCCCGCGTCCTGTCTGCCTCCAGGTGTTTGGAGCTCCACCCGAACAACCTCCCGGCCCTCATGGCTCTGGCAGTGAGCCTGACCAACACCGGTATGCGGAATGACGCCTGCGAGGCGCTGCTGCGCTGGCTGCGTCACAATCCGAAGACCAAGCAGCTGCTGAAGGGAAAGACCCACCTGGTGGCTTCCCCGAACTCCCAGCGCAAGATGTCCACGGCTCCCAACGTGGGCAGATACGAAAGGTGGAGTATTTGGACAGAGCATGCAGAGAGTTCAACAGCAACCAAACATGTAGTGATTAGGTCTGATAATCTGAACATGACACAACATTGCTCGGGCAGGACGAGCCTGTCTGAGTCATGGTAAATATGGCATGGTTAAAGGCCGTACTTTAGCAGTAAGTCTCACAAAGAGAAATGGATTTCTAGCGCCGTAAATCTTTCACAGTGATTTTTCTGCTCGATTTGTCCGTGTCACTTTGTCTGACCTTTCAGCCGCGAGCTGTGAGCTCGTTGGACCGAGTACGTTAAACAGCCAGTCGGACGGAGCAAACGGGTCTTGGGAGAAAAAATATCTGCCAGCTCGGATTCGTTGTCCCTCGCTTCATGAGATGCGGCGCACGCTGCAGCATTCAAAAAGTCGCTCTATTTTTAGCTTCCCCTGAAAATAAATGGACTTTTGGGAACGCTTGTACGCGGCCACTGTGTCAGTCTCACTTCTGGACGAGCCTTTACTTTGGACCGGAGCTAACAGCTGATGTTCACATTAAGGACACGTTCAAGCTTCACTCACTGTATTCAGCACGGGGAAATTATCACACTTATTTGTGTATATGTCATTTGTCCAATTGAGGTTCGACAAAAAACTAGATGTATAAATAATTAATAATAAGAATTTTGACCTGTTTAACTTGCAAACACTAGCTCTAAGCAGCGTATATTTAAAAAGTATTAATACGGCTGAGAAGTCTTTTGTTTTTTTTGTAACAAATATTTACTAGCTAGATCTAGATCACTAGCTGAGGATACGATCAAATAATATGAAACAAAGACGAAAAAACATTACCGGACACCACTGGGCCTTCTTCTACTATTCTACTAAACTCTAAGCATTTTCCTTCTTATTATTATTTTCTTATTATAATCTTATTATGTGTGTGTGTGTGTGCGTGTGTGTGTGTGTGTGTGTGTGTGTGCACAGCGCCCTGCTACCAGAGGTCAAGGAGCTCTTTCTGGAAGCAGTTCAGCACAACTCTGACAGCATCGACCCGGATTTGCAGACGGGGCTCGGAGTGCTCTACAACCTCAGCGGGGAGTTTAACAAAGCCGTCGAGGCCTTCAATACAGCCCTGTCAGTGAGGCCCGAGGTAGGACACACAAGCACAGTAACACACAAACACGCAGACCAGAAAGAATGAGACTGAAACACTCGTCGAAAGGCAGAGATGCAAAATGCAAGAGACGCCAGTTCATTTAATTGTATATTTTTCCTTTTCTGCCATCACTAAATACAACAAGGATTCAGAAATACAGTATATTGTGAAACAACAAAATTGAAATATTCTGGGACTCTGATTTATAGCGTAATTGTGCAATCACAATGTGTTGTTTTCAATAAGAATATGTTCAACATAAAAGAGAGAGTGCCATACAATACGATGCAGGCGCTGAAGTTGTAGGTCACCATATAGTCAGTTCACCTTTAAACATACGGCACTTTACTTTACAATTGCACCCAATGGTGTCCAGTCTTGGAATTACTTTGACTTCTTTTCTCAGATTAGAACATTTTTGCCTCTTCTCTGTGCATGCTGGTGTCTCACTGTCGGGGATGTGAAAAGCAGCCCGACTAGCTGTGCGCTGCGTCTTTGCCGAACACACGGATGCAATGGTTTCCTCTCAGAGACGACATGTCCGACAGCTGGGTGACTCCAGCTGGCCCTGAGTTGTGCCAAAGATGCAAACTCTGCGCCTCTCATGGAACACTATTCACAGATGATCAGAGGCTCATTCAAACATTCACAGCGGATAGATTTGACAAAATTTGCTGGTGGGTGTTCAAAGGTTGTCAAACACACACACACACATGATCTTTTCCAAAAGGTTTCCTGTACAATATAAATTCTGACATTACAATTTCATTCTATTTTATTGCAATGATCACAATATTAAAAACAGAAACGACAACCACTGTTCTGCAACAGTGCTTTTCTCCAAAAATAACAGGGGTTTGGAAGGCATTGTGCGATAGTGGTAGTTATCTTTCTGAATTACACTTGCCTTATGAAACTAACCATAATACTGTTCTATGCGCAAGCTATTTTTAATTATTGCACAACATACATTTTTTATTTTCCGTGAAATATTGTGAATAAATATTGGACATCCAAATAGCAAATATGATATACTTACTTCCTTTAAATCGAGGATTTGTTATAATCCGTTCCATTTGTTATCTCGGAGTACGAGCTCAAATTAATTCATTTATGGATTTTACTTTGTAGTAATAGTGGGATTATACGTGCAGCATTAACTCGAATTGGGATAAAAATATACAATGGATTTTCTGACTAAACTTTCGTGTTTGTTACGTTGGACACTTAACTCATTAAACTGACTTCTGTTCTGTACCAAAAGATCTGTTTAAAACACACACATGCAACACTAAAGCACATACATCTGTCACACACCGCGTGTTCCCATGCAAACACTTCACAGCAGGAAGAGAGATGCAGCAATAAATATCAAGGGAGAGCTCATGCAAACAGATGCGATGAAGCACACCAAACTGTCACAGCAATATGTGAGAAGAAGAGAGCCGGCAAATCTGGCCTTGTGAACTCGGGATCATTACAACCCCCCAACCCCCAATCTCTGCATCCCCTTCATGCAAATCAGCGTCTGTCCTCGCAGCACCGTCCCGGGTCGGCAAGAATATTACTCACTGTTGAATCCAACCTGCCCCATTTCACTTGGTAATATCTGCTCCCCTGCAGGAGAAACCCTCTGAACACAAAGGGAGATAATTACATCCTACTGCTGGGCTTAGCTAGAGATGAAGGACCCCCTTACTGTAGTAGGCCGTGACCTCTGTATGTGTCTACCTGCAGGTGGGAAACAACAGCAAGGACACGGGGTGATCTATCTCGGCCCTCCTAAAAATACCCGTGTTGGTTTAGTCCTCAGCAGGGAGCTGCGTAACGCTCCAAACATTCCCTTGTTATTTGTGCATACAAAATGAACAACATAATTATGTCTCACGAGCAGCCTGCTGTGTTTGCATATAGTCTGAGTAGTAGCAGATTATTCAGCTCCATTTCACTCACACTTTCCTGTTAGAGACACTGTCACTCGTTTAATCCGGTAACTGAAGAAGTGTCGCTGATTAGTTTTTAATGCAGGAAGGAATTTGCCAGTGTGTTAGCTGCAAACAACAGTACCCACCCTGACGGCGTCTAATAACAAGCGTCACTGCACTTGACTAATCATCTCATCTTCACCATTTGACATTGCTTGTCACTTAACACCACCACTCACCCTCCACGCAGGACTACTTGTTGTGGAACCGCCTGGGGGCCACACTGGCAAACGGGGACCGGAGTGAGGAAGCGGTGGAGGCTTATACGCGAGCCCTGGAGCTGCAACCGGGGTTCATCCGGTCCCGCTACAACTTGGGCATCAGCTGCATTAACCTGGGGGCACACAGGTGAGTGACCTGGGACCAGGAGGGGTAATTAGTGCAGCACGTCCGTTGATGTACAAGCTGGTGAAGTGAGATGAATAGATTATGACCTTCCAACTGTGCAGCAGATACACACAAATATTCAAATCAAGGCTGGGATTAACGGGTGATACTTTGTTATTATGTTGTTTGCTTATGTTCTCAATAAGTGATTACAATACAAGTACTAACCTTTTATATGATGAGTCAGCATCAAATGCTCACATTGAAGCGGCTGCAACCAGTTATTGTTGTCATTTGTACTTTTGTACTAAAGGGTGACTTTAATTCCTGAAACATAAAAGTATTTATTAAAACGGTTGCTTATAAAATTCTTACGCAATCTCTTAAATTACTATGTATTGTGACAAGCAGACGAAAGGATGAGAAGCACAGAAATAGCTAATTGCTTTTTGTCCAGTCGCTCCACAGAGGCCCCTCAAGGTTCATCTGTACATCCCTGTGCAGTAAAAGACAAATTGAAAAATTTGAACAGAAGTAAAATGGACATCGTCATTCATTAGAAAGCAAGCGGTCAGAGCGGTGGCCATTTTTTGTGCATCGATGCCACTGTGTTTATTGTAGGTGGCAAACATCCATGTTAACTACGCTGAATTACGCTAAATCACCAAATCATCATCTAGCAAGTACGTAGGTGTCTTGTTTGTCCGTTTGCTCGATCCCCTCTGCTGCAGAAATCGTGCAAATGTCCCCCATCTGTGACTAATGAAGGGTTATAATCTCTGATCTCATCTTAACCCACACGGCAGATCCTAAACCAAACATATTCTCATCATTGTTGCTTCCCCAGAGAGGCAGCCAGTAACTTCCTGACCGCCTTGAGCCTTCAGAGGAAGAGCCGGAGTCGCCAGCAGTCCCACCAGGTGATGTCTGGAAACATCTGGGCTGCGCTGAAGATAGCTTTATCCATGATGGACCAGCCCGAACTCTTCCAGGCTGCAAATATTGGGGACCTGGATCTTCTCATGCGGGCCTTCAACCTAGACATTTGAGGGACGGGAGGTAGTGACGATAGCATTTGCCCCTTTCGCCCTCCCCTTCAATTTCTACCCAACAGTCGAAAGGCCAAACTCATCGGAATAGATTGAGTCTGATGTCGGAGACAACAATGTGGCTGTTATGCACGTCAAGATTAACCAGTCGTCAAACGTTGTTTCATTTAGAGTACACGTTCTTCCGAGTGCTTGAAGTAACTGCTTTGTGAAGAATTCGCACTGAAATGTGTGGTTTCCCCGAAGAGCACAAGGACGGGCAAAGATTGTACTGGCAATGCCTTAGAGAACACATCAATTAAAAACGGAGTCATCCAGCGGAACCGAGCTGAGACAGGCGGGCGGACAGTAGGAGGATCTCACGCAGGAACCTCGCATGCTGTTTGCAGAGAAAAGATGAGGTTTGAGAAATAAATGAAAAGGTTTGTTATCCAATTACTTTCAAAGACTCAAGATCGCCCCCCCCCCCCCAAAAAAAAAGCTCCCAAAAGGATGGATTTAGTGAGCAGATGATAAAGACTGCACCGTGTGACCTGGAGCTCCGAATTCAGTCGCTGGCTTGTTTTTGTCACGTTGCGAAACAATGCCGCTGCATGAATAAGCATTTTCATAGATGGATTCTTGTTTAAAATGAACATACTAGTAGAAGTTTTCCCTTTGCACACACAAACAGATCTTCCTCAACCCAAACGGAATGTGCAAGCCAGGTTGTAAAGCCTTACTCAAAATGCATGCCAACAACAATATTTCTATTTATACTGTTTTAATGGCAAAGTGAACACACTAAGCATTACAGGCTGGTTTGGATTTCTTTAAAAAAAAAACTGCCATATTCTGAACTTAAAAGCGTTTTGAGCTGTTATATTTTTCTTTTTGTTGTTTTATTTTATTTATTTTTATTTGGGGGGTGGGGGTGTTGGCTCCAAGCTTCTCTTTGTTCCCTTTCTGCTGACTGAGTGGAAAAATACAAGCTCGGCAACATTGATCTGCAAATCCTTCATTAGTGTGGAAACTTTCAACAAAACAACAAGTTTTCACCGCTTTAGAAATGTCTCTTTCCTCTTCTGTGATGGCTTTGGTAATCCAATTATTTTATTTACGATAGTATTTTCAATAAAGCGCACTATCCTATCAGGGAGTGCACATGTAGCTGCAAGCCGAGACTATTTCCTCATGCAGTTATTTGTATCCTCCACAGGCAACAAAGCTCATACATTGAATTCAGTTAGTCTGCCTCATCCATAACGCATGATTAATATTTCTATATAAGCGCCGGCAGGATGCCGCACACGTCTATGAACTTTAAATCACATGAAAACATTAAGATGTGAATCTAAAAAAACACCCGATTGCACGGAACTAGTTACAATCACCTCCACCAGAGATGTCGTGTTTTTGGTCCGGTTTCTTTGTCCGCCAGCAGGATGCTCTAAAAACGTCCCTGTTACTCCAACGCCAACATTCCTGAGATGCGCAGGAGAGCAAATTAAAGAAGACGCGTCGCTCTGAAAAGCTGGGCACCTTTGTGTTTGTCGGTCGTGTCCCCGGTCGGGGTGTGCTGTAAAACAAAGTAGTAGATCCTTTGCAAGAGGTCCTGCTTTTATGTTGCCGTTCCGAATGTTCAGTCCGCCTCGGTGGGCCAAAATGCACGAGAGCTATTCATCATCCCAACAGCCCGGATGTCACGGCCTGTATGAGAAGAAGCGTTTCATCAGGAAACTGGTGGAGGGCAAAAACAAGTGCTCTTTTTTTAAGAGAGAACCGTGGTCGATACACATGCAGCGGCCTTCTAAAGGTCAGCCGTCATGATTTACAACAATGCGACTTTGTGCATCAACAAGTCCGCTGACATTCAGTGTGTCCAGCTTTGTAATCAGATAGAAGCTTTATTTCACGTTACACCGCATGTGTTATCTTTCAAACTCGCCGGGGGATGAACTTTGAACCGTGTTCCAGCCGGGCCCATTAACGCCATCCGCATAAACAAGTCAAATACTGGAAACATTTTTGGTCCCTGTAGTCCCCGTGGCCAACCGTGATGTTTAATAGATCAAGGAGGCAGAGGAGCCCGGGGAGACGCAGCACATATGTGCACGCCACTAGCAATCCGCATCAGTCCACGGGGCTGACAGAGGGCTGCACGGCGCCAATGAGGCCTAAAAGCAGAAGTGCACGCACACATTTTTTTATTATGTTGAAAGAATTCCTTTCTGGAACAATATGGGTGGTATCCAGCATTCCTCCTGTTGCATATTTCATTGTCATTCAATTACTGAACACGTTATTTGAAGCCGCACTAGCAGCACAATGCCGATCCTGTGGTTCAGATTAAATGTTGGAGATGTTTGATGGATGACACAGAGGATGACTAATGCCGACTCTCTTAACTGTGGGACGGATTGCCATGACTTTTCGTTTACAGAGATTCTCGCCCCGCCTCAGACGGGTATATGCTGATCCCCCGGCACTTTTTTTGTTTGTTCGAACAGCATCACCATCAACCAAACGCCACCAAACAAGATGTGTGCTGTGATTTTCCCAATCAACTGCAGTTTTTCTTATGAGGTTGTAGGCCTTTTGCTTTTATGCATTTCAAGAAACTGTAGTTGTGTTAAAAATTGAGAAGTGTATTTTTTTAAAGAAAGTAAATGTCTAGATTAAAATGTAAACGTCCTCATGATACTGCAGCGTATTGAGATGGGATGCCTGGTGACATATTTATATTTGTAGAGCCTACCTACTGTACCTTCTCAGGTGAATTGACCTAGCTTAACGCATGCCCGTGAGGAACAGATTGAGGCTGATCGCATGCTAGAGCCTCTATATTTATTTTTCTGAATGCAGTTTTTCACTTGTACGCATGGAAAACATGTCAGCGCTTTTCTTTGCTCCCACTAACGTAGAAAAGGGAAATATATCCCGAGGTTCCCTTGCAATATTTTTACAAAGCACTTTTAAAATCTGCAACCTTGACAATTAATTTATGTATTCAGTAAATATTCTACACAAATAGCTTTTTCTTGCATAGAACTAGGCAGCGTGCGCGGCGCGCGAGAGACCTAATTCATCCTACGAACGTGCACTTTCTTGAGCTTGAATGCTGGTACATTGCTAAAACTGGTTAATCATAGTTATATACCGTGGAACTTTTGTAATTATAGCTTCTGAAAATGCTGAATGTACTGGTAACACTTTCCATGACCCCAGCCAGTAGAGCTCGCTCCCTGCTGTTGCCCTCTGCCCTTTGGTGTTCCTTGATCATCCACCACTTGATCAACACCACATCCATGAATTGTTTTGCACGCATCCCTAAAGTGACTGTAAGATAAGTCACAAATAAAACGTTGTTTAATTATTGTTAGATGTTAGATGTGTCTAAGCATTGCAGCTCCTTTAGTTCTGGTTACACATGTAAACGGAACCAAACAACAATCCATGATAATATGTTCAGTGCCACGTTCATATCATTTTGCTCTGTTAAAAGTAGGGCGCTCCCAAAATAAACATGTTGATCATGAATAAATACAGACATATTTAACCATTAAATAATCCAAAAGCGTATGATTATCATTATATACTTTAAAATACAATTTTTAAATAATAAAATTCCTCTGCAATTCAATCGCTTATTCTTTGTAATGAAACTTTTTAATAAATCCTACTATTTTAGTGCTTAATTATTATATGTATATGACATTATTAATTGTATTTATGAAATTTGATCTTATTTTAGAGTAGTTCAAGTAGGGACAATATGGCCTTAAATTATTCATATTTGTTTTACATTGTTACAACACTTCCCAGCAATGTATAAGAATAACTTATTATACTTTAATTCTTGTATAACCGAAAAAATATTTAAGACTTTTCTTGACTACATTGAGATTTTCTATTTTTGAGGAAACTGACAAAATGTGAGAAATTTACAGAGAAATTTAAGACATTTTGCGATACAGACGCCATGAGCGCTCCTGATCTATACAGCTTCGTGAGCGTGATGCTATCAATGTAGTTCTTCAGTGGCTGGGGTTCATAAAGGTTATCAGTACATGTTGTGTACATTTCTTTCTTCAATCCTACAGTTTGTTCGGGTTTATTTATTGATGAATCAGACATGTATGAACAAAATTATACTTTGATGAATGATCGTAGAAGATGATATACTTTAAATGCAGTATGAATAACTTCACCACTTACTATAAGGCATATTACTCTCCCTGTATAATCACGAGGAAAGCATTAGCACCTTTAAAATATACAATATCAAAGTACTCTTTTTAAATAAACTTGTTATATATTCTATGCTCTTGTGTCTTTATTTATGTACTGCAGCTTCTTGTTCGTTCTTAAGGAGGCAAAGTCTCAACAAAGGTGTAGTTTATTAAATGATCCAAACATTGTAAGTAAACAGTGCCAGTGAGTATACGGTCACGACTCTATTCACGCACATCCAAGCCACATTTTGGATGAACGCATACGTTACAAAAGTCATCTTAAAATAATCACTTATAAAGCAGCTACAGAATGGCAGAAGTTTTTTGACATTTAGTTAAATGAAGAAAAAAAAAAGAATACAACTCGCAAAAGTACACTTGTTCAATCCAAATGACTAAATGTCAACGTCTAGTGCACATGCTGCCAGCGAGCGAGCCTTTCTGCGACAAACTGAAGCTTTAAACAAAAACGACCAAATACAGAAACATTAACGCTGCCGGGAGGATGTGTGTGTCCTGGGGGGGGGAATCAAATTGAACATAAAATCTGGAGACATAAATATTATCGAGCAAGATGACGAGTCCACCCGTGCGTTGGTGATGAAGGGGAGAGACGCTTTTACAGACCAGGCTTTGAGAGGGTTTCTGGCAAGAAAACAAACGTATTGTATTGTTTGGCGACGGCAAGAACACAAGCGGATCAAGTAGGATCAGATGGAGTTGAGAGGTCAATTTATAAAAAGGTTTCTTGTTTAAGGTATTGGCTTTTGCAGAATGCTTCAATGTTCGGAAAGCATTTTTCAGCAAAACACTTTAATTCCAATTCATCAAACTGGAATCTCGTGTTTGTGGCAACTAATAAAAACACCAATACTTTGTAATATTACTGTGCAACAGAAACAATAAGATCCAGTTAGAGTCAAATGCACTCGTACCCGACATGTCAAAGCCACGTAAAGTCTACTACGAATCTGTCTCGTACCTATTGAACATAATGAGTTGATAATGTGAAGTGTGCCGAGTCAATTAGAGTTAATCCAACAAAAGGGAACTTAAAAGGTAAAGGGCCGGTCCTACGGTGGTTTCAGGGTAAAAAAAAAGCTGAGCAGGAGGTTTTGGTTGTTGTGAGCACCTTGTGGTCATACGTTCAGCACTTCACCACATCTGCTTGTACAAGAGATACTGGTCAGCGTTACTTTACAGTAGGTTCGGAAGTAGATCTGGTTGTAGTTGTATATATTGCTGAAGGCAAATCATTCTTTTGGACATTCGGGACATCTGTCGAGAGTGATGAAGGAACTAAACTGGATCACAGCTGAGTTAAAGTTTTGCCAGCTATGAAAAGATACCTGGTAATTTGGGCAAACATTATGAAAGCAGCCCACTGCACTTATGATTTTAGAACAATCTAAGATTATGTATAGCATTGTTTATATTAGTCTTCAATTTTACGCAATGTTGTTATAACTCATTTGAAGGATTTATAGGTTCAGCAGTTCTTAAGTTGAAATTCAAGACATCACATTCAATTGCCCACAGCTGAAGAATATCTTCTGCGTAAGCTGCAGAATATGACCTGTTCAAGTCAAAAGGTCTTTCAGGGGAGTAAAACATTTCTATGAGGAGCTCAGCCAGTTTGCCTCAGATGTTTCTGGTTAAAAAAAAGAAAAAAGGGAGAAACTTGCACGTCAACTCCGGGTAGAACTGGAGCAGGTCTGAGAAATGTTCCCACCAGTGATGCTGTGTTTTTAACTACAGTTGTGTTAAAACCCGTTCTTTTGGGATTTCAAAGTCAACATTAGCAGTGATTACAGTTTTTTGTCGCATTTTCACAGCATCTCAGGACACGGCAGTGAAGCAATTTACATTTATAAAATGTACCACTTTGAAAACACTGGCACAGTAGCAGATGGCATAGAGAAGGAGATTTGATATGTGACATTATTTTGAATACAGAAGTGGCTGATTGCACACACACACATCCGTCCGTACCTGCACTGCCAAGAAAACGTATTTCCTTAAACATAAACTCAACTATACATTTAAAGCTGAACAGAACCAAAATGCACAAAAGCTCATTTGCTTTCCCTTTTCTGACCGGGGCTCCTGGTTGCTCCTCAATGACATCACGTTAAGGCGAGTAGCTGGTCTCAAAGGTTATTTCAAATCGCCGGTCTTTCGGGGGGGAAAAAAGACCGCGGTTCTTTCTAAGGTTTCACGGTGGAGGGGCGGGAACTTTAGTTTAACTGCTAGACAGTCGATGGTAAAAGTAGATGTAGCCCAAGTCTTTTGGAGGCCTTTCTGACAAACACACTTTGTGGTCGTTGTAGATCACCCACCTGCAGGGGAAGAAGATAGCGTGGGAAATGCTTTCAACGTTTCACTTGTTTCAGAACTAACTGTCATGAGAGGAAATGGGTCCATTTATTCTTTCTACTCGGTTTGAATAAAATATTCATAAAACCAAAAAATAGATAAACGCATTTAAGGTTAGACCATGAAAAACATTTATTTCGACTGACTGGGTAATTATAATTGGTGATAATCAATATTTTCTGTCTGAATGAATATGCAGAGGAGAAACTGTGGGCTGCTCACCTTCCTTCCTTTTTGATGTGACAAACATAATGTCCAGACATTGTAGATGCTCCCATGTGACTGATGAAAGCAAAGAGCTCGTAACCTGAAGCAGGAAACACAAAGTCAGACAACGTAGTGTTTCACAAATAGCAAATATCTTGTCTAAAATACAAAGGTGAACACAGTAATAATAAAATAGCCGTCGCTGTGATGAAAATGCCTGCATGTTTCTGTGGATAGCAAAGAAAAATCAAGAAAATATAAGTGAGTTTGAAGGTACATAACGGCCAGGAACAATCTGAAAAAAACACTAAAATTAACATTAACGATAAGATTAACACCCAAATAAAAATCCAAACAGCGACAATCAACAAGATGATGCAGAGTCACTCACGTCCCGGGCCGTCTTTGACCCGCGGGCCTGAAGCGCCTCTGTCTGGGGAGAGCGTGGAGTCGCTGTGCGTGTTGTTGCCGTTGGAGAAGGCGTTGTCGTTCGGCTGCGTGTCAGCCCCGTCTGAGAGAACGTCACTCTCCTCCTCCTGCTGCTCCGGGTGGATGAAGATCCAGTCGAGTGCTCGTTCCAGGTTATTGTTCTGAGAGCGAGTAAGTTTGTTGTTATTCAAAAAGAAGAAGAAATGTTCATGTTCTATCTTGGGAGGGGGGGGGTTCTCCCTCATTCCTTTCCTGTTGTATATTTCGGTGGCTCCTCAAAAAAACAAGGCAATGGTGAATATGAGAAATCTTTTTTTGGGGGAGGTGTCAGTAGGTATGTAAGATCTGAGGATGTTTGCTTTTAATCCAAAATAGAGGTGTGATTCCTGGATTAGTCTTGATTAGCTGATGGCGTCTGAAGAAGTGAGCCCTCTCTGCTTCACACCTACATCCACCTCATGAGGAATAAACCTTATCTTTTTCCCAATTCAAAAACACTATGGATGGCAGGGAGTTTGTTGGTGTTTGGGATGATAAACAAGGAAGCTTGGTGTCTATTTTGGGGCCTTAATAAACAGTCTGCTGTGCTATTTTTTGCTGAGGGTGCAGTTCGACATATGAAAAATGAAATGTGAGAATCGGGGCCCATTTCAAAACAAAAGATGATGAATTTGCTGCAGCTGCTCCTTTTGATTCACACGCACACACAAGAGGACACAATTCTTTTGTTCTTTTCTTTATTCTAAATGAATTTGTAAGATGTAATGATAAAATGGTTTGACACATCTTTGAGGCAGATCCTGTTAAGGCTGCATTAGCGTCCACATGCTGCTGGGACTATTGGTAAATAGTCCCATTTGCCATGAGAAGACATCTTTCATCACTCTGATCATTTTAGACGTGAACTGAGAGGGCAGAAGACTGACCGTGGCTTTGAGTGCCTGGATGCTGTGAGCACGGGGGAAGCCCATTGAAGTGAGGATGGAGATGCTCTCCTCGGGGGGCGAGTTGCCCGGCGGGGTGCCCCCCATGGGGCTTTCGCTGGTGGACGGACCAGGATCCATCAGGGCTTCTGAGGGCAGAGTGAGAGGTTCTGCAAAGTCTGAGAAAAAAGAAGCAGGGAGAGAAAAATAGTGAGATGCCGTAGCTCTCATTATGTATTCAAGCAAATATAGAAATATATTTGTGTTGTTGTTCAAAGTATTTTCTGTTTGTTGTGGCGACAAAAGTTACACTTTAAAATGATTATGGGAAGTAAAAAAATATGAGGTCGAAAAAATGTTTATTGCCAGTTATTGTTATTAAATGTCAAAATGAAGTCCGAAAAAATTTGGTCGAAAAATTCTAAAAATATTATAGCGTAAAAAATCCAAATACCACGAGAAAAATATTGAAAAAAAAGGTTGAAAATGTCTTGTTTGTTCCAAAAAATTTGTTCATGGAAGGAAAAGTGTCAGGAAAAAAACAATTTGGCTACTTTCACATTTTTAAGTGAACTCCAATGCTCCGTCCACTATCGACAGATAGAAGTGAAAGTAAAGTGACCCAACACAGGAACAAGGACACTCTGGCTGTAATCACTCGCTTGTTGGTCAAAAACGGAGCTTTCATCACCGTCCCTGCCATCAAGTAAAATGCCGACCACTTATCTCCCGCTCCTGTGTCCATCTCAGCCTCGTTGTCTCGTGTCCTTTTGATTTCCCGCAGTACGTTGTTGTTTTTATGCGACAGGAAAAATACTGACTTGCAGTCAAAGAAATTCAAGACAGAACTGAACAGCTTGTGTTTGCACTTTAAGTGAAAGAAAATAATTTACCTTCAAACACAAACTTTTCAGTCTGGCTTTAGATTTCATCAAAGCCTTTACTCATAAACATTCATGCAGTTTACTGAACTCTGGCTCAATTAAATTTTTTAGCAAAAAAATTAAATCCGAATAATATATTATAATTAATATAATAAAAATAATTACGATAAATAAGATATGTGGAAACGAACCTCTCGCAAGTGTCATTGTTTATTGATGTAAATGCAGCACTGAAGGTTCACCTCAATCAACAAGAGATCTCTCTAAAAATGATTAGGTGAAAAGTTTAGCTCTAAAAAAATAATAATAATGCAAAGTAATGAAACCAAACAGTGTTGGAGAAGTATTCTTTGTGCAGCAGGCAGTGAGAGCGTTTTACTGAGGTTATTGAGCCTGAATGAAGCGCTTTCTGCCGACGCATTAGTACCATTTAAAAACCAACAGCCTGCTCTAATTTCCCTCCACTGTAGAGGCCCTTCACAGCCGAACAGGGAAATAAAAGTGACACGAGCCAATGCCTCGGGGGACCGTCTGCTCTGCTAGAAGGCTCAGCCAGACACAAAGTCAGCCTCGACAAAGTTTCTGCTGAGGATCACACATGTACACAAACACACACGCACACACATAGCGATTAACACCTGCTTACACAAAGGGATGCAAAAGTCTGGACCTTGCAAAAACAACTTAACTTTAATGGAGGAAGTGGAGAAATGACTTGTCACTGTGAATTACCTTTGTGCTCAAAAGGTCCCATACAAATAAAGTTGCTTTTGCTTTGTGTACGCGCTGCAGAAATGTCTTTTAGCAGGTCTGCACAGACGGTCTTCTGCAGCACAGACTTATTTAAAATGGTGGATAACTCGGTCTTTCAGTGCAGCTGCTGTCCTGATCATTTGTCACCAGTATTTTGGGGTTACGGTTTCTCCTTTAACACTCACTAAACACCCTCGCAGCCCTGCTCTATTTCTTCTTCTCGTGACTATTTTTTTGATCATGAGATCCTTTCATGGGCTTTTATGATCATGCGATCCGTACAGTGGATTCATTTCACTAATTAATTCAATCATTGGACATCGTTGGAGACGACGTGGCCAGATATTTTTGAGGATCTACTTTTTACTCTGACTAAAATGTTTTTCAACTCGACCAAGAATGGCTCAAGTCACAACCTTTCTTTTTTATTTGTGTCGATCTCTTCATGTTTACGTTGCGTTTGAATGCAGTGATGTTCCCTTACCGGGCTCCTCCATGTGGGCTATGATCCAGTTGAAGGCCATCTCCGGGCCCATGTTGCCGGTGTAATAGACGGCCTTCCTGCAGGCCTCCAGTGGAAAGCCCATCTCTGCCAGCTGCATTACTGCCGCCTCGTCTATTTCTGGAGCTGTGGACACGACGGGCCGACGTCAATGACTGAAAACGTAGCAGTTGCTGATTCTACACCACCGATATCCTTCCAATTGGAAACAACCGAACAGGACTGTGGTTGGCATCTCTTTGGAGCTCATTAAACAAACAGACCATGGGAGAATCGGCCTCGGGGAAGGGGGGGGGTCACCTTTGTTGGGGAAAGATTTATCAAGGAGAAAAATGAGAGCGGCCAACATGCAGAGCCACCTGAAAAAGTTTGTTGGGGAAGTTAAGAGCAGCTGCTGCACCTGCACAAGCATACATGGCCATTGATTATTGCTGTGTAGCTAAACCTACACAGCATTAATCAATGCTTGGTCTCCAAAATACATTTTGCATGGCTAAAGCTTTTTCATATAGAAAGTATAAGTAAAATCTGTTGAATATGAAATGTAATACTCACAGTCTATGGAGCCCATGGAGTTGTCTGAAAGAGGAGAAGACGGCACACAATGAGATCACACACTAGAACTTTGTTTATGTGTGGCGTTATACACTTGCAAGAATATTAATTACTCAACTAGTAATATATAATAAACCTGGAGAATCTTTACAAAAGTTTGATTTGGTAAATAATAAACGGCTGGATATATTTCTGTAAAATGGACACAGCTGATTAAAGTGGCCTACATGGTGAATCATCGGTATCGGCGGGGGCCGACAAATTAGATGTCAGAAAATACTTTGGTGGGGGAGGGGGGGGGAGCAGTGAGCAGATTTCCCCCAACTCTACGCGGGCACTCCAATTACAACTTGAGCAATTCCTACAACAAAATTGTCATGTTACCCTTTTTGACAGATCATGGTTCATTTTAAATAGAAAAGGCATCATGCATTTTTCTAGTTTAATCTTGAAGGAGACAATCAGATTAGCAAAGAAACAAATCAATGTCTACACAGGCTTTTAATTGTTTGCATTGCGATTCGAAGAAGAAAAATAGAATTACAAAAAGCCATGATGAAAGGTTTTTCTTCCATTACCTTAATGGCCTGGAATAATTGAGTGAATGGATGAAACACCGACTGATCAGAAATAATGTGGTTCAAGCGGCATACAGGAAAAGGCATTTGGGCTGTACCGTGTAATCAATAAGAAGCACTGAGGCTTCTTAGTGATCAATCACTGCTCAAGCTAGCCTGATGATACTCATCATATAAAATGCCTCACAATGCATTGAAGACATCACGTCGTTTCACGATGATTTACACACTGGTACATGTTTTAACCTCTCGCTCTATAGAAAGGAGAACACGACGAGACTCAAGTAGATGAAAACTTACTACATCCAGACAACATTTACACATATTTTATGCACCGGTTTTACTGTAGTTCGCTGCTGTCAGACGTAGATATGCAGTGCTTTCAATGCAAAGGCACCTCAAGGATGATTTAATGTGACAGTCTGGACATTTTCAACTAAAAGCTCTCCTCCAAAAATCCATTTATATACCTTGTGAGGTTTGAGATAGCAGGTACATCACATAGCAGTCACAATATTAAGGCTTACTCAGACGTCCATATTCAGACCTCACTTTTTATCGAGTTTCCTGTCCTTAGAAGCATCGGCCTAAACGATTCTGTAAAGCTCTCAGAGAAAACCCCCTGCAAAGTCTGTTGATGTGTGCAGAGGCTGCTCGCTGATGTTACTGTGACTTTGCACCGGAACCCCTTTTTTGTGTTTGCGTTTTGGAGCTCCAGACGGCACAGAACACTCTGTGCTTCACGCCTGCTAAAATATTAAGGAACACACTGATAACTTGATGTAGCTGAACTTTGCAAACAACGGACGAAGGGACGGGGCTGGCGAGAATCACAATCACAGAGGAGACAAAAGAAAGACAAACTGAAGGAAGGACGATGTAGTTTTGTCTTCCATGAAAAGAGCACAAAAAGGGCTCAGTATGTCATGATGGAAATGTCACTAAGCATCAAACATTCTGAGGCAATAAAGTGTAAAGAAGAGTAACAATAATACATTTTGGGCTGCAAAATGCACTGGATAGCTTTTTTATAGTGCACTACAAGTGTATCTTATGAAATCATTCTTATTAGGCTTAGCTACACTGTGAGCACAACACATTTGCAGTAATTGATTGAGCATGCCTTTTCCTTGGGATTCCATTCAATATACCCTTCAGAGAAAAGCTGGGTGGCTTTGAGCAGAACATCATATTAGAGACAAGTTCACGGATCGTTTGTCTCTGTCACAAAAATACCCTACACCCCCTATAAAGGATGTTAGGTAGCCGCTTTGGAACAACATACATCAGAGTTAGTTCCCAAAGCAGCACTGTTTTTTTTTACAATTACTAATTTATAAAGCAAATAAAGAAAGGGTCAGATTAAATGGGAAACACATTTAATTTACGTGATTATACTGTGATGTAGTATTCCCAACTGTATGGACGTGTCTCTTAAGGCACACATTTATACCTCTATGCATAGACACACACACACACACACCAATAAAGTCCCTTGTTCAGTACCTCTGGTGTCTTCAGGAAGCACAATGGGAGGCAGGAGGTCAGGCAGCTCCTCTTCACTCGTCTGCAGCCCAGTAGCCCGAAGCCTGCTCAGATCCAGGAAGTCTGGCACGTCGATGGCCAAGTCTATACGGGAGTAGACGTGTATACAAGTTCACTGAGGAAGGCATTGAGATGCATGATGAACAGAGCGACGAGTTTCCTTAAGCCCTGGTTTTTATTTTATCCTTTTGAATGTATTTCTCATAGCACATGTATTAATTGTTCAATGGGTTGTTGAAAAACGTATGGAAGTAAAAGGTTCCTAAAAAGTGTTTGTGTAAATTACACAATGGTCATGTCTAATTGGTGGAAACTGCACAGTTTAACCATTTTTTAACACACTTTTGTAGCCAAGACCAAACATTTTCACTTCATAACTTGCCGTTTGATGGCGTCCTCTGCTGGACATTTACAGCAGTACAAATATCAAAACATCAGTGACCTAAAATACATAAAGGTTTAAATCCTAGGGTGAAGGGTAACAGACAGTTACCTAATTTTTTTGGCACCCAGTCAACCCCAAATGTGAATTTCTTGATCTGCAAAACCAGATACTCTGGAAAGGAGGAAAAACGGGAAGTTCTGCAGAGGAAAATAACAAAAATAAATTAACAAGAGAATTTAAAAGAAAGGACCTAGCATATTAGCAACACAGTATTAATACAACTCAAACTAAAACGTCTGAGGAGGTGAACAAACACATATTCATGGCCCAACAACAAGTGGACCTTTGCTTACTTCACCCCAGCTGACTTGGCCTGCAGCGCCGAGCTCCAGAAGTCGGGGACGTTCTCCGGCTCCGTGAAGGCCTGCAGGCAGGCGGTGAAGGGGATCCGTGCTGTAACCGGGTCGGGAGGAGCCTGCATGTTCTCCTCAGCCTCCCGCCGCTTGGTCTCGTACGCCACCAGCTCCTCTGGTAGAATGACAACCAAGATAAACACACTTTGAGCAGCACAACGTGTGCAGAATTTGAAAACCTCCATGGTATTCTGCATTTAAACATGTTTGATTTAAATAATATTTAATGCAAAGTAAAGGGCAATGCAAGCTACAATTTTATATCAAATAAATGGTTCAAGGTGTTGTGTGGCTGCTGATATCAGTCTGCATCCGACAAAGACAATCATCTTAACCATGGCAATTATACAACACCATGAGAAGTAACATGTCCTACGAAGCCTTCCGTCTGGCACACGAGGACCTTCTGTGCCCTTTCAGAAAAGAACCCGCTGATTCCCCAGCGGCTGATGCCACCGGAGCCCAGCGGCGTGCAGCTGCGTCGAGCCGAGGCTCCCTGCTGCAGCAGATCGGGTTTGTGTGTGTGTGTGTGAGTGTGTGTGTGTGTGTTTACGGGGGGTCCTTTTACCTCGATTGGTGGCCGCCTCAATGGGAGCTGGCAGCTGGATGCAGTAGTCCACTCGTTGTGTGTAACGAACCCGACGTGTCTGGCAGCACTGAACTCGCTCCTCCACCAGGAAGCGGAAGACGTCGCTTGGATTCTCTGAGCCGGCGCTGTTCCTCTGTGAGGCGACAACGTACACGGAGGACTGAATACCAACGCAAAGAGTCAATGAGATTAGGCATGTTTTAGTTTTGGATATTATTTTATAAGGTCCCGGTCCAAACCAACTTTCCTTATTTAAAAACACTGCATGCCATCCAGTAGAGATGTGTTGAAGCTTCACATGTAGCATGAACATGTAGAGCTTCTGTGACACATGACCGCCCGAGGTTGCTAATTCAACCTCATCTATAAATCTTCTCTTTGCTTTGGTCTATTGGAATGACTTCGCCCTGCTGTTTGACCCACATCTCTTAATACGGTCATTTATTAAGTAGATGACTCAACTGCTTCAGCCGACCATGAACTATCAATCAATTTAGATTCACAGGCAGCTGAGCTTCTCCGTGTCTCCTCACTGTTATGAACGGGGGTCACAGAAGTCTACACTGAAAGCTTGGAGACGGTGATGAAGGACAGCATCGGGACTTAACACACTGGTTTGCGCTGCAGGTTTCTGCAACCCAGCCCTTCTATTCTAAGGGATAACAGAAATACATGAGTTATAATTTGACTCAGGTCGAGTATGCAGACTGACACAGAGGGAAGAACATGCTGCTGTGTGGAGAACTAAATATGTTTGCAGGCAGCTGTAGAGAAAAGCATGTGCACTAAAGGAGGGTAAGAAAGTAACGGCCCTTTTCTGAATATCAGCTGTGAGATTTTGACAGATTATAGGACGCACTAGAAATGAGGGCTTGGCGACTCTCGGCGGCGTGTTGTTGGGGAAGTGTCGGGTCCCAGTCAGGGCGCGCATCGCGGCCGAGGTAAAATAGGAAGCATTATCTGACTCCCCGCGGAACAGAGCTATTTATATCCAGGTTGAGAGAGACGCGTCACGGCACCTCGTGTGTACGTACCAACCAAAGAGAGTGAGCCGTGTTTAGTCAAAAACTGCCCCTCCCCTCCGGATCAGCTGCCTGCCCACGTGTGCCAGGGGTCAGATGTAGCCCAGACATTTTGTAAAAGAAAATGTAACATTTCATGAGGAGAAAAGGCTTCCCTTTTTGTCGGGTTTGTGCTGTGTGCTCAAAAATAAATGTATAAAGACCATGAAATGACGTCTACCATCCAAATACTGCAGTGAACAATTATTTTAATGAATCAACTGCAGACCAGCAGACAAAACATCTGGACTGCATCTGCATACAGCAACTTTATATTCGTGTGCTAGGTCTTTTTTTAAACTCCACAGCTTCTAACAACTCAACACGTGCTTTGTTGACATACATGACGTGACCTCTCCACACTAATCGGTGCACATTTCTTATATGTCTGACGTGCACAGAAGCTCCGCTCACCTCCACCAGGTTGACCATGTGCTGGAGGAACTCGTGGGCATCTTGCTGTCTGTTGGAGGAAAACTCTGGGTGTCCCCTGCTGACCAATGCCTTCAACATACGAGGAGAGACGCCTTTCTGCTGGTGCTGGAATGACAACATTTGGGCCTCACATACAGACACACACACACACACACTGTGTCAATTAAGGTAACTAATTGATTAGTTAATGAATTGGCAGACCCATACATGCATGCATGTAGTGCAGAAAAAACAAGGGTAAACATTTTCTCTTCAGTGGCTAATCTCATACTAGTCAAGCCGCATAATGTTTATTATCAATCAATAACACATAAAGCCAATGTGGACACAAACCTACATCACCCTATGTGGGTCAACTTCCAGCCACACCACACAGGGTGAGAGGGGTGGACTTAAAAAATCAATTTAATGAGAATAAATAATTGCGATGGATAATGCTTCCTTAAAAACAGACTGACCACAGCATGCCAACGGAAGCCCCTTCACAGCTGTCAATATATGTCCAAACATGACCCCCGTCATCACATGTGTAGGAGGTGCAGGATCACAGCTATCAATTACTGCGGCTTGGAAGCTTAAAAGAAGCCTGCGGCTTACAGACCAAGTGCTTCGACCCATTATGCTTTAATGATTAGTATTTAATATCATGTTCATTTAATCTGTGAAGCATTACTACCAAAACAAATCAATAGACCCAAGGACTCAACAGATTACATGAAGCACAGGACCAACATTAAGCCAGCGCATATTTGTGGCAATATTGAGTGATCTGGGGAATTACCCACAAAACACTGCATTCACAAATATTTTGAGTTGCATATTCGACAAGAGCTGTTTTTAGACAAAAGGGTCACAAAAAAACTTAAGAATATATTTAAAATCAATGACTTTAGTTCCAATCTCCGTAGCTGTCAGGTGTATTAATAACATGCAATATTCATGTTTAAACTTGGAAAACGCCAAAGTGGTTTTGGACTCCATGAAAACCTGCTTTGTCCCTTACGGACCCGGTTGGAGTGCTGGACGTACCCAGTTTGATACCTTGTGTCCTTCTTTCATCACCTGTTCAATGAGCTCAGATTTCATGGGTGGTTTGGAGTACAGGCCTGAGAGCAGTCCGTGTCCCAGTTTAGCCCTGCCGGACAAAAACAAAGAGGCATAAACAGTTCAACATATGGAGAGATTTTTTCTTTCATTCATCCAATGGGGGGAAACTGTTTGTAGCAGCAGCATGTTAAGTTAAGGAGTAATCACAAAAAACTAAAAGTTGCTTAATCTTTATACAATATAATAAGAGCATAACTTTTTATTTTAGAAAATTAAATAATGAAGACAATGCACCGAATGCAAAGTATGCAAACTAAAACAACATGAGGCAAAGTGTATTTATATTGATTGAAATGAAGGAGGATTTGTCCAGAGGTGATTTGTTGCACCGGAGGCCTTTTCCACCATGAATCTTACAAACTGTTCAGTCTTACAAAGCTGACATTAATTTATACTCAGTAACAAACCTTTCAGGAATATATCCTTTTTCTACTCTCTTTTTTTGACAAGTATCTAAAATGTATTTTGCAAACAGTATATTTTATCTCATGAATCTATAAAGCAGTTACAATTTAGGGACCGTGGGAGTCACTCTGCCTCTTTTCAGCACAATCAGTTGCATCACTGCAGTAACTGTGCCTTATCTTAAGACTAATGTAAGCTCTGTGTTGTTTCCCACGTAAGAAGTATGCAAGCCATCTGTTTTTCCATTCAATTTTTTATACCGCTATAAAAGACCCTTAGAGGGTCGCCGGACAATCACTGACACTGCAACTCACTTCCAGACCCCTACAGGCAGGTGGAGTAATGTCCGTGTCTGGCACTGTGCCTCAGAATATGCCACATTTGCTGCTTCACTTGATATGAATCCCCTGCTTTGCTAAGACTCCACTTGCCCCCATCGTGACCACAGCACCTGACTGACCTCTTGCAACACATTGGCTCACGTGACACGTGTTTACCAGAACAAGTCGGGAAGAAGCCTTTCAAAAAACAAAATGCCTATTATTTTTTAGCTATATGGAGATTTGTAGACGTGTCCCTTTGATTAAACTGCAGAGTCATGATGTAGTCATTTCAAGCATTTTAACAACACATAGACATTTGAATGTTGCACAATCTACTTTGCTGCTGTAATCCTGCAAATTTTCCCGCTGTGGGAGTAATGAAGGATTAGCTTCATTATGTAACACTGCATCATGAAACATTGGAGTCACTTACATTTGTGTGGCGAAGTCCTGGCTGGGATCAAGGGGAGAATAGTCAAATATCCTCTGAAGGTTACCCACATACCTGAAGATCAAAACACATGTCACACGCTCACCTGGGACGGAGCGCGCACACACACACGAGACGATTCCAAACACATAAAGACGTAGTATCACTGAATAACTCTATAAATAAAACAATTAAAGCCTCAATATACGGAAGTCGACAAACCAAATGACATAGCTGATAACATACCGCACAGAATGAATGACTCATCGCCGTGTACTCACATCCTCTGGAAGTCCGGGATGCTGAACAGGACCTGGATCACCGTGCCCAGATAGCAGCTGTTGCCCAGGTTCTTGACGCCTGTGTAACCAGAACCGAACACCGCTTTGAGCTTCATGCCCGACTCCTGGATCACCTCCCATTCACTGACCCGCGGCCGGGAGTTATTGTCTGTGTGGTGACCGTTCTCTGTCTGCAGGGAGGGAGAGAGAGAGATAGTGAAAGCTTCACTGAGGAGCCTAACGTATTGTTTTCTGGGGGTATCTTTGTTCACAGCGTTGACAACCCACTTTTTTCTGCATCTGTAGCATGTCGATTCCAAAGTGTGACAAGTGCTCCGAAATGTGAGGGTCCAACACGGCTTCCTCCTCCTCAAATGAGTAGACGTCTAAAAGCAAAAGATCAGCGGAGTCACAAGGATGGGCTCGCTTCAGAACGCGGTAGAACAAAAAGGACACCGACTGAGTGACTGAAGAACTCCACCTAATCTAATAACTCTGCAGTGTAGATAATAAAGCCATGTGTCTCAGACCTGCTCCGTCTGGAGTGATGGTTTCCATTTTGACAGCCAGCGGGTATTTGGTCTCTTTGAAGTGGTCCAGCGCGTGGCCGTTGCCTCCGCTGCCATCGAAGAACCACTTCCCACAGAGCACTGCTCCATCCGTCAGGTTCAGCCACAGGTTTTCCCTCATCTCGCACTTCTGACACTTCCAGCCGCTGATGGCAGAGAAACAGTCCCTCTTTTTACTGTTGTTGTTTTTAAATCCTGCTGTACGCGACTTGGCGCCTTTGTACCTGGGCCGGATCCTGACCCCATTATCCAGCTGCCTGAGACTTCTGGCATGTCTGGACACCTGGATCTCCTCCTCCCAGGATTCAAGCTCCTGCTTCTTGTAAGCTGATGGCGCGTTGAGCACTGCATCACAGGCGATGGTCACCTGGACGTCACAGGGGACAGCAGAGACAGAATGAACTTCTGGAAGTGGATTTGAAAACATGCTGTACGTCGAGCTTATTCTTTCTAAGAACCTCTGTCTCTCTCTTGACAGTGAATCTGTCAGATATACACTTATTGTTTACCATTGCCGAGACATTAAACATCTATGAATTAACCTTAAATGCAGGTAATCAAGGACGGTTTATAGACAAGACAATAGTGGACGGGCAAAATCTGTGCAAGACATTGTGACGGGATCAATCCAGCAGAGGAGACAGGTGTGGTGCAGAAACAAACCATGCAAAACAAGAAAGGTGGCAAAATGATGAAACACGTATAAAACAATTTGAAAATCTAAACCCAATGACATGCATGGAAAAGGCCTTGATCAGAGTAGAAGCTCAAGCCACATAAATAAATGCCACCAAAACCCCCCCAAAAAGGAAGCATGGCGGTCAGCGAGCATTTACCATTTAACTCTGAGCTTCCACAGAATAGAATATACGGCGTTGAGTGCGGCGTTTAAAGCGTGTGACCCGGTAAAACACTCACTTCAACATTAACAAATAAACAAAAGAGTCTGGCTTCGCGGCGCTTTAGGACCGGAGGGTCCAAGCGGCGTGTTCAGTTAACCACGGAGTGCGCCCTCCTCATGGAACATGCATGGAAACACACAAGAGCTCGTGCAGCACCGACTCACTGACCAGGGCGGGTAACTCCTCAATATTTGGTAAGGGGATCTCGAAGTGGTCTGGAAAAATGACCAGCTTGGCCTCGTCTTCGTATTCATAGTCCTCTCCGTTAAAATCACGGTTTAGCTCTAAATCTACGGGAGAGGAAGTACACGGTGTGTTACTGTATTGTTAGTTCCCGTTCTCTTCTTTCCTGCTCTCAAAAAGCAAAAGTCTGTGATTTTATTGGGTGCCCGCTTTGTTTCAATTGTAAGTCGCTTTGGATAAAAGCGTCAGCTAAATGACAATGTAATGTAATGTAATACCATAATAGTTGAGGGGGGAGTGAGCAAAAACAGATCCATGCTCGAACAAGAGAATCACCAATCTTTTTCTCAGGTGACAGGATGCCTTCATAAGAGGAACACGATATTTCCGTAGAGTTATATTTAGCCATTTATAAGACAGGCTTCTGACCAGTAATTTATAACATTACTGCTAAGGAGTACTAATGACAGCTTGAATCTGAGAAGCTATAGTGCCCTCATTTCATTATGGATTAGATCATTAAGACTAAATGATCACAAATAGGGCTGCCACTTGTTTTCACACTTGTTTTCCTTATTGATCGATCTGCTTGATGTTTTCTAATCTGTTGGTCTTTAAAAGCATCGCACTCTTCCATGATGACATCTTAAAGACATTTAGTTACAGCTGAAACACTTGCAATATAAATTCCTTCCTGACATCATCCTGTTGGGAGGGGAAATCTAGAGTGAGTCTTTTCTCTTAAGTCAATCTGTTTCTGTTTACTCCCGCCTAAAGTCGTGTAATGACTCATGAAAAACAGCATCATTAGGTGATCCCTGACTGTGCTATTGTTCCCACTGGCGTCATGTCCGTGGTTACACGCTAGGTTAAGTCATTGGACTGGTATGTGGATGACGTTGGATACACCAAAGACCCAAAATGGGCGACAGAGGCGACCTTGCTGGAAAGTCTGAGTCAGACGTCAGGTATCGGGTTGACCTCGTTGAACAGCAACCCCCCGGGTAGCAAGTCCATCGGGATATGGATCACACAGAAAACATCCATTACATTGAGGGTGAATGGAAGGAATTCCTCCCCCTGCCAGGCCAGCAGTGGGGAGGGCGGGTCAAAGACACCTGGTCCTCGCCGAGCAGTGGAAGTGTGTCAGGGAGGCTGACAGGTGGTGGCAGCTGAGAGCCACACACACACACACACACACACACAGAGGAGGAAGAGGGGGGGGAGGGCGTCGGGGGGGGGGGGGGGTTGCACCCAGTTTTGATTTGGAACAGTCACCAACCACATGAAGAAATAAATGGACTATACTTGGACCGCGGGAGGCGAGGTCTCATGGGAAATATCTGACGCTTTGGGTGAAGGCGTTCTGGAGCGGGCAGCTGGCGGGTCGCCACAGTGTAACAAACAACAACAGCAGCTCGTAATGAAGGGTTCTGTTAGCAGGAGGAGCTGTTCTGGACCAGAGAAATCACAGTTACTGCGCTACATTCATGGGACTTATAATTACCATTTACTTTTTAAAATAAGATTCATGAAAAACAATGCACTGCTCAGTTAAGGAAACTGTGTGTCTACTTTGGAACCCCCTGTCACATTTCAGATGAGCACTTCCACCAAATCCACATTTCCTCTAAGCTCATTTGAAGGTTGACTGTTAAACTATTTATGTGGAAACTTAAGGACTAAAAGGAACAAACCTGCAGAGAAAGTTACTATCTGCACCTGGACCAGCTGCAACATTCTAATGACTGCGATGAAGCAGTGTTATCTAATCAGGTCTATAAAACATATAATAACATACACATATACATAACTCACCGGGGACATTTTTCTGAGTACACTACTTTTGATACATTAACTAGATTTCACAGATAAAGAGTGCAGTTGACACTTCTACTTAAGGAAGCCGTGTGGGGGATCTTTGGGCTCCTTTTGAACTCCCCTCTGCTCACTCATCTCTCCACGAGCTTTCCAGACAACCTACGGTGAACATGATTATGAATAAAGAAGCTACGCAGAATCGACCTTTAACTTGAATTATTTCGTATGGCCAGCAGGGAACGGATCTTATGACGTCACTCTCTGGTTTAAAAAAAAGATGAAACTGCAAAAACGCAAACCAATAAGTGACCTTTTTATCTACAGTCGATGGTTGTGGGCCGCTGTAGAAACGCGGCGCGGGCAACATGGCAGTCTTGGCGGAAGACGCCCCGCCCCCTTTGTTGATACGAGGGCCTCTTCCAAGCAAACAAAAACAACAATTCCACTTTCAGGTATTCATACATTAATGAAAACATAGTTGAAAATATATTATTCCACTTGCTGATAAATACTACTAAATCCTACAGACTGCGTGCGTTAAGTGAAGGGTCTCAGTACTTCCTCCTCAGCCGCCTGCAACTTACCTAGAAACACTTTTCCGTTTCTCCGTCTGGGGACGGCGCCTGCTGCTGCTCCTGTGGCTTTCTGTGGGAAGCAGGGAGGAAGACGCTAAATGGGGTCAAAGAGCCCTCGTCCCAATAAAAGCATCTTCTAAAAAACACCTTTGAGTGGGGATTTCACCCCCTGCTGTGGCAGAAGGTGCAGATGGTGGTCGTTTTGAAATAGATGCTGGATGTTCCAGTTGCAAGGTCAGGTTACAAGGGCGAGGGGGGAAAAACCCGCCTGCGGCGTGGTCACAAAGAAAGACTGATTAATGAAACTGATTCAGTTGCTCGGCTTGATTTGGGGACTTGAGACGGATAGCATTTACGCTACGTCAAGCGTCACCTGTTTTGGCCTCAGAGTGTGTCCTCATTTTCCTCTCTGGCGAATGGAACAATGTTTCACAGATCTATAGATAAACATTTTCAGTCTGACAACATTTGTTTTTCCCGTCCTGACACATGGATAGATCATCAAATGATTTAAAAAAAAAAAACACCAACATTGTCAGTGAATCCAAATTAAACGGAAAACCTGCCAAATGACTGGCTGGCAGAAAAAGATCTCAGTGCCACCGACATGTTTGCGGTTTATCTCTTCCTCTGGTAGCTGCCTCGCGTCCCCGCAGCAGGGACGAGGAGGAGGACATGGTGGCAGACGGACAGAGCGACGGAGAATGCTGACACACTTGAGGCCGAGTGGAGTGGTGGTGTGGGTGCAGCGGGGGGGGGGAAGCAGACACAGGAGCCTACAGAATGCGAGCAGCTGTTTCAGGCCCGATCTAGGCATGGAAATAGCAGCTCTTTACAAAGCTGAGCTTATCTGAGGGCAATTAGAGCTGGTGAGAAAACACGGCAGCAGCTTTTGTTGTTCACCATCAGCTTTTGAATAAGGGGGGGGGCTTGTTTGGGATGAATGTGGCATTTTCCATTCATTCATTTTCCACAAAAAAAAGGAAAAAGTGCTTTGAGGAGGCATTTTTTAGTACATACGGGGATGGACAGAAACAACCTATAAAATTTATCAAGTTGACTCAATCCCAACAACAAATATGACAAACTTAAATGTTACAATATGTTTGTCCAGCATGTCTACTGATATAAATATATTCTGTCAAATGTCTGAAGTACTTTTTAAAAATTAGTAATGACGCTTCATTTTATTCTTTTGTTCCAATTAATTTAATATAAATTATTTCCATGGAAGTTACTAGGACCGTACTATATGTATAATTGGTAACAAATGATATGGAAATATATTAAACTTTCCATTTAACCCCAAGAAAATAGTCTTCAATTCATTATTTGAAACTTTGGTTTCTGATTCAGTGCTTGCCTGCAAACATTTTTTGTATTCTTTTGTGACCTGACTGAAAATTGAATTCCACACGTCTTTGCCGATAATTAATTTGCATGAACAACAACAACTTTTTATAAGGAAAGGTGGAACTGTGAAATAGATTACGTAACCCATTGTTGCAATAGTTACATGTAAGAGACACAGCATAAAACATTTAAGTGTTGTTGATTAACAGACATATGAGCTCCAATAGTATGTAGCGAGCACCATGTCATTTAATAACTGAAATAACGGCGCGATGACATCAGCAGCCCAGTTCACTCAATGTTTAATTTAAAGCACCTTTAAATGCTGCATACTTCTGCAGCATCCGACCAGTGCTCCTTAATGGCATGACTTAGTCATATTAACCATCCAGAATCAGATGTCTGCATGACCCCGAACCCCACAAGTGGGATAAAAATGGTAAAATACTTTGTTAAATGAAGAATGGGTAACGATTGTTTAATTTACCCTGTTTAGTATTTACAAGCAGTGTACAATAGCATTTAATAAATGGTTCATAACACACCCTAATATAGTTGTAAACAACTATTTCAAGTGTTTATTAATGTACAACATGATACGTTTAACCACTTATGGATGGAAGATACATTTAGAAACATTAGTAGTGTCATAAAGCAGTGTTAACACACTGATTACACATTTTGTTCTTCATACAAAAATAGATCCTTTTTTAAAAATTGTATGTTTATACAATTGAGATCTATCTATAGCTGAAAGAAATCTGCCATATCATTGAAACTAAATGTAACATTTGAGGAATAAAAACTGTTTTATCAGTTGTAACCACTTTACTGAGGGTTCTTCTGAACTTTCTCCTCTATTAATGATTGATATGTATCATACTACCGCTATATGTCTATTTGTATTAACTGTTACTTACTTATAATCAGTTTAGTGTTACTTACTTTTTATTATATGTGGTTGCGTGTGTGAAACGTACCTCCTTGACGTGTCGTTTGAGGTGCATGTAGACGCTCTGTCCTGTTTTGCGATAATGTCTCTCCACATGTTCCCGTCCAAAGCCCAGGAATGTGTTCATGCACACATAAAGGCCTCCCTCCGACTCCTGCGGGCCAAAACAAAACGGTAATGACGAACAGCTCAACAGCTCGAGGTGAAGAACCATCAACGCAGCAGCACATCAAACACGTTGAATACGGAATGGCAGAAAATCTACCTGACTGTGTTCTCTTAGAGCTCTTTTTAAATTGCCTTATTTTAGAGTAGCTGACAGGCAGTTTTATACCTCATGCAGTGTATTTAATGCAATCCTCACACAAATATTTTTAAATCTTGACTTTTACTGAATAATTTCAGTAAAAGCAAATGACTTTTGCGGCAATGAAGTCTTTGGGGTTTTATCAAAGATGAGGCTTGTTACTACAGGCCACCAGTCACAGCTGTGGGCCTCTGACCCCTGTTTGTTATGAAGGTTATTTTTAAATCAACTAATTGTTTTGTCCCATTTGGACCCTGAATCTCAAATAAAGTTTGACTATTCAACATTCAGGTTAAATGAGTCAAAACAACACAACATGCACAGTGGAAATGCAAGTGAGGGAGGGATGTGCCAAGAATTTGGCAAGCACATTTTCAAATACTCTTTCTTGCATTTTGACAAACAAAATCTGTTCCAACACAGAAAGAAGATCTCACTTTAAATCAAGAAAATGCCTTTTAATTTAAATCCAGAGCGTCAGTCATCGTACAGCCATTGTTTTAGCCGATATCTTTCAAAAATAGGATTGCTGCTATTCTTATTTGAATTTAAGATTATGAGCATCCTTTTCCACCCACCACGTACTAAAAAAACGTCATCAGCAAACTAGCAGCTGTGTGATTTGGGGGCATTGAGGGACATGTATGTAGGTTAAAAACACAGTAACCGTATTCCTAATGAAACTGCTGGTTAGTGCCTGTAGGCCGAGGCTCACACATGTAACATCTTACTAGGTCGACTTATTGTATCTGAAACTTCTTACAGGATACAAAAGGTATAAATCACTCTGTCCGCATGTGAACTGTGGTTAACATTAAGGTGTTTTTAAGTGCAGGATAAATACAGTGGGACTTCCTTCAGAAGTTGTGATTTGTCTGACAGAGATCTCTTTAACTTTCACACGTGAGCAGTTAGAGACTAAATACATTATGAATACCGGTTTAAAAGTAACATAAATTTGCAATCTGTGTGTGTCTTATGAACCACCCTGGTAAACGTTTAAGTGGCCCACAGTGACATATGAGCTTCAACAGTGCAAGGACAAAAATAAACCAGCCCTCGTCGGGCCAACATGATGAACTCCAGACAGCTGAGTCACCTTTAAAACTGTTTCAGTCAATAAATTATGCTTGTTTTTTATGTTGGATGTTGTAGATTCTCAAAATCTGATTTTTTTAAAATAATATAAAACAAGACATATGTGGTTTGACAGTCACGCGTGTCTTAATCACAGACGAAATAGAGCAAAATACAACGTCAATTAACAAGTTGTGATTTTAAATGTACTCTCTAGTGACTGAATAACTTTAAAGCAAACTCTAGCACTAATATAAAAAAGGCCCTCACAAAGAAACTCTTGAGTATACACTTACTTTAAATACAGTTTTTACAATACCACAGATAGGATTGGTCGCTCACAAACACAAAGCAGTGAATTTAAACCACACATCACAAATCAATTGTTAAACAGGACATTTAAGGTTTGGAGTATAATGACATAGTATCAATATTAGAAATGTTCAGCCACTTAAAGTCCAATTTTAGTCAGATTATTAATTACCATAAACGAAAACAACCCTGAAGGGGACTGAAACACACATACAACAACAACAACAACAACGAACCTGCAACCAGGCTTTTTAAAGCTTTTAAGACTAATTCGAGTCACCTTTGTATTTTGTACTTAGTGCACCCGAGTATGTATTTGGTGAACTGCTGCACCGCCTTCCTCCACCCGCACAAAGGGAAACTCCTCCATCCCGCTGCTCTCAGATGTAAACAACATTCAAATATTCGTTTTTCCCTCAAGTCCAAGAGGCAGGTGTCCATGGCGACACACACACACACACACACACACACACACACACACACACACACACACACACACACACACACACACACACACACACACACACACACACACACACACACACACACACACACACACACACGTGTGCGTTGTTGAGCCAGACATGCCGCATTCAGCGGCCCCATACAACCCGCTCATGTCTCTATATGTGCGCGTGTGTGTGTGTGTGTGTGTGTGCGGGGGGAGAGGCACTGACCGGAGAGTCGAAGGAGAAGACGCACTCGCTCTTGTAGACCCTGTCCCCCGTCCTGGGCACTCGGATGGTGGGCATGTACGGGACCAGCAGCTCGCCGAGGTCCGCAGCCATCTTTGCATTCCTGCTCCTCGCGCCACAGTGCCGCGGAGCCGCGCGGCAGCGCGGCCACACGAGAGGATGCTATTTTTAAAGACCTCCGTCTCCACATTCCTCCATCCGAGGGGATGTGACGCGGCACAACAAAAAAACAACAACATAAAAATAAAATGACAAGAGGGGCGACGACCGGTCGCGTTGTGGCGATGTCAAAGCTAACGAATTAGACGATGTATCCGAACAAAAAAAGCTTACATTTTCCCAAGCTTTATTTTGATATTTAAATGAATATTAATTTAATTCTTGGTATTTTTATTTTGAAAGGCTGGGACTGGGTGGGGTAAGTGGAGACAGAATCCTTGTGTTCGCCACTCAATCACATTAGAATTGTATGTGAGAGAGTGGGAAAGGAGATATGCAATGGATTGATTATGATATTATAACGAATGTGTCAAACTGCACTAACTGGCTAATAGCAAACAGCTGTGTGAGGGAGGGGGACAGAGAATGATGTCGCACATGTGTCGCTGGTTGCCATGGTGATTGCTGCAACCGGTTTTTGGTACTGTAGTCTTTTTTTCGCACAAAAACCTGTCAAAAGACTGAACCTTGCAAAACCTTGAGCCTAATAAATTTAAAAAAAGACAAAGATACTATTCTAGTGGGCTCCGGCAAAAGGCGTTTCACCTTTGTGGCTGCAAAGCCGCACTGAGTGAAGGCTGACTTGGATTTAATCAATTGACATGCGATATTCATATACAGTACATTATCCATATTTCGACACATCAATTTTGGATTTTATTGAAGCATAATGTGTTAATATTTGAGGATTAGTAAATTAGATTTAGTTGCTTCTATTGATGAGGTTGTAGATTCCAACAACAAACCCTTCCGTTCACTCTATATTCAAGCGTGTGGGACAACTACCGTAGGCTTCTTGATAGAAATAGAGTGACAGCGAGATCCTCCTTGTGGCAGTGGCAAGTGGGTGGCAACTTTGTGGCAGGCAGCGGCAATCGCCAGTAAATCAGACGGCGTCACGACGGCACGCTGGGTGGGAGGAGCCAATTTTTCCCAGAAACAACTGTTATTTGTACGACAGGTCAGCTGCTGTAAATATTTAATTTTATTTAATTTTATTTGAGACACGTGAGCCCCCGTCTTCTTATTACAGAGGCTAATTTTAGGTTTGGACCGGCGGGTTCCGTGTAGGGGGTGGGGCTCTCAAGTTTGATGCCACCCACTTGCCACTGCCACAAGGAGGATCTCGGCCTTACTGTAGAAATATGTATATCTAGGAAAAATAAATTCTACAGATAAATGAAGGGGACCTGAGTGAATTTGTAAAATTAATATTAATTGCATGGTCATTATTTTGCAGACTCTCAAACGTGGGATACCATAAATAAAAATTTTAAAAAAATTGACTTGCACTCACAGCTACGGGGGGGCCTTAGGCCATCGCTAGTTCTCCCTTATGTCAGGTTACACAAAGAGGACATTCACACTGCACACAGAAAGAGCTTTCCTCCCTCAGTCATGAAAATACAACCGAACCCACAAAGATTTAAATACTACCAATAGGTAAATACATTTTTGCAGCATGAAGCAAATAAAAGACACTGGCAGGTCAAATATTGTAGTCCATATAGATATTTTATTTACGCAGGAAAGGAAAAAATGTACAAACAGTGAGATTGATCGGCTCGATGTACTGACAGCATAGGCGTCTGGATTAATGGTCAGGTGATGACTTGGGGCTATTATCAATCAGCTCCTTGTTGAGGGTCTCCACGTGGAACCAGGGGCCGTCTCCCTTTGTCCTCATCTGCCGACGCACCTCAAGCTGGGTCAGTCTGTTGACGACAAATTGGCAGTGAATCAATGAAATCAAAAATAATGACCTCTTTCTTTAGAAAAAATTAGACCGTCTTTTTTGCCTGTACACCGCTTCCCATTAACAGCCTCATGTGATTCAACGAACATTAATTGATATTCAGCACAGTAATACAGCAGCAAACAACTACTTGCTGTGTAACGCTAAAGCGTACCATTGTCTACCTGAAAGAAGTTGCTTTCAGTCAGTGTGTTGGGGTCAGCATTCACCTGTGCATTGCTTACAAAGCCAGGCCGGCCGTGCATGCTTCCAGCTGCATATCCCGCACTGCACTGCTATGGCTACTACGTCTTGTGTTTTTATACCCGTGGATTGCAACAATGTTTTGGCCTTCATACGGAACAGTATTTAGGTGACAAAAACTCTGACATAACACACCAGTACTAAAACTCACCTCATGTCTGCCTTTTCTTTCTCTATTTGGATTGCAGCCATCATCTTTTCATAGTCCTTCACTGGTGAATCATAGAAGGTCCGTGTAATCCACCTGGTGATGGGGTGCTGTCATGACAGGGACATTTCTTTATTAAAATGTATTTGAGCTAAATAAATAGTCACTGATTTATTTTTTCAATCAAAGTAATAAAGTAGGTGAATAACAATTGTGACTTTGATTTTAGCCTTTTACATTTCTCTAAAATATTATTCCGCACTTATAAAATGTATGGTCAAACACAACTGCTAAAGAAAGGCTGAAATTGTATAAACATACCGATGCCAATTCCAAAACTTAAATAATGCTTGAGACAATACGGTTAGAAACCAGGGTTAAGATGAGTGATAATAAAAATCTCCTGAGAGGACTAATAAGATAATATGCAACCCATGTACCTTGTAGTACTCCCAGTACTCAGGTTCGTAGTCCTCAGGAGTTTCAACTAGCTCTGCTTCGCCTTCACAACCCAATCACAGAAAAGTTAATTCAGAGAATTACACAAGTTCCTTTGACTCAAATAACATATTATTAAAATGACCAAATACTATCCACTGATCTAAATAACGACATCTTCACTTACCGATAAAGATGTTGACAGTCGTGACAATGACAGCCACAGGAATGCCGGTAAGCAGGGCGTAATATCGCTGGAAGAAAAGGGAAAAAAATGCAACACTGAAAAGTGTTATTCTGCATGAGGGTTGCTCAAGACTGGAAGTTTTACAGAGCCAACATAAAAGTGAATTATGCATGGCTATTATTCCATTATACGTCTTCAATTTTGTCCACTTTGGATTTGATGCTTGCATGGCTGCCTACTGGCTCCATTTAATTAAGAAACCAGAGTAGAAACTTATTTGAATGCTTAAATACACTCCATTTTGGATGAGGGTAGTCGTTATTTATGAAATAGAAATAGGACATGAGATTAACTGTGATGCAAATACATTTAGGAATAAAACTTTAAATAGTGTTGGGGATAAAATGCAAGATTAGTGGCTTTAAGTATTATTGTCAAAACGGTTAAAGAGTCAGAATGTTATCAACAGACTCCTACTGGCATTCATAGAATTATCTCCTGCAGCCACAGAACAGGCCAACGCAAACGATTAATCCGTGATGATCGCAGGACATGAAGGGTGCAGTGTTTCCGTACTCACCAATAAGCGCAGAAACCTCTGGTCATAGAACGCAGTGGGTTGGACGATAAACATTTTCTTTCCATGACCCCAACGAACGGCCACTGCAAGACACGCAGGGGACAGTGTTGTGAGCATGTATTTAATAATGAAAAAGATCTACGCTTTATTGACTGTCTGGTCTTATAGCATGACCTGACTACTAACTCACATTTTGGTTCTTGTGATAATGTTATGAACTTATTAGGTTGTAGTAGCGAAGATAACTGCTAACTATATCCACAATAATAACATAATACTATACAATAATTTATTTATTTTAATTTTATTATTTATACAATAATAAAATAATATTTAACATTAATACGTTTTTTAAACGTAAAATGTGTATCCCCCCCTAAGTTGTATATTGTTATAGTGTAAATACATTTATTATAGCTGTCTACTATAGAATAAAAAAACATTCATGAAGTTAACAGTAGATGTAGATGAATACAGAAACTATGATTGTTATGATTAGATTAGATTCAACTTTATTGTCATTGCACAGGGTACAAGTACTGAGGCAACGAATGTATATGTTTTGTATATTGACGATACGTTAACGCTGTCCTAAGAACCGTTGCAGTTCTCTAATGAGAAGCAGATACGTAAAATAGTATCTGCTGACAAATAAGAGTGAGCAGCTACCTATAATTCCTAAAGTAACGTTGCGACCCCGCCAACGTTGTGTATTAGTACAACTAGCTAACATTAGCAAGCTAACGAGCCTCGGCACAAGGTCACAAGAAGAGACGGCCGCCTTCAGGGTGCACTCGGGACTCTGTACACATCCGCGGTGTCTCTTACCTTTATCTGTCCTCGGGATGGTTCGCGTGAGTAAATTTGCCACGTTATTTCCAGATTTCAGGGGACTCAGTCTGGCTGCCAAAGCAGCGGCAGACCTGAGAAGGCTCATGCCCACCATCTTTACAAAGGGTGGCAGTTCAATAACACGGGCTCTGATTCGTTGATGACAGTGAAGGGGAAACCGGCAACTTTAAAGAGGGCAGATAACGTTACGTTTTCTGTATTTTAATTCAATTGGATTATTGTGTAGATATAGTATATATAAGACATTACACAGATATATGTTAATAGCCGAAAAGCAAAAAAACATGTAAAAAAAAAAAGAATAGGTGATGAGAAATGCATTCTGGGTAATGTTGGAAGGACAACGTTAAAGATGGCGACGTCCTCATCAGCCGGACGAGTCTTGACTCTTTGCAAACAGTTTCAAAATGTCGTTAGGATATCCTCAGCTGTAAAAACCCAGAGCTGTTCTCCTGCTCTTACCAAACTCCCGCCTCGTCTGTACAGGTAACGTTAAGTCGCTGCTGCAGTGAGTAAAACATGACATCCAGGTGTCTTAAAAGTCAGCGTGTTCACAGCTTACAGCGGCTCTGCTTCTCAATGACGGGCTCTGAAATGAAAACAATAAATAACAGTTCCAATATATTAAGTCTTTTAGGTTCGGCGCTACCTCCAATCATTTTTTCGGTTGATCTTTTGATAGTACACTGATGTTTAGAGTCAATTTCAGCTCAACAAGTACAGATTGTAAAATAAGGTTGGTTCTTCCTTTTAAGTCTTATGTGGATTTATGTGTCGCCCAGCAGGGAGAAATCTCCTCTTGCTGCCCTGTCATGGCGCAGTCCCAGCAGCTCTGTGGCTCCGTGTCGAGCCCTGCACACAACCATCAGCAGGAGAGGGCTCGACGAGTTCTTTGACCTACCCGAGAACTGGGGAGAGACCACCGTGAAGTCAGGTAAAGCACTTACGTCTGTGTCCTCTCTCACCTGCACGGCTGCACGGTCTGCTTGTAGCTTCAATAACAGAACATTGTTTGAACACTTTACAGGTGCACCGTGGACTGCCAAGCAACTGAGAACAAAGAGCAATGAAGATTTACACAAACTCTGGTAAGCACTGTGCAGATCACACTGGTACTTGGCGAGTGTTGTAGCATTTCTCAGCTGTGTTTTGCACTGTTGTATCTCCAGGTACGTGCTGTTAAAAGAAAAGAACTTGCTGCTCACACTTGAACAGGAAGCAAAGAGGCAAAGGGTTCCGATGCCGAGTCCAGAAAGAATAAGGAAGGTTGGTACGACGCTCTCGTGACGCCTCTTCCGTGAACGCTGAAATGGGAATTATCTTTGACCGATACGTTTTGTCTTGGCCTTTTGAAAGCGATAGGTGGGAGGACGGGTTTCTAATTAAGGCGCACTTGCTAAGTTAAATCCCGCTGTCTTCTTCCTCCCAGGTCGAGCGCTCAATGATCAGATTGGAGACGGTGGTGAATGAGAGAGAGAGCGCACTGCGAATGCTGCAGACCGGACAGGAGAAAGCCAGACCAGGAGCCTGGAGGAGGGACAAATTTGGACATGTGTACTGGTGAGGCCATACACTCTGTTTGTGGTACATCACACATGCACCAACTCACATGTACACTTGGAGGAATGCAGTACGCATTTTAAAGGTTCCCTGTATAGTTCTTGTTACGTTGCACAGTAGCTAAAATCCAAGTCTTTGCCAGTCCAAGAATGCACAGACTTAATATTACCACTACGAGCTGGTTGTGATTGCTGCAGGTGGTCTGTTAACTGACTAGAGTAGATGTAAAGGGCTGTATTTAAGAAAATGAAATGTTGCGAGTGTCATGACACTTTTCTTTCCTTCAGGTATCGATTCAAAGAATATGCTATTCCTTGGTACATGAACAGAAGGTACAAGCGAAAGTCCTTCTTTACACCCAAGTTTGTCCAACCTCACATAAGGTAAGATACGGCATACCTGACATCTTGTTTGTGTACAGACTAAAAGCGCGTGTGAGAGTTCAACCCTCGCTTATGTTGTGCATAGTAAATAGATACTTAGTAAATAAATACTGATTTTTATTTTTCTGCAGGCTGCGCTTAGAGAAGTATCTTCGACAGAGGGCCAGGAAAACCAGCTTAGAGCGGAGAACTCAGTCCAAACTCAAGGAGAAGTTTCCCCACGCTAATATTTCTGCATCTTAAATTTAATGTACATATTTTACAACGAAGGTTTATTTCACAGCTGTGAGCCTGACACCTGTGAGCCTGACACCTGTCCAGACACAAGTTCTTCTCTGCATCTACGGAGTTAATTTGAATCAATCTGTATGTCAAATCATTGAAGGTGTTTTGTTGATGCTGTCAAGCTGTTATTTGATCATACAATAAACTATACTACATTACCCTGATATGTTATGCTGGTATTTTCTTTTAGCCAAATAGCAAACATATGTTCGGGAAATTATGTTGCTTAAGAAAGTTTATACAACTAAATAGTAAATTCTAATTATCAAAAGGTAAACTGGCCGTTTATTATAAAACAAAGGTTCGTTTTAAAAGCCACACTATACCCAATACTTTTAAATTACAACGTAAAAGTAAAACACTTGTTTTCTCATCACTTTTTCTAAAAAATGAATTAAATACAGATTTATTTGCATTGACACAAATGAGAAGAGACAAAAACTGGCTTTTGCCTTTGAGTTTACTTACTAGACAAAAGGAATTATTTGCCCCAAAGTAAGATCACTCAAATTCTACAGCCCCTATATGGTACAAACCAGAGAAAATTGGATATCTCCACACGTATATGCAATGATCCTTCGAACAGCTAGATGTCAGACAATGAAGTGGGAGAAGACACCTGGACAACAGCTTTCAAGTTCCAAAATGTTTTTTTAGAAATAAAAGGCAATAGACTTGACCGTAATGACAAACAATGTAACTCAACCATCTTGTATCAGGGATGGTTTACTCTGTAGATATTTGTCTTATTTTCCAAATAAATCCCAGACAGCCAGCACATTGACAAACTTTTTTCTTTTTTTTTTTAAACAAATCATACAAAACAAGAGTGAATCTTTGTGGTTGATCCTGAGTCTGGGGTCAGAGGTGAACTCATGACATTGAGCTTGTTGGAGAAGGTGGGGTTGGGTGTCGAATCAAGGGCACTTCCTGTCTACACACTGCTTTCCTCCCTCCTCATACTCCTGTTTGGAGATCCACATCTGCTGGAAGGTTCCCTGGAAGACACAGACAACGTGTTGACAAAGTTTCAATAAATCTGGATGAAAGTAGGACAGGCTGGAATAAACAAATATAACCAAAGAAAGTTGACTAGAGAAATTGTTCATTGATAATAATTGCATTTCACGTGCATTTTGCCACTGCTTACATCTAATTACAGGTAACCAGGATACAAAGTATTAAACACAACTTTATTGCACATTTATCAAGTTTTAGTTGTCTTAACTAAAGTTTTTCACTTTTAAAAAAAATGCTGGTCCATCCATGTAACCACCCCTTTAAAAAAAAGTGTGAAGCAGTGTCTCCCTCTTTAAATCCCATCAGTGTGAGGGACAGTTTTCTTTAGGTCATAAAGCTTAAACTGTTGTTGACACACTGCTAGAACTGCTGTGCGTCCTTACAAGCGATGCCAGGATGGAGCCTCCTATCCAGGCGCTGAACCGGCGCTCCACCGTAGTGTTGTTGGCGATCAGCTTCAGCCTCATGCTCTGCAAATCACAAACCAACATGTTACACTCTCACAGTATTATGGGATGGATATATATTTGAATGATCAGACGACATACATTGTGGCAGCACATCAATATTCTGGTCGCTATTTGTTTTTTCTATTTGGCCTTTCATTGACTAATAATATGTTCGTGCTCACCGGTGGGGTTTTCTGGGAGAGTTCTCTGTTCAGTCTGTCTGTAAAGCCCTGGATCAGGGTGTTTCCTCCAGTCACCACCACACTGCCATAAAGACCCTGAGGAACAAAGTCAACCGGTTCAGCAAACCAGGGTTTCTTTTTCTAAAGCCAGCGAGGAATGAATTCATCGCCCAGACGAGTTTACATTGAGCTCCTGTAGGATATTTGTCTTGCATTGTACTTTTTGCATGCAAGTACCACAGGCCAAATGTCTCGGACAGAACAAACGAATGAACATATGGGAAACCCGTGTTTAAAGCATGTTGATAATCACCGGCCGGATGTCGATGTCACACATTCCCACGCTGGTCGTCACCACATGGCCGACTCCCAACATGGTATTTCCAGACAGGCCCTGAAGTGGCGGCAACAAACAAACATACATCAACAGACCATTAAGCTATTCCGTAACACATCTGGATGCTTTAAACAACTTTTCATTGTAGAGCTTTCTGGGGCGAATTATATTCTGCGCTGTTAGCTACACACTAATAACACAAACCTTGGCATTAGAAGGGTCAAACAGCCCCTCTGGGATCTTTAGCCTCTCGGCCCCAAAGTCACAGTTGTAACCGTTGGGCAGCTCGTAGTGCACAGTGGGCATCTGTGCAGCAACCCTGACGAAACAGTGAAGGGATCCTCTGTGAGTACGTTTTCCAATAAGAATTCATCGTTTTTTCAATGTCGTCATCGGTTACAGCAATACTGTGACGCTCAGTAACGTTGTCCAAATTAAAGAATGATGTCTACGTTAATGCTGGATTCATTGCAGTTTAAAAATAATGGTCTTACTGTTCATCATACGGCGAGTCTGACACCTGCAGCACAGATGCCTGGAAGTCCTGGATCACACACTGCAAATATTAAGAAGCACAAGTTGGCCCAAACAAAACCAGATACGGTACATACCGAGCAAAACGACAGATCCTTCAGAACTGCAAGTTGACAACAAAAGGAGTCAGACGTTGCTGCTTACGTTGCACATGTAGTTGTGCCATGAGCGGGTGACTTGAGGTAGTTTCTCTTTTTTCTTCCAGCTGGCCGGTGAAGCCTCTCGGACTCCATCCTGTAATGAAATACACCGTGGTTCACATGCTGGTATGAGTGAAGATGACAATAAGGGCAAAAAAAAACTGGGTAAGCCCATAAATGTAATGGTCCAATTTGAACATTTCCATCTGATTTAAAAACGTGAACCTGCGTGTTGCAGATTAGAGCTAGCTTACTTTATTAAATCAAGGTACACAATGTTTACCCTCCAGACCATCCATCAGAACAGAGCATAAAGAACATAATATCATGATTACACTACCTAAAACATCAAATTTACTGGCAACATCTTCAATCAATTCATGATAACAGGAGGAAAAATATGAATAACACCCATGTATGGATGCTTTTATTGTAACAATAATTGAATTGTATCAAAATCTGTACAAAACTATATATTTTCTGAGTTCTCTCCCAAATACGCTGCTCCCCCTGTGAAACACTGAAGTGAGATCCTCTACAATAGTGTTATCTCACCTTTGATGCAATCATGTACGGGGGGATTATTTCAACACTTAAATCTTGAAAAAGCTCCCTACACTGCATGCTCATGAAGTCTCCGGCCAGGGGCGATTTGACGATGCCTGTCGGAGAGAAAACATGACTCAGCGGAACACAGTGTTTGCATAAGCAACTCCACACACATGGTTTTAAACTTCCTCGACTTGATAAATCTCTTGTTGCCTTAATGAATTCTCTTGGCTTTACTTTCCCTGCAGCTCAGACTTTGTGGTTTGCTTTGTAACGGAGAGCATCTTGTTGTGAGATTCAAGCTCCAAACCAGCAGAGGGCAACATTAACCAAAGACGAATAACACAAGCATTATACATTTCCATTGCTCCTCTTGGGTGAGGAGTTAATATGTAGACAAAGTAAACTATGCTGGTAGATCATCAACCGCCTGGTGAAGGATTTATGATGATACCTTGCTGCAGGACGTAGCCATCATGCACTGGAATCGCTGTGGTGTGTGTAGCTCCGCTGTCCAGGACCAGGCCTGTAGAACGTCCATTAGCAAAGCTTAGACACTCCAGAGTAAAGGAAATGTAACCCGGCTCAGCTGGTAACACATACAGTACCACTTCAACATTATTGTCAGCATTATCTGACATTTAATGGAATTTTTTTTTTTAATGTTGGCTTTTCTGGATGGGCGAAGCAGTAAAGGATACGCAGACAGCACAGCAGATTTGCAGAGGAAGAAGGCAGGAATGTTGTAATGTTCAAACATCAGCTCGGTCAGTTTCTCTCGTTTCGCTCGCGTGTTCCACTGCGGACACAAAACAGAAGACTCAGGACAGATTACCGTCAGCGCAACCCAAACTTGTTACACCAGGACAGGGGAACAAACTCTCACCTCATAATGTGTGGATAAATCAAAACACGGATCGGTTAGTTACCGGCCAGTGTTGCTAAGACTCTAGCTCGCACAAATGCAAACTCACCGACGCTTCTGACATGAGCACTGGATGCATGCTGGGTTCCGACTTGAAGTGCATCTTGTAAGTGTGATCCAAAATGGCTTGGAAACTGTCCCAGTCCTCAACTTTAAAAGAGAAGGGAGGCAAAAGACGAACAGGGTTTGTTAAATAGCAAAGCACGGTCACACCATTGCGGATTTACAATTTGTCAGCTATTACACAAGACAGGACATGGAATTATATTGCAACTAAGTATATTCAAGATATGTTTTTCCTACAAAAAGGCCATTTTGTATCTATTTTCATCATCCTAGTCGTCGTCATTGCGGTCAGGTGGGAAGAAAATGGAGCAACGGCGTGGGCTTTTTTTAGATAGAAATTGAGCATCAGGCACCAATGTTCCAGGTCAGCCCTCTGAGGGAGCCTGAGGTCCCACGACGCTGTTCTGCCGCAATTAAGAATGGTGTCACAGTTGTCTCTAAATAGCCTCCGAGCCAAACTCCACTGGACCAGATTATGATGAGCATCATCAGCTAGGTCAGCGCACTAGAGCCTGTTTCACATCCGCTGTCAGAAATCAAACACAATGGCTTAGAGGATCACAGCTTGGCTAATGAGAGGATATTAAAGTATTTTTGAGAATTGGTCATTGTTTTGGCTTTTGCAGATAAGTTGTTTGTATAAAGTTACTTCGAATCTTTAGAGTGGGTTGATGCAAAATTGTATTGAGAATTGCCCTTAGTTTTCATTATTATATATGTAGACTAAACAAATCATTGACAAATCATAGAATAGGATTTCATAGTAAATAATAGAAATCAGCCGTAGCAGCACTAATTTTGGACGATCGTTGTCAAATTGAGAAACACAATAAAGTTAAGGTATTGAACACATGTATGGAATATATATATATATATATATCTCATTTAAAAAATATTTTTTTTTTCTTTTTAAATAAAGTTTCATTTAAAAAACAGCTCGGACATGAGATGCACATCTGGCCTCGAATTACCAAAACATGCAAGACATGGGTGGGGAAAAATGATCACTGTCTAGCAGACGTGGTGGTGAAGCTGAGGCAGAGACGGGTTTGCCTCCAACGAGAGGGCAGAGTTTGTGATAATGCGTCGCCTTCGTCTTCAAATAATCTCATTAATATTCATGGTGAACAGCAGTTAGCCATACGCCAGTCAGGGCTGTGACGAGTGCATCTACAAAGCCAGCTGTCAGAGTAACAAGAGTCTAAATATAGATATGTTCACGCAGAGAGGATTAGAAATATTCAGCGTTGGAGTTTACGTCACGGGCTATGACAAAAGAAAGGCTCATGGGGTTAAACACAACCCATTTACGTTGATGTGGATTGTGAATATGCTAAAATTCCAGCTTTGCACAAACACCAAACCGTATTCTGAAAAACAACCAGGCATAAACTAATAGAATAACGTCTAACTAAAATGTTCTTTTTTTAATGGATTGAAGAAACGACAAAAACAAACACACGGCATGTTTCAACACTCACTCATGCCATTCTTGAGCGGAGACATGACCTCCATGCTCTCCCTTGGTACCCGTAGCTGGTTGGTATCAATGTAGTAGGTGGTGCCACTCTGCTTGGTCTTGTCCCCGTCCGTCTCCATTGGCGTGCTGCCATCCTCCCGGTCGATGGTCACACCGATCACCGTGGGGAAGTCCGCCTGGGCCCAAACAAAGAAACACAATCATGACGCCACACAGGTAAGGACACATTCTCACAAGCCCTGGTTTTGCAGAATCCTGTGAATCATCAGAACAAACACGTCCTATTTTTTTGAGAAAAGGAAAGTGAGGGAATGCAAAAACAAAGAGTACTGTCATTTTTAATTGCAAATGGTTACAGTACCTGGCATGTACTGACAGTCATACGTGACTCGTCATAGCGGGCGAAGCATTCGCTGTTTCTGATAACATTAAAAGGCTCTGTTTTATTCAGGTGACTCAGTAGGCCATGACGATGTGCCGTCTAGCACATAATGTGGTATTTACAGCATTATAGATATTACAGCGTGCATCTCTGACAAATTCCATATCAAACGCATACTGATACAATCAAGATCTCTACCTAAAAATCAGACGAATCATAACCAAGTAAGCACTCCAGAATGATCTGAACTAAATTCACGCGGTCTCTCTGCGGGCCGATAGCCCTCATTTCTTGACATTGTCGAACACCCGGCGGGAAGATGAAGATGCACAGGAGGACAAAAAGACACATAGTTAATCAGGTCATTTGTTACCTTGGGACAGTCTTCTCCTGCATAGCCAGCTCTTACAGTGTATGAGCCAATGTCGAACACCAGAGCTCCCACCTCATCTGTGAAAATTAGAATTGGATTAAAAAAAATGACTAAATTTCCTCCACCCGAAAGCAAGTTTAGCACATTAAAGTTCCTCAACAAACGCTGTCCTGATTTGTGGAAGATTCTATGATTCAGAGTTGAAATGGCATTTAATATAGTTTATTTCATCCTCTCAATTATGTAAAAAGAAAAAAAAAAATTTAGAATACAAGGAAACAATTTAATTATCATACAAACATACACCAGCACTAAGAGGGGAAAAAGACAAAACATCAGATATCTATATACTACTATTTGTCCGATGCTATCCACCACCCGCCATGTAAAGTTCCTTCCTAACATACAATAAAAGTTTCTGATTGCTGATTAAACGATATATCAAAAACGTCAGACTGTAAAGTTGTTGGCCGATTCCAGCCTCAGAAAGCTTGTCTGGTATTAAGTTTGTCCTGTATTGTTATTAATTGATGACCATTTTTGTGATATTTATATTGATATTATTTTGGTGCATGGCACCAAAATTCCTAAAACTATGTGGTGTGAAGATGTAAATCACAAAAGCGGCACGTATTTCAAGTTGTTGAAATGACATTGTAATAAAGCCACTCCTAACTAGCACATTCTGATGAATGGTATAATAAAGCCCGCGGAGCAGCAGATCTTCAGTTTCACAAAGTTATATCTGTGAAGTTCATTCTTAGTTATGTGAACCTGAGCAAAGACACAACATGCGCAGTAATCACAACGTGCTCCCTTTATACACAAAAACAGTGGGTACAGTTCTCTCCAAATGCGTGCATTCTCTAATAACGTTACTCAAAAGGAACTGGGGGTGTAACGCTGCTGTTCGTCAGACCCACTTTCATTCATTTCCTTGCTAACTAGGCGGTACCGAGGTTGCATAGTTGCTGCATAAACAAACTAAACTCAGTCAAATGACGCACAGAAAGTCTACAAAATCTTTAAACGTGTGCGGATGAAGATGTAGCACAGCACAGCTTTTTCCCGAGAGCGTTAACGTTACGTTAGCACAGATAGCATAGCTAGCTAAGTATAAAGCATGCTAAAGCTACGGTCCGGAACAACGTGCACAACTGTTTTATTCCACGAGATCCCACTCACCTCCTCCATACACTCCGCCGCTCATCCTCTAGACGATCTCAACGACAATTCCCTTGATAAAAAAAATGATTACAGCAGAACCGCAACCGCAAAACGGTTAATCACAACAAAGGGAATTTGTTAGCATGGATCGATCTCACAAAGCAGGCGCCACACTGCGTCGAGGCGGCTGTCCAATCAGAATGCAGCACAGACTGAGTACTTCCGCCTGTGCCGGAAACTTTAAGCAACTGTCGTGACTCCAAGTACTTCCATGCTCAGGAGTGGACGTGGCCCTGCGCGCTTTATATCAACGTGAGTGAAACATATATTTACGTTTGATCGTTAAAAAAAGCGAGATATACACATTGTAGTCGTATGTTTTAAAAATGCACGTCGATATCAGAGAGCGGTACCTGCGGGACCTTGAGTCGCGGTCGTTGAGGCTGAACAACATTGACGCTGATCTCGGCGACCATGTCGCTGCATGCTGCCGAAGCAGCAACCTGACCTACCGATATGTAACTCTCACAAGCTCGAACCTGAAATTATTGCTGTGGTTTACCTTCAGTTGCATTGTTGGTGACAACGGTATCATGTTGATATCATAAAAAAAACGTTCGACAGCCTCGTGGTTTTCCGACGTTGGGCTGTTTGCGCACGCGCATTTTGGATATAATTAAGTAAGTTAACTTACTGGACATATCGGTAAAGTCTGAGAAAAGCTATTCACGTAATTTAACGTAATCCTATATTCACACCTGTAGGAGCTGGAAGCAGTGACATTTTGGTTCAACAAAATATGAAACCCAAATGCCGACTAACAACATGTTTGCAGATTAATCGTGTATCAATCAACTTATTAATTAATCAGCGTAGGAATTGTTGTTAAACTATCTGTAGTCTCTGTAAATACTTTAATTCATAGAAAGGGAGTTTCTAGAAAGGGACTATTTTTGTGTTCGCAGTCTCGGGTCAACACCTGTTGACTGCCCTCGCTGCTCGTAGCACACATTCAGTGAAGCCCACAGTATAGCCCAGTTTATTCAGGAACTTCTTATTTATTAATAGCGAATTGAAAGTGATTCCTCCATGTGGGATCAATAAAGGAATTCATTTTTTCGTCCATAATTTTTTCATTTTTTAAAGAAAATACCAAATGATATTTGACTTTTATTGTTTTTAACAGAAAATGATTGTTTTAGAATCTTTTTGAGGTTGGGGTTACTGATATTTTTCGACGTTCTAGCAACTGCAAAACTTATTTTTAGTCCACTATCATTTTATGAAAGTTCTTCAAACCCTTTTAAACTTGTAAAATAATTATTTAACTTGATTTACTTTCAGCACTCATGCAGCGCTGCCTAACTCTGACCTTTGCCCGGCACAGCAGGCTTCTCTTGAGGCATAAACTTGCATCTGTCCACTGCCAGCAGTCAGCAGCCATGTCAAATCTCCTCATCAACCAGCCCAAGTACTCCTGGCTGAAGGAGCTGGGCCTGTCTGAGGACAACCCCGGCGTTTACAATGGGAGCTGGGGAGGCAGCGGGGAGGTCATCACGTCATACTGCCCCGCCAACAATGAGCCGATTGCCAGAGTAACCCAGGCAACCATGGCGGAATATGAAGAAACTGTCCAGAAGACAAGGGAGGCTTGGAAGATGTGGGCAGATATTCCAGCGCCCAAAAGAGGAGAGATCGTGAGGCAGATCGGAGATGCACTGAGAAAGAAGATCAACGTCCTCGGGAGCCTGGTGTCTCTAGAAATGGGCAAAATCTATGTTGAGGGAGTGGGAGAGGTTCAGGAATACGTTGATGTCTGCGATTATGCCGTCGGCCTGTCGAGAATGATCGGCGGGCCCATGCTGCCTTCAGAGAGGCCAGGCCATGCCCTGATCGAACAGTGGAACCCCGTCGGTCTCGTCGGCATCATCACCGCCTTCAACTTCCCCGTGGCCGTCTACGGCTGGAACAACGCCATCGCTCTGACCTGTGGCAATGTCTGCCTCTGGAAAGGAGCTCCGACCACGCCTCTCACCAGCGTTGCCGTTTCCAAGATTGTGGCCGAGGTGCTGGAGCGGAACAAGCTGCCCGGAGCCATCTGCTCCATGGCCTGCGGAGGCGCGGATATCGGAACGGCCATGGCGAAGGACGAGCGGGTGGATCTGGTGTCCTTCACTGGCAGCACCCACGTCGGCAAGATGGTGGCCATGATGGTGCAGGACCGGTTCGGCCGTAAGCTGCTGGAGCTCGGTGGAAACAACGCGATCATTGTGTTTGAGGACGCCGACCTGAGTCTCGTGGTGCCCTCCGCCGTCTTCGCATCCGTGGGAACCGCTGGCCAGCGCTGCACCACAACCAGGAGGCTGATGCTGCACGAGAGTCTTCACGACGCGGTGGTCGAGAGGGTCGCCAAGGCCTACAAACAGGTGCGCATCGGAGACCCCTGGGATCCCACCACCCTTTACGGGCCTCTGCACACCAAACAAGCTGTGGATCAGTACCTGGCAGCTATTGAGCAGGCCAAGCAGCAGGGCGGCACCGTGGTCTGCGGGGGGAAGGTGATGGACCGCCCCGGTAACTACGTGGAGCCCACCATCATCACAGGGCTGGCTCACGACGCCGCCATTGTCCACACCGAAACCTTTGTCCCCATACTGTACGTCCTCAAGTTCAAGACGGAAGAGGAGGCGTTTGCCTGGAACAACGAGGTCCAGCAGGGCCTGTCCAGCAGCATCTTCACCAAAGATATGGGCCGGGTTTTCCGCTGGCTGGGGCCCAAAGGATCCGACTGCGGCATTGTGAATGTGAACATTCCTACGAGCGGCGCTGAGATCGGCGGGGCCTTTGGTGGAGAGAAACACACCGGCGGTGGAAGAGAGTCTGGCAGTGACTCGTGGAAGCAGTACATGAGGCGTTCAACCTGCACAATAAACTACAGCAAGGATCTTCCTCTGGCCCAGGGAATCAAGTTTGAATGAAGCCTTTCAGGTTGTTTGTAATCCTCATGGAGTCCAAATGGCGAAATACTAAACATTAGATTACTTACTAAACATCGTTGCATTCAGAAAGGTCAGTTTGAATTGTAACAAAACTTTTAGTAATTTCAGATTGATGAAATCAAATGTTACTGTATTATCTGTCGGATATTAATCCTGGTTTGAAAATAGTTTTGTGTTGTTCAAAATAGCACTCTAATGTTGTGCACTTTCTACAAGCACTTCAAAGGAGAGTTTGAGTGCTATATGACTGTACTGGATACTTTATACAGTGTAAAAACAAATAAATATCCCTGTTTATTTTGCAAGGAAAATTTGAGTGGACTTTGTTCATGTCAAGATGAAAACATTGCATTGCAAATTACATTTCAATACATACTTGCCATCATCATGAAATGAGGAAGCTATTGAAACACATTTAATCCACCACATTAATGTACTGTACTTTGCTTCCAGAGATTCTTTTTTTTTTTTTTTTTTTTAACAAGTCACAGAGAGCTTTCCAGACCATAAATCACTAAATACAAGCCTTGATGTGGACATGTGGACATGGCTGGTCTCTTCTTTATAAACCTTTTAGAAATATAATAAACTTAAAGTAAAGTCATGAACATCAGCACATTCAGAGTTTTTAACACCTGATCTTTTTTGCGTGAGTCTCAAGTATAATTAAAACCGCTGATGTTGCCAAACACCAAATTATGGTATTGAAATATTTACTACAAAAAGTGTTTAAATGACTCGTTGCTTGTCTCTTGAAAGACAGAAAACAGCAAAAGAGTATTTGCAAAACAAGCGCACATTTATTATATTTTAAAAAATTGTCTGTTTAATTTCCCTGGGTGTGCAGTGGTTGTGTTTATATAGCAGCAGTGCATAAATGTGTGTATTGTACAGCATCTACACAGCCAGGCAGGCACAACAATAATTCTGATGTAGAGATTGAGTTGTGTATTTTCAAAGGAACCCTCGTTCTCCAAAAGCCTTTTTTGTCAGCTGATATTTTGATTAGTAAGAAATGCACATGCGTTTGTGACAACATCAACAAGGGCTCTGTTGTGTTCAAGAATGACCTTGAGCCAGCATGCGCAGTAGTACTGAAACTACAGCAGCTGAAAGGAATTCAGCCCTCACTCATGTGATTATTTACACTGGTATTTTAACTATTGTGGGATGTCAAAATGGCCACAGAATAAAAAGACTATTGTTTATCATTCTCATTTAAGAGGAGGTGCAAATGTCTATCATGCTTTATAGGAACTACCTTTTTGATATTCTGGCAAAATACAGTGTGGGGTCTTTGTCAGCAAGACTTTCCAATGCAAAGAACCTTTTGCACATGTTCTGTTATCTCTTTAAAATAATCCCTTGAAGAATTGCTTACAGCTGATGCTTGGACGTTCAACCCAGTGCATGCTGGGACAGGGTTCATCTCACTGAATCATTGGAAATTCCTCAATTTTAGGAATTCTTTTAGCGAACTATAACTTAATACACTATAGGATTTCCACTGTACTGTAGACGCCTTTGTTTAACATTAAATGATGAGAGTTTAGCCCTTCCTGAAACAAAGGACACATTCTCTATGATTAACGCGAGATTCAAGACAAAACACATCTTGTAATATCTGTTGCTATAGTACTGGAGAGATAGACCCTGTCTCTTTAATAGAAATACTACTCCGTCTCCCGTCCTCCCCGTCGTATGCTCACCCTCCCACTCAGCAGCTCTCCACCTCATACTCCAGCTCTGTCTCTCCGCCTTTACTGCTCCTCCCAGCGGCATCTGCACTCGCAGCTGGAAGGAAGAACTGAAGCGACCCACGATCGATGCCATTTAGGACGTATGCAGAAAACGCCCACTTCTTTTGCTACTCATCTTCACTGGAAAAAGGTAGAAAAGCTTTTAATTGTTTGAATAAATTGCTAGTTTTCCTCACAGGCATTAGTTTGCGCCTTGTCGGGTGTGTTCTCTGGATTTTTCGATTGACCATTTTGGTCAAATGCTCATGTTAAGCACGAAGAAGGATGTTCCTACACTACGGAATGCTATTCTCATTCTAACAGACCATGAAAATAAAATCTTCAATCTGCCTCAGCTAAAACAGAGCTGGGTGGAGCCCAAACTAACAGTTAAGCCGCAGCTGTAGAACTGAGGGAGGAAGCATTGGGGGTATTCTGGTTATGAGCTCGTCAAAAGGAGGTTATACCTTCTCTTGTTCTCTGAATCTGCAGCGCACCAAAATGTCAAGTCAAAATCCTTGTGGTTATAAATGAATGGCCGTCTGCAAATAAAATGGTTGGCATTAGCAAATCAGGGTTGTTCCTCACTTCCTTTAATTCCTTTCGCCATACACAACATGTTCGGTTCACTTCTCTGGAAACTCAGAGCATGTTAGTTCATGCTCCGAGAGGCTTGTTGCACCCTCTATTTACAGAAGTGTTTGGGATTCCCCTGACTGAAACACTCTCACTTCTTCTCTTTGCACATTTCCTCTGCAGCTTCTCCTGAAACCAAAAAGCTCCGTGCCTCTTGCTTACTCATTCTGGTCTTAATGGACTCTTTCATGTACATTTTACAAGTCAATGGGGCTTCTTTTTTTTCCGGGGCAGATCCTAGTACAGAGGGACGTGACACATTTATGATGCTGCACCTTTTGAACACGGTGCCTGTCTGCCACAGGATGGCCTCTTTGAACGTTAAATAATGCATATATTCTCTTTGTGAGACAAAGAATTTGACAGGCATTATCACAGAAACAATTAGGGCTCTTCACCAAGTTGTGGCAGTCTGAGCCAGGAGATTAGACCAAAACCTGAAACAGGGACGGAGTAAACTGCTGGTAGTTATGCTCTGGACTTGCCCCTGATGTGAAAGGATCTCTTGTGAGATGCTGTCAATGTCACTGTGGATCCTTGTGACGTGACCAACAACGGGTTATAGTAATGGCTAACGTGCTCTTTTACAGTGCAGTGCCAGCAGCCGGACATTGTGTCCCTATCAAGATAGAGCAGCACACATTCTCCGGTCCATAGGATAAGAGAGTTTGACAATAAAATGATGTAATATTGAGGGGAAAGAATGTCCGATAAATGGATAGTTCATCAGCACTGTTTGACTCAGGATGGATGATTTCGATTGAGCCAGTCAAGCCCATGAGGTGCCAGTCAACAAGTAAAACACTGAAACTGTCGACATCTATTTCCCTCATCTCACAGAGAGGAACAGCGAGAGAGAGAGAGAGAGAGAGGGAGAGAAGTGGTGGCGAGCCCAGCGAGGCACGCATATTTTAAGTCACTTTGCACTCTTCAAGAGGGCCCTTTTTTTTCAATAATCCATTATGCATAACGGCTCCGGCTCTCCCTGGTATTTCTCCTACCTTCTTGACGTCAGTTGCCATTTGTGAGGGTTACCCTGGCAACGGCCAGCCTCCCCGGGAGATGTCCGTTGGATAAGACAGCCCCGATAAAGCCTTTTAAGGTTCTACTGTTGGTACACCTTTTAATTGCCTTTGATACAGTGGAAGTATTACATAGGAGTTGTCGGGCCGCATCACCACCATGTGGGCAAATGAATGGGAACGTGCGGACAAAAATAGGCATTGAATAGCTGCTTCGAATCGACGTCCCATCGTCTCCACTTGATTCGATCACCCACACATTGGGCTCAGTTTTGAGCAGTGCCCCCCGTGACACTGAATTGGACGTGGTGGATCTATCTTTGGCCACGTTTTGCTGAAGCCCTCCGCTCCACAGAGGACACACGCGCGCGTGTGACCCATTCCCACAATGTGACATTGTAGTGACAAGATAATATGTAAAGACTAGATGAAGCATCCAGTTCATCGCGATGCCTCTTGACAGCACGCAGATGTAACTATTAGGTAATATGAAAAGATCACATCTTATCCACGTTATTTATGTAGGCAATAGGACCCTAAACTCCCTCTTGCATGCAAAATTGTTGTGACAAATGTATTGGTTATTGTACTAAATTCAAATGTAACAATGCAGCCGAGGCCATTGTGATTTTACATCAATGCAAAACATTAGAACAGAAAACCGCTGTCTACCAATGACAACCTGTTGTTAGTTTGCGGTACTGGAGCCCTACACCCTCACATTCAAATGATTTCATTCGGCTGACCGCTACTGTACCGTACTGCGCAACCCGTATTGGATTTACATCAATGCAAAAACGTCATATTCCCGGGCAACAATGCAGCTGAGATACACGATACCTCCTTCAGTAGGCTATTTATAGCCTGACCAACATGTGTCTTTCTCTTTTTTTTTCTTACACCAGGCTATTGATGTGCTATTTTTACAGTGTCAATTTGCTCCCTCCCCCTCCTTTTGGTTGCCAAGCAATAGGCCAAGAGACCTGATTGGCCAAGGATGTTCATTTGGACACCTTGACTCTTATTCTCAGCCGGCTAATGAATTCAGTATTTTTTACTGACTAGATGCAGAGAGCAGAGGAGTGGACACCTTCTTGTTTTTTGTTTTTTTTAGAACCAATAATCCTAAAAGGTTAAAAGAGTATTGTTCTATTTCATTTTCTTTTTACTTAAAATCCAAGATTATGTAATCTTTTAAAAAAGTAAACTCATGTCTCATCGGTCACCAGTCTTTTCATTTAACAATAATAGAATATTTTTTCTGATATCATAACTATTGTCAGAACATATGGACTTTTTTTTGTGGTTATGATTTAGTGTGTATCATTACTTCTCTCACTTCTATATGAGGATGTTCAGCCTACTGCTGTGATTTATACGCTAGTGTGGAGAAATAAATACATATAGTTCTCATTTTGACACGCACTTTACCGTGCTTTATATTTTAACAATTTGCTATTTCCAGGCTGCATTGATGACAACCCAGCCTACAACATGTGTTTCTACTACCATGCTAATCCTAATCCTCATTATGTGTTTTCGGGGGAAATTGGTTTGACACACCTAAACTACTGCTGTGTGAGTGAATTCAATTAGACTTAATCTGACCACATGCCAATCGGAAAGGAAACCAAGGGGCTGGGCAACTTTCATCTTCCCTCCATTGATTGTGGCTCGTGCAGAGATATGGAAAAGCCTATCCCACAGCTCCCTTTCATTGGCCCCATTAAAAATTCATCCTGTCCTAATGGAGAGGTCCTTTTCAATGAGCCCACTGCAGGCCAACCGCGGTGTGCCAGGGTGAGACTTGGCACAGATGTCTCCTGGCACAGACCAAGCCTTACAGCTATAAGTTTTTTTAACCACTTGTCTTGTTCATGAAATTAAATTGATGAAGCCTTTCATCATTTTACAGAGCCCGAGGTGACATATTTACATGACCTGCCAACCATAAACAATTTGCATCGATGTGAAACAGAAAAGTAGCAAAGAAATGTGTCTTCATGCACAAATACTAGTTTGGTCGTAGGAAACTTTTTTTCAACTGAAGACCTTATTTGACTGGCAAAATAAATAAAACAGTAAAATGAATCTATCAAAGTTCCAATTTGTAATAGATTACACGTATAGACTAAACTAACTGCACACCGCTCACCTCTCGCTTTTTACACCAGAACAGGAGCTTCACAACTACTGTTTTTTCCTCACAAAATAGATATTCGACCAAGTCAAAGTGCGTAAATATGGACTAAATTGCGTCTTTGCAAACCTGAGGACGCTTGAGTCACTTCCACTACTTCAGACTTTACGAGTAGGAAATTTGTTTCCTGTATCCCGTTCGGTTCCTTTTTGTTGAGGGGGCTGACGGACCGTACCATTCCACCGGAACGTTGCACAACCCGTTTTGGAAATATTTCCACGCTACAAGCAAACGGAAATATATATTACTTTAAAACACCGACTTCAATGTAAATCGATTTTTAAAAGCGTCTGGTATTGTATACAGCGTTACATTGGTTAGGAAATGCAAATGCTGGATCTATCTACCGCCGCCCACCCCCCCCGCGTAGGCTGTTGCCATGTTCCCACTTTCATGGGTGTGGTGATTAGCTTACTTGGTGAAAATTTATAGTCAAATCCGAGCCGAGCCGCGTTCGCCTTTGCTCCCTTGAAACCGATGAAATTGTCTTAACACTAACACGCCTCGCCTTTGCGATTTCTCTCACAGCTGGGACCATGGTTGTCGTGTGAAAACGGATCGGTGTGACTCGGATTGGAAGGACAGACACAGACTCACCCCCCCGCCCCACTCCCTCCCCCCCAAAAACAAATCCTGTTCCAGGTAAGGACGCGCAGTCTCGTCTTGACATTTGGGTCTTTTTTGGGGGGGTTGCTGCTTCCTGCTTTGCTCACGGCGGATTTACGTTAGTTTCTTAATGTGAGGGGGTGGACGAGAACCAGGAATGCTGTAAAAAAAAACACCAAAAAACCGCCGCGTGTTCCTCAAGCAGCGATGCGGCTCTCGGCCCCGCCGTTCCCCGGTAACTGTCGCCTCGATGCCGGGGTTTCTGCCTCCGAAGCGAACGTGAAAATCCGCTCCAGACTGCGGCCTCTGTGCAGGCTGTGAAACGCGGAACCGACTGGTGGCAACATCTCTGTCTCTTTTCTTTTTTTTTTTTTTTTACAAATCGGCTTCATCATTAGTGGTTGCACGAAACACTGCGCACTTTCTTTCCCTTTTTTTAACATGTTTTTAAAACATAAAATATACATGCCATCGCGCCTTCATGGGGCCGCTGGTAGCGTGACGGAAGTCCCCCTTTTTAACCACGTATTTGTTCTCAATCTGCAGATTATTTTTAGGGGGGGGATTGTTGGTAAATACCTGCAGGGTTTAGGGTGGTACTCTCTCACTCAATCACCTCAATCATCAACTCAAAGATGTTGGGCTTGAACCGGACGTACGGGTTTTAAATATGTAACCTACACTGTTCATTTAGGATGGTCAAATGTGAGTTATCATTTAATTAACTGTACAGCTGAAAAATTTAAAACAGCCTCTCAAATGGACAAGTCATCGCTTTTCTCAGTCAACGACAATTTATTGTCCTCACAATAACGGTATTGTGTGTAGGGCGCTAAGGGGTGGGCGATAAAATATTTACCATAGCAATATAATTTATTAACACTCCCTTGAATTGTATCTGGGTTCATGTGTTGTGGAAAAATCCTGTTACAAAATGTAATGTTGATTAAATGTTGTGTGACTTTTGATGTACTGTTATGATATTGATCTAACCCACACCGACCGGCTCTAATGTACTGCACGCTACCAAACATCAGAAACTAACATGAGCTAACAACACAATCACACCAATTTTTATAACCGTTCCCATTACGCACAAGCAGGAAATCTCTACGTTTCATGCAAAAAAAAAAAGGTCACGGTTCACTTGAAATTAAGGAGGTCATTTAGGGCCTGTTCGGGAAAAAACGTGTCGTGACTGCAGATGTGTAATTCTCTTTGTGGTGCAGGTGGGGTGACACTTTCAATCAAAGTAGATCATAGTCATCAAATGCTCATTCCCCGTTGACTATCTCCATGGCAAAATGCTGAAATACCAGCATCCACTGACTGGAAGAGAGCGATATATGGCCTCTCACCAGGTATTTCCTTCATTCTCCAGATGTTTGGAATGCTCGGTGGGTTCACCTGGGCAAGTTTGCACCGGCTGGAGCGGTCCGGCTGCATTCTAGTTTTCACGCGCACTGAAAGAGCGTTTACCTCTGATCCACTAGAGATCGTGGGAAGAAAGGGCCGGACTCTGTGTAATTGCTGAATTGTAGAGAATGGAACTCAGTTATGGGGAATTCAATTGTACGGTTATTCTATTTTTTTGTTTTGCGTTTGATGTTTCGCAGAGTTTATAGTTGATCATCTAACGTCAGTAGTTCAGCGCACTCAGTCTCCTTCAGAGTATACATCATACATTAAAATATTAAGTGGATGTGCTTCTCTATGGCGGATGTTCATTATTTGGACATGAGCTTGTAGATGCACATTTATTACAAATTAAACACATTGGAACCATCGTAAGAAGACTTGGTCTGGACGGCTAAGAAATTAAACTGCATCAAAATGCCTTTAATATGTGCAGAAAGTGCATTCTGTCATTCTAACACATACAATTCAAAGGTACCGATTTAATGGCATATGACTGATGGCGATGAAGTCTTCCTGTGATCTCTGGTGTGAGGGGCTCACAGTGGACTACCAGGCAGTCATTGGATTAGATCCGTTCAAAATGTTAACGCCTTAACTTCCTGACCGTTTCATGTCGTCGGGCCCCCCGCGGCTCCGGGTGCAGCTGCACTGCCGGGACCTCCTGCTGCTCGGTTCACCAGTATTTGTCCGCGATCGAGGCAGATGTGACTTTCTACTGGATGCGTGACCCCGAGGGAACAGACGGCCTCATTGACAAGTTCACGTTGAATGGAAAATATGCTGCGATGGTCTAATGTGAATCCTCTCCGGTTCAGACACATAGAAACACTTCTGGACGTCACTGTCTAACGGTTGTGTTTGTTTTCTGCTGGACATTAACTGTCTGGGAGTCAGCAGCGAAACGCACTGAAGCAACAGTGTGTCCTGTAACAAATATATTGTCTGCAGGCGTCATAATGGCAACCAGAGCAAATAGCGACTTTACAATGACTTTACTGTGGCGAAGTTAAGGAGACCTCTCTGTTTGACCCTCCCTCCCTGCGTGGTATCAAAACGAAAGTGAAAGGTTTGTTGGAGGAGACTGAAACATTTTTCATTTCCATTGTTAACCTGGTGAAAAAGGAGGACGTGCAGCGGCAGCTAATAACATATTAACAGGTGGCTGGGCCATATTAATATTAAATATTTTATCATTTTGAAGATTTCTGACCAAATGGCTCTATTGATATTTCAGGGTTGACCAGAGGTGCTTCTACAAAACACTTTTTTTTTTTTTAATAATGAGCTTTTGGATTGCCATTGTTAATGTGCATATCAAGTTGGAGCCTTTGCCGTAATGCAGCCTTCGAAACCAGTAAAAGACTTTTTGTTTTTGCTGGACGTGTCTGGATGGCTGTTTGCTCGCTTGGTGTCAGAGAGACACCGTCGATAGCAACGTCTCTCCTGGCCGCCGCGGTGCCACGCCGCTCTGTCGACTGTAGCTGGCAGCTGATGTGGTAAACAATGGCCAGCGCACAGCTCTGCCTTTGTCACCTCGAACCCTGCGCCCCCCTCGGCCTGCGTGGCCCCCGGCCGGTCGGCCGCAGTTGCACAACGCTCGCCAAGCTTTATGTCTGAATTGTTAAAATTTGGTGTGTGTGTGTGTGTGTGTGTGTGTGTGTGTGTGTAGGCCTCTGATGGTTACATCAGCAGTAATGAGTGGCCGGTTCTACTTTCTAAATGACTCAAATGTATTATGTGACTATTCATGAGGGCCTCCTGCAAAGTGGCTGTCTAAAAATCCGAGCTCCGATGGGAGTGCGCATCCCTCTGGTACGCCTCGACACGAGCCAATCAGAAAGCATAGAAGGTCGCGCTGTGGTCGTCCAAGGCGCTCTGTGTGACGCGACATAGAGAGGCATAGCAGGAGCGGCCCTGACGCTGAGAGCCTCTCTTCGGGGCGGGGGGGAGTTGCGTCAGCCGGAGGGGAGAGTGATGTCACTCCCGGGGAAGCTGAGAGCATCGAAACGCTCGCCGGCCCTTGACGCCTCGTCACCGTCAAAGACCGAGGGAGGGTCCTCGAGCGAGCGGGTCCAAAGCCGCCGCCTCCCGCGTTTGGGGAGCGAGGCAAAGTGAACCGAGAATGTCGGAGCCTCTTTTTTTTTTTTTTTTATAATTATTTTTTTTTAAAGGAAGTTGTTGACGCTCGGACATTGTTGGAGTAGTTACTTATTTTCAGTTTGTAAAACGTGGGGGTTTCTTTTGTGGTGAATAAGTGACTAAGAGCGGATGTTTTTTTATTTTTTTTTAAAGCTGCTGCAAAACTGAAGATGAAGCCCGAACCACCGCCTCTTAACATTAACATGATTTCCTGTGAGGACGAAGGGCTGGACTCTGTGTAATTGCTGAATTATAGAGAATGGAACTGAGAACGTAATCTCTGAGGGTTTGACTTCTGGACAGCAGACTGTAAAACAGCCCGGAAAATGAGAGGAGGGAGGGAGGGAGGGAGGGGCGTGGGGGTGGGGGGGTTCGAACATTTCTGAGGAAAGTGCTTTGTGACCCACATTCAGGCTCCCCAAGGTAAAGGAAGTGGCGACTCACCCGTGCATGCACACAGATGCGTGCACGCTCAAACCGATCTGTGAAACCATACAGAGATCTGTCATACCGAACCTACACTGGCACTGAAACGCTCACATAATTTACACCCGTCTGGAGATTTGGTCAAATAAATCTACCAGATCTGCCCATTGTCCACACACACACACAAACACGCACATACGTTCTGCACAGTTTGGGGCTTGCCGGACGGCGCAATGAACTACACAAAAGGCCGATTGCGTCAGGAAAGGTCAGATGGCCTTTTGAACCCGACCGGGGGTGTTTGAAGAGCCGGGCCGCCCTCCAGGCCCCCGCCCAGCCCCACCCTTTGCAGCACCCTCCTTTTGCTCTGAACCCATACAGGATACCTATGTTTGTCTGATGGAAGCCTTCACATCCTTCACTCTCCGTCTGCCTGTTGAACCCAAAGTATTTCTATCCCTCTTTTTGCAGGTGTCAGCTGGGAAAGTGCGCGTGTGTGTGGGTGTGTGTGGGGAGGTGTGTGTGTGTGTGTGTGTGTGTGTGTTTGTTTGCTAGTGCGTGTGAGTGAGAAAGAAGGCGTGTGTTTTCCCGGCCCCGTCTGTATTTGGAGCGGAGCGTGGCCTGAACAAATCACAGAAGGACAATGAGCGAGCTGGAACAGTTGAGGCAGGAAGCCGAGCAACTACGAAATCAAATCCGGGTACGGCGACATTTCGTGTGCATGTTTGTTTACATTGATTCGTTGTTGTTTTTATGTGTGTGTGTGTGTGTGTGTGTGTGGGTCACTCGTGTTCCCACTTGTGCTGTGTGATCATTCTGCATATTAATGGGGTATTCTGCCATAAGCAATAACTTATGGTGTTTTAGATATTAATTTTGCGACTGTTTTAGTAAGCTTGACTTTTTGTTACATTATTTGTGTGTGTTATTACATGTTTGGTCAACATGGTTATTGTGTTTTGTGTTTTGTCGCAGGATGCCAGGAAAGCCTGTAGTGACTCCACTCTGTCCCAGGTAAGACTTTGTCTCCACATACAAAATATTGTGGGCATAATAGCGTTGCATTCTCCTATACAGTTGTACAAATTATCACGGTTACAAATACCTCATTATGCTCATATACATATCTATAAAAAAAATAAGAGGGAGTGTTTAAGACCTAATGTAAATCTTCATGGTCCCAAACCATTTAATCATATGAAATACATCTGCACAACAAATTACATTACATGTCTTTTTTTTTCTTTTTTGCGGTTGCTGGCTGATCCAACTAGACTCTATAAGCTTTGGCCCAATAACTAGGCATTTATTCCGTACGATTCGGAAGTAGTTTAAGACTCATGTCGAAAGCACTGAAGCTGAGCAACACAATCTCACCTGTGAATGAATACCTTTTGAAAAATGCTGCAGCAAATAAACATTTACTGATTAGTGTCTTAAGTCGGTGGCTAATCGAGGTACAGCTTTTATAATAGGCATTCAAAATCCCTCCGGATGCCTCCCAACGCACACAAAGTCCACATTAATACTCAACAGATGTTACACGCTAATAAAAGCGTTACTTTTCTTTGACGTAATCCATTGTTGAGCGATGCTGTCTGTTTTTAGCGTCCAGTTTGGTGAGAGGTGGGGGGATGATGATGATGAGGATGATGATGATGGCAGTGTGTGGGCCTCGGGTGACTCTGACTCTTCTTCCCGTGTTTTGGCAGATCACAGCTGGTCTGGACTCGGTGGGCCGGATACAGATGCGAACGCGGCGCACTCTCAGGGGCCACCTGGCCAAGATCTATGCAATGCACTGGGGGAGCGACTCCAGGTAGGGTAGCGATTCTGCAGACACCCAATTATTGGTGCGCGGGTGTGTTTCATTTGATGCCTTAAAGAAGAGAGTGAAGCGTTTTTTACGACCTTGGTTCATCGTCAACCTCTTTTGGAACGTTGTTCAGCATTGATGCAGTAGTTATGTAGGATTGTTTTTCTTTTTTCTTTTTTTTTGCTGTGTGACGCTCACATCTTTGGTTGTTTGAAACGCTCAAAATAGTCTCTTTTAAATCCCCAAAGACACTGAAGCACAATTTAAAATGTGTGTCATGGATCGACCTGCTGTCGCCTTCAGTGAACATTTTTCAACAGCTTGACTGGCACAAAGGGAATCCTGCTATGGTCACGACCGCCGTAGTCCATTTTGTTTTCGAATTCTATCAGGATTGTATCCACTTTGAAGGTCATTTTCCCCACGAGCCAGTGTTTATTTCTGTCCCTGCTAAGAAACCCTTTCTTGTCTGTTTAGTTTCCACAGTGCGAGTGTTAGTACTACAGCTATAACTGTCTGGGTGTATAACAGGCAATAAAGGTTTCAGGCCCAGGCGAACGTGGACACATCTTCAGCCACAGTGCAGGACCTTTACAGTGAAATCAACATTCTGACTTAAACGCTTGAATATGTACTAAGCGCTTCACATCAGTTGTAATATCATAAACCTGACTGTTCATCTAGTCTGCGCAGTGAAGCTTAAATCATGGCAGCAAATCACAACAAATTACCGACAAATATAAACCGGTGCACTACCAACGGGTGTGGAGGTTCTCCTGCTTTTATACGATTGGTGTTATTATTTCTGTGTTTAACATGTCTGTGTCATTTCTCTCTGTCCACCTGTCTCCCAATGCAATGCACTGGGGCAGTGACGGCAGTCCCAGGTGTGGGGCTTTACTACTACTAGTACCACTACCACTGCCACCCCCCCACCACTACTACTGTTGTACTAATATGACTAATCTCACCATAATTGACTGTCACCCCCACTAATACTGTACGTCTAAGTGCTAGCACTGTTTTTATGGCCTCACTTTAAACCCAGTAGTGATATTAGTTGGGCACAGAGACGGTCAACATTCAAAGCTTATTTAGAATTGACTTAAAAATGCAGTTTGTAAGATCTAAATTCGGTTTTATGTTGTTTTTTTCCCCCACTGAGGTTATGATCACAGTTGATCTTCTCGTCCAGATTGGACTGCACACGCGCCTGCTTGCATCCAGTTTGTCACTATTTAGAGCTTAAAACTGCTTTTTTAACCGGTTGACGCAACGATCATATTTTCCCAATATTATGCATGCAGCGCACTCTGATCTATAAATAAAATTAGCTTGTTCGTGCTGAAATCTTAGACAGCAAAGAGCACACACTTGATTTAAAGAAAATTTAGAGGTGACCCAGCAGGAGGTTTAATGTTTATTTTGTATACAGTCGCTGACATTTTCCCCGCAATGGCTCTCCTCTTGATTGTAGCATAGCACCATCGAACCACTTCCTGTTGCTGGATCAGCAGGGACACCCAGGGGGGGGAGGGAGCGAGGGAGGCAGGGAGAGAAGGAAGGAAGGAAGCAGGGGTTCCAGCTGTTTTGGCATCAGTACCACCTACAAGTCTAATTCTGTACTGACTATTTCCACTTCCACCGTCTCCTCCGCGTTCCTTCTTGCTGCCCCACCCAGCTTCTTTCTAGTGCTCCCCCAACTCGGGCTTCAAGCTCCCGCTTCACTGTAGGACTTTTTACATAACTAGGGTAATGAATATTACATGGGGTGGGACATTAAAAGTGGCTTCCCTGGATGAGGAGTCTTCCACTAGGAGGGGGGGAGGACGAAGGAACATGGAGGCAAACGGGGAGCACGCACAATGCTTTTTGACGGAGCACCTTATACTAATTGTATTGTATAGCACAGCATTCCGTTAGGTGGCTGCTGACTCATTTGCTTTTAATGAGCCAGACGCATGTACTGTTTTCTCTTTCTTTCTTTTTTTGCACGTGCTCCGGTTGTAATGCTGCTGTTTACTTCTTTTTTTCCCCCAGGTTACTTGTTAGTGCCTCGCAAGATGGAAAGCTAATCATCTGGGACAGCTACACGACAAACAAGGTGAGATAATTGATAATCGATGATAGGTTATGTAATGTGTACAAGGACAGTTAAGGTCCCTTCAGAAATGTGCTGCCCCTGTCAGACTTCACTGACCCTCCACTGTTCTCAACTGTCACTTTTAGAGTCGTCTCTGAAGCGCAATACTGTTGTAAATACGTAGGGAAATGGGACCAGCTAGCATCAAAATGACCTGGAGTTTCTTTTATAAATCATAAGATTATATATCAATCTGACTGGTGAAAGGGTAAGATTAGGCAATGCGAATTTTTTTTAAACGTCTAAAACGCAAATAATATCACGCTCTTATTTATTTATTCTTTAAACCTCACCGCCATCTGAACCTGTAATACTTAATATGAACCCAGACTGTTTTGTGATGTCATCTTGCATTTAATGCTAAGATTATATAATTGATCATAATAATATAATCATGTTACCATGTTGGTTAGACCAATGGAAGAAGGCTTCCCTTCATTTTTATGAAGCACAGAGATGAAGCGACCGTATCATCACCATCACTGCCCTGGATCAAAACCCATTGATTTCTCTTAAGTCTCCACATTACTAACCCCCCCCCCCCCCCCCCCCGTTCAGTAAAGAAATGACTCCCGAATGTCCTGGTCCTCAGATGCATGCCATCCCGCTGCGTTCTTCCTGGGTGATGACGTGCGCATACGCCCCCTCTGGGAACTATGTGGCCTGCGGAGGCCTGGACAACATCTGCTCCATATACAGCCTGAAGACCCGAGAGGGCAACGTGCGCGTCACCCGAGAGCTACCCGGACACACAGGTAGGCACGGGGCCAGCCAGGACAGGACACCGATAAAAGCCCAGCGTTGACTCCACACAACCGCTTACCCTAAATAACTTTGACCGATCCGTTTCCCCTGACTGTAAATTTAGTCTCATTTAATGACTTAATAAACAAAGGAGAGCTACACAGACTCTCCCTGCTGTTTTTTTTTAGTTTTTTTTTTTTAGCTCGATCTCTTTCTTTCGCAGGCTTATTTATATATGAATAAATGTCTCTAGGCTTAAATGTCTTCTTGATGTGTTAATTTTCCATTTCACTTGTCTTTTCTCCTGCAATGCAAGCACGATCACAGATATAACTTTAATCAAACATTTCCTTGTTAACAGTGAATTAATATACCATAGCCACCAAAGAGCCTCCTTGAAGGTTTAGGTAAAGCGCGGCAGTAAGCGCTCACTTGTGAGTAGTCGACGGGACGTGGTGGATTGTCCTCGTCTGACGCTGCCGCTGTCCCCCTCCAGGTTACCTGTCCTGCTGTCGTTTCTTGGACGACAACCAGATACTGACCAGCTCCGGAGACACCACCTGGTGAGCAACGACCCGCCGCTCTCACCTGCACAGCTGAAGAATTGAAAGCTCTTTATGAGATAGAAACGTTCTTATTATCATGCTACACGGTTGATGTGTAATCACCAAAAATAAAAAATGTCATTGAGTTCCTCTCCAATATCAATCCTCTTACTCTGATTGTCTTCCCCTTTATATCGCTGCCATCTGATGCCTTTTGTGTGGATTATACAGAAAAACTTCTATTCACTACGAATCTTAATTAATGAGACTAGATTGTCATGACTGCATTGTTATACAAAGATGCATACGGAGAAATCCGCGTAATTCACATAAATCAGAAACTATTATGCCGTTTCAATATTTGAATGTTGTCTTTTAGCAGCTTTATAGTAAAGCATTTATAATTTCACCTAACCACGACCTCCTTTCTCGCAGTGCATTGTGGGACATAGAAACAGGCCAGCAGGCCACCAGCTTCACCGGCCACACGGGGGACGTGATGAGTTTGTCTCTCAGCCCAGACTTCAAGACCTTTGTGTCCGGAGCTTGTGACGCCACGTCCAAGCTGTGGGACATTCGGGACGGCATGTGCAGGCAATCCTTCACGGGCCACGTGTCCGACATCAACGCCGTCACCGTGAGTTCTGTCACGCTCTAAAACTCGCTCGCTTGCTCGCACTCTCTACAGGAAGAGTGCAAAGACCTTTACGGTTTATTTGTTTGCACAATAAAACAATCCATTCACCATCAGGTGGAATGTTGGTAGTGATTCAATGTCTCTCGAAGGTTGAAAATCTCACATTGTTGCTTTTGGAAGTCTCGTATTTCAGGGTTCTCATTAATGATTCATTGTTGATCACCTGACTGTTTCGAGCTTTTCTAAGTAGCGGTTTTAAATTCTGTTAAATCTGTTTCACAAGAGAGCGCTGACCACCAACGACGTCTTGCAAAGCGCTGCTTCTGTGGCAGAAATATAAAAGGCATTACTCCAGTGAAAGGCCAGATTTGAAATAAAATTTAAAAAAAACGGACAAACTCACTCAAATTTAATTTGTTTTGTCTAACAAGCCAGATTGCGATTGCTTTATTAGCTCTTTATTGTGGTAATCTACATGATGGTGTTTCATTTGGTCATCATGCTCCAACCTTTTCTAGTTTTACACATGCGTGCTCCTTTTAAAGCAGGTCACTCTCTTAGGTGAATTCACTTATATGAGCCGTGAGGCTTGGAAAAATACCGGAAGCCCCCCCCCTCCCCTGAAGAACTGATTGTATGGTGGCTTAACGACACCGTCCTGCTGGCTTTTTAAGATTTAATTTTCTTCCCCCGCAGTTTTTCCCCAATGGGAACGCCTTCGGCACCGGCTCGGACGACGCCACCTGCAGGCTGTTTGACCTGCGTGCCGACCAGGAGCTGATGATGTACAGCCATGACAACATCATCTGTGGCATCACCTCCGTGTCCTTCTCCAAGAGCGGCCGACTGCTCCTGGCCGGCTACGATGACTTCAACTGCAACGTCTGGGACACTCTGAAAGGCGAACGTGCAGGTAAAAGGGGGCTGGAAGTCCGCTCATTTTTCTCATTTCTCGTGTTTTTCTTAAGTGAAAACTGACGGAACGGACGAACCGACCGATGAGCAGCGAGTAACGTCCTTGAACACGGACCGCGTTGTTGATTTCAAAGCGGCCGGCCTGTTTGATTGATTGATTGTGGGGCTTTTTTTTTCTTCTGACCTCCAGGTGTGTTGGCCGGCCACGACAACCGAGTGAGCTGCTTAGGGGTGACAGAAGACGGCATGGCCGTGGCCACCGGCTCCTGGGACAGTTTCCTGCGGATCTGGAACTAAACAAACCTCTTCCTTACCGTAGTCGATCACTACCCCCCCCCCCCCCCCCCCACCACACACACACACACACACACACACACACACACACAATTACCTACTCACCCCCCTGAGTTCTCCTCTCTGCTGGGGACCTGCCCACTTGTGAGAAAGTAGCAGCTTTGACAGAAGTGACAGGAGTTTCCCACCCAGCCATCACACAGGAACCTAAATAAGAGCCTTTCAGTAGAGTTTCTCAAACAAAATTAGAGCGATTAGAGGAAAACGGAAAAGATATCACTCCCATAAAGATTGTCTGATAGGGGGCGATAGAGAGCATATTGTGCCGTGACAAACAACAAATAAGATGGGCGTCAGTGTGATATGTAATATGTAAATGTATATATAAAGACAATATATATGTATCACATTATGTGTGTATATATGCATAATATATGCATATATAATGTATATGTGTATATTTTTGTAGTTCATTTCCCACCCTTGAGTATCTTTTCTTTTTTTAATTATAATTTTAGGGGACTGGAGTAGTTTTATTTCTAATGTACATATTCACATTATTACTTGCCAGACACACCCATTTTACCCTGTGAGTACCAGATTGAGTGCCATACTATTTAGACACGGTAACGTATCATAATTTAACCTAAAAGCCTAAAAAACCTGCTGTTCAATCAAGCCCTCGTGTCCAGCAACAAGAGGATTTGACAAGTAAACAAAAAGGTTTTTTAAAAATATACATTGGCCCGGCTAAACTCACTTGTCCCACCAGTAAGTGTGTATTATTGTACAGTCAGCAGGCGGAATTCATGCATCTATCTACAAAGTCACGTGAATGAGAACACGACCCCCTGGCATTCTCCACCACAGTCTTCTCCTTTTTGGAAGGAAACCACCACACTGCTGTGATGATGATTAGAGAGCACGCTTCAAAACCAAACAAGTGGTGTTTTTAGTCTGGATTCAAGTTTAGCTCCAATGTAGAAACTGGTGACTTTTAGGCTAAGATAGAACATTTGATTTAACTGGAGGTGCTGCCTTGACCTCTTCTCACATGGATTGTGGTTTGAAATCCTCAACATGCCTGAATATCAACAAAAAAAAAACACATTCATTCCATGCGACTGGCTGTGTGAAACGATGGATAACCCGACGGTCCTAAATAGAGGTTTTGCAGCGTGATGTCTCAGGTCAGCTGTGGCCTGTAGAATCTACTTTTTCGTAGAGGTGAGCATCTGACAGCGATGCAGAGCGGGGAGAGCGACGCGTTCCCCCTCAATCAGAAGCCGTTTTCTACCTGCGACCCCGTAATGGTGCCGAGGCTTGTGCGGACAAATGGTAAAGCGGCCTGTCATCACAGGAGGATGTCTTGAGGACCATCAAAAGACAGCAGTGACTGTCTGAGGACTAAAGAAAAGATGTCCCGCCATGTCATTTTGATTCTTTCCTTTTTTCTTTTTCTTTTTTGGAAGCAAAGGATCACCGAGTCCTCTTTATCGTCAACACGGTGTGAACGGAGTGACTGCATGGAACTGAAATCATGTTCGCTGCTCCACAATCACACCAGTGCCACAACAAGCCTGTAGAAAAAGGATAAAGAAGAAAAAAAAGGGGGTTTAACAGGTTTTTTTCCATCACCAAAAACATGTTATGAAGTGTTGAATATTGCTTGTGAAGAAAGTATACTTGGTAGACTGAAATGTACACTTAGTAGAGAGCTAGAGATGCACTCACAAACTGTAGTACAAATGTATACCATTGAACACGTGACTTATTTACCCATAGAAGTGCTGTCTCTGATTTAGGGTATTCTCTCATCACACATCTTCCTTTTTTTTTTTTTGTTGGTTCTTCTAAAAAGACTTAATTAAAAAAAAAAAAAAAAGAATCTACATAATGTATGTGAGTTGGACCTATACGTCGGCTGTCTCGGGTGCCTATCTCTGAATATACACGTTTGACCCACACGGGCTGGATGAAGGAGGGTTTGTGCTCCTGTGAGACGTGGCACTATTGTCTCCCATTCTGCCTTACGATGCCATTCATAACAGCACGGACCCGTCGTGTGTTCCTCTTAAACGCTGATCAACAAGAGTGATCGCTCATTTTTTATTTCCCCAATAGAAGCACATTCTGATACTAGTGAACACTAAAAAGAAATGCTTACAGAACACCGCGCAAACACATGCAGCTCCATAGTGCTCCGAGCTTTTTATACAATTCTGCTTTCTACTTCCACCGCACGCTACCACCTGTAGTATTTATTTAGGTTCAATCTGCTATCAGTGACACCTCTCTAAGGCCTACCGTGATTCTACTTTCCTTTTTATGTTCTTGAATGTTTTAGCTGCAACTACTTTGCATTGAATAATCCATTTTGAGAGAATGTCAATAATAGTTTTTAGTGTGAGAATCTCTTTGAGGTGTGTAGGATGTGATATGTATCGCATATCAGTGTGTGTGTGTGTGGGGGGGGGGGGGGCGCAGATGTATGTGGATAACATAGATCTAATTGTGACTTCCTCTTTTGTGCCATTTATCCACGGACTCTGAGCTGTGAACTGAAAACTGTCAATGTGACAACAAAGAAAAAAAAAAAAAAAAAAAGGTTTGCTGACTCGACTCAAAGTGCCAGCTTTTTTTTTTTTTCCATATCTATCAATTAAAGTCTCATCAGTTTGATTTTAATACCAAGTCTGTTGTCTGACCAAACTGGTGTACTGCTTCTATTTGAAGATGGATGTTTGTGTTATTAGGTTAACAGTGCGTATTAGACTGAAGTTGGTCAGTAGAACCATATGTCCATGTGTCCCCAGACAAAGACGGTGAAATGTACTTAAATAGTTTGACACTTTGTTTGCTTTCTGGCCGGAGATTTGTGCCACTGTTGAATATTCGGCTCCAGCCAGCAGCACTTTAGTTTAACACAAAGATTGGAGACTGAGTGGGAGACAGTTTGACCAGCTCTGTTTGAAGTTTACTAATAAACACATGTATCTTCGTTTAAAAAAAAAAAGCAAAAGCAGGTTACATAGGAACTCCAGTTCCGCTTGTTGGCTGGACACAAACCCTCCCTGAGAATGGTCAATAAGCGTCTTTTACACACTGTTTTTGTACATGTTAAATGAGCAGCGTGTTCATTTGGGTGCTCTGGCGATGCTGCAGATGTTACTGCTACCGGTTCCCCTCCATTTTCATTCTTTGTGGTAAACTGAGCTTGCAGAAGCCGCCTTAAGTTACTTAACGGACAGAAAGAAAGCTTATATATATATCGGTCCACTAGAAGCGAAAACGTAAAACCAATCGAATAAAAGCCACCCTGTTCTTTTTCAACTGTATAACAGTGAGGAAGGAAAACACACCACGTGTTACTGGGTGAAAGGGGGATTGTGTTTATTTCCGATAACCAGGCAACCATTCCCTCGCTCTCGTGTGTATTCCAGCAGTATTAGCAGCTGGAATAGTAACACTTCTTTGTGCCTGTGCAGTTCACTCATTAATCAAAAAAGGTGCTTGACTTTTCTTTCTTTTTTAAAAATTTGACACTGGTGTATTTACCTGAAGTCTCCCCCGGTGTATTCTCTTCACTATACAACTGATAGAGAGCTGTTGAATCAACCTCTGTGCTCCTACAAAATGTCGACATCTGTTGCATTTACAGTACTGCCTCGAGTACAACGATCTGTGACTCCCGTCAACCATCGGCGTGGTACGTTGTATGTGTAGTGCCATTCGTCACCAACCTACATTTAACTGGGAAGCGCAGATGGGAAAGCGTCGTCGCTGCTGCTGCACGAGTTCACGCAGTGTTATGATGCTCCAATGTGCATGACTCCAAATTTAAAATCTTCACATGCAAACAAGGACTCCCCTACCACTTGAATCGATGTCACATCATCACCACCACAGCACAGTCACAAAACAACGCACTGTCCTTAGACTCTTCAGCAAACTGTTCTGACATTTTGATTTTATTTATTGTTTTTATGTGTTAAGCCAGTGAAAGACCAGGGACTTGGTGCCATGATAATTCTCTTACAGTGCTATTGTGTGAAATTATAATCACTTGTTATGGAATAATTTTTATAGTCTTTTTCACACCAGACCTTTTTTTTGTATTTGTACAGTGGCTTGGTGATACCGATATGTTGCCATGAGTTATTGTAACCAATAAAAAGCTTCTAACCAAGAATCCAAATCCTCAACGATTTTGTTCACAGAAATGGAAACATTTTTTCAGTATTCTTATTGTTACCTTTGAGAAAGGGACTTAACACCAAATTTAAGCTTTTGAAGTATTTATCTTTATATTAGTCTTATCTACCAATGTTCAATTATATCGATATTCATAACCAGCCGCCAGTCAATTTGTATCTTCCAGATTAAAGTTCTGGCCCAAAACGTGTCATGTAAGGTCACCTGGACCACCATTTTCTAATTAGTCCTCATTGAATCCAACAGAACGTCCACGTCACGGTCTCATTTATAACGTTAACGGAACAAAAACACGTCAACGGCACACAGGCGTAAACATAAGAGTAAGTCACAGATGCTTAAACTCGAGTCATGTTCTGGACGCATAGCATTCAATTATCGGATGCAGAATTGTGTGTTTACTTGGGTTAAAATATTTCAACGCTCGCGGTTTAAAATAAACTACATCCCTGTTTTCTGGCAAGCAGATGTGGTGCTTGTGCACAATATGAATAAACATGGCCATCAGGCTCTAATGGTGGTTGTAAACAAATCAATTCACTCGAGTCATTTTTAGATCTATTTAATACAATCAGGCAAATCTGGAGGTATTTCAAGACGCATTCAGGAAAAAATACATTTTTACAATGTGGACTGTTGTAATTTTAAGCCTAAAGATTATAAATAAAGGAGCGTATTATAAAATAAGAGGTTTTCCAAGCTTTTGATCTATACAGTTTGGATATTTAGAAAATAGAACATGAACAGTATGCGAAAGACATGCTTTCCCTTTTTCCTCGAATGATTTCTCTCACTCAGTTAACTTTTACCAGGTCCTTACAGTTAAGGAGAAGATGTTCTCTTGTTATTAAAGATATTTATGTTCTGTTGCCAACACAACAGATCATGTGCTCGGAAAGATCCATGTACAGTATTGCACACACTCAAAACTTTGCTTCACAAAAAGTTAGTCAAAAAGGCATATTCACAGTTTGAAGCACAATAGTGTCAAAATATAGCACCCGGCCGCGAGATTTCACGCCCACCGAGATTCTGATAGTCAACGAGTCCACGTTGCGGTTTGGTTTTGCAGTTGGTTCACTGCAGTTTCTCGAGCATCTGAAGTTCAAAGTTGGCAGTGGAGGGGGGAGGAAATACTGTCGAGTTCACTCTCTTCCATCCATTAAGAGTGAAATTACAGAATATTTTTGATTTATTCAATTGATCAATACATTTTTGATTAACTGATTCGTCTACAAAAAACAAAAACAAGTTGACTATTTGGTTTGACAAGACCAAAAAAAACCAACTAAATAAACTTTACAATTTTACAAATGACCAACTCTTTCGCACTGGAGGAGCTCCAGACGTTTGGTGTTCTTTTCTGACAAACCTTTTCATATTCTCAAAACACCTACAGAGTTCTTTCAATCTACGTATCCTTCCAGCACGACCGTCCTCACAGAAGCTGCCGCAGGAGAGAACGACCATGAGAACCAGACCGAGGAGCGGCGGCGGGGGGGGGCACCGCTCACTGCGGAGGATTCAGGTACTGGTTGGTGAACTCCTCCAACTGTTTCTCCAGGTTTGTGGCCTTATGTCTGCGGGGGGGGAACAAACACAGGTCAGACCAACTTCATCCAAAATGAAAATGCATTTCTAACTGTTAATCTGCAGAGCTGTTCTGTAAGTAGACAAACATCTGTTCAAAGTTAACGGTGAAGCTTGAATTTGGATGTAAAATTGAATCGTCTGGTCTTGTCTTTTTTTCCCTCTGCTGTTCCCGTAATATCACCAATATCAGGGAGGATGTTTATTTCTCCTACACCTTCCCAAACAGACGAGAGGAGGAGCGGACACTGACCGCAGGCTCTTGGAGTGGCTCTGCACGGTCTCCAGCTGATCTATCGTGGCTGTCAGTCGGCGGATTTCAGCCTCGAGCTCTTTCTGCGTCTGGCCCACCTGCTGGCAGAGACGAGCAAAGGTCGCCGCCATCTCCCTGGAAACAAAGAGGGCACAGGGTTGCAGTGCCTATTTATTTAGCCCTGCTACAGGAGGGAGGGGATGGTGTGTGTGTGTGTGTGTGTGTGTGTGTAAATTAGGAAGATTATGGCGTGTCGATCTATGGGGCAGAGAAAGGAGCCCTTAATGTCAGCACAAAACATTATTAATGTCACCATCTTTATCCATCACACATACGGAATGTACAGACCGTACATCTAAATATAGTACTTGTGATAAAAACTGAGAAAACTCTTTGTTTGTTTCTAATATGAAGCTACAGGAATGCTGCGGTGTCAGGACTCACTGTTGGACCTGGTGGCTGCAGTTTGAACTGGTAAAGCTGACTATGAGCTGCAGCTTGTCTGTTGCGTAGTCCACAAACTGCCGCTTCAGAGTTCGCTCCTTTGCCTTCGTGGTCCAGGTGAGTCTCTCGTAAAGGTAGAGCAAGCCATACAGTGAGCCCGACAGAGCGATCAGCCGCCACCCGACGGTTTTCCACACCTTAGGGAAATGATGAAAAACGTTAATACATACACACAGGTTTGTGTGTTAATTATAAGGTTAGCTGCCTTAAAATTTGACTGTCATTTCCATGCAAAGCAATGCAGAGCATTTGTCGAGGGAAAAAGGAGTTTTATTAATATCTTTACACCTGATATTTACAATTCACTGATGAAAATAACTTCTTTTATTGTCATTAAGTTGAGGTTGGGATAAAACGGAACATTTTACAAACAGAAGCTCCTCTCACCTGAAATGCAACAACATCACGCACAACTGCATTTTACAACACACATCCAGACGACACAACATACCACTCCGCCGACAACGAGGACGCTCATGGAAGTGCGGGAGGTGAGGGATGCCACGTTAGTCGCCACGGCTACCATCATGTCCTCTTGGCTCATGACTGCCGTCCCGTTGTTGGGCGGCGCCGTAATGGACGGGGGTCCCGAGGAGGGCGTGAGCGCCATGGGCAGCGCCGGCCGGGAGCCCTGGGCAACGGCACGAGGGGGCGGGTTTAAAAACCGTACCTTCCTATTTTGTGTTTATGTGAGCGTTTATGCTGCACCAAAAGTAGCAAGCGTTCCAGACATTAAACACCGCAATATGAATCAGACGCGAGTCCGCCAGCACCCTCCCAAAAAGGCCGCCTGTACCTGGAGCTTCTGGTCCACCAGGTTGAGTGCTCTCTGCGCGTTGACAGATCCCAGGAAGCGGTGGACCAACACCGTCCAGCCCAGCGAAAACTGGAACTCAATGTTTTCCTGGAAGTCGCTGCAAAGTGTGGCGCAGTTCAAGTCGTAACTCAGGTCAAACTTCCTGCTGGGCACCAGCATCTGGACCTGGCTCTGGGCCACAGAGGGAAGCAGGGGCAGCATGCTCTCTGGAGAATGAGAAATACAACATAAACAATACATACCCACCGCTAATAACACATATTTGGGTTGAATATCCTGGTGTCTCCCGAGGGAAAGTCACACCACAATGTCAGGACAGCACCTGAGTCCTTTCCATCAGAGGGCACATTAACACCTTTTGTTAACATCACTGTCACCGAGCACAGCTTGCATGCGTGGCTGTCACAGTGACGCACTCGTGGCATAATAATGGGGCACGGGATGATGGCGTTGAGCGAGGAGGGTAAATTTAGCAGGGGGCGCTGTACGGTGCAGAGCCCGAGAGGCTAAAAAGGTTCGGCCTAAGTTTAGCAACGCTCTCTGAATGAGTGAAAACAAACAATGGGGGGCTCTCGGAATCTGGGCTGATGTCGTTCTCTGTAACGTTATTGGCCTTTGCTGCAAGGAAAGGTTCTCAGTGTTCTGCCCTGTGTAGTTACCCATCATGTATCTCTGAGACGACTGCACTGAAGCGTGGACCGCGTCGGAGCAGCGGAAGGCCAGGTTCTTGCCCATCCCCTCCTCCACGTGGGCCAGCAGCTCCTGCAAACACAACGGGAGTCACATGGGAAAGCAGTAAAGAAACCCTTTTTAAAATTTGTATTAATTAACGATGAACCCGGGCTACTACATACAGACTTGTAGATCTTCAGGACATTAGACGAGGGGTGGAAGTCACTGTGGAACTCATCAACGATCACGTGGAGGCGGCAGATCTCTTCTCCCATGGCAGAGGAAACCTGGGAGGAAACACAACCGCAGCTCATCAGTCAGCTGCAGCAAAGAGCAGGCAGGACTTCGAGGTCCTACTTAAACAACCACCGGGAGCAAACCGCATGGAATAATTAGAGGATCAACAAAACAATGACCTGGAAAATGCCCAACATTTGCTGGTTCCATCTTCAAAAGTCCTTCCACCAGCGTTTGTCTTTACCTTAGATTCCACCTCCTCACTGATGGCCTTGATCTTCTTCTTTATATCGTCGATCAGCAAGTTCAGCTGATTCTTGACAAACTCCAGCCGGTCCATCTGGTACTCTCGATCCTCCAGAGCCGCCACTCTGAGGTCCCACCGCACAAACAGGAAATAAAGTCACAAATGCAAAACAGCAGCCAAATACAAAAGAACCAGGTATTAAAAGATAAACAAAGAACGACCCGACCGAAAGTAACACTGATATTTTACTCATATCTCATCCAGCCCTCCGGTCACCCAAACATGTTCTTTATATTCTGTACCTCTGTAAGCCCTTCATGAGACAACATCAGAATACCACTGTATTGTCCGGCAATCCCGTCCCACTAAATGACACTCACCTCTTCTCCGCCGCCTCGATGTTGATGGCGTCCATGATGCTCTTGACCTTTTCTGCGATCAGCTTGGCCCTGATCGTGTGCTGCTCAAACTTTGTTTTCACTGCTGACTGCGAGATACACTCCTGCGAGGCCATAACACACGAGTTACTGTGACGGCTATGGGGGCCGCTGCTGGATAGGGCGCGTTAACTCGCACGCTACCAGGGACCAACAGAAGACAAGATAGACACCTGCTACTTTAACTCAAAGAGAAAAAAAGAAACACAGGTGGGGAAGTGGTGGCAGCAGTGTGTGTATCTTGCGTCCCGCGGCCCACCGATCGGACGGTCACAGTAATGCGTTTGTTAAAAGGAAAATGATAAAAAACACACCAACGGCACACAATCACAAATGAAAGTGAAAGAAAACAAATAAAATGGTGAACATGTAGAAGTAGGAATATTGTGTCATTTTGGGATAAATGTGATAATTCCCTCTTTAAATCAACTTTAGGTCCCACAAAAGCAGATTTGGGGGATTTATTGACATTCACTTCATTCTATAAAAGTAGTTTGAATTGTTAGTGGCGTCCCCGATTCCCGCATTCAGTTAAAACTGACTTCAAATAGTCGTGGAATTGATATGGGCGGTGCATCCTGCAGGATTTTATCTCACTAACACGTCCTCATCGTCTGCTGTTCTCTCCCTGGCGGTGCATCAGAGCATTCCACAGGAAAAACCTGTGGGGCTTTTGTTGTGGAACCCAATATGTATTTTTATTAGACACACCTGGGTGGGGAAAGCAACCAGATCAGAGTTGCTCTGATTATTGATATTTAATTATTAAAAAACGCTGTTCCGTTCCTTACAAAGCAGCTGCTCAACGAGTGCTCGGGATACGTATTATTAAACCGATTATAGATCTGATCCGATGATAATTTCCTCCCAGGATGAACACAAGTAAATTCCTGATTGTTATAATGAAAAAACACAGAAAAAAAACTAAATCAAAATGGAATGAAAAGAAACGGATGTCCTCGCCTAAGTGAATCTAGACTTCAGCAATGAAGACGCAGGTTGATGGAGAAGGCACAGTGATTTGGTCCGCAAAGCCCCAGAGGAAGCGGCTTCATGTTGATTGAGTGAAGGCGAAACCCGAACCACTGAGCCCGGCTGGAGAAGACGACTGCTCAGGTTTCTACTGTTTGCTGAAGAACTTTGGCTGTGTATTTTATTAAATTCATCATCTTTCTCCATGCAATAAAATTCAACCTCAGCTTTGAAAAACACAGATGTTTTCACTAAGCAAAGGAATTTCTCCAAATAAAATAAGCTTTGGTTCAGCGGCTGATAAAGCAGCGACTGTCTGCATCTCCTGGCCAGAATGAATGAGGAAAAAAGATGCTTCACTCCTCTGAATAGTGATTCCCCTTCTCTGCCCAGTTGTACTTCATTCTCGCCAGCAGAAGACAGCCAATGTAAACAGGATTGGTTTAGCGGTTGATGATGGACCCGTCGCAGTGTGTAAGCGACTCCATCAGCATCGCTGCCGTTTTTTTCGGCTCGCCTCTGCTTTTTTCTCGTGGTAGCACATGTACCAATAGCTAACTGCAAATATATGCCACGGTCATTGAAAACTTTTTGATTATTCTTTAAGAAGTGGGTCATCATTGGAAGGAGGACAGATGGTGGACGGATACACAAACACACCTCAAACCTCCTCTCAAAGCATTGGAATTCCTTCATCCTTTCATGGAAGCCCTCAGCCAGGGCTCCACCTGTTGGATGAAATGATCACATTCTATGTCAAATGAACACTAGCACAGACACATTGGGTATAAAGTACAGTTGTTTATTGGCTTTATGTTTTATTTGGATCATTTTCGTTCTGGTAATTTACTGTTTTCATTGTTCTTTGTCATTTCCAAAGTGGATGAAGTTTGGTGATTTTCAACTATTTTCCTCTCACGTAAAAAGAAAAAAATCGGTTCCCCAAAAATATCCCAGATGTGATGACATTGAACATAATGATGTGCATGCTTTCTCAAACCTCCACAAAAGAAAGCATCCGCTGAAATGCGGATCCTCACCTGATTCAGGCATCCCCTGTGCACGTTGCATGCGGGAGTTGAGCACCTCTTTGGCGGAGACGAAGAAGATGCGGTCGGGTGCCTGATCGCGGTCCACCACCTTCAGCTCCTCCACCAGGAAGTTCACACAACGGTCCGTGTGCTGCTTCCTCACCTGGAAGAAGAGGTGTCACACTGGCACGGTGCACTAGACAATAATATGGATGTGGGGCTAAAAATGACTTCATTACAAAAATATGTATTGCCAATGCTAATTTACAAGCCCCCCTCCAAAATAAAATCTAATTTCTTTTGTATTAACCTCTAGTGGTAGCAAGTCCGGTAGCTAATTCTGTACAAACTCGTAAGACTCAAATGTTACCAATCCTGCCATGAGATGGGAATAAAGGGCCGACTCACATCCTCCATGTACTCGGGTTCGTTTGCTGAGGCGTCCCAGCGGTTGTTGAGGATGAAGATGTTGGGCTTCGACAGGCGTTCGTTCACTTTGTGGAAAAAGTGCTTTTCCTAGACGGCATGATGGCGAAGAGAGAGAGAGAGAGAGAGAGAGAGGCATGCGTTGCTCAAATCAGTAAAAGCGCAATATTCTTTTTATATCTCCCTTTTACAATTAAAAAAACCTTTCATTTCCCAATAAGCTGCCATTGTAGATTTTAAAAAGTGTTAGTTTTGACACGGTGAACTGGGAAGAACACTTCACATTAGATGTGATCTAATATCCAATATCTGGCATATTTATTTAATTGTAAAAAACCAAGCACACCACAACGGCAGAGTAGCGTGTTAACATGAACTGAAATGTTCTCGGTCCGCACAAACCAGCCAGAAATCAGGCGCTCAGTGACGCAGGATGCGGCGCCGCTATTTGGCTATCTTAAAATATTTACATAAAGTCTGGGATTTATTTCCCTGGAACAGCGCGGAGGGAAATGTGTTTTCGGAGCTGCCGGGCCGGATTAGGCCCTGTGATTGACTGCGTGTCCAGCTCCACATTGTAGGAATGCCTGAGCAGACAGAAACAAGAGGGCCTGTGAGGCTCGACACAAACACAGGCAGCCACATTCTCCTCTGCGCAACCACCGCAGTGGCCCCTTAAGTCCACACGAGGGGCGTTACGTTAGGGGAAGTTATGACAAGAAGTCCAGGGAGTGTACTCTCGTCACCTTGAGTTAACACTGAAACACAGCGTAAAGTGATAAAGAGCAATGGACACATTAATGTAAATATCTATTCATAGGTCCAAACTACTTATACACTTATGTGTACAAAGACAACTGGCAAAATTTGGGTTTAGTAATAAATATTTACTGCCGGACAGCGAACAGATTTACTGCTAATAAAGAAAATCCGTCCTTTGATCAATCCTTGAATGAGTAATGTAAAGTTAAGTTCTTTCCATCACTGTAAAGTAGGTGTGGAAGCCAGTCGTTAGTTTCACGAGGCTCGGAGGATTTTTTACCGTGTTCATAAGTGTGGATTCAGAGTTGGCCACCAGCACAAAGACATCGGCATCCAGGCAAAATTTGTCAATCCAGCTGTCCAGTTGTGTCGTGACATCTGTCCCCGGGCTACCACAGTGGATGAGAGGTCAAGAGGTCAAATGCGTGACGTCCATTTGAGCTAGGTCTGGTGTCTCACACCTCGTTCACTTTATCTGTGTAATCTGATCTGATGAACTGATCACGTTACCTGTCCACAAGCACCAGGTCGTCTCGAAGCAGAGCACACTTGGTCTTCGGCCAAAACACACGGACGAGGCAGCCGGCGTCCAGACTCTCGTCCATGTGGAGAGCGTGAGCCAGCTGGTTTACGGTCTGCAGAAGGGGTGTGCATAGGTCGACGTTATGAATGCAGATGTAATCACATCTGTTTATATATTCTATCTATCGTCTGTAACGTAATGACTTGAAGAAAACCTCACCTGCCATTATTACGATAACATGTTTCTTGTAATTTTAATAACTATGACTTTTCTGTCTCTTGCTATGTAGAACTGAGCACTTTATTAATCACTTTTTACAATGCCTAAAATGTCTCCTCTGTTTTTAAAGGTTTTACAGCCCTGAAAGGGGACCGTCATACAGTATCATTTACAGTATACGTTCCAAAATTAACAGTGGAATGTTATTAGGTAACTATTATTAGGCTACAAGGATTCCTATATTATCAACAAACATCAACACAGAATTTAAGGTAAATTTGCCCCCACATTCATTTCTTACACTGGACAGATTAAGAAAAGATAAGTATACACATTTGAACAGGTTAACCAATGAGAATGCTTTATATTTTAAACCCATTCCACCTGATTTATCTCACTGAGACTTTTGTTTCAGACACCCTTTACCTCCGAAAACATCCTGCATACCGGTTTCTATAGAACCGTGGATGTAGGTTCAGACTCACACATGTCTGGCGAGGCGAATCAAAACAAGCCAAACCCCAAAATGGAAACATTATTCATCTTCTATACAACAAAATAACAGCTGAAGCAAAAGATCTCATGAACAACATTCCTCCTCAGTGCGACTGCACAAGCGCAAAGACGGGGCGATCAACTGAGGGAACGCGAGGAAGTGCAGCTTCACTGACTGTCTGATTAGCAAACATGACCCAAATCTGCTTTGTGTAAAACGCATCAACTACGAGTAAAACTGTTGACCTTCTTACTCCAGCAAAAGGTACAAAAAAGTGCTCAACATATAATTAAGGTTATTAAAATAACATTCACCTTGATGCTCTTCTCCTCATCCGAGCCCTCGGTCTTGAGGTAGGCCTTGTCATCGTCAGTTCCCTCTACACTAAGGAAGCAGTTAGTGGTGTGGCCGATCCCGCTGGGCAGCACGCGGTCCCTCAGCATGGCGTTGACCACCGTGCTTTTACCGTTACTGGTCCTACAAAAAAAAAACGTCATTGACTATTTGGAGGCAAATGATTTGCTCAAACTCTAAATTCCATGGTGTGACATCCTAATTCACTTTAAATGTAAATGCAAGATAAATATGCAGCTACTAATGGAAACGACTGGATACAGAACTCCAGAATGGATAATAAGGCCTCCAATGTGGCAGGTAGTGTTTTTACCGGAAGGCTGATCAGGAGTCCGCGTGTCATTGCTAAATCATGCAGAGGAAATATGCTGCCCGGTGACACACCCTGCGCATTGTGTCTTGGACACGAAGGCTTCATTTGCATCAGCGCGGAGCACAACGCGGTTCAATTAACATTCAGTTTTTAACCCAATCAGGCTGATGACGTTGCTGAGAAATGTCCCTACAAGGATAGGTCAAATTTAAAGACCATAACACCTAAATTAATTTGGGGAAGGATTAGTTTAACTTGCAGAGTCTTCTAGTCATCACAATAATTATGTCCGTAAAGGTTGCTTTTATGGAAAAGGCTGTTTGAGAATCACATCCGATAAGTGTTGTAGACAATACTCTTTGCAAATACAAGTTAGTTGTGTTTGTAGCCGTCTCACCTGCCAAAAAAGGCCACTTTCATGTGCCTGCGTGCCAGCACCTCCTTAATGACAGCCAGTTTGTCAGCGTATCCCTGAATCTCAGACATTTGATCGTGACTCGCAATATTCTCCAATGCTTTATTCCCACAGGTTTCTGTCCAGAACAAACAGACAAACACCACCACCTACTCCATGAATCGCTCACACACAGTTAACAGACAAGACAACACAAAATGATGTTGACTTCCAGCAGTTGTTCTCGTAGCGTTATAATCATCACGATCATAATCAAGACTGGAAATGAAATCCTCTCACCTTCCACAAACTCCGAGGTCTCCTTCACGTAGTTCAGCAGTTGTTCAAACACGTCGCTGATCTTCTTCTTGGCCACAACGAAGCGCTTGAGAGGAGAGAATTCCCCCTGAGCCGAATCCGACCGCCTGAGATGAGGAGCCGCCGCCATGGTGTTTGGTCTAAGAGGGGTCAAGAAAGGGCAAAACGACGTTAGTAACCAGCAGGCGGGTTACAACGGCGTTTCGGTCGCACTCAACGCAGGACGTCTGCGGTAGTAATCACGTTAATACGTCAGGTGAGGTTTTACTTGAACTGCAGGTGAAATAACGAAAGTTATGCAAGTGTTACTGGAGCCATTATAGAAGTTAACAGTGATATCGTGCAACTTCGATACACTCGACACGTGAGAATACCAAACAGTGACTGTGAATAATAGGCTTTTCTAGACTAACGTGAATTACTTATGGTTCACATTAAAACATCTTATGCGAAACTAGCTAGCTAACGTTATCGTTACAAGCGGCACTAAACTAGCATTAGCACGTTTAGCTAACGTTGGATTGTGGTTTTGCTTCCTTACCACAGTCTTAACACAGCAAAACACAGCAAGTGTTCTCTTCTCATAACACAACAGTATAGATCCACAGCTATGGTGCAGATAATCCCTTTCCCTGGTGAAAGATGACTCGCTGACGGCTCGGCTAACCTTCTGTTTGTATCCTGGAACGGCGAATGGCAAAGCTCACCGTAGAAAGAAAGAGAGGGCAAAGAGGAAACCGGAAACACTTCAAAATAAAAGCATAACAGACCCGACGTTATGTCGCCAACGATTGCTAACTCTGAGCCGAGTATGGCCGTTGTAGCGGTTCTCTTTTATATCTATTTCTGAGCATTGTTTTGCACACAATCTGACCAAATAAATCTGCCCACTAAATAAAACAGTGTTAGCATTTTTATGTTTTTTTTTCTGCTGTGTTGAAATTGACTGTCGGGAGCTTGACGCATATTCCAACTGCAGTAGCCAATCAACGCGCAGAGAATCCGCCTGACCCCTAAAGAGCCTCTGTGTTGTAAAGAGACTGAAGTGCACTAAGGGTAAAGATAATTACACACAGGACATGAAGCATTAAAGGTAGTACTGGTAATTGATTTTTATCAGAATGACATACATACAATCTATGAATCATTTAAAATAGCGGAGAAAACAAAGGACATATAGTGTATCTTACAGTTCTTCAGTGTGTTTCACTTGGATAATGGTATCAGCTCTTCAAGCTTGAAATCTAATTTTTAGCCCCACAATCAACCCAATATCACCAAGCTGGCACATTCAACGCTACAGTACTGTTCTCCTATCCATCCATCTGTTTATTCATCAAATGAGAGGGAAATATATGAACATCCACGCGGGCAGCTACACTATGAGCTCTACAAGCAAAGACATCAGACAACATTCAAATGGAACCCATAGTGCACGGGCTGCCTTTGCAAATCCACAATAACTGTTGTTCAGAAGAGTGCCGTGTCTCCTTGTGAATGGGACAATGGTAAGCAGGAAACGCCTCCATGTGCGTAATTGTGTGTGTGTGTGTGTGTGTGACCTTAGCAACTGTGGCCCACTGTCATCAGTCAGAGCATCGGACACTGAAATACCTCCATCAGGACCTCCAGCGTCTAGCTTGGCATTTAGATATTTGTCAACCTTTCTGTCATCTCAGGAACTTGGAATCAATCTCTTTCTTTTATTCTTTTCCCTACTAGAATTTTTTGGGGTTATACGCGATGATGGAAAATTAAAATGGTGAGGAAGAAAAAGCTGCTGGTGTTTGAGTAAGTATTACCCCCGTATGCGCTGGGTCTGTGTTGAGTGTTGAGCCCCTGATAGGAATTCAATACAATAACAATCATACAGCTATAACATCATAACGAGGGGCTTTAAAGGTATCTACGGCATGTATTCATGTGTTTCATATCTCCACATAATATTTTATATAAACAGTAGCAATCGATGTTAGATCACTACTGCAATAATGATTCATTTAATAGTTGCGTAAATTCCATAAAGAATTATATCGTAAGTGAGACCGTGTTAGAGTTTTGGTAAAATAACATGGAGCATTTTTTTCAGCCAGGCTCGAGCATCATACATTAATGATGAGATGGATGTACTAATTTCTCTCCTGGGTAGATATTGATTTCATCCCACCCAGGTATAATCTTGATCGATACTAAACTCTTCTCTCTGTGGAATTAACAAACAATCTAGATGTTTTGATGTTATATAAGGCAATTCTAAAAGAAAAAAAACAGAAAATTAGGGTGATGTATATGTGATATAAACTCTCATTTTTACGGGGGATTATGTGATACAACGCAGGCTCAAACTATTTTTCTGTTACCTTCCCCGTTGTGTCGATGCTTTTGTGTTAGCACAGGTGACAAAAGAGCTCCCATGTGTATTGTCAGTGTGTCTATGCATAGGCGCCCTTTGCATTGTACCATCCCATCTAGCATTCTCTTTCTCTTGGAATTCTTTTTTATTACTTAATTATTTTGCCTTCGACCTCTTAAGTGATCTGTTATTGTATTGTATTGTTTCTACCTGTGTTTTATTTTTCTAATAGAATTTGTGGAAGCATGATGTGGGATGGATAAACAACAACAAAACTCCACTGTAAGTTGTCTGAAAGGCTGTTATTATGTTCAGAAAGAGTTTTATTGTATGGAGCGGATATTACCGTTTACAGACCTTCAAAGAGGGTAATAATCCAGATATAATCTTCCTAAATTATAACAGATTTTCAACAAACAATTCAACAATTGCAGTGTTTAGAAAAATACGATTTAATGTATTTAAGTTTTAAAGGCACACTCCATCTGACGTCTCTTAATTATGATATGAAATAATTTACTCAACATTCCATTTTCACTCTGTGTGCAGATGGCCTCTAATGACCCCAACCTTCCTGACCCCTCTGGTGACCCCCAGCCTGGTGACCTCATTGAAATCTTCAGACCGGCCTATCAGCACTGGGCTCTCTACTTGGGAGATGGTTACATCATCAACTTAACTCCTCTGGGTCAGTATTAAACAAGACGTGACTTTACCAACATGATGACTCGGACACCCTTTAACTGTATGATGATAGTAGAAGAAGTAGGAAAAAGAGTAGTGTTTCAAATAACAGGCTTTTACCATTTCTTTACATTGTGGTATTTTGACTTATGTATATACTAACATTTTCTTCCATAAATTAGATTTAGTTGAGAGTCCCCTGGAAATTGGGTGTTACAGTAGAACATTAAATATTTGGGACTTATCAAAGTTGAAGTTTAAAAGCATCCTTAGTTTTACGCTCAGAAACACAACATTAGCCTGAAAACTGCACTTTGCGTCGGACTCAAGGCGTTTTTTGTACTAAGTGGATAATTTTGGCTTTCACACTTTAGGCATTAACACTGCAGATCAGTTTTGATGAAATTATTCAAACCAATGCAGATCCTAAATAGCTTTGGGATCTACTGGTGTTCTTCGTAAACCTACAAGATTCAAGGACAAAGTTCTCCCTCAATGTTCCCTTTTGGTATATATGTGTGATCCCATTGAGGCTCTGCTCCTCCTATCCAGACGAGAACCAGGCAGCCCCCATGTCCAGTGTGAAGTCTGTCTTTAGCAGGAAGGCGGTGGTGCGCATGCAGCTGCTGAAGGAGGTGGTGGGAAACGACTCGTACTGCGTCAACAACAAGTACGACCACAACCACACGCCCCTGCCCGTCTCCGAAATCATTCAGCGAGCACAAGTCCTCATTGGCCAGGAGGTGTCCTACGACCTGCTGGGGAGCAACTGCGAGCACTTTGTCACTCTTCTGCGCTACGGGGAAGGAGTTTCCGAGCAGGTCTCTCGCTGTTTGTTTTGCTTCCATCTTCTGTGCCATCAGGGCGAAATATTATCTTTGTACTCAACATAAGCTGCCACAGGGACTGATGATGACATGTCGGCAAAGTCATAATTTCACCTGTGAAGAGGACAAGTCATTTAAAGGACAAAAGCTGTCTTTAAGTAAACCTTATTATTTTTTTTTATTTTCTTTTACTATTTTTATGTGTATATTTCAATTTTGTCATTGTGGATGCCCGATTGTGTAATATAGTGCGATGCTATTTTACTCATTTTTTCCCCCAAAGTCAACTCTTTAGTTTTATGCCTTTGAAAAAACTAGATGAACCGAATACCAGTGGGCCAGTCTTGACTAGTTAGATTTAGGAAAAAAGTTTAGAGTTGTTTAAAGTTATTGCTACAGCCTGGGTGGACATTAAAAAGGCACTCAGACCAAACTAAATGTGTTAGTGTTGCTCACACCCATAACCTTGAAAGGTTTCTTAAGATTGTTTACTCGCTCTCTATGCTATGTTAAATATGTGTTAAAGGAATGAATTGCATTTAATTAAATAAGTTTCCAATTGCTTATGTAAACCTCTCAAAAATGTTTTCTGTTCATTGCTGAGTATATTGCAAAAACGTTTAAAACATTGAACATAGGCAGTCTTTATCCTTGTATAAATGGTTGAGATTGCGGTAATCCTTAGTCCACCTCCTCTTGTCCTCCTTGTCTCCTCAGGCTACACGGGCCATTGGGGCCATTAGTTTGGTGACGGCTGCCGCCAGTGCCTTTTCTGTCCTGGGACTGATCAACACACGATCCAGAAAGAAGCCTTTTTGACAGCTGTGTTCTTCACTGAAGGGTTGTTGCCCCCATCATTCATGCAGCTGTGATTGAGACTAAATAAAAACTTAATAAAGATGATTTATAAAAGTGAAAATGATGTGTTACTTGTTCATAAACTGGCCTCATATTGGTTACACCATTGGATTCCGACAGTTTTTTTTCACCAAATAGTAATAAATATAAAGTTTAAAGTGTTAAATCGATGATATCATTTAAATGGTTTTTTTAATCTTTATTTTTCAATTAAACGTTACTTCTATCCGGTCATGCAGACAGTTCTATTTATATACTTTCAGGTATCTCACTGAGACTCATTCTGCCACCTGAATGCAAAGGGGTTGATTCTGTTTGGCTGGAAAACAGTTCACCATAAAGTACGGCATCACACAAAGCAACATTGGACACCGTTTCTGAGGACACACGTTCTTGGAGGGGTTGTTATTTTCGTAATTCGGATTTTCAATGAGTATATCAACAAAAACCTGTTTTATTTATATTCATCATCACTATTTTTTTGAGCAGTTTCGTTGTTAAACGTCTCTGATCCACAGTAAGAACAGCAGGTGTCAGCAACGTCCTACAACCACAGAGAAACAAATCAGAGGACGAAGAAGAAACAACACCACGTGCAGTATGACGTCAAATGTGTGCGCCGAGAAAGACACACGTGTTGTTTTCATGGACGCTTGATTCAAGTGTGATTTTTCTGTCAGCGTGTAAAGTAAAAAACATCAACCAACATGGGGAAGAAACTCAAAGTTGGAAAAACCAGGAGGGATAAATTCTACCATTTGGCGAAAGAAACAGGTAGAGTGTCACTCCTAGAACAGTTAACGTTACTAGTACTCTGGAGACAACTAAGGAGTAGATGTTAGCATAATTAGCAGGGTTGCTAGCTAACGTTAACTCAAATAAAGGCGTGCTGTGTGCCATCTGTCTGCCAACGTTACACTTTTGTCTTTTTCAGGTTATCGCTCTCGTTCTTCCTTCAAACTCATCCAGCTCAACCGTAAATTTCAGTTTCTGCAGAAAGCCAGAGCTTTGGTCGACCTGTGTGCTGCTCCCGGTGGATGGTGAGCTCCCTGTCAACACACGATTAGTTAGATTCTAATAACTAGGTTAACTTTATCTGTACCTGAGCAACAGTCCCATGTATGAAGTTAGCCAAATCAGTAGCGCCCAAACTGTAGAGACAAAGAGGACATTCTATCTCGTCAATGTACTATTATGTATAGACAATTAGACGCTATTGTTACGTACCTCATCTGTAATAAAGTTTTGTCGGTTTGAAAATTGTGTTCAACGTTCCAATATGTATTTAACGTTAGAGTTGTTCATGGTAGCAACAAATGCCCCCTTTGGACTGGTGGTGTAAGCCCAGCAAGAGTCATCAAACCACCGTACAATTATCTTAAAAGCTTTTCCCTTTTAATATTTCCCAGTGTAATGCGATGACTGCGGAGGTCCCACGTGTGGCTACGTATTTCAATGCTCTGCCCAGGAATACTCTAATGTATGTTGAATGTAGTTGTTGGAAGAAAACACCAATGACTCTAAATCCTCTTTCAGGTTGCAAGTGGCATCCAATTTTATGCCTGTATCAAGTCTCATTATTGGTGAGTTGATGTAATCAATATGATTAACTGGTAAAAAATTGTTATGCCTCCACTCCAATTGGTGGTCTGGCAAAGCCTTATTTTGAGGTGTAATCTTAATTTTGCTTGCTGGGATGTTGAGAGAATAGAGACTTTTTTTTAAAATGGAGTTTATTCCTATCAGGTGTTGACCTGGTGCCCATCAGGCCCATACCCAACGTGGTGACTCTGCAAGAAGACATCACTGATGACAAATGCAGAACGGTGAGCTGCTGAAATGCACGTCACTGACGGAAAACACAACAAACGGCTGTCCTGGGTGTGGTCCTGCATATACTCATAAAAGGAATAACTAATGTAGTTTGGCAAAAAAACATGAAACTGGATGGTTCTTTACTGGCATTAGACACCTGCACTGTTTATCAAAATATCACAATGCTCTAAAATAATAAACTCTAGATACGTTTTCATCATGGATTTCCTAAGTGTGATACTTTTCTATTTCATATGCAGGCTATACGAAAGGAACTGCAAACATGGAAGGTCGACGTTGTGCTAAATGATGGAGCACCAAACGTGGGAGCCAACTGGCAACATGATGCCTTCACACAAGGTCGGTGCCACTTAAGCAACAGTTTCAAGACATTTTAAGTCGCACATCTTTAGAAATCCTCATTTTCAGATAGTTATCGGCATATTCTGATTGAAATCCACATTACAAAACAGTCTCGTTCTTATTAATAATAATATATTGTATAACATAGCATAGCAAGTAATTTGTAATTTGTTTGTTAATAGAGCTATGTATCTAAATATATTAGTACAAAAAAAGGACAATTGGTTAATGTTCCTTCCATTATTTCACACCAACCTGTCATATATGTATTGAACATAATGTCTCAAAATCTCACTTTTCTCCCTATTTCATCTTCAGCTCATTTGACCCTCATGGCCCTGAAATTGGCCTGCGAGTTTCTGGCCAAAGGTGGAACTTTCGTCACCAAGGTCTTCCGTTCCAAAGACTACCAGCCACTGCTCTGGATCTTCCAGCAGTTCTTCAAGAAAGTGCAGGCTACCAAGCCACAGGCGTCTAGGAATGAGTCCGCCGAGATCTTTGTCGTCTGTCAGGGTCAGTGGCAGCTAGAAATAAGAAATTCTTCTATACTTCAGCAATAACGTCTGAACCTAAATACAAAATATTTCTTTTTTTTAACAGGTTTTCTTGCCCCCGATAAAATCGACACCAAGTTTTTTGACCCCAAACATGCGTTCAAAGAGGTGGAGGTGCAGGCCAAAACCGTGAGGGAGCTGATTCCCGTCAGGAAGCCAAAGGCATGTACGCTGTATGAGATGGTGCACCACTTGATGATTACCAAATAGTCAATAGTCAACCAATAGTTTACCAAATAATTTCAACCCATTAACAACATCAAGACCATCTTTCCCATGATTTCATGTAGGGTCCTGAATAGGTGTTTTTCAGTATTGCATTCTTCACTGAATAAACTGCTCCTCTTCTGTTCCAGGCGGAGGGATACAAAGATGGTGATCTCACACTCCACTACAGTTTCCCAGTTATGTCCTTTCTGAAAGCAGAAAATGCCATAGACTTCCTGGACAAAGCCAGTGAGGTGAGATCTCTGTATTACTTTACCTTGTCCAAGACGGATCCTGGCAGAACTCATTGTCTGCCATTTTATAGAAAATCTTGTTTTATATGCTGTAAATTAAAGCTGTAGATGAAATATGTTTATTATCCTGGACCCGTTATTGTGAATTAACCTCAACAGAAGATAATGTACATGACTGAGAAGAGACAGACTGTTTTTCCATTCTCACTCGGTTTTCTTCACTCAGATCACCTTTGACAACGCAGAATTGGAGTGTCACCCGGCCACCAGTGATGAGATAAAGAACTGTTGTCGTGACATCAAAGTCTTGGGCCGCAAAGAGCTCCGGTAAGTCAGTTATCCAGTGCTGTTTTTTTTTGTATAGAAATAAAAGAATGAGTATAAATGAGTCAACCTTGCATGTGTGTTTTTTTTTTCCTCCAAACTTGCAGCATGCTGCTGACCTGGAGGACTAGGCTGAGGAAGTTCCTGGCCAAAAAACGGAAAGGAGATGCCGAACAGCGCGACCCGGAGATCAAGTAAAGGCGTTGCGGCATATTTACAAAAAACATTGAAATATTTTGTCTGCCAGAACGACATAATCTAAAAAAAATCTCTCTGCTTTATTTTAGCTTAAGTTCTGATGAAGATAAGGCGGACTCCGATGGAGAACCAGATAAGAAGAAGAAGGAGGAGGTGGAAGAAGAAGAGGACGACGAGGAAGAAATGGAGAAGAGACTGGCAGAGATGAAAGCTGAAGAGTTGGCTGAGCTCAGACGGTATGACACAAGTTCAGGATTACTATTTTTTTGTGTCATTTTTGGTGAATATCTACTAAGTTGCTACAGATGTCATAGGCTGGTTTGCGAATCAAAAAAGATTCCAAACTAATGCTGAATGAACCTGCAGCACGATTGATGGTTGCCTGTCATGTAGCAAATATGAAGTTTTAAGATTTCTTTAGAAAATGGAGTTTGTACAACTGTCTTGCTCCAACAGGAAGAAAAAGAAGCTGCTAAAGGAGCGGAGGAAGCTGAGGGAGAGGGTGGAGCTTAAGATGGACCTGCCTGGCGTCTCAATAGCTGATTCCTACGACTCCTCCATGTTCTCCCTCAGCACCATAAAGAAGCAAAAGGTGAAAACAACAAAGACAGACAGATACACAACGAACATAACCACAAGGATGAAAACCTCCCTTTTCGGCTCGGTTGGCAAAAGTCAATTCTATTTTTCTATTTGGTGATATACGTTGTCGTTGTCTGTCTGCTTGTGGTTTTGGTTCTGATGTTTTGACACCCAGTGTCAAAACAGTGAATTTCAAATAATAATTCAGTTCTCCTATCCTATTGTCCCCAATGCTAATTGGATGCTACTTTTCTAACCACCTCCCTCCATCAGGCTCTGGTGGATTTATCCAAAGGGGACATGCAGTTGGCGGACAACCTGCCGGAAGAATATGACGACCTCCACCTGTCGTCTGGGGAAGAGGATGACGAGGCGGATGAAATGTCCCTGGCCTCTGATTTAGATGATGATGAGCTAGATGAGGTGGAGCACAACAAGAGAGAGCTGGAGACAAAGGCACCAAAGAAGTAATTAAAGTATATATGCAAGAAATGTAGCGTATCACTTGAAATTCTGTTCCTGCAATGTTTTGCTTTTCACAGAAAAAAACACAATATTAAATTAATGATCAATAATCCTTTGTGTGGTTTCAGAGTCGGAGTCAAGTTTGCTGAAGAGGAGGAGGAGGAGGATGAAGGGCAGGATAGTGGCTTGCTGGTGGAACTGGAGGGAAAGGATGAGAAGAAGGAACGTGAGACCAACATTTGGTTCAGCAAGGTTCGTCCACTCGTGCTTCCATAACATAATAAATGTGTACGTAGCAAACAATGGTGATGTTGACAGTCCTAACTGTTGTATCAGGATTTTGTACCGGGCTTTTCCCCCACAAGTTCTGCACCTACAAATGACTTCCTAGCTTAGTGACTTATGACCTTTGACCCTGCCATCCTTTTGTTTTGTAGGGTATATTCTCTGAGATCGGCCTAGAAGGAGATGCAGAGCTTGAGCTCCAACAGGCCGAGCTGCTTCTGAACAAACAAACCAGTAATACTCTCCCCTGTTTCTCATTCATATGTTCACACTTGATCATCAGACAATGGACATGAATCAAATTTAGAATATTTGTAGTTCTCCTAAATCTGCAACTGACAAAATAATGAATGTTTTGGCTCTATTTTGAAAAAGGTAGAAAGAGGAAAGCTGATGAAAAGGAGGAGGAGGCGGAGGAGGAGGGGGAGGAAGAAGAGAAGAATGCGTGGCTAGAGGAGGAAAAAGCAGCACCTTTAAAGGGAGCTGAGGGGGAGAGTGACGGTGACTCCGATGACAGCAGCGACGATGAGAAGTAAAAACGTCATTTCCTGTGTTTGTCTTGAGTGTTTTCTGTTAAAAAATATCAATTAAGGGATCCACATTTATAACTAAACAAAGTAAATCATGACATATGTTGCTGCTTGTTCCAGGGAGATTACCAAGATGAAGCAGGCCTCTGAAGGGACTTTGGGGGTGTCGGAAGAGTTCAAGGAAGGTGCCTTCCAGGTTGTTCCTGTAGAGAGCACCAGTGAGTATATGACCCAACAGAAGCGGGCACAAGCTTAAAACAAAGATTATTAAATATCTATATACACAACTAAATAGTTACAGCCACTACAAGTGGAACAACTCGCAATGTGTTTGTTGCTCCGAAATGTTTTCTTATGACTTTGTCTGTGGTTTCAGGTAAGAAAGCCCGGATCCTGGATGCAGAGGGCCTGGCCCTGGGCTGTCATATTGCTACGTCTAAGAAGAGAACCAGGGACCTGATCGATGGCTCCTTCCACAGGTCTGTGTGTGTCTTTTATTGTGTTGCACTTCCATGCACGTCCTCATTCAAACCGGATCAAATTGTCTCAGGAAACTGGAACTGCCCGTATTGCTAAAGGCTGATATGAATTGAATTACACATACACACTGGGTGATTTGTTCTTTCATTACACTGAATGTGGCTCTGTAATTTAATTGTTTAGTAAATCCGCCTGCTGCTGGTGCAACACAAATAAAAAAAATCGATTTACACGTTATATCAGAAAAAATAAGCTTAAATGCCATAACACAGCAAACAAACCTCAAAGAACTAGCGACCATGAAGGCCGACTGTTGCTTGAGTACTTGCCCAAAGGTAGCACTTTAACACATCGCAACGACACACAAGCAACCCATATATGATACGGAGACTCAGTGGCATTAAGACTTTGCCGGCGTCTTTATTGGAGTTGAGTGCCTAGAAAACATAGTGTTAATATCTTAAAATAAATATTGTCCTCCCTAACACCACACTCATTTTGAAAACATTGTTTCTTCTTACTAGTCAAATCTGTGAACAAGGTGATGCCTGCATTAACAACCATGGATATATCCGACATCGATGTACACATATTTTGAAAGCATTACACTATTGAAAGATATCTGTACAGCGAGCTGATTGCATGCTCCTGCAGGTTTGCTAGCTCCGAGCAGCAGTGGGACATACCGGAGTGGTTCCTGAACGACGAACTGAAACACCGGAGGAAGCCGGTGCCGGTCACCAAGGAGATGGTGGAAGAGTTCAAACAAAAATGGAAGGAGATCGATGCCAGACCCATCAAGCGTGTTGCTGAGGCCAAGGCCAGGAAGAAGAGGAGGGTAAGATGGGGCAACAGTTGATGAAATCATTACAGGGGCTCGATCAAATATGGAGACGACACCCATCCAAAACCTTTTGTAGTTATGGGAACTTGATGAAGATCTTAATTTGTCATTTTCTCTGACATTTCCAGATGCTGAAGAAGATGGATCAGGCCAAGAAGAAGGCTGAAGCAGTCGTCAACACAGTGGACAGCTCTGAGAGGGAGAAAATGGCTCAGCTGAAGAGGTATGGCATCACATCTAAAGGCTTGTAACTCGAAAACTGACTCCATGAAACTAAATGCATAGACAAAATGTATCATTTGAACCATTCTGTCCTTTTGTTCCCATCCTGTCAGTATCTACAAGAAAGCAGGCCTGGGAAAGGAGAAAAGAGAAGTGACATATCTCGTGTCTAAGAAGGGAGCTGGCAAGAAAGTGAGGCGGCCCGCCGGCGTTACGGGGACCTTCAAGGTGGTGGACGGTCGCATGAAGAAGGACTTGCGCGGGATGGAGAGGAAAGCGCAACGTGCTAAAGGGGGCAAAGGAAAAGGCGGCAAGGGAAGAGGACAGGCAAAGGGTGGCAGAGGAGGGATGAAGGGTGGTAAAGGGCGGAAAGGAAAATAAATTTAAACCCTTAGTGCTCTCAGTCTTGCCTTTCTATTTGTTAAACATTGCCTGACCTCATGTTGCAGGTCAGGGGTTTTGGAGCTTTTTGAGCTGAGATGACTCACAAAGGCTCCTCCATCATGTAGAGAGGTTAAAATGTCATGGCATCATTTGCATGATGCCCTCCCTCCTTTTGCTGAGATGTGTTCTGTGGTATTTAAAGGCCGGTGTCCTCGCATGTCTTTCTGAAGATGTACATCATTTGTCTTGAACTCTGGGAACAAAGTGGTTTCACTCAACGGCTTAACTGTAAAGGACCGAAACTCAAGTACAACCTACTAAATGGGTTCATAAGAAATGTTGCTATTAATGTAAATATTCTATACGCATTTTTGCAATAAAAGTTTTGTTGAATCTTTAATTCAGTGTTGCCTGTGATTGGAGAAAGCAAACACTTTCTGAAAGATTTTAATAGTTCATAAAGCTTTGTGCTGGTAGTAACTAATCCGCATCAGTTGAATGACAAATTACACAGTATACAAGTTGCGTTAGTCTCTCTCTCTCTGTAAAAGAATACTGTATGAAGCTGATCAACTTAAAGTACAATGTGTTTTAGCGCGTAGATGTAGCAGATGTCACTGCACAGACAAACCGCTAAAAGGAGTCCCCCATGAGTGTTCTGGTTAGTATGGATGTCCTTGAGCAAAGCAATACTTTGTCAACTCATTGACTTATCAATTTGTTGATTCAATCCTCAGACCGGCACAACAGTTTTCCCCACAGGGAATCGAGCAAAAGCCCCACTTGAAATGAAAAGTACAGAAAAAATAACTACTCATATTTGAATTCGAACTTAAACGTTTTCGACTTTAATGATGCAGGTCTTCTCATTCTCACTGAGAATTTTAGATTGCTCCACTGTATGCTATTGTTAATTTCCACAAAGTTCTAAAAGTATATTTATATATATTTTTCCAAAACTAAATTTGAGATTTTATAACATAATAGGTGTGTGAGATTACAAGGAGTTTGGCTCAGCTTCGCTGGCCACACTCGAAGTGAGTTCTGCTCATGCGCAGCATATCGCCGCAAAAACGACTCTTCCCGTGAGCCTTAGCGATAGACGCGTCGTTATATCCTGTACATTGCTTGTACTGGAAGCGGTTGTCTTGAGAGGTAAACTGTGAGTGTTTACATATCGGGTGGTTGGGTCGCTAAGTCAAGTTTTTAAACTAACTCACCCGTATTATCGCAGCTCCGCTCATCAAAGAGTCGTTGACGTGAACTTTGAGCCCGCGGGTCTGAAGTTAGCATACAGCGTTAGCACGTTTAGCGCCTTATCGTTATTTATAAAGCGCTATCGTTATTTATAAAGAGCCCTCCACCCACATTGCTCCTCGCTTTTCACTTTCGCTTGGTCTTCCTGGTTGTAGCTGACGTTACGCCTTTGAGCGCTGGACGGGTGTTTTTGGCCGAGCAACCTCCTCTCCTAGCCGGTATGCTCCTCATTCTCCTGGTGTTCAGCCTGTCTCTGGCTTCCACGGCACAAGAAGTGGACGAAGACGACTGGATAGACCCTCACGATATGCTCCACTACGATGCCACCACCAAAACCATGCGGAAGCCCGCCGAGGTAGGAACGCCACACACGTCCAGTTTATGCCTCAACGACGGCGCTGTATGCTCGTGAGCCAGCGTAAAGTTTTCTCGAGAACATATCTGATTTGTAACTATTAATGTTTTATTGGACGTATGCCTTTTTAGACTGCCAACTATGACAACGTCCCAACCAAGAGAAGAGCGTACAATCAGGAATCCAACCAAGTGGACCTGACGACATGTCGGTCTGAAGTGGCGGATCTCCAGAGAAAGGTTCGATTACAGCTTTTCCCGGAAGGAGGAAGTGTAGTCACACATAGTTACTGTCAGATTTCAACCAGTAATCTTGTCTTTTTATTGAGTTCATCATAAAAGATAAGTTTATTGACAGAGTAATAGTAGAGGTAACACAGCGTCTTAAATCAATTGAATACAATAGCAATGAGAATTTGCTTTCATTGCTCGGCCTGTTGGAAAAGTTTCCAACAGACCGAGCATAAATCGATTGTTTACATTTCTGTCAAGTCCTTTTGATACCTCAATGGAAGCTTTTTGTGAATGATAGAGAGAGATATGTGTCGACCGTGCATGGTATGGTATATCAATTAAAAAAAATAAATGAAAAATAAAACCAAAAACACATTTTGCGGTGATTGCTTAATGAAATGAGTCTCCATGCACACATTGTTACCATTGATTAGTCAGACTGGCTAAAACGGCCAGGATTAAAAAAAATGCATTCCTTTTTTTATATGAGATGCTGTGTTAAGACACTGACAAGGTCATATGAATGAGGAGACTGTGGCACGCCACCCCTGGCTTTGGTACATACCATCTGCCGTTTTCGATGCTGGCGTCATTCGATGAAAACTGCTGATGAAACTGCTGAAACTGCCGCTCACCGGAGACACACACACAGCTGAGATTGAACTGAGATTGTGTGTTTATTTCCATGGTGGATAGCAGAAAGAATAACCGTCTTAACGGAGACAACTGAGATAAGCTACGGCCCTTTCCAACATTTATGAAGGAGACTCGAATTAACTGGTCGGGCGAGTAAAGTGTGGCGAGAATTTGCTTCGCTTTTGGTGTGAACGCATCATTAGGAATAAGATATTATCTGGCATTTGCTTTAGTAATTACTTGCCTGAAACTTTGAGAACCAGCTTCTAAAACCTATTCCTGCTGTGGTGTACACCCTATTCAGTTAAGCATGTGTGCGATGGCCCGAGCCAGCGGCGGCACCACACAAGGAGTCGAAAATAACCCAGCGCTATCACTCGCTGACGTTGAGAAACTGCTTGCTGGTTAACACTGGAGACCACGGTAGCTGTCTGAAGGACAATTAACTGCTGGAGTTTGAGTTCGACGACTTCGAGAACCGATCACAGCGGTGCAATATTTGTATTACGGGCATACCTGAGGGAGCGGAGGGCACCCGCCCAACTTCCTTCCTTGAATCCTTCAAATTATTCGGTGCGGACGCCTTTCCCCGTCGTTTTGCCGTGGACTGAACGCACAGGGTGGGCATCCAGAAGAGACCGCACGGCGCGCCTTGGCCCTTCGTAGCCTGCATCACTACCAGACGAAGCAGCGTATAATGCAGCTGGCCCGAGGGAAAGGTTCTGCAAATTCGTATTTATGCCGACTACAGTGCTCAGGTGGCTGAAAAGCGAGCTACTTTCTCCCCTGTCAAAACCGCACTGAGGAAAGCAGCGTACGTGATATATCCTTTGTTTTTGCCCTCTTGCTGGAGGACATTTTGTCCCTCTTGACCTAATCCCTTGCTAATAATTATTTTATAACTATGCAACTTCTCATTTGATCGATTAATGCACTTATTTGATCTTATGTCTACATCTCCGCCACCTGAATGCATCTGAATGTAAAAGTTCCATAGCCTATAACTCTACATTAGGTGGGTAGGGTCAAGAAGGATGGTTTTAAATTTCAATCTGTGATTTCCCTTAGACATGTGTACTTTTTATTCCCTGGTGGGATGAAAACTGAAATTAGTAAAACATTTTTACAAAAAAAGTTTTGGGAGATTTTTGGTCCACAGACAATCAGAGGGGAAGAAGACCCTCCAGGGCAGGAAGTGAAATTAACCGAGGGACACGAGAGGGAGGAACAGGAAATTAACTCAAACCATGACACGAGGAGAATTTAATTAATAGTACATATAATGTCCTAAAAAACGTTACTCATCTGACAGCGATCATATAATACAGCGGCAGTGTTTTCGCTAGGTTTTTAGGGGGCGGCGTGTAGTAGTCGTGCAAACAGATGTATTGTGGGTGTTTTTCAGGGGGTGGGCGCCCCCTGATCTAATGCAAGGGAAAACACTTGAGTGGTGTAATTAAACAATGAACAGTTGATCAGCTGTCCCATACCTCAAATTTCATTGAAGTTGCTTGAAAATTAGGATTTGAGGGAAAGATGTTTCATTTTTTAAATTCTTCGATTTGTTTGTCCTCCTCAATTTCCCATGGGTGCGACTGTTAGGGTTTCGGAAAGCTCTCGAGGGAGGCCTCACTCCTTTGTTCTCGTCCCGGCCGGAAACGAGGACACGAATGAGTCAATTCGTTTAAATTCAAAAATCAAAAAGTATTTAATAACTAAACAACGTTATAAGGAATGCAATTACAAAGTGAAATACTAAGCGAACAGTGGAATATTTCGCGAAATAGAGAATCCTCTGAGCAAGTCTAAAGTGACTTTTCAAGGCGGCTGCAGGTCAGATTCTACCAGTCCTTTCCCCCGCCATGGTCCTTTGAAAACTCTTGAGGTGTGTCTTCCTTGGTGCATTTGATTGTCATTGACCTCTTCTCCAAAGGGTCACCTCCTCCATTGTCCCTTCCACGTCGAGGTGTGAAAATGCAGCTGTAACCTGAAACCTCCCTGTACTATCTGTCCCTCACATTCCAATGCACTCAATGTAGATACAGTTAGCTTTATGCCCCAATGAGTGAATTTACCAAAGCATACATCGTTTAAGTCTTCATCTTATAACTAGTACACTTTCATTACAACAACCCATCATTAATGATCACCGTTCATCACACTTCATCATAAGATCTAAGACAGTTCATGTGGTTCAATTTTCAAGACATTTGCCTCAGTCGGCTGCCTCGCATTAAGTTGTTCATTTATTACCTGACAGGAGAAAAAACTCCCAAAAAACCCTCTTTGGGGATGAAATTGGAAGAAATCCATAAAGAACGGCAATTGGCATCCGTCCCCAGGTTTTAACATCACATTGTGACAGAATGTTAATGTGTACAGTGTTTATATGATTTAAATGACTATGAATTGTGTTTGATTGAAATTGCATTCACTTCCTCTAACATGTTAATGTCATAACTAATATCTAACATCACAGAAACTATAATTCTAACACTAAACATTATTACACGTACTATAATTTCCTGACTAGGGGTGCACTTCTGGCTTAAATCCCTAACACGACCAAGACTCCAAGCCAAGAAAGGAATTGATAAGGCACAAAATCATGGAAATGAGACCGACCCTATACAGCAAAGGTTAAAAACTCCCTCCAAATCTGTCAAGTATCCCAAATATTTTGCTTTTCTTTGATTCAGATTGAAGAACTTAAGAAGGAAATCCGACTCATCTCACAGCAGCCTACCTGCAATCCAGTGTTCAAACGATTCCTTACCAGACTCCGTAAAGATCTACAAAGACTTGGTTTGGTAGGTGGGCATTTCATATGTATTATGTGGCATTGAATGTCTTTACAAATCTTCCGTGCGTTTTAATGTACCTTTCTGGCATCACGACACAACCTATATTTAACTGCTACCTTTCTCCTTTCTACCTCAGCCCAGTGACCCCTTTGATGTCTTCTATGATGCTAAAATCAGAGTCTCCACAAATACCATGGCAGAGATTCAGTCACTGCTGGATGGCGAAGACAGTTTGAGAACAGGGGCTCTTGACAATGCCATCAGTCAGATACTCGTCGATCTCAAACCGCATGACTACGAGACCTGGAAGTGGCGTTTTGAAGACACTTTTGACGTGGAGCTTGACACACTATTAAAAGTAAGGTCATTCGTTAAGCGAAATCTTTGTTTTGGAAGAAAATTATCCATTATCTCACAAGGAAATTTGCTCTTGGTGTCACTTCTGATTATTATTATTATTACGTTGATTCAAAACTACAATATATTTGACTGCAAACTGCATTTTCATTCACTTAATTTCAAGTAATTATCTAGACAATTTATTTTGAATGTGTTTATTACCAGTCAACTGATGAATTAGCTGACTAATAGTGGCAACTATAATAATTTGTCTTTTAGTCAAGTTGTACTCTGTCTGTTTGTTTTCCAGATGGGACTGCTTGTTCTGATTATAGTGGCCATCGTGTGCACCCAGCTGTGGTCAAGAGTGTCCTGGTTCATGCAGCTCAGCAGACTGTTTTATGCTTCTTTCTTCATCAGTATTATCTGGAACTGGCTATATCTCTACAAGGTGAAGCGCTTTTGCGAATTGGCTCTTATTTAGGTGTCATTAAGTTAGTCTTTTTTTTGACATAAGTTTGTGATGCGTTCTTTTTTTCTCATTTTTTTTCAGATTGCCTTTGCTGAGCACCAAAGCAACATGGCAAAGATGGATGGGGTTTATGAAAAATGCACGGGAGTGAAGAAAATTGACTGGAGTGATAGCTTGAAAGGTTAGGACCATTATAGGTTTGCACTAAAGATATTATTTAGCTGCTTTCTTACCCCTCTACTGTCTTTGGGCATCTTCTTGCAGAGTGGTTCAGAAGCAGCTGGACTCTTCAAGGCGACCCTTGTAAGAAATATTATGAACTCCTCTTGGTCAACCCGATTCTGCTGGTTCCTCCAACCAAGGTATGTTGTAAGTTTCTGATGATAGTGAATAAAATGTGTTCTTTATTGAGAAAATGGAATGAAACATTTGCCAAATGGATGTGTTCCCATTCGACATCGTCGTAAACCATACTATCTAAGATTCATATCAGATTTGAATGTCTGCACGAATTTGGGAACGGTGCATGCAAAGTGACCCTCAAACATCCCTCTTTGTTTAGGCGTTCGCAGTTACCATGACAACGATGATAACGGAGCCGCTGAAGCACATTGGACAGGGGATCAGTGAGTTCCTGGTTGCACTTCTCAAAGATCTACCATTTACCCTGCAGATTCCAGTTCTCTTCACTATCGTGCTTGCTATTGTGGTAAGGACCCATTGGGAAATAACTTTGTTACAGATGAAAGACATCAGGTAACGTGTCCTTACACTCCCCTACAGGTTTGCATGTATGGCGGTGTGCAGGCGGCCTTCCAGCATGGCATCGCTGCACCTTTTCGTCGACCCCGAGGCGACCCCCCTCCTCCGCAGCTGGAGCGACCGCAGCCCAGGGTCCAGGAGGTCCTGGCCGGGGACAACTTGGCAGGAGGGGACGCACCGCTGCAAGCCCCAATGCATCAAGCAGTTGAAGACAGACCGCACGGGAACCAGGTCCGTCAGAGGCAGCCCGACCCGACCGTGGAGTCGCTAGGCAGAGCCGAGCCCCCTCACGGTGGGGACGAGACGGATGCCGAGCAGCAGGAGGCGGACCCAAATCTCTCCGCTGAGTCAAATTCAGAAAACTTCCATGAGATAGAAGGGGAAAGTGCTATCGGTGTTGCTGCTGAAACAACCATATCCAAGACGAAAGCAACTGAATCAGACTCTTTGCCTTCAAAGAAAAGACCACTGATAGGGAATGAATTGCTTTCTCCAAATAAAGTTGTCAAAGACAGTGCAGCAACTCAGCCAGCAGGACGGCAGCAGTCTTCCGCTAATGTTCAGGTAAGGTGTTTTTTTATCTACATAAAACTATATCAAATTAATCTCAATAATATTCAGCATAATACCGACAAACGTGACGTGATTTAACATTTAAATTACACTGTTTGTTTTAATGTTTCAGCTTTGCACATCAACATAAATAGGTAAATAAGTATTTTAATAACTAGATACAAAACATATTTTGAGGGAGTTTGCAGTTTTGTATTTTTGTCATTGTCTTGTGCTTGTTAATGTCCGTAACCCATGGATAGATTTTATCGCTTTATGTGCATATTTTTTTGCTGCCACACCATACTTGTCACCATAGCACCAATTATAAGTGCAGTGTATTTGAACTGGGATGCAACGGCATACTGTGGTTTCAACCTCATGGTCCCCAAAATCTCACAAAATGACTGTTTGATTAAAATTGTTTTTTGCCACTGCATCATTGTTCTCTGGAACCAGACATATTTTCTTTTTCCTCTCATGAGTCGACACCCGTGGCTATAAATGGGACATTTGTGAACAACCTAACATATTTAGTGCGCTCTTAAATTTTTTTTTTAAGAATAGATTTAGCTGATGTGTTTCTATTGCCATGTGAAGGGTTGTAGCAGCAAAGGAAATATATTCTTCTTCCTAAAATCTAAAGAAAGTTAATATAATTTCAGAATTTTTATAGACTTATGTTTTGATGGTTGAAATGTCTCCTAAATGTAAAATGATTTGGTTCGTGCATATATTATTTGCTACTAGGACACTTGTTTATGAACCATGTAAGGATTTTTGTTTCATATATTTTTGTATGTTAACTCCCTCACTGCAGGATCTGTACTCCGTGGAAGACAGCACCTCATATGTCTCGCTGCCACCTGTTGAAACTGTTGGAGTACCAGTTCAGGAAACATCGGCAGCTTCATCAGTCAATTCTGGAAATTAAACGTGATCGGAGTTTGGTGCTTCTTGCTGGACTTTACAGGCGGTGAGGCCAAGAAGGGGGGATGTCCTTGACTGAAATGTACATTGTGTATGTACGTTTTGAAGTGTTTGCCGACTTAACCTCATTGCCGTTCAATTGAAAATCCCTCGTCAGCAACAATGTTTGGTATATCTAGTTATAAAAATTGGAGGAAATTAGATGTTAACACTATTCGTCGATTCAGTGTTACAGTGTGCATTACCCAGGGATGGAAATCATTCTCTTAAAAACATTTGATCATTCAACTGTAATGATGCAAGTAAATATAATTGTGATGAACATAATAAAAATATTTATTTTTTTTAAATAAAAAGACATTTCTTTGCAGTTCTTTTTTCTAATCATTATTTTTGTGATCAACTGCCTGTATATAATTGGCTCAATAAATAGCAATGCCGAAGTAAATTTGGCTTCTTGCATTAATTTTATATTGGAAGATTTAAATTGCTTATGCAAATCATAACAGGATTGCTGTCAGTATGCTTCTGCACAGTGGAGGATATTGTAATATGCAATTCAGACATCAATGTTTGTTACAAAATGTCTTAAATCAATAATCCTTCTGTACTTCGTGTACATGTAATTATGTAATAAGTTTACCTGTGTATGTATATATTTTTAAAAGATCTTATTTTATAAATATATCAAATATATATGTAATATAAATATATTTTCACAATGTATATTCATGAAATATATATAAATGTATATTCTTATATAAATGTCAATGTTATAAACATTTGGAATAAAAGATTTGTGGTGTCGGCACATTCTTAGCAGCGTGTTGTCATTTATTTTGCCGCGGACGCATCTTGACGCTCCTGGTGGCCGCGGGCGGGTCCCCGGGCCGTGGGTTGGACACCTTTATATCGGCTGGAAGTCATTTCCTGATTGGCTACCTGGACGTTTGCGTGGTGTCACAGATCACCCAGCTGAAGAGACTTGTCCCCGGCAAGTCTCTGTCGTTCTTTTGACAACCACATACTCTTCACAGCGCACGTGGGGGAAATCAGTCATGGAATTATTGGTTCGGTATCTGGAACGGAGCAATTCAATTAGGTGAGTAATTATGTTTAATGTTTAATGACTGGCGCTCAAAACTAGCTTGGGGGGCATATGCGACGCGTCCGGTGCATTTAAAATGATGTTTCTGAAATAAAGTGTTAACTGGACAAAATGAAAAAACTAGGTTGCGTAACCTGGTTCTTGCTTTCCTGCCGTTTTCTACAACAAATCATTTAATAATTCTTGAACGCACCAGACCAAAACAGGAATTCAACAAATTAAGAGGTTTTCACCTTTTTTTGAGGAGGGGGTGGCTGTTGGGAAAATAAATATTTTTTTAAACCGTGCACTCCCTGAAGTAACCTTGGACTAAAACCCAGCCAGCACCATCATGAATACAGCCAGTGTACTTGGTACATGGAGTCCTCTGTGAATGATGTGACTATTGCTCAAATATATTATAATGAAATAACTGCTGCTTTCACTTCTGTTTTCCTTTTTTTTAAACCCAGAGTGCTGTATCCTGGCCTCTTGTTATTCTCCCCCCATGCTGTGGGAAGACATTACATTCGAATGTAACTTCTCTTTTCAGCGCTGCGTTAACTCAAGAGGTTATCAAAGAGGACAAATTGAGAGATGACCTCAAGTATTACTTCATGAGCCCGTGTGAGAAGTACCGAGCCCGACGACACTTACCCTGGAAACTTGCGGTGCAGATTCTTAAAATCGTCATGATCACAACACAGGTATGAACAGTGGGATGAATGTGGATTTGCAAAGATCCACACAGTATTCTGTCCAATGCAGCAAAACTATGGAGCCAAACTCAGGCCAAAAGTTTTGATCCTTTGAAAAACAAATGTGAACCTAAAAGTTTGAGGTTTGGTCTTGAACATTTGAAAAACACAAGAATCAGAATAAAAATAAGTGGAAGTATTTTTGGGTTGAAATATAGTTTTGGCAGTCATGAATAAGTGTTTATTTGTGTTTCCATTTTAACAAACGGGAACCTACAGAATGCAAATCTTCTTGTTAAAAATGAGAATTTTGTAGAAAAGTTCCAAAGTCAACAAAGTGACACCGCACTATTTTAAAAGTTACTAGCTATAAAGTGTATTTTATGTGAAGACAAAGTCCAAATCACTGCCATCGCTTGAGAAATTGAAAATTATTTTAAAAAGACCTGGACAACACGACCCCCTCCATCGTGACCACCTGCACACCTTTAGTCGGTTACCTTCACAAGCATTTAAATGAAACTTGAACGTTCCCATTTCCACTTGTTCCCTCCACAGCTCATCCTGTTCGGCCTCAGCAACCAGCTGGTGGTGGCCTACAAGGAGGAGAACATGATGGCGCTCAAAAACCTTTTCCTGAAGGGCTACACCGGCGTGGATGAGGACGACTACAGCGTCGCTGTCTACACCCAACAAAGCGTCTACGACAGTCTGTTTTATGTCATGGATCAGGCATGTACCCGCACTCAATCCATATCAGGGTTGAAACTATTCAACATGTGCCTGTTAATCCTCTGAAACGGGCTGCTGTGGGAACTGCAACTCTCCACTTAATATGTGTGCAGGCTTCACGTGTGCTAAGGCAGTTGGCAGTTTCTGACCAACATGGTAAATCACCATGGTTACCGTTTGATTTACCTGAGGTTTCTGACACTTATAGTACAGCCAGCTGGGCCGGCTTTCTGTGGGGTCTCTCAGTTACGGGGAGGACGAGGACGGCAAACTGCTGCCTCTCATCGTCTGCAAAGAACATTACAGGAGGGGCAGCGTGGACCCCTCAGGTGAGGCGTATGATATAGATGCCCAGCTGGAGCCAGGTGAGCGGGAACATTCACATCGGAGCTGATAAGAGTCTTTTAATTAATAAGCGGTGTGCCTCACTATTCAGTGACTGGGATCATACTTTCATGTATATGGCAACATCGAGAGTTAATTAGACATCATAACCTTGTAAATGTGACTACTAAATTAATGGGTATTCATTTATTTTATATTCTTGGTGAGAAGATCCTCCTAGATTAATTGGAATTACAATTCAATGGTAAACGTTTTTACTTTTCCTGTTTTTTCTTTCTATGTAGAAACTCATTGGTCAAAAACATAAACAAGCATTCAACTTCCAGTACATAATATAGGAAGTATATGAACATAGAATTAAATGGAATAAAGCGGCTGCATTGTCACCATTAATAATTTATATATAAATAAATGTCTGCTTCTGTTTTAATTTGAGCCAATATGAATATTAAATCTTTGTATTTAAGGTTTTTCACTCCTTGTTATGGTAAAACTGAAATGACTAGATAAATATGAGAGACTACATACAAGAGCCTTAGAGGAATAGACGGCGCTCGTTTCCTCACCCTGTTCATCTCCCCTCTCAGATTGTATGTCACATGACCCAAAGACGGCAAGCCAGTGGAGAACACGCAACTCCTCCTTTTTTGAACTGGACTTTTACAGGTAAACGTGCTCTCATCGATGTACTGCATGTGGCTGCACATTTACTTTTTCTTTACCGTACATTAAAGTTCTTCCATTTCGCTTAAAGGCTTGTTGACATAAAAGTAACCTTCCCGTTGAAAGGCATCAACCTACAGACGGTGCGTTACCGGGAGTTACCCGACTGCTACTCCTTCTACATTACGGTACGTGTCGGGCATATTTTCTGTCTCTATTACATGCCATCCAGGATAAGAATATGATAGTTTTCATTACGTTAGGCTGCCTTAAAAACATCTGGCCGGGGACAGCAGATGTAAATTAGCCTCTCTAGCTCACTATAGCTCCCTTACAGTACAGCTGTTGATTAGTGTGCATTGTCCCTGCAAAAGAAATGTATAAATAAAATAAAATGGTGCGCGCAACATAAAAGAACCATTTTAACAGATTGAACAGGCTACTACTGTAGCCTTTGACTGGAAAGACCACTACTTTTCTCATCATTTTAGTGTCTTTTTTTCAACATTTGGGCTTTCCAGATAACATTTGACAACCAGTGTCACAGTGGAAAGGTGAAACTATTCCTGGACATTGACGTAGAGAGCAGCGCATGTCAGGACTGGAAGATATCCGGGACGGGTAAGCTGTAGCGGTCTATAATAATTTACTCGTATGATAAGAAATGATCCTGGTCCCAGCAGATTGACCTCGAACAGCACTTACTAAAATGCACCACGTAGATTGATTGATTGATTGATGGAGAACAGGACTCTGCAGCAGGGGGATTCAAACCCTGAACCTTTGCATCTCCAGATAAGATAAGGTGACTGTTGTAGAGATGCATAATTGTAAAAATAAGTCTGGCAGTTTGGTAACAACGGCTGCATCCAATTTTTGATTCACAATAATTTATGTAAAATGTAACTTATTTGAGTTTCAAAACGTGACGTCTTATCCATCGAAAAACATGTAAACGGAACTTTATGGCCCCAAAGAAACAATTGTCATTTTTCGGTTGGCAGTCAGTTAGGCGTGTGCCTGCCTAACTGACTGCCTGGTAGTTATCAGTATTGAGTGTGAGGCAGTTACGTAAAAGATAAACACTCTCTCTCTCTCTCTCTCTCCCTCACACACTCTCATGTTTCTGTTTCAGCTGAGAAGAACACCCACTATCTGCTGTTGTTTGACGGCTTCGTCATCATCGTCTGCCTCACATCAGCTGTGCTGTGCACCCGCTCCATTGTGCTGGCTGTGCGCCTGCTTCAGGTCGGCTGCTCAGAATCCTACAGGGATTCCCTCACGCCGCCACTTTCCTTTTTCTAAGCCCAATGTTTATTGCAATGTCTGAAATACCATCTATGTGATGACATCTATCAACTGGTATAATCATGTTGGTGTGTTTTGGGTTGTAAATAATTTTTCTGTAAAGGATTGAACTGTCTTTTTTTTCCTATTTTCAGAGATTCTCCAGATTCTTCCGCGAGAATTACAATCGTAAAGTTTGTGAGGATGATCAGAATGAGTTTTTGAATGGCTGGTATGTGCTGGTAATTGTCAGCGACCTCTTGGCCATTATTGGATCAATACTGAAGGTGGAAATACAAGCAAAGGTAAACTAAATCATTTTTTTTTTTTTATCTGTTAGGCCTCAAAGAGACGTGTGTCGAAAGCATGTAAAAGGAGTCCTGCATTGTTTACTTCTCCCCCAGCTATAAAAAAGTATGTAGTTCAGTAAATACAAATGTCCAATCAGGCCAAAAAAAGCTTGAATGTTTGGTGGTTCAGAAGATAACATCAAAAAGGGTAGTCCGTTATGTCCCTGAATGAAAGAAACCAATGTGACATAACATTCTAGGAGCGTCTCCCTTGTTTGCTTAACCTGGGAAGGAAAGTATTAAATGAGTCACTGGCTTCCTGTCCTGTTTATAGACCCCATGTTCAGTGTTTACCACAATCTCAACCCAACTTTTGTCTCACCAAGCTGGTCTCCTATTAGCTTGTAGCAATGATTCAAAATGCGTTGTCGTTAATGTTACTAATTCTACCCGTTTTCCAAAATGGAATAAACTCAACAACTGGACGCAATAAAACATTTACAAGATGTTTACACCGGTATTCTACCTTTAAACTCGTTGACTAAATCGATCTAGAATAGAGCGTAGTCTTAAATGTCCACAGAGATCTATGTTGTAACCATAGAACGGGAGGCTAATGACGCATCATGTTAAGCGTTGCTCAACAATTGATGGGATGTTACTCAATTGCACTTCCACATTGTACTTGTAGCCTTCATTTTATCAAGTTCACCACAAACAAAAGATGTTTCCTGACCGTTATCTCAGTCACTGCAGCAGAGGCCAGCGTGTGCCACATTCACAACTAAATGTTAACCAATATTATAAGACTTTATTGAGGCCTGATTCTTTTTATTTATTTCTTCCCTCTCCGGTAGAGTCTCACCAGTTATGATGTGTGCAGTATCTTTCTGGGGACGTCTACTTTAATGGTGTGGGTCGGCGTGATAAGGTACCTGGGATACTTCCAGAAATACAATGTGAGTCTGTTTTTTTTTTTTTGTTCTCCCCTTGTGGATTGCTTTTTCACACATTCATTCATTCAATAATAATCCATGTGTCCATACTTTGTGTGTAGGTATTGATTTTAACCATGAAAGCAGCCTTCCCCAAAGTCCTGCGTTTTTGCTGCTGCGCCGGCATGATCTACCTCGGCTACACCTTCTGTGGCTGGATTGTACTGGGACCATACCACGAGAAGGTAATCCTCTCACCCGGGCCGAGGAGCACATAGGATGCGGGGGCCTGAGTTATTAGAAGTGAGTTTCTAGCGTGGCAGTTGCTGGTGGGGAAGATCTGCATCGACGACCATTTGGGGAACTATCAAGGCTTTTTTCACTTGACTTGTGTTCAGTCTCCCTCCAGGACTGCTGAGGTCCAGAGAAAAGCGTTGCATTAGCGTGTGAGCATCATTGAATTGGCTGAAACGGCATTTTCTGATAAAACACACTGAACATACAACCACTAGATGTCAGTATATGTCCTGTCCTTGAAATCCCCATCTTCAGTCAGATCAGCGTTCCATCCTTGGGACCAGATGTTAACTGGGACACTTTCCACATCTATGTACACACCTACTCAGACTTTATTAATAGGTTTATTCAGATTTTTATTAGTCATTGTATAGGTGATGGAAAATGAGGGGAGAGACAGAGGCATGACATTTGCAGAGCTCAAAATGAATGATGTGATTTGCATCTTTAAAACCATTTATTCCACCACAAAACATACAATATGTTTGTTATACAAATATTGATGAGCTTTTAAGGAAAGTTAAAACCGGATGTGTAATGTCAACAACTACTTTGACTGCAATCAGGGGACCTTTTGAAAGGGAAGACCACTCTCACCTTAACCTTGAGATCAAATGTGTGTGTTTCACTGTCCTCGCCTGTTAAGATAAATTATTTACGGAAGTAAGGAGGGAGAAGGGGAGGAGTACCCCGCTGTGTGTGCGGTCAGCCCGTCCAGGATCCCCCTGGTGTTTACTGAAGGAATAAACACCGTACGTTGTTGTACTTGCCATCCCACACGTCGCCAAGTGCTGGAAACCATACCGTCGCAGCGGGATCCGGATGTTGTTTTTAGATACTATCTCATCTGTGTCTTTCCATCTCTCGTCGTTCCACGTCCATCGTGCGTCTGTTGGTCCGCACCTCCTTCCCCTTAGTTGTGTCTCTGGGATGAATAACATTTTTTATTTTTGTCTTTTAAAAACAGACCCATATTAAAACTACAGACAAAACAGGCCCGTATTCAGATTTAACTTGATATGCTGACTTTGTGTTAAATAATGAATTAATATGATATGCAACTGTGGTCCAATCCTACATCCCTAGTTCGAGGGCCTGAGTCGCGTAGCGGAGTGCCTGTTCTCTCTGTTGAACGGCGACGACATGTTCACAACCTTCGCCCAGCTGAAGGACAAAAACACGTTGGTGTGGCTCTTCAGCCGCGCCTACCTCTACTCCTTCATCTCCCTCTTCATCTACATGGTGCTGTCGCTCTTCATCGCCCTCATCACCGACGCCTATGAGACCATCAAGGTACTTCCGCTTCCGTCCGTCTCTCGCTGTACTCTACAACAGTGCGAAAAATGTTAAAATCCAACCTGTGCTGCAATTCGGTTTTTAAATTCTTTTTTTTTTTTTACATTTCTTGTACAGCGGTTCCAAAAAGATGGATTCCCGCCGACTGACTTGCAGAAGTTCCTGAGAGAGCAGAAGGATTTTCCCGTTGCAGAGGAGAGCAGTCAGACAGATCTTCGCATCAGATCCTCTCTGTTGTGTTGCTGCCCAAAGTATGACGGTGTTTATTTTTGTGTTCGTTACTTTGATATTTAATCCAATACTCCCAACACATTTTCCATTTACACCTGGAAGCGGCTTCTGTACAAACATGACTTCTCGTCACAGACGCGGGCGTGTCACACTGAGCTTAAATCAATAATATCTAACAAACCACGTGGGTTAGCTCTCTTTAAATCTCAGATCGGATTCGGATCAGATTTACTGTCAGGTACTGAGATGACAATGCGGTTAAGCATTGACTGGAGGTGTAAAGAAAAAAGAATAGAAGTGCAATCCAGATATATTATGCGTACAGATATAACTTTTTAAGCTGCTGCAAGAATCTCATAATTTAACCAATCCTTTTCATTTTAAGATTACAGCTGCAAGTTATGTTGATTTTCAACATCACCGCAGTCAACAATTTAGACAATCAAAACTGACGAAATATCGCATAGTATTACATTAGCGGGTACCAATTTAAGGTAATTTTAAATTTTGTGTTGATTGTGACGGCCCCTGCGGACCTGGTTCTTCCTTCCAATAGACCCAGGAGTGTGTGTCTCCAGCAGTGTGGTGTCAGTATTGAATCCCAACAGGGCAAAAAATGGCCAATCCTCTCCCTGGTTGACTGGTTTTACTCGTAATAGGTCATATAGAGACTTCATTATCATTGATACCGTTTGAAGACCTAATAGGAGTGTGTTGTAGTAACTAACTCCAACATTAGTAAAAAAAAACACTTTTCTGAGTAGCTACACGTTATTGCTGCAGCAAGACATTGTGTTTGTCGATGCGTCCCTGTTTTCGGCGCATTCCTTCTCCATGAGCCAATCTCTATCATCAGCAGGCGACAGACTGGAGTTTCCTCCGCGCTGTGGTTTGGCTCGGTCTTGCGTGGTCGGAGAGCAATGGAATTAGTGGTGGGAGCTATGCAGACACACCCAACGATGGGCTGATTACAGAGAAACTGAGGCTTTGCTCTGGGAAGAACCCCCCCCCACCTCTCCGCCTCCACACTCCACCCTCTTCCACTCCCTTTCCCATCCTGCCCCCCTCCCTCCCTCCCTCCCTGCTGTGCAGGCGGTCCGATAAACGGTCCCCAGTCAACATTGAGTCAACTGAGCTGGAAGAGCTGGTTTTGGTAATGCATGCTAATTAGTTTAGACGAGCTATTTAATGTGAGGCGCCAGTTCAATAACTTGTGCGTGTGTTTTTTGTATTGAAGAAACGTGTCGCACTGTGTGCACTTTCCTCATTTCGTTACTCCTTTTGTAAACAGGAATAATGTGTTCCAATGTTGAGTTGCATTTTGAAGCGGCGGAGCAGGTTTTTTTTTTTACGAACGACCACAGTGCTAAGTCAATACTTCCTGTCTGTTTCTACAAATGTTGAATGGTTTACAGCTGCAATACAGCAGACTGCGGTGTCAAACCTTTGGTTCTGCATTCTTATTAATCTGAAACATCCTTTTAATAGATGACGCATTTCCCAGTTGTCTGTCTGAGAAATGCCTGACTTTAAACAGATACCAGGTTTGCTCTCTGTCACAGTCACCATCGTTCTATTTCTATTGAATCCATTTCAACAATTTGAATTTTTTTTTGTAGTTGTACTGGCATACTGTAAGAAAAACCTCCATATTTTTATTTGACCAGGCATTAACACTTTGACTATGATCATCATCCCGGACTGCTCCACTGTCTCCGAACTGTCCGGATTTGAGTGTTAAAGGATGTTTAGTTTCAATTACACAGCCATTATGGAATAATCGTTAATCGTGACAATGTAATGCTACACTGACAAATGAATTCGCATCTTGGTGGACTTGAGCATAAAACTTCGGCGGACTTGTTGACATTAGGTCAAGTTGTCAAGTTACACACATTCTGTAATTGCCGACATTGAATTAACCAAATTTCATTTTCATGAGTGTCTTTCTCTCTGCTTTCAAAAATTAGATCAGCGTCCTCTGCTAACATTGTAATGCCTTACTGGATAAAATTTCATCTTCATGCAATTATCTTCTCCCAATGGTGTTGTCTCCTACTGTGGTAGGTTATCTAGTTTGGAAAGTATAGGGTTGCCCTTTAGTTAGATTTCAAACTTTGGGATAAATGCAACCATTTTGACAGTTGAAAAGAGGCCTGTGGTTGGAACTGTATATTGAATATACAGAAAAAAAGGGATAATTGTATACTATTGCTCCCTTGATTACAATGAATGTATAGTCAATTGATGACTTTACTGTATCTGCTGTAGTTCATTAATTGTACGTGCATAACCGCTTAACCAAGAGTCTGTTTTAAGTACTAAGCTGTGTACAAAAGTAACCTGAGCTATTGGACAATAGAAAACAGAATTGTACTTTTTATGGCAGCAACACACATCAGTGGGGCAGCAAAGTCACTCCGCTCTGTTGGTTTATTTCTCTGGGGGGACAGATGTGCCATCAACAGAGGGCTGCGTCAAGGTGTCTCGGTCGAATAGACAAAGCTTTGCGTCCCTACCGCTCTCCGCTAGTTAGCTTGCTTGCTCTTTAATTACACCATGCTTTAATGCTACACTGGTTACACTGAAGATGTTGCCAATGTGGCAATAGCGATGTGTAACTGTTGACTTTCTTTTTTGAATTAGACTTTAATGTAGTGTCATAGTGAGGCATGCAAAACGTCCTGAGCGACCATAAATGGCGTTAATGTCAGTTTTTGACGTGTGGTTACACCAACTCTGATAACTCTGGTCACTGTTGTCGGCGTTATGGGCGCCCATTATCTACTTGAACCAGTCGTGTTCCAAGACGGGAGCTTCCACGCTGATCCGGAGGCTTGTCACCACAGGATTAATCGTGCAGGAGCAGGGTGTCGCTCAACTTGACATGACAGTCCTTTGTAGATCCTGATGTGGCATTAATTCTGTGCCACTCGTGGCCTCATTTGGGAGTTTTTTTTTTTTTTTCAACAGGCCTGAATCTTCCCACCTTACACCAAGAAGCCCCCCCCCTCCTCCTCTATCATCCCCTTTTATGCAGGGCTACTTCTGGATTTTCATCCCTGTTGGTATAATGAGCAGCAGTTCAACGCCGCCAATTGGAATCTGGGCAGATTGTTGGTCACTGTAGTCTTAAAGAGACATTTCTGTGCGTGGCGACTTTACAAGATGACTCATAGGACTTGCGGAAACCAGGACAGAGAGGGGTTCCCATCGGAGTCGGATTACGATTTTAGTTTATTTTTTATTTTTACGTATAATAAAAAAATATTACCAACACACTAATTATCTGCAGAGCAAACAACCAAACACAAGAAATTGGCATAAAGCTGGTGGTGTGTGCTTTTTTTTGGGGGAGGGGTTAATTCTCAAAATGGGTACAATCGCCAGAAACTCCAACCTCCTGCATCCCTTGGTTGTCTCTGTGTGTAATAGCCAAACCAGTGTGCAGGTGGAAGACCGGATAATAAAGAGTGATGCTTTTTTGTATCTAGTGTGAATAACCCTAATCAACTCTGATGTGTGAGAGACTATGTTGAGTTTAAACGCGTAGTAAATGTTTAGCAGTGCGTTCCTGTGGTCTTTGTGTCCTCGAGCAGAAAGCACGTGCTTCATATGACGGTGAGACCTTGGGCGTCTCACACTTCTGTTTGATTCATGTTGTTGCAGAGTTCCAGAAAGTGACGATGTTGTACTGATCAGCTGACCGCTGTTCCACCTCCACAGGACACGGATCAGGGAGGAGGAGGATGTTGCCGAAAACATGACGTCACACGTCTGATCAAACGACTTCAAGATCAAACCATACCCTGCAAAATCCTTGACTGTGCAGAATTGCTGAATGTGCAATAAGACACAACATTCAAGTCCCCTTTTTCTTAAGTAAACTGGAGCTTTAGCTGGTAAGATAAAAAAAGGTTACAAAATGGTATCTATTGAAGTTGAGGCTGCTGTTGAGACGTTTACTGGGCCTTTTTGTAAGGTCTGTAAATACGTTTAGTTGCCAAAGAACTGGATTCACTGGTTTCCTCTGACCGTGGCTGCAAACCCTGGTGTTATGCAACATTATGCTGTGCTGGATGTAAAATGTTTGTCAAGTGTTGACATTCAAATTGCAGTAAAACAAAAGTTCTAATTTGTCTATTGTTATTTTGTTTCCCCTAAATGGGCAGATTTAGTCAGACAGCAGATCTCATGTAATTAGTTAAAGCTTAACTTGCTGCCTAACTGGTCAATATTATATGTTAAAAACATTGCAATACAAACCCACACGCTACTGTAAAAAAACCAAAGGTTTCTGAAAATTGCGAAACGCATTCACAGATGGGATTAGGCGAAGTGGGAGCTTTGTTTGAGTAAACCAGAACTAGTGTGAGTCAGTTTTATCTCCAACAGTTGTTGGTGTTGAGCCAAGCTGCAGCACGGCCCTGAGCGTGAGTTATGTGCTTTTAATGTGTTTGGAAGGTGTCCCCTTGCACGACTACACAACATGTTGGATCAAATGCACGCCTAAAGAAAAGACCTTTTTTTCCCCAGCTGGGCTACTTTTATGTGTCCCTTGATGTCCGCTGTGTGTGTGTTTATTTCTAACCATCAAAGACAAGAGTGGCATATATACTGTACAGCCTTCCTTTCAACAGATTTTAGTGTACATTTACACACATGGCTATTTAAAAAAAATAGGGATTCATTTGAGGCTCAATTTGAAAATCTGGGAAATCTTTTTGATACTCATTGCCAAAGGAACCATGTCAAGCAGCCCCGGTAATACTTTCATTCGTAATTTGGAAACCACAAGTTTAATCTTTAACACAGTTGTTCATTATTAGCGTATATAGTTTTTGCTGTAAATAATTAACCTAAAACCTTAACTGAAACGTGGCGTAAGACGAAAACGCTCAAAGTCAAGATTATCCCACAGGAGTGGAGGAACGGACGGACTGACGCACGTGCCTCTCCGGGTGCGCGGACGGTCCCTAAAAAAACGAAACGCTCCGGTGGGTTTCGGTGTCTCCCCCCCCTGCCCCTTCTTCCTTCCCCCACCCACGTCGCGTTCAATCGACCGGTGGAATTCGCGAGACGCAACGCGTTGCACACGCCCTCCGCGTCACGCGAGTGAGGAGTCGAGAGAGCGAAGAGGCTCCTCGCCGCTCGCGTCCGTCTCCTCCCCCGCGTCCACAGGCGCAGCGCCGCAGGGAGACAATGATCGCAGCGAGCTCCGCACGGAAGGTTGCGCAACTCGCCGCCCGCTTATTGACGCACCGCTGAAGACCCTCGCGCGCAGGTAGGCTCACCTGAAAGGGAACCAGCGGCCCGTTCGGTCGTTCAGGTAGATCTTGTGTTCGTCCAGCGGGATTAGAGAAGTTTAGTTGTTTTAGTTGGGTTTTTCCCCCCGGTTGTCTTTGTTACTCCCTCTGTGGGAATGTCTCATCACTGCCTCCTTCATGTTTGTTGATCTTCAGAAATCCGGTATTAAAGGATTCTTACTTACAGGTGAAGTGTTTTGCTGTATGTCTGTATGGTGTTTACTCAAAAATGTTTGTACAAGTAGACGATGCAGAAGCACTTTTAATGTGTCTACGGTCACTATCTTGTTTGACTTTAGTAATGGAGCTTACTGTGATTTCCTTCTGTTTTATTTGGCACGTCCAAATCTCCCTTTGGACTGCGGTCGTTAAAGCCGTTTTGGCGTCGGGGAAATTGGCACCTTGCACTAAAGTGGCGTATACAATATTGACATTTAGAAATGTCATTCCATTCTGCTGTATGCATTGAAATCTATAAAAAAAACTGGAGTTAAATGCCCTGAAGGTAATGTATAGATATATTTCATTGGACATAATTGGATTTATATTTTCAGCTAATTATCTTCTAGATTATAAGATGAATCATTTGGTTTTAAGTCAAAATTGTCATTTTTCTCCATCCTAATTTCCCAGAAACAGTCCAAAACACATATGTCTATATGATAGAAATTAGATTTTTAGATGATTGGATTATATTAGATTATCAATTTTAAGAACTAGGAACACATTGGATTTTTGTTGTTGGAATAGCCATTTATAAATTCACTTTAGCTGTACTTCTTCAGATAGCTGATCGAGAAATGGTTCCACTTTGTTTTCTCTCATTCTCTCCGCAGACACTCCTTTTTAAAATGGACCAACAGAACCACAGTTGCCATTACAATGAGTCCATGGGCTTTTTCTACAATAACACCGGCGCTAATGACCAATGGGACAAAACCCTGCTCACCTTGGTGCAGGTGGTCGGCTCTCTCTTCTGCTGTTTCATCCTGGTCTCCAACGCCATGGTCATAGCTGCTGTCATCACCAATAAGAGGTTTCACTATCCCTTCTACTATCTCCTGGCCAACCTTGCTGCCTCGGACTTCCTGGCGGGCATAGCGTACGTGTACCTGATGTTTAACACCGGTGAGGTGTCGCGGAAACTTACAGTTAAAGAATACTTCATCCGTCAAGGCCTTCTGGACATCAGTCTCTCGGCCTCGCTGGCCAACCTGCTGGTAATCGCTCTGGAGCGCTACATCTCTGTCATGAACTGGAGAGTCCACAGCAACCTGACAAAGAGGAGGGTGACCCTGCTCATCGTGCTGGTGTGGGGCATCTCCATCTTCATGGGCGCCGTGCCGAGTCTGGGCTGGAACTGCATCTGCAACCTGAGCGACTGCTCTCAACTGGCCCCCATCTTCAGCAGGAGCTACTTGATCTTCTGGTCCGCATCTAACCTGGTGTTGTTCCTCGTGATAGTGGCCATCTACACGAGGATCTACACCTACGTCAAGAAGAAGACGGCGATTCTCTCGCCGCACACCAGCGGCTCCATCAACCGCAAGAGAACGCCCATCAAGCTCATCAAGACGGTCATGGTTGTGCTCGGTAGGTGCTTATCGTAGTCATTTGGTTTGTGCGGAGTCACTGATAAAGAATTCATGCATTAGTCAGTTGTAAACAGTTTTGCTGTTGAGCCGAGTGTTCTTTGACAAGGTCACAAAGTTCAGGCAATGCACAGACTCACTGCTGAACACTCTGTAATCCGTTTTCCTGATATGGAGGCAAACCTTGAGGACAATAGCACGTTTGCTCTCCGTAAATGCTTTGAGGGATTGAGTGTTTTATGAAAAAAAACTAGAATCTCTGTCCGATTTTCTGCCCAGTAACTTAAACTGACAATTATTCGATTGTCTAATTATTTTGTTAATGACATTTTTTAAAATCTTAAATCCTGGCCGATTCCTACAAGAACGGAACTAGAAGAATGAAACTACCCGGGCACCACAAAATGCTTTTGAATGCTGGATCTCATCTGGATATAACACAACCATCAAACTCCGATGTATTTCAGAAAGCTGGTCAGATGAGTTTAACGGTTTTTTTACTGTCGTACATTCCTCATACGCCAGAGATAGTTGTTGTGAGTTTGCACGCCTGCCCTGCAGGATAAAAGTCAGTCTTTGTTTCTTTGGGCATTCGGCTTGTTTGCCGGGCCAGCTAGTTACAGTTTGCAGCGTAGGAGCTGCTGTCTGCCTTCTGCACACACTGCCCTGCAGATTTCTGTGTAATTATCTCTCCCCGCGAGGACACTGCCCCTGAGCCTATGTGGCGTACCCTCCACACCACACCACACCACCGTGCACTGGCCTTCAGTGAAAATCCCCTCCTCCTCACCAATCCAGGAGAAAAACGAGAACCTATACTTGAGGACCTTTTCAATTGCTTTCAGATGCTTTGTAGAGTTCCCTTGAGAACAAGTGTCATTCCCTGTTAAGATGTCTGTGACTTTGGAGTGAAATGTAAAACCAAAATGCTCTTGAAAAGTGGCTCAAATAACACACCAGCAATATCTGAGCGAGAGAGAAAGGAAGGAGCTTTGAAGCCCTCTGAGGCGTACAGTCAGGTCCAGCTTCATGTGATATTTTACTTACGAGGAAAAAAAGTTATTCCCTGCAAAAGAAATGTAGTCTGCTTGGGTGGAACTGGTATCTGGAAAAACCAGTCTAAAGAAGTGAAACCACACATGCTTTGTCCTAGAAAAAGAGTCAATGAGTGTTGGTCATTGCCACCGACACCTAACGAGAGTAAATGGTGAATTATAAGTCAATTAGTTTTAGCATGTGTAACGCCGTTGCGACCTGAAGCATGTATATTAACATTTTGCTCCCCATCCTAAAATAAAAACAACTGATGTAAAAGAGCACATGCTTGAGATGTGTGTTCCTAAAACGTTTTTTCCTCTCGTGTAGATTAAAGGGCAAGAGAGTCCGCTTTTAAACTTCAGTACATGACAAACTGCCAATACGAGGTCATCAAAAAAGCCATTTCAATTCGGTTCACTTAAGTTTGAAAATTGCTGGCTAGAGAGAGAGAGAGAGAGAAAAGAGAAGAGAAGAGAGAGAGATTGTTTTTTGTTGTAACGATGCAGGTTGTGTAGACAAGTTGCTGCTTGTGGCTTCCCTTCAGCTACAGACATTTATTTCAAACATGTTTGGGCACCCAACGGATCTACTGACTGCCAATTGGCTGCTTCGGTAACACTGTGACCCGATCCGTATTATTTTCCAAACACACAGCTTCAAATAATGATGGCATTGTACTCATGTAACATGTGTCTGCTTGTTGTAATGGTATTACTTTGCTTAAATGCAGTGATTTTTAAAGGCAGATGTTGTAGTTACATCAATAGAAGTACATTAAACTATCAAAGACACCATTTGTGATACCCATCGGAACAATCAGACACATCGTTTGTATGAACAGCAACAATTTGGCCATTTGGCTTTCTGTAGATGCCAGTTGTTTTGACGGGTACGTTGGCACTCGCATCAGAAGAGTGCGGTGTACGGGGCTCTAATTTGGAACAACATGGGTTTCTTGTAAAGGGACCTTGGGTTGTTATTTAGAATTTTTAATGGGTTGAACTTCTTGTCAAGGCTTTGCAGTTAAATGTATAATACTTGATTTGTAAATTGCTTTTCAAATTCATATAAAATAAGGAAACAAAACAATAAAGCGTGAAATAGAGTTAAATCAAATTGAAATTATTTTAACACATTCTTCACACGTTTATTTCCTTTTTTCTGTGGCGTGAGGAAGTAGTAATTGCAATTTCTCGAGATTAATATGATTATCAATACCATATTTAAAGACTAGATAATCCATCCCAACTTTAGATCTGTATGATTAAATATGCAATCGGATAGCTTAGCATGGAGACAGGAAGCGGTTAACATTTCCATTACAAAAGGTTACAAAATCTGCCTCCCAGCACCACCAGGTCTAATAAACACATATTTTGTTGTATCTCCCCGCCTACCCGTGTGTGATATGCAATCTTGTTTTGTTTCCCGAAGGGGCCTTTGTGATCTGCTGGACTCCCGGCCTGGTGGTGCTGCTCATGGACGGCCTCAAATGCGAGCGTTGTAACGTCATGAAGTCGAAACAAGTGCTGCTGCTCTTGGCCGTGCTCAACTCCGTCATGAACCCTTGCATCTACTCCTACAAGGACGAGGAAATGTGGACAACGTTCAAGAACCTCATGCGCTGCATCGGCAACGGCACGCGGCGGCAGCGGTCGACGAGGGCCAATTCCAGGCCGCTCAGCTCTGGTCAGGATACGGGCAACAGCATCCGCACCTCAGAGGAGACCAAAAATGAGGATCAGGACATGATCAAGACTTGAAAGTGGAAATGTCGTGTTGTCCGCTGATTTAAAAGTGCATTCTTGAAGAGACGCTTGCAGGCCAGCCTCCCCAGTGCTGTGAGCTGGTGAGATAGAGATGAGGCCTCAATGCACTAGCAATTCCCCAAACGGTATTCTCTTAAGTTTTATTCAGGACTTTACAGTTTTTGGGACACAATACTCCACGTCAGGGATTCTGAGTTTCCTGTAGCTGTTCCCTCCGGTTCTTTTTGTCTTTTTCAAAAAGAACACCTCCCTGTGGGTTATTTAAACTTGGACATTCTGCAAAGCATGACAGGAACCCAGTATGAAGTCTAGACCACATTTTTACTTTTACTTCCCAAAACAGTAAAATCGTGCAACGGTCTGCTTAACTTTCTCCTGTATAAACATGTGTGTACATGCGATGGTCTCTAGGTTTGCTTCCTATGTAGCTTTTTAGGAAGGGATACTTAAATGAATAATCTACTGTAGTTAGGACATGTAACTTGTTTGTACTCCGGTACGTTAAAACCGTAGGTTTGCTTGTGCAGGGCACCGATTTTAAGAATATTTCAAACACAACCGGCGACAAATACTATAAACTGCTGTATTGTATGTACTTGTACCTTGTGTAAAAAGGTCATTTCATCTGTATGCAGCCATTCATTGTGCTCAGCATGGTCTGATCGTTTTGTCTGTCATTTGCAATTTAAAATCTTGAAAAGGACACCCTGCTTTCTCTGCCAAGCGTTTCGGCTGTTGTTGAAGGATTCCTTCTTTCTTGTCCTATCTGCCATCTTTTATCAGTTCACATCAAGAAACAGCCCGCAGAACCTCATGGAGGCAAACTGGTTCTTCCCGCAGCATTTTAACACACCTGCTTCTACTCGCTGAATGGTTGCTGTGATGTAAGAGCTGCTCACCTGACGGTGCAGGGGTAATAAAGTGTTGCGACACACTAGATTCTTGTGAGAATTGTAGGAACAACCTGTGTACCTGCAGGAATCCAATAGCATATGACTGAATTACTGTAACTAGACACACACGCATGCCCCAACGCCCCCTCAGCACCAGACTGCTAAATGAATGACAGAATTCAAATGACTCCTCTTTAACCTGCTGAGCACTATTTATGCCACTCCTGCTGTAAAAGACTTGACATCATTAAAGCTATTTTGTGTATTTTTTTTCAAACCGTTTCAATGACATCACTGACTGAAAAATTAACTCCTTTAAAGTAAAGTTTTTTTCAGATTGACATTGTTTTACCAACATTATACATTATACTGAAACCGCACATTTATTTTAGTGCTCCATTCAATACTCAGAGGACTAAAATGACTGCAAAGACATGTTTGCTATGCAGAGACAAGAGTGGAGTAATGTTCACATGAGCAGACACTGACATCACTCTGCCGGTCATATGCCGATTACAGTAAGCGCAACGCCTCCGACTCCCCTCAGCTCAACGCTGATAACTCTGAGAGTCATTTTGCTGTTATGGGCCCCGGTTAGCATTCTTAGCTGTTAGCTGCGAACGGCTGCCATGACTTTTCGTAAACATTCAGAGTCACCAGGTAATGAACACAATACAATGTGATCTACCAGCTTTCACCACATATGTGGTATTGAGAGAACCAATTGGATTAGCATACAATGCTTAGTATTGACATGCATGGTCTCGCAACAGTTTATGTAATCTAGGGTTGCCAACCGGCCCGAATTGTCCGGGACATCCTGATTTATGGGTGATTTTGATATGTCCCGTCAAGGACAGCTCCAGTCCCGTATTCCAATCACAGCCAATATTTATTTATTTATTTTTTAGATGGCCAATAATAGGCTTCTTTAAACGCGCCAAAAACTCACGCGAACGTTGCTATGGGACACGGTTGTTGCTTGTATGTGACAGTTTGTTTGAACTGGCCACTGGGAGGTGAGCGTTATCGTGTGTCAAAATGAGCAGCGAACCTTCAAAGAAAAAAAGACTTTGCAGCCATAAAAAAGAATGGGAAGCCAAAACGTCATGGGTTAAAGCAGTCGCCAATGACGAAAGGAAAGCGTTTTGCACAGTATGCCGCCGAGAACTATCCATTAGCCATGGCGCACACCTGGAAAAATGTGTCCCTCTTTTGGGGTTGAGGAAGTTGGCAACCCTAATGTAATCTAACTTTTAGTTGATATTATCCACAAAACTTTAATCTGTCCAATACTTACTAGTAACCGTGGCCATTTGGTCAATCGCAGCCGTACTTGTACTTATTTTGTGTTAATTAGTAAATGATGTCGTGTTCACCATCTTGGTTTAGCATGTTGCTAAACCAAGATGGTGAACACGATAAACCTTGAACAGTTTTAATATTGGCACGCTGCCATTCTTCCTTGTAAGCTGCAGCCTTTTTAAATGTCACTCACGTGACACTTGCATTAGCCAAACTAAGCTACATTACTTGTAATTCCTGTTTAACCGAGTCCAACTCACTCCAAATGTTGAATGACAATAGCTGCCACAACTGATGATACCTGTAAGACTAAAAAAACACCTGTAAGACTATAAAAACACAAGAACACTGGAAGCGTTATCCAACACTATAAAATGATTTCTACTTGTAATCATTGATGGAGTAGCGTTGCTTGAGACTTGTGGTTCTCAAGAGCTGCCACTTTAGAATGATTTGCTCTATTCAGGCAGATTAACGGGTGACCTTTGGTTTCAAGTTAGTGACATTATTGTCAAATGAACCTAGTTGTAGGAACAAAACCCTACTCTGAATTAGACTGCAAAGCCTTTGCTGTAGTTGAGAGTAACCACATAGCACTACTTTAATTTGAATGTAGTACATCTTTTTGGGATTCATTTTGATTTACTGCTATGGTAAAATGTTCCTTCAGTAATGTATTCATGTTCAGTAATAATACCTTCAGGCATGAAACATGCCTTTTTAACATTTCACCGGTTTAATCCTTTAATGGTATGAAGTCCCACTCACAGCTTGAGCTTTGACTTTTGGATTGGAAGTCATGTCAATGAATGAAGAGCGTGCTGTGTTGTAGAGAGTCTGCAGACTGGTCTTGATGGCTGCCTCCCAAAAAACCTGAACCGTAAACTGGTGTGACAGGCCTCTTTTCTATAGCTGTGCTGTAATTATGCATTCTCGAGAAGCCATTTACATTTCACAGATGTTCAGAAGTGCTGTTTGTAGGTTAATCCCTGTAGCCTATAAAAAGATGCATGTAAAGAAGGAAAACAACCATCACTGCGTACGCTGCCATGTAAAAATGTCTCCTGTTGTAAAGGTGAAAAATAATAGAGGCCAAGTTCAAATGGATACTTTACAGACCTGACTGGTTTATCCTACAAATGTTTTGTGGCTTAGTGTCGGATAAACACAGTGGCACACAATCTGATAAATGTTTGAAAGTGAACCGAATTTATTTTTAAAGTTGATGTTTTCCGAACTGTTAACATCGCCTCAAGTAACAAAATAAACCTCTGCATTGTAAGATTATGCCAAAAAGGTAAGATGTTTAAATTTTAAAGCCCCTAGATTCATCTCTGCCAGGCTTGAATGTCAGTTTGATATGAAACTCTTTTCCTGATGCAAATGGAACTAATTTAACACATTATAGTCAGATCATGCAGAAGACAATGAGAGAGAAGTGGAAACAAGGCCCTGGTGGTGAGTTCAGGTGCACCAGAAACCTCTGGGCGATTCTGACCCGAGGGACAGTGAAGGTGAGCTGAAGCACCTTGTGAACGAGTACATGATCAAACTGTGATTGGAGAGTCTCTTCTGCTGATTGGGCAATTAATGGCAAGGGAGAGGGCGGGCCTCGGGAATATAAAAAAGAAATAAAAAAACATTTAGAGAAGGGTACTTCATTCAGTTGGGGTTTCTACACACATACGCACACGCAACACATTTGGGCCATTCACTCTGTCAGTTAAGAGTGGGTCCGGGCAAGCAGCAAACCTCCTCATGGCTCTAAGGACGGCGGCTCTTTACCTATGTTTCCTGCTGGTAAGTTCTCACATGGTTTTAATCTATATAACTTACAGAGAGGAAATATGGACATGTAGCCGCAGATGTTTAAGTGGACCCGTTGATAGGCTTCACAATAAAGTGGATTGAGGGCAGGGGGCGTTTTCCTTTGTATGATATCGACAAAGAGGTAGAAAAAGCATGTAAAACTAGTGTTTGATGTTAACATTTACTGCCCGGGTACCCCGCTAGCTTTTGTTGTCTTGTCAGAAACACTTGTTGCTGCGGGCATGTGGTGGTGTAGTGTGTCTGTCCACTGCTCGGTTCTCATCAGCTTATTGTAGGGCTGATTTCCTTGATTATAATCTATATTTGAAAACGTACCACCACAGTTTATCATGTAGGGCTGATTTCCTTGATTATAATCTGTATTTGAATCAATCGTGAACGAAAGATACTATTGTGATTCATTCTTACGTTTACTTGCCGCAGTACTAATGCTAGTGATGTTGATGTTGGCTGCTGATTGATTTTTTTCTTTTTTATCATATGGGCAGAAAACCAACAGGGCTTTGCAGAGCTGAATTGTGTATTTGATTGATTCACCAAAACCTACCATTACGTGAAAAATAACCATCCCGTCTTTGCCTGCAGGGAGTCCATTGCTGGCATGATCTGGATAACACTGAGTATGACTGTTGGCCCATCAACGATCCAAATGATTTCAACATGATAAGCTGTGGTGGTACGTTTTCATGCGTTTATAAGTCTGTTTACCTGTGAGTATTTACTGTAAAATCAGATGCGTTTCCTCTTCCGGCTGAGAAGGAAGGAGACAACATTAGATCATTTGTCTAGGATTAAGTACACTGAGCAAAAAGGTTGGGCTCAATGTAACCATGCAAACCTTTGCAATCCACATGCACATGAGCAGTGTTTGTTGAACACGTGTGTTCGGCTGACGGGCTTTAGTGGTCTTACAGGTCTGGAAATGGCCTGGGTGCAGCGTCCTCCAGAGAAGGTGTCCAACGGGGAAGAGTTCAATGTCTCGTACACGGTGACGGCCTCGGATTCCTTCTACGAGTACGCCGTAAAAAAACAGATTTTCCAGTTTAAGTAAGTGTTTTACATGGTTACTTGGCATCCTCAACGTCTGCCATGCCCAGAACCCGCGCATGTCGACGTGCAAACTGCACATACCAACAAGCACCTACGCACACACTCAAAGAAGTGATCTGGCAGGAACACAACATTTTAGATAGTGTATTACCTGACAGTATCCTTTTAATTCCGCTTCTATTATCTTAATTGTGGCTACTTACACTGATCATGGTTTCTGTTTGACCTCCCACTGTAAATAGCAACACTGAGTTTTTGTGCTAATTGATTTTAATGGTTCCCCCGCCACGTTCCCTTTCTAGTAATGCGTCAGAGGCTAAGAGGTTCTGTCATGAACATGATTGCCCGCCAAACTGGAACAACGCCAATGAAATGAACTGCTGCGTCTACCACGCCAACGTCCACTCCTGTCCTCTCGGTCTCATGGTGGGTTCTTTGAAGTGTGTTTCATTTAAAACCCTTTGACTTCTTGGTAAAGCCCAAACTTTTGTGTCAATAAATTAAGATATTTTAAGATAATAAACATTCTCAAACCAAACTCAAACCATCCTACTAAAATACAGGTTGTTAGAATAAAAAAGAATAACACATAAAAGAACATTATTGCAAAGTTTCCATCTGATTGGGTGTTTTAAAAGTATCTGTAACAGCAGAGACACACACAGACACACTCTTTTAGTGAACACACGTTGAACCCAAATAATAGTTATTCAAATACCAGCACTTGTTCCTCATGACTTAACTGTCTAAAGGACGAGTTTTGGAATGAAACCTTGGTAAACCGCTCTGTCGTCTCTTTGAAGAAACAAGGTGGAATCTGTGGCCCGTGGATTCCCGACGATGGTAAAATTGTGACTCACACTGTCTCCAAAGCGGGAAAGATGTCCCAGAAATACTGGACTTCAAAGGTGAGCAAACACAAACAAAACGTATAGATGCTCTTACAACAGGTGAAATCATGTATAATCTGACAGAATATCAATGTGTACAATCCTTAAAAAAAGCTGCGGGGCAAACATTTTTTTGTATATTTTATACATTTAGAGCTCTGATTGTTTCCTAACTGTTGAATTAAGTTATATATATTTATGTCACATTAAGTTAAGTTTAGTGTTTTTTATAAACATTTTTCGTGCCTCTCATTTGATTTAGTGAGTGAAAGCCAAGCATTATTTTGTTGTTTTATATCCTTATGGAAAACAAATGATAGTGTTGACTTATTTTCATAATTCTGAATATACCAGCTAACTCCTCCCCACCAAAATATTATGGTGGTGTTTTGTCACACAGGTGGTGCTGATCCACTTGGGAGTCACCTCCGTCATTGCTCACATCAAAATGGGACGCATGCACGCAGCACTCGAGTCCAAAGTGCTTGTTGTCAGTGTTCAAGGTCAGTCGGCTAAAAATCCATTTGTTGATACGCGGAGTCCTGCAGGATGTGCTGAAAAAAATTTCGGCTGCTCACTCATGTAAAGCTATATTTGTACAAAATTACAATTCCTGGAGTGTTGAGCAAAACCAGACAAAAGCAGGAAGAGCAGCTCCCTATTTACATCCCGAACATTAAGGAAAAGGTAAACTTGCATGTAAGAATAGCCATTATTTCAAAACAACTGCTTACATGCGTACATTTTTATATTAAAACGTTTGCACTTTAACTTTAGTAGACTGTTAATTTGTAAACAATCTGTAACTGATATCAGTGGATTGAAACCTCCAATATAAAATGTGTCATTGTGTTTCAGTGTGCGGCGACGAAGTTTGTGAGCTGGAGGAGAACTGTCTGAACTGCCCTGCAGACTGTGGCATCTGCCCGATGTCCATCACTATCAAAGTGGCCATCGGGCTTCCAGTTGCTCTCTTCAGCGGCGGCTTCATCCTTACCATAGTGGTCAGTCACATGTGTGCATCATTACATTACATTACATGTCATTTAGCTGACGCTTTTATCCAAAGCGACGTACAATAAGTGCATTCAACCATAGGGTACAAACTCAGGAGAACAAGAAACAAGAAAGTGCAATTTCCTCAAATAAGCCAATTTACAATTTGCTATAGATGAGTGACGTTACAAGTACAATTTAAGTGCTACAATTTGTTAGTCTTTGGTCGAGGTAGAGTCTGAAGAGGTGTGTCTTTAGTTTGCGGCGGAAGATTTGAAGGCTCTCTGCGGTCCTGATGTCTTCAGAGAGCTCGTTCCACCATTTCGGCGCAAGGACAGCGAAGAGTCGAGACCTAGTCGAGTGTTTTGCTCTCAGTGAGGGAGGGACGAGTAGTTTTGCAGATGCAGAGCGGAGAGTGCGGGTTGGGATGTAGGGTTTGACCATGTCCTGGATGTAAGCTGGACCCGATCCATTCACAGCATGGTACGTGAGCACCAATGTTTTGAACTGGATGCGGGCGGCCACCGGTAGCCAGTGAAGAGAGCGGAGGAGTGGAGTAGTGTGGGAGAATTTCGGAAGGTTGAAGACCAGTCGAGCTGCTGCATTCTGAATGAGCTGCAGAGGTCGAATGGCGGTGGCAGGGAGACCAGCCAGGAGGGAGTTGCAGTAGTCCAGGCGTGAGATGACAAGAGCCTGAATCAGTACCTGCGCTGCCTTCTGAGTGAGAAGGGGACGTATTCTCCTGATGTTGTAGAGCGTGTATCTACAGGATCGCGTTGTCGCGGCGATGTTGGGAGTCAGGGAGAGTTGGCTGTCGAGTGTGACGCCGAGGTTCTTAGCGGTCAAAGTGGGCGTTCGTACGGAGTTCCCAAAGTTGACTGTCAGGTCCTGGGTAAGCGAATCTTTTCCGGGAAAGAGAAGTAGTTCAGTCTTGTCGGGGTTGATTTTCAGATGGTGGGCGGACATCCACTGAGAGATGTCAGTTAGACAGGCCGAGATCCGAGCCGCCACCTGGGTGTCCGAGTGAGGGAAGGAGAGAATTAGTTGGGTGTCATCGGCATAGCTGTGGTAAGAGAAGCCATGCGAGCGAATGACAGCGCCAAGAGAGTTGGTGTAAAGCGAAAACAGGAGGGGACCCAGCACGGAACCCTGAGGAACTCCAGTAGTAAGAGGACAAGGTTCCGACACAGATCCTCGCCAACACACAAACACACACACACACACACACACTCACACACACACACACACACACACACACACACACACACACACACACACACACACACACACACACACACACACACACACACACATGCAGGAGATGTTTCATACCCAGATGTGTCTCTGAATGTCGTCCCTGCAGTGGCTCCAGTACCAGAAACAGAGGATGCTTTGGGATGAAAGTTGGATAATCAGTTACAAGAGCATCATTTTTGGTAAAACGTTGTTAAAAGATACTTTTTGCACATGAATGAAACTTAGTTTGAATGATGTTATTGTGGGATTTGCATTTTCAAATAAAATTGTTAATATAACTAAGAATGGACGAGACCTGAGAGTTTTAACTCTAATAAAGCATTTCTAATCATAAAACAACAGGTTTACTACTGACCTTGTGTATCTAACTGTCTGGTGTGTGCAGGTGACGTTTGTTGCATGGGCCTCTGCAGCACCATTAGTCTGCAGCGCGTCAAAAGCATCTCCACCATCAGTCAAACAACTGAGGTGACCGTGTTCACCGGAATCAACACTTCTGTCATCCAGCCAGGCATATTGTGAGAAAAAACATTATTTATATGAATGTTTATTGATCAAAAACATTGAATGAATCCACGCTGTGCCATTAGGAGCTCTGTTTGATGGAGATAAGACTATTGATCTCAGAGGGGGCATTCATGTTACAGCTGCCCAGACACAGTATGAAAGCTAGTAAAACAGATAAGTAAGTTGTGCCACTCAGCCATGATGTGTGAACCATGTGGTATGAGGTATCATTGGTTCAAGCAATGTACAATTATTATAGATATATACAACTACATAATAATTTGACAAAGTACATGAAGTTGCATTTGCAGTATGTGCAGTTTATGTAATATGCGCACTCTAAAATAATACAAAACTCCTAATCATATATACTAGAAATCAATGAAACTAATACAATAATATAAATGCATTAGAATTACAGTGGTGTTTTATGGTGCAGGTATTTAATTAATACAATGTTCAAGTTAAGAAGAATTTAGATAATTTACTAATTTCTTAATTTCAATCAATGATTGTCAAGTCAGTTTAATAAAGTAGATATAAGTATATAAGCAGATAAAACATATCTGTCATAAATTACTCTAATCTGTTGTTAATAAAATGCAGCCATTATGTCTGGTTCCTCTGCATGTCTCAAATATATTAGGATGTATTTTACTGACAATTTTCAGTTCAATCAATGGTGTTCTTGCAGTGACGGGAGGACAGTGGCAGTGAAACACATCCAGAATAAACATTTCACCCTCTCCAAAACCATCAGGAAGGAGGTGAAAGAAGTTAGGTGAGGAAAAATACATTTTACTGGATTAATGAAATGTTGTCTCCCAGACTTTGTTAGTTTTATCTAAATTGTCCTACTGGCTAGGCAACTGGATCACCCCAATCTATGCAAGTTCATTGGTGGTTCCATCGAGATCCCCTACATCAGCATCATCACAGAGTACTGCCCAAAAGGAAGCCTGTCGGATGTCTTGCTGAATGAGGACGTCCCCATCAACTGGGGCTTCAGGTGATAAAGTATCACGTACAGCCTCATTTTTATGCGTGTCAGCAGTGAAGCAGTGGTGAAATCGAGCTAATTACGTTTGTGCTACAAGTACTGTACTCATGTTCACACTTTCTGCTCTACCACATTTCAGTCATTTAATCAAGCAAAAACAAATAGATACATACTGAAAATAATCGTTAGTTGCAGTCCAGTTCAAAATATTTCAACCTTCATCATTCACATCTTACGGTTGCATTCATGCATTCTTCCTATACATCTTTCTTTTGAATGGATGCAATAATTATATATTTCATTTTTTGGGGTAGCTTATACTCACATCTACGAGCTGAAGGTCATGGTCCTGTCAATACCTGCAGTGAATTAGATAAAAGATTTTGATGATGAGGAAATTAAACGAAAAGATTTCAAAGTACTATTGAACAATCACACAAAAGTAGACTAAAATAAAAAATAAACATAAACAGTAACATCTAAAGGGTTTCTTTCATGCAGACTCTCCTTTGCCACTGACATCACTCGCGGGATGTCATACCTCCACCAGCACAAGACGTTTCATGGAAGACTTCACTCCAGAAACTGTGTAATCGATGACCGCTGGGTGTGCAAAATCTCAGGTAACAAAAAAAATATTGTGATAAGTCACTCAACATACAGTGTTAAAAACTAACACTATGTAACCAACACTTCATAACACTATGAAACAAAACATCTCCTTGTCATTGATCTTCTCTGCCACATCCTACACTAGAAGCAATGCAGGCTAATTATCGATGCAAAGTGAAAAACAACCTCCTTCTTCGCGGTACTCTAATTGTACTAATTATATTAATTTTTTCAGATTTTGGGCTCACGGCTTACAGAAGGGAGGACTTTGACGCCGTCAGTAACGGCTTCAACTGTGGGGGTGTAAATCGTATTTACTGTGCACCGGAGGTCTTGGTGGGAAACAGCTCCAATATATCCCCAGCGGCAGACGTCTACAGGTGTGTTTATTGTTCCAGTGTAAGCAGTTCATTGTGGACATACATGAAAATGTAATACAGTTTAATCAAACATGTAATTTACATTAAAAATGTTGTATTTATGCACTAGAAAATATACTGAGATATCCATGATGTTTTAATTTTTTACCTTTTCCTCAGCTACTCCATAATTCTGGTTGAAATTGCAACTCGCTCCAACCTCATTTCAGTGAGCGTTATGGCTTTCTTTGTATATTACAACCTCCAGCTTCCTTTTGATCTTATTTTTATAACCAGCTGACTTCTCTAACAGGACCAGGCTGATGGAGGAGTGAGGATGGATGTCATATGGCGCCCCCCTCTGCCTGAAGTCAAAGCAGGGAAGGCCGATACTGACTGTCCCAGTCAAGAGGATTACTGTGAGGTCTGTCTCATGTGCAGATGTTGCGAGAAAAGATAATTAGAGCAATGTGGGATTTTTACTGATGCTCTTTTTGAACTGTCTGTCAAATAACTAGACAAAGTTGGTAATGTTATATTGTTATTATATGTCATGGGCATAAACTAATATATCGGACAATGAGGTGTTGCTTTCTTCTGGATAGCTCATTAAGAAGTGCTGGTGTCATAACGCCACGATGAGGCCCACGTTTGAGCAGGTGAAGAAGATGCTCGACAAAATGAACCCACACAAAGTCAGCCCTGTGGACATGATGATGAAACTGGTAATAACCAACTTAAATGTGGTCAAAGAAACTGAAATGGCGTGTCAAGATATATAGAATAAATATACTAAATAGAATGTGACTTATTTGGACAAAATTAAAAAGCAATCTGTACCATCTGGAATGTTTTGAATTTCAGACACAAGATTTGTTTTATTGCAGATGGAGAATTACAGCAAACATTTGGAGGCCATAGTTGCTGAGAGAACACAGGATCTTCTTCAAGAGAAACAGAAGACAGATCAGCTGTTGTACAGTAAGTCAGGACAACAGATGTGGAGTGATTGGAAAGAGTTGCAAAAGAAAATGAACTGTGTCTTTAAAAAAATGGTTTTGGTGACAGAGTACACTTACTAGTACAAAAACAGGTGCACAATTTATTGTGAAATGTGCACATATGCTTTATCTTCAGTACGTACTAAAATGCACTATATGCGGTCCATCATTTGATGCCAGTTCAATTCAAATCCCTCAAATCCCTCAAATGAGTTACTGACACAACACAGTTCGATGTGCTCATTGTCATCTGGTGGTGCAAAAGCAGCACTTTTATCATTCCCACTCATTGTCACAAAGAAGGGACATTTTTGTTTAAGTTAGGAAATTCCTCTGCAGGCATGTTACCAAAACCGGTGGCTGATGACCTTCGTCAGGGTCGAACAACAGATGCTCAGAGCTTCACCAACGCCACAGTCTACTTCAGGTTTGCGTTGGGTTCATTCCCCATAATTGTATTAATTTGTGTTAATCTGTAGATAATCTCTCCCATTGATCTATTAAGATTGATTTTATATTTTATTTTATTTATTTAGTATTTAGTATCCATGTAGAACTGGAGATGACTGACACAGTTTTACTCCCCTGTGGTAGCGATATTGTGGGCTTTACACAATTGTCTGGTGCCAGCACTCCCTACCAGGTGGTGGACTTCCTCAACAAGCTCTACACCACCTTCGATGACATTATTGACAATTATGATGTCTACAAAGTCGAGACAATTGGTGATGCTTGTAAGTACAAACAATAAGCTCATTTTGGACAACTAACAATAACTGATAAATCATTATGATGAAGAACTACCATTAATATGTACTTTGTAATTATGTAAGAAGTTATCTCAGCTTGAAAATAAGGACACAAATTTGTTAAGAGGGAGATACACAACTAAATATGATGATTTAAAAGAAAAAACAACCGTTTTACCATTGAAGGAGGGACTGAAATAATGTTTTGATATTTTATTAATGATTTATCTCTTCTTGTATAGTTCCTTGACACTGAATACTGGCTTATCTTTCAGACATGGTGGTCTCAGGGGTCCCTCAAGAAAATGGCATCAATCATGCCGGTGAGATAGCCAGCATGGCTCTTGATCTGGTCAGTGTCTGCCACACTTTCCAGATCCCTCATAAACCCGACACTCAGCTGAAGATACGTGCTGGCATCCACTCAGGTACCGTGAATATCTCCCCTGTAGCTAGCATGAGTTGGAGGAGAGGATGATGCACGATGTATTATTTTTGCAATACTTTTCCATTCTAATGTATGTCTTTTCAACTCAGACCCATCCACCCTCCAAAGTATGACAAAATAATGATAGCTTTTGTAAGATAGACACGGCCTTGTTCTAAAAGGGAAATGGTTATCACAGTATTATCACATATATCAGATGGGCAGCCAGTGACCTCCTTCCAAATCCATATAATAGATGTCTGTATTTAGAATATTTTCCTTTTTTCTTGTTTTACCACTGAAGGTCTTGAATAGCTAAGGGGGTTAGTTTTGAAAACATAAAGATTCATTTTTTTAAATGTTTTAGTAGTATTACCTTTTCGGTAATAATTTGAAATGATATGCTCTTACCTCTGCCATTTACCATTACATATTACTACTACTAGTTATTGATTTTACTGCTTCATATGAAACATATATAGATATGCGTTACCATAATTCCAAAATTTCAGAAGTTACAGTACATTTTTTTTGCCAGGACCTGTTGTGGCCGGAGTGGTTGGCACCAAAATGCCTCGCTACTGCCTGTTTGGGGACACCGTCAACACAGCATCACGCATGGAATCAACAAGTGAAGGTCAAGATTCAAGCTTTTTATCCACTTAATATGTCAACATGCCACAGTTTGTATTCAGAGAAATGAGTATGTTGATTTTACGTTTGAACCAATGTGCCTCATGACCTCTGCATGCTCTCTTAATATTGTTTTTGTGGTGTTCTTGCAACTGGCTTCTATGGATGTTCAGGATTAGCTTTTGGCAGATTGGTCAGATTCAAATGATATTGATTTCTAAAGTTAAAAAAAATCGCGGATTAACGTGATGGAAGAACAGGATATTTATTGAGTCATAATGATGCACAAAGATGAAAATGACTGTGGTTCTATGATTATGTCGACAGCTCTGAAGATCCAGTGTAGTGGGGCCACAGCTGACCTGCTTCACATACTAAGCGGTTACATTCTGACCTGCAGAGGATCTCTCAGTGTGAAGGTAATTTTAAAAATGTGTGTACATGTGTGTTGAAGAATATGGATATATTTTTTGTGTTCCAGTGACAAACATAACCCTCTGCACCTGTAATTTGTATTAGGAAAGCAGACACCTCTTATACTGACAGGTATTTCTATTATTAGTCCACCATTTCTGTCAGAGTAGGCAAAATGACCAAAATACTTAGCAGTAGCCTATAATAATACAGCCTATAATAATAATACAGTAGCCTCCAAAATGACCATGACATAGAATCAACACCTTTCTAGAACCAGTTTCAACAAAGACTATTTTATGCTCCATCAGAGCCAGCGTTTCTGCAAAATTACTATGTCAGGGAGCACCGCAGGTGCACACATCAACCTGAGTGCACACAACCACAGCTTCTCTTGACATAAATCTCACTAGAATGATTATAAGTGTTGGTTCTTACAATACCAATTCAAACTTCTTTGTGTTGCCATGGTGGTTGCCAACGGTTTTAAAAAAATATTATAATCGCTCAAAAGATGGTGTTGAAAAATACATAGGATTTATGAGGATTAGATTTGAAAAGATTACACAAAAGTTTCCTCCAAATAAAAAGAGACTGGGAGTGGCTGGTATTTGCATTGTTTTTCAGGGAACCATCCTTCATTTCAACTGGCGTCTTTTCCCATTGTAACCCTTTTCATTGTAAGACCTCTTTTAGGGTGGTACCTGTGAGGGGTTTATTTCTCAGTCGCAAAGGAGTGCGGCGGACAATGGCTTTATTTAAAATTCAAAGGAACACATGTTTTGCAATAGGACTCTCTTCTCTTCCTCTTTCACTCTCCCATTTCTCTTGTCCAAACAGGGAAAAGGGGATATGACAACATGGTGGCTTGAAGCAAAGCAAGACGATTACACAGACCCACTGCTCAGACCATCTGAAACCAGAGGAGTCCTGGTGCCAGTTAGTGACTAGTTCAGAGCCTAAACTGTAACAAGCACTGTAAGAAAACTGGTCAGGCTTTGTGTTGTGCAATTTAATTGTATCCAGTGAGGTATTTTTTGGTTAAATACAATTATAGGATGAACTAATAGTTTATCATAAATATAAATACCACTGTGCACTGTAAATCCCAAAAAATATGCAGATAAACATGCCAAAGTTATCTAAATGCTATTTTTTTTATCACACGTTACCCGTACAAATGTTCTCTCATGAATAGCTTTATTTTTATGTTTTCAATCTGGGGGACTTTTCTTTCATTCGATTAATCTAAAGTAAAGGAGATAGTCACTGCCTTATATTAGAAAAGGTCATTTGTCCCCACAATGTGTGTACCGGTACATAGGAAATCAAACTCTTGCATTCATGCTTTTTTGATGCAGAATAGATTTGAATTATCTAAATAACAACCGCTTTGTGTTTGTAAAATAAGAATGTGCTGTTGTCTGTAGCAGTTTTTGTAAGGTGTTGCTTACTTTGCAGTGCAAAGAGCTAATTTACTGTCTTGTTCTTAAATCCAGCGATGCAACATTTGCATTAAAGCTACTTGTAAGTAATTAGTAAAGTACAAGTGACTGGTGTTTCTGGACACTGCACGATAGATTATTTCCTTATTTAACCATACTGTCAAAATTTCTATGTAATATTAAAAATATTGAATAATTAAAAACAACCGTGCGCGTTCTTCATTGGTGTATATATGTTTTAAACGATAACGATTAACCCTTGCAGCCAACAGCCAATCATATTGAGCCGTGTTTGGTTGCTAGACAACGATTCGGCCAATGAGCGTGCTGTTTGGTCGCACATTTGCTGTCAGTAGTGTGTGTGTGTGTGTGTGTGTGTGGTGGCGTAGGGACAGACGTGGTTTAGCAGCGGTTGGGACACACATTTAAAACGTAAGTGATATGTTGGTCTCTGCTTCTGTAGAAAGTGAACATTTTAAACGTCGGCTTTCGAAACGAGTTAACAGTTAAGTTATCAGTAAAGTATCAGCTGTTTTTAGGCTTTAGTGGGCAGTTCACGTTTGGCCATTTGAACATTAGTGTTACATTGACCTCCTGTGTGAGCGACCCGCACAACCCTTATTTTGTTTAATATTGCCAACGTCTGTTACAAAACACGAGTTGTAGCTAACGTTAATTAGACGTGTTCAACACGCCAAACTTACACATCAATATCGACATCAACAACTTAGACTGGCTGGCCCACGGTTATCGCTTTGTAGCTTAAGTTAAAATAGTTACACTTCATAACTTTGACTAACACTAAATGCTAACGTAGCTAAAATAAAATTAGAAAAAAAATCAAATCAAATAAACTAATTGCTAACTGTCTGAAGACACTAAGGTTACACTGTATTTCTTAGTCATTTTACGACAGGGCTGTAGAAAGATAATTCGATTGTTGTGCCAATTTGTCCTAACTGTCACTCAAATGAAATGCACATTCTTGTTTACCTTCTTTAAATGTCACTTAAGCAATGGAGATTTCATACTGATAAAACAGTTTGATTCCGTCAAAGGTTAACACTTGTTAAGTGGTCAGTCTAAGCAGCTCATAGGTTTCTTAAGCTCTGAGACTTTAGGCTCGCCATCTGTCACCAGGCTGATTAAATAAGTACCATTAAAACCAAATGGAAGGTCCCCTGCGTCAATAACAGCCTCCTGGTCATTGCAATGTGTGAAAAAGCTAATTCATGAAAACAATAATTGTATCTATTTTTAAAAGCAGTTGCCAAAAAACCTGTTGTTTTTAGATGGTTCTAGCTTTCATTATTATCTATACACCATTTGTAGGAAACATAGACATTCATACAGGAACACAGGGTTTCTGATTGTGTGGATTGTACGGCAGAAAAATTGCCACACTGTCGGTCTTCGATTCTGATCGTCTGACAGCATAAAATGCTAGCCAGGTTCAAGTCTGTAACCTGTTAAAATACTTTCCCTGTGACACGGGTGTAACGCAAAAAACACAACAACAACAACAACAGCAGCAGCAACATCAACAAAACAATTATGACTCTGCTGTCCTCACACTGTTTTTTCATTTACCCCGTTATTCAAACCCTTACTGCTGCGTGTCTACTTCCATCGGCCTGTAATCCAGACCCTGCTGAATGGGCGCTGCTAATCTGACCTTCTATTTCAGGAGCACTGACTGCGTAGGTCGATCTTGTGGCGAGCTTGTATTGTATCGTCCACGTGCACTAGAGGATCCAGACACGATCCAGCCTGAAAGCTGCACAGCAACAATGCCAGAGTCCAGAGGCCTGGGTGAGTTAAGATTGTGATTTTTGTTTTAAGATCGTTAGAACATTTAATATGCACTGTCAATAAGACATGCTGCCTAGTGTACTCTGTTGTTCATAAAAAAACATTTAACATGTCTCAGAAACTGCAAAATATTGTAATATGTGATTTTGACTTTCTGTCAGCATCATTAGTCAGACTGAACCGAAGCACTGCAGAGTTCTGTATTAAGCAATTGTGTGTACTTTACTGTATAATTATCAATACTTTGTTCTTTGTGTCAAACCTTAATTTTTGTGACCTCAATTCCTTTCATGTTTACTGCACATGAAGTGGTTTCTTTTTCTTGTCAAGCATTGTCAAATCAGCATATATCCACTCTGCTTCTTTCCCCAGAATTCAGGGACATTTGCAGCAGCTCCGTTGAATGTAGACCATCTCTCTTGGGACAGATTAGCCCATCATCGGTGCCGCTGCACAAAAACCACATTCTCAGTACCTTCTGCAGAGAGGACAATTTGCAGGAATGTTTGTCACACATCAATCAGGTTGGTGACCATAAATGTCTCGCTGAAGTACTATGAACACAGTTACTGCTACATGCGTGCTTGCTGTTTAATGTAAGCAATATCATCGAAAGATATAAATACAGTATCTATCTATTTACATATCTTACCTTGTCTTAAATGTAAATGACTACAATGTGACTGGTTTGAGTTGGGCCAGTCCTCCACATCTTTTTCTGCATTTATTCCCTTTCACAGGAGGTGTCATCTCTTGGCCTCCCACCACTTTGGACGGAGTCAAGCGGCAGCCCAGAGGTGAATGTTATGACTGTGCTCAATTGCATGTATGACCTGATTCATCTCCACCACAAGGGACTCCGGACTCTGGAAAACATGGAAGTGGAACAGCTGAAGTCCATAAGCAATGTGGACTACCTGAAGCTCACCAGCACCCAACTAAAAGTATAGTAACATGTGATTACAGTAATTCCTTTGTTGCATTGTAAAATAAAAAATATCAATGGCATGTTTAACTAAACTAAACCTCACGTGGTGCCTGTCAATTTCTGAAAATAACAAAATTGTCCTGTCGTCATAGGAGCAACTTGAACTGTCCAAAAGAGAAAACACAGGACTGCTTGAGAGAGAACGACAGCTGCATTTGAAAGTGAAGAGTTTGCAGAACTGCCTGAAAAATGAAAAAGATGAGGTACTTTCTTTGGACTTTTTGGCCCAGATAACGCTAAATGAATCCACTGGCAGGTTTTTGGTTTCAGGTGGATGAACATGACAATCCCAACGGTAAAAACTTGTTTTATTTTCCCCTGCCAGGTGCAAAAATTTCAGAACATAATTGCCAGCCGGGCCAGCCAGTACAATCATGAGATGAAACGGAAAGAGAGAGAATTTGACAAATTGAAGGAGCGCTTGAATCAACTGTTGGTGGACAAAAAGGAGAAGAAACCAGGTTAAAGAGAACCTTTTTAGTCCCAGCCGTTGCAAAGATAATTAATAATTATAATAATTAATAAATTAATGAAAATATAACCAATATCTTACCAGACACACGGTTAAAATGAAGATTCCATTTTATAAAACAACTTTTCATACGTTTGTCTTTCTTGCTTCCAGCCATTGATGTATTAAACAACATTGGAAGAGCTGATGGAAAGAGAAGCCTTTGGAAAACTCAGAAAACAGAAGCAAAGTAAGTTTACTTCTTTCTTTTTAAAGTCATTGTTTAATATGTTACTTTTTGTCTCAACATATTTGTAAATAACAATTTCAGGAACAAAGGAGGAATTACGCAAAAGCATAATGAGAGAATGTTTTTACTCACCTTACTTTTGCACATCCACTCCTTTGTCAGCTTTCTAGGTGAAACACATTTCTTTTAGGAACAAGAGCTTCAAACATGGTTACACTGCTAAATGCTGGATGTCACCGTAGCTTAAATGATTTTCCTCTGATACGTTTTTTCATAACAAACTAACAAACGGAGGATTGTCTTTGTCATCCCAAGGCATGAGGAGGAGATGTACAAGACTCTCCTGAGTGACTATGACAGCCGACAAAGGGAGATGCTGCTGGAAAATGCAGAGTTAAAGAAATTGTTACAGCAGATGGAAAAAGAAATGCTTTCCATTCTGAGTTCAAAGAAATCAACGCTGAAGGAAGACAAATGTCAAGATGATGGTATTCAGGTAGGGAGAGTTTTTATTCTTTTTATTCTTTTTTTTCTACTTTTTTAGGGAGTTAGTAATGAGTGATTGCTCTCACTTCAAGGCCCACATCTTTCTCAATTTGTTCTCTTTGATCTCTGAGGCATTATAAAATGGAAAGTGCTATTATGCCACTTTTCCTGTTTGCTCCTAATATTTTGGCAATAACATTTGGTGGATGGATTTCAAAAATGCAGCAGATAAACACAATAACCACTGTGAAAACTCATCACAATCAAATTGGCAGCTGATAAAAGTCGCTCTGCCTCTTTCTTTAGTCTACCGTTGCCAGATGTGCTACCAATAGAGTGAAACACATTTTCATTTTTAATCTCAGGCTGACCCAGAGGAGGAAGAGGAAGTGTTTGATTCCAGTAAAGAAAGTGTGGAGCTGTATTGTGTTCATTCCCGGGAGAAGCTGACCAACCGCATTCGCCTCCAGTGGAGAAGAATAAAGAGCCACGTTGAAAGCTTGGACAGCCAAGGTAGCCCTGATGCAGCAAACTGTCCCTGTCCCTGGAATATAACTTTGTGTCATGGGAGGATTCCAGATAGTTTGGACTCTTCTCAAACATCATTAATGTGCTTTGGAACCATTGATGCAGCAACATCTAGTAAAGACATGCAAAGAGCCTTATTAAACCAAAGAGAAACTGGCAATGCACTGGAGGTTCACATTAAATTCTGAAGCCCAAACTCTTAATATGTATGGAAGCTTTTTCAAATCACTTATTACTTATTACACTTACAATGCACTTATTTTCCAATGACATTCCACTCTGGATCCATGTTTTAAAAAAAAATGCATTTGGATGTAAAAATAATTGTAAAATGGTTTTACATGGACATTGGGTTGTTTGTTTGGTATCTTTAGCTCAGATGGGCCCGAACAAAACCGATGATGCTGCATCACAAGAGACTCATGTGGAGGAGATGAACAGACTGAAGCTGGAGATCCAGCAGTGCAAAGACTTCATTCAAACACAACAGCAGCTCCTGCAGGTGAGACTGAAAGGTCCATTAGTTCAAATGGACAGTATTATGAGTCAGTCGCATTGCAGAGACAAGAGTGTCAAATTATCAATAACCAAGTAATATATTGTATTCCGTTTAGTTAGCACCTCGTTTGATAAATTCTGGCCAAACAAACCGAACACATATTGTTTTCTTGTAGCAGCAGCTGCGCCCTCCGTGTGACGAGGAGGCTACATCATTGCTGAGCGACTGCTACATGCTGCAGGAAAAAGAGTGCTTCAGAGAGGAGGAGAAGTCCCTAGAAGAGCAGAGGAAGTTCCTCGAGAGGGAGAGGGGGAACTTCACTGAAGCAGCTATAAGGCTTAGCCATGAGGTGATTGATTAAAACAAATGATTTCAGAATTCGTCGGCAATATATATTAGGCAATATGACACTCAGGGTAGGAAATTTACAAATTATTTAGGGGGCGATTTTTACCCCCCACTGAAAACCAGATGCATTTTATAAGAAATTGGGGGCATTTATTGAAACTTGTGCATAACATTCAACCTAATTGTCATCAAGTGGCAGAAATAAGACTATTAGGCAGTAATCTACAGATTCAAAGTGTTTTCTTAGATTTTTTTAACCAAAACAAGTGGTCTAAAAGTTGCTTGTTAATGTGTGAGTGTCTACGCTGTTACATTATACTGTTCCAGGTCACCTTTTTCTAGATATTATTGATAACGTATATATTATCAATAGGCCGGACACTGGGCTGATCCCATTCATTTATACCACAACTGTGCTGCAGTTTTATTTGACTAAATTACTTCTGTTTTTGAATTCACTATTTGAGTCGAAGTACGCTTTTATGTTATTCATATCTTACTATCAATAACTCACTTACCAGACAACAATCAATACATTTTAAAATATATTTGCAGCTAAAACGGAGTCCAGTGCCCCATCGTCTCCAGAAAAGCTCATCATGTGCGGGTCTGACACGACCCCCTCCCAACAGCAGACCTCTAAGGCACACTTTTCCTAATCCCAGATAAAAGGTGTTTTTATCTGACTGTTTTTTTTGTTGAAAATGAGATAAATGCATTTATTTATTTGTGTTTCTTTAATAATTGGCAGGTATGTCTAAGACCTTGATCTGAGGCTAGTATATTTTTGGCGATGAGGGTGTGCCAGGGAAAATGAGATATCTTTTATTGTAGATGCTGCTGGGCATTGTTTTATGTAGATTCAATGCTGCTGTTTCCTTTAACACAAGAAACTGGGTTAAAAGTGAAGTATTTTCCTATCTTTTAACATAAAAATGTGGTTGACATTGACATCAGGCCATTGTAATGTTAATATGAATGTGGATTATTTTTTACCATGTGTTTATTTTAGTGGCTTTTTTGGACAAATGTGATGTGGTTTAATTCATTATATATTCTTAAAGCTTAAGTTTCTTGCCATTTACCCTTCCAGTAATGCATGCAAACTTGCATACAATTACAACAATTGCAATAACGTATTGAGATTTCGCATGAGATGCGGTTTATTAGAATTATATCCAATAGATGCATATTATTGTAGTTGACTGTTCTTAATTTAACGAAGAGGACTTGGAATTTCAAATAATATTCTTTGATCTGTTATACAGACATTTCTTTTATGGGTTAGCTTCAAGAGATTTTACTGCACAACTTATAAAATATTTGAGGGCAAAGCTAGCTCAAATGACACGTTATTCATAATTTCCCATTATTTAAACTTACCACAACAAATTCTTAAAATGCAATAAAATACTAATTTACATGTCCCACATTTTCCTGCATTATGTGATTAAAAAGGTGAAACACAAACTGTAAGCTTATGATGAATTGTAAAATTTAAAAGCCTGTGTTTAATACGCGATATGCCATTCTAAAGCCCCCCCTAAAATGTTCTTCAGCTCGCTCAAATAATTTAGCATTATTGGCTTTAAAAAAAAAAAAAGATATTAAACTAAATCAGCGATTCCCAAAGTGTGGGCCGCGAAGGTACTGCAGGTGGGCCGCGAGAGGTCATTTACAATAAATAAAGTTTTTAATTTTCAATTTTGCAAAGTTTGAAATTAATATCAAAATAATTATGATGCGCCACATTAGTTATGTGAAACATTAACTGATGAAGCACAAACAATTTAAACGAACGATTAATAAAACAATAAGGTTCTCGCTCGAAACGGCTGCTCTTGTCGGCCTGTCGTTATTCAACAAAAGGCGCCGCCAAACAAAACAATGTCAAATGGGGCGCCCTCTTGTAGTATTAAAGTAAATATACCGCATTTTCCACCGTCCAAGGCGCACTAAAAAGCCTTTAATTTTCTCAAACGACAGTACGCTTTATAATCCGGAGCGCTTTATATATGGATCAATTGGTTAATCTGGATTTTTTCATGAATGAATATGCAATGTGCCACGCCCGCAGTATTTAGCCCCCTCTTACTTTAAATACTAGCAACGCCCATGAGTGTTGGATTGAGACTTTGTGACCTTGCTAGTGGCAAACTTGATATAAATGCTATACAATATAGAGTATCATACAACGTAATATCCCATTTGGCATCTTTTGGTTGAACGTTTTTACCGCAAAAAAAACCTAATCCAAAAGTGAATATTCATCTTTTTTGTTGAAAATAACGTTTAAAATATGGCAGACTATGGTGGCTTTGACAGAAAGAAACAAAGGAAAGGATATGTTGTTCATAAATACGGTTTAAATGTGAACATTCAATTAACGCCTTCAAATGGTCAATGAAAAAAACTTTCACCGTTTAAACAATTTTGAATTTGTTTTCATCTGTGATCAGTGTCTTTTGAAGCGGAAAGAAGAAAGGGTCGTTAGGCACACTGAGCAGTGCAACTGCAAGCGAGGTGGGCTTCGGCTTTTTCCCTCAGGTCCACACTCTTATTGTTGATGCTGCTTACACTCTCCGGGCAATTCAGGTCAGAATCTGCAGAAATAAAAGGAGCAGAGCATTTAGTAACTTGCCATTTTTGCCATTTTAATTGGGGCAGCTAGATTAGCCAGACTAATTAGGAAAGGTTGGAGTAGAAAGTTATTTTGAACAAAACATAAAACGTTAAAGCCATGCTTCAAATTGCGATACCTTCAATCGACAACATATTTCCATATTTGGTCACATGAACCTATCAACTCACCGATAGGCCGACAGTGGAAGCCAATAGTGACAGCGGTGGTCCTCACAGGGAAACAGCCTTGCAGGCAACGCAGCACAGGCTCCACGGAGTAGCATCTGGATTCCTGGCCATGGATGTTTACCTGCCTCTCCAGCGGCACAGATTCCAGCTTCATGCGGCACTCTGAAAGAGAAACGTGTGATATGGGAGTTTCTGCTGGATTCAGGGCATCATAGTATGTCAAACTGGGCTGGAAAAGTATGTTGCTGTAAAAGTATTACCACGATGAAGTTTTTATCTCACCAGTGGTGTCACTGCAGTTCAAAGCAGGGAGAACCCACGAATGGGCGTAGCTGACTGCGTTTTTGGTCAAGCGGCCGTTGGGTGTGCGGTACTCCTGTCTTACTTCCCCATCGGCCATTCCACAGAGTCCGCAGGTCTTTCCCTTCATCCAGTCCACAACTTTCACCTGCATTGATTTTATGAGGCAATAAAGAGCATTGGGTGTTCGTCAAATGTATCACATCTTGATCTTGAAAATATTATGTTTAAAACTTATATCAATTTTCCAAATTGTCCACCAGCAATGTATGGTACATACCGTCCATGAGTTCTTATCAAAATAGACTTCCTGAAGACCTTGACTGGGAGCGTACACAGAGATGCCTTTGCCCTTTGGCCTGATCTGGATTTTAGCTTTAAAAAAAAAGGTTTTAAAGTAATTTACTTTAATCCAATTTAGATACATTACATAAAATCATTTTAAGTTCAATTTAAGTAGTTACTATCGGAGCACTTTGTGTGCCAGATTTTGAGGGTGGGATGAACGTGCATGGAGACCTTTGAGATGGTGGTGTGGCAGGTTGCTGATGGGTATTTCCATTCCATTGACCTTCACAATCACGTCAGTTATATTTGAGTACAGGTCAATATCACTACAAGGGTATAAATTCAAACATTACTTAGTTTTGTCTGCTTGTTGATGAAAACTGCAGTTACTTTCTTGTTTTCATGGAAACTCACATGTCAGCAATTTTCACATTGATATGTTTCTGTTCATTGTGATCCTTCTTCATCAAAACCATAAATTTCAGTTCATCGGTACAATCCTGGGCCAGAACCTGGTAGCAAGACAACGGCATCTCGTTCTTGTATCTCCTGTTGTTGAATGTGGTCAGTGTATCTCTGACGACGCTGCATTCAGCTGTAAAGAATACAAATATAGTTTTAATCCCATCATCTGTTTTTGCATTTCATATTTAATAATAAATTACCTGATCCAGCCTGGGCGAGCAAGTAGTGGACTTTATCTGCAAAGCCATCAAAGGGGGTGAGACCTTGGATTTCATTAAGTGGCAAAGAGATGGGAAGATGCAACGCCAGCTTATAAACAGTACGCTGTAGACAGAATAGTTCACATTAGAGAAAACATCACATCACTTGATATTTCTGGAAAAATGCCTAATTATTCATACTGTTGGTGTTTTCCAAATGAGATCAATGGTTCTGTCAGATGTGGCAACCACTGTAATGGAGAGCTGACTGGTACTGTTTGAATCCTTTCCTTTTATCAAGCCAGCCAGCATAGCTGCAGGAATATAGTCATAGATCCTGTAAAAGATTTTCCCAATATTAGTTATTTCACATAGTCTACATTGCATGTGCCTGGGCAAAACATAACGTTTCATACTTTGTTGCATAATGTTTAAGCTCAGAAGGCACTCCGTCCCAAGCCACTCTGAGGCGAGCTGCAGGACTCTGCCCAAGAAGACCAGTCTCCGCTGTGATCATTGTATTATATTGCTTGCATTCTGCTCCCCATGCAAGTTTTGCCTGTTGATAGACAATTTGAGTCATGGTAAGGCAGCTGGTTTTAACAGTAGCTTTTAAATATAATGTCAGAATATCTAAAATAGACTAAGTCTTACTGTGACTTTGTGCTTGCTAAGGAGAACTCCTTCAGCACAGATCTTAAAGGTGTCATCGGCAGCCAAGGCAGCTAGAATAATCTGAAGTCTGGAAGTAAGTTTGTTCAAGTAAACTGCCAACTCGTATCCCATCATCTCTTTGTCAGCTCTGATGGCACGGAAGATAATGGCAAAGATAGGAGCAACTTCATTGCCAAGAAAAGTGTTCTGTGAGAACAATCAGGGTTAAATCATGTGTTCACGCCAAGAAACCCATCAGTGAAATTCAAACAAAGTTTTGGTATTTATCTAAGATGACTAAGATTCACCTGTTTGTAGATGGCCTCAAAGCTCGAGGCACTACTTCTGCTCTTGGAAACTGAAGCTACTTGAGAAAGGAGAGCCTACAACAATAATGTATGGAAGATCATAAGATCGTAGCCAATATTAAAAAGCTACAAGACAAGTTAATATGTGCAAACCATGTAATACACAGTATATTGTTTGAGGCCCAATCTAAATGTACCTGGATCTTGTGGTTCTTCTGGAACTTGTGGTAATAAATCACTCGCTGTTCAGAAGAAACATGAGTCAGATTTCAGAAGTCACTATAATACGTAGACACACTCATATCCTTCTATGCAAACAACCTTGAGGTGTTTACCTTTGAGAGTCGAGAACTGGAGCTAGATGAACTTGAGCTGACACCGAAGAGAGATGCGAGGCTAGATGCGGAGCTGGAACTGCTCACGGCTCTGGAGGAGCTGAGTTTACGGGCCTTGTTGCTGATACGAGATGAGAAGCTGGAAGAAGAGCTGCTGGAACTAGAGGAGGAAGATGAGCTGACGTTTCTCTGGCGAGGGACTAGGAGTTTCTTGAGCTTCATCAAGCCCTGTCTTCCTTCAACAATTTCTTCACTCGGGTTAATGTGTTTAATAAGCTTCTCTGCAGCCTTTGGTCCAATTTGAACCTCCATCTCCCATCTCTCAATTTCCTCACCGTCAACTGAAAGTATAATTAGATAATGCCATGAATTATTGCTTTGCGCGCGCTGGTTCTACGAAATGTGAACGTATTCTTTTTTAATTCTCACTTGATTTGATGGAAAGAGAAATGGAGCGCTTTGCAGCCAGTTTGTAAAGGGCGACATCACGACTGGAAACAGCGTTTTCAGTGGTAAGCTTTATACAGCCCGTCAGTCCAATGGCCAAAGCTGTAGCACAGTACTTCTTCACAAACTGAAATTGTTTAGGTCTTACAATAGTAATTGTTGCTGCCACATCCTGATAGACCTCAGAGGATTTGGACTATGAAAAAACCCAGAGATTATGTAGTTAATATATATAGTACTGTTGCTTTCATAAAAGACAATGTTAATAAGCTCACCAAACTAGAAGCAGCAGAGGAAAAAATATCATATTTAGGAATCTCCCTTGAGATGGGGTGCAAGACTTTGGCCGGGATGATGGGAGTGATTCTAGCAGCAGCAAGATCCTCAATATTTCTTGCCACAGCAACAGTCTCAACACTGTTGAAAGAACAGAAACTTTGTTATTGTGTATAATCTTAACCACATAGACTCCTACGACAAATACATCTTGCCAGGAGTTAAACATTGATTAATCTCAGACTTACTGTACAGCTGCAATGGGTTCAGGCATAAAAACCGGCAGAACTTCAACCTTAAAGTTGCCCTCATTGATGTTAAGTCTTGCAACAATTTTTGCAGGCACGAAGGAGTTCAGTTTAGCTCTGCAGAGCACAGTAGCCTGAAGTATGGCGGTGTTTACCCCCATCACAGCGAATGTGTTCACAGCAACGCTAGATGGACAAGACATTTGGATGTCACATTTTGTGGTATGTGATATATTCCTCTAAATTCTGTTGTTAGTGTCATACCTGGGTTTAATCTCAGTCTCAATCTTTATATCTGTCCTCAGAAGGTGAATTAGGTGGAAGTTTTCTGGCAGAGATGTGGTTACCATGGCGTTGACTAAGAAAAAGAATAAATACTCCTCTGTGTCACCATAATAACAGATGATATCTGTATTGTCTTCATTGTTCTTTGGAAGAGCAATGCGCCAGTGATAACCAAGTCAATACTTACTGTGGCTGCTTAAGGAACAAGTACTTCATAAGTGAGTCAGCACCTTCTTTGATTAGTCTAGATTATTAATTATTATTAATCTAGATTAGCGGTAGGTGGGACGGTGGATGCTTTCTATGTTCTGCTCACCTTGAATAGCTGCAGCAGCTACAGCAGTAGTGAACAGACTGAGCTCCATTGGCAGACCAGCAGCAGTTGGCATAATACGCCTCACTTCAGTAGCCAGCAATGGCTTAGCAAAGTGGGAGGAAGCACCAGACAGCAGAGCCTTGATGGCATTCCTAACCATCACCCCTACAGAGGGTCCACTGGTGAGCTAAAGGGAAAAATTGATTGCAACTATTGTGTCTCCAAAAAAAAGTTTTTCTCTACAAATTGGTTTAGAATTGATCTTGAGGTTGAAAGAGATTCATTTGAATCTTACCGCAATGAACTGGTCAATCAAGACTTTGTCAATGTTAGCAAAGGCAATTTCTTGTCCGAAGAATTTGACATACACTGAGGCCAGAGGTGTGCTGTTGGGCAGAGCTTTCCAATGAGAGAGCTGTGGAAAAAGGAAACATCCAACTTACTTGCCTTATATATTTTTTTCTTATGTCATTTAAATGCTATTCTTCCCTGGTGTCTTCGCAACTTCCTGCTGTGTCATACTTACAGCCTTGATGACACGCCTCATTTTTGTGATCCTGTCAACATTGTCAATGAGTGCATGGTTTTTCATAAAAACCTCCTGGAGTCCCTCAGTTCTTACACCAACCTTGGAAAAAGTAAAGATGTTAGACAGGTCATTTATCAAATTTAAATCATGATTATATACCTTAGCGGGTAAGGTTTAGGGTTAGGTTTTTCTTATCCTTTTACCTCCAGAACATCAGCAGCAGCTCCAGCAAGGTACGCACTAGTTTTGGCCACAATAGATCTGGGCAAAATGGTGGCAGCATCATTGATGCAGAAAGCGCTTGCAGCAGCACCAAGCATCAAGGGATCTGAATGTTTGGTGAGATGCAGCTAGCTGTTGTTCTAGAAAAATAATAACTTTTATGAAATGCAAACCTGATCAGATGACGGTGTCTTACTGTTATAGATGTCCATGTGGATGGCTTTGCTGAAATGTAAATTCAGTCGGTCAAGCTTTGGGCCCAAGATTTTGACAGCGACTTTGCAAGCTGCGGCACTGGAAAAAGAGAGAATCATCATCAAGTAAGCGTCATTTCAGAGATGGACTTGATGATGAATTAGATCAAAGATTGCTCTTACACTGATGCATGGATAACAGCGGTGCTTCTGGTCATGGACTTCATGTGAGAATAAGTGAAGCTTGCTACCTGCATATTCTTCTCTGTCTTAACAATGTTGGCAAGAGTTGTCACCAAACCCATTGGAGGCCTTGTCTCAAACAGAACGATACACGAAAGCATACGAAGCTCTGGGTGAAGAGCTTTGTCCATATAGAGCTGAAGAGCCAATTCCTGGATCTAATTTATAAGACAAAGCAAAATCAGTATGAATTTGTTTGTAATTATTAATTAATTAAGACCTTTGTAATACTCTTGATGTTGAGAATCACCATTCTAGGCTCCTTCTTTGCAATGTTTCTTAGGGCCAAGATGGCATCAGCATGGACTCTCATGGGCAGAGATACAGCTGGAGTGCCATGTATGGGGAGGATCTTTATGATCGATTTAAGGCTAGAAGGATGGCCTGCATTACCTAAAGCCTTTAGGAGCAGGATAATGTCCTCGGTCTCATCTTTAGCTACAGCTACAGCAAGGAGGTCCTGGATGGGCTGTTGGTGTAACATAAGACATTATCATCTCATTTTCTCACCAACACATGTTGCAGAATATTTTTGAATAATATATAAATGACATGGTTATATCACCTTTATAAGTTCAGCAGGACAGACATCCAACTCAGCACAGTATTTTGAAATCATGGTACCAAAGCCAAGGAGGACAATCTTACGCAGAACTGGGTTTTCTACTATCTTGTTGTTGCCTGCCAGGGCCTATAAGAGGAAAAAAATGTATCACCTTTCAAACCTCCGTTGTATTTACCAAAACAAGTAACTTGCTTTGTGGTTTTCCCACCTTAACCAGCTTAATGGCCTCATCACTTGCTGTCACCATGTGAACAGATGCAATGAACGCCTGAGCAGCCTCACTAACAGTCAGGTCATCTGCCAAGTATTTAACCTCAATAAATTTCAGAGCAGCAGGAGATCCAATGGCGGGAATGGTATCCAAGAGCCACTGTCTGGAATATGAAAATGAAGTGAGTGAACCTGCGTACATATATTTTCTTTAATCTTATTTAAAGGTTTACTTAGACTCACCTGTAGGCAGGTTGGGTTCTGTATTGGCTCCAAATCCTTTCCAGGTCTTCAAAGCGTGCTACACGGAGGAGCTGAATGAGTTCCAATAACTTCAGAGGGGCATCCTCATGGACTCTCTCCACAGTGTGTGCAAGCAGATGATTCAGAACGTCCCCAATCTAAGACCACATAATTGAAGGGAAAGTAATTTAATATGATAAAGATTTATGTATTTCCTGACATCAATGATCCGTTAAAACAGCCCGGACATTACCTGTGCCTGTACATTGGTGATCTTGATGAGCTGAATTGGTGTCTGAAGAAGCTCAGTGGAAAATTCGTACTTAAGAGATCCACGGTGAACATATTGAGCCACGACGGGTACAATGGGGATTGTTTGGGTCCCAATGAAGACCAAAGATTGCCTTGAAAATAATGCAAAAAGCTTAATCTGCAGCTTTTAAAAAAATCAAAACATTTCCATTAATAAATTCTCAATATATGTTTAAATACTTGGTCTCCATCTGAGCAGCTCCATTAATCTCAGCAAATGGTGAAAACTGGATCAACTCATTAACAGCTGCCTCCAGGATCAGGATGCCGTGAGCAGCTGGCTTCAAGACGTAGTTGTATGCTGTAGCTCCCCTCAGGTTCTTTGAATCCTGTGAAGATTAACCACATAATCACTTAGTCACAGGCCATATTATATTTTTATGGATTTATGCATGCAACAAAATAGTTTCGAACCTACCCGCTGGCACTTTGAACATTTCTCGGTGTATGCCAACCCTATGTCCTTCACAACCTTCTCCTGACAGTCGTTCAGATCCCTGGTCTTTGTCAAAAGGATGCGTTCAGCCTGTTCATCTTCACTGATGGCATAGAGGGTTTTGCACACACCCTGAACTCCAGCCTAACGAGTAAAGCATACGTTTATTAGGGATATTCAATTTCCTGTAATAGATTTAGAATTATTACTGAGGTGTCTTTGACAAACCTCCTGCAACTCATAGACAGTGTGTGTCTTCTTGATGTTGAGCTGAAAGACATTCAGGATACCTCTGTAGATGTTCAGCACCATTGTTGAAATTTCGTCAGGGGCGAAAATCTTTCCAACAGTACCATTGTTATATTCAAACTTGATAGGGGTCAAAAGCTGGGCTGCTAGGGCTGACGTCAGTTTGGTTGCTGGGATTAAACGATCTTTAGGCCAGAAGCCGCTGTACTCGTAGATCTCAGGTTCCAAAAGCTAGTGTAAAGATAAGATTCATTACAGGGCAGTTTGCATTTTAAAAGTGAGCAGATTGTTGCTTTCAGCTGGTTTTGATATTTACCTTCAGCATGTATATATTTTGGTCTGCGGAACTGATGAGAACTTTGCTACTGATTTTAAGTCCGGCTCTTGCCAGACCTTTCTCTGGCAGACCTCCCAGGAGTAGTGCCTCATACTTGTACACATACGTTTTACCGTCATCAAAATGAGGAGCTATAAGAACAATTTAATTTATTATGGTGTATTCTTCCTCATCCCTCAATTAGAATTTAACCCTTAAAACCAGAAATTAAATTAGATTGTATTTGCCAGACGCAGTCCCTTTTATTTTACTTAAGTTGTTGTAAATACTGCAAAGCATTGTAAGTGCAATCATTTATGGCTTTCCAAATATTATAAAATAGTGGCTGTCTTTTTATTACAAAATACTGAACTTACCCGAGTTCTGAGAGTGGCCAGCTGAAATGACATTAAGAAATAATTTACAATCCACCAAGTAAAAAAAAAAAGTAAAAACTGTATATATTGGTGTCCATAAACCCAATCACCACATAAAATATAAATAATTATTAGTTTCAATATGGGTGCCAAGTTTACTGTTTTTTTCTCCCTAAAGATCTTAAACTTGAATTTGTAAATAAATAGAAAGGCACAAAATCCAACATGGCTGACTTCCGGTCGGAGACTAGTAAAAAAAAACAAGAAGCCATATTTGTCTTTATCGAACTTTTGTGTGCATTTGGTGGCGCCATGGATCCCACCAGCCATGCCCAAGACAAGACTGTAAAAACTTTAGAATTCAGTGCAACATGGCTGACTTCCGGTCGGAGACTAGTAAAAAAAACAAGAAGCCTTTGTCTTTATCGAACTTTTGTGTGCATTTGGTGGCGCCATGGATCCCACCAGCCATGCCCAAGCCAAGACTGTAAAAACTTTAGAATTCAGTGAGGCCTGATGCAATTTTCATCAACATACCAACCCCCTCAAATGCAATCGTACAGGAGAAAAATAAGTATCACGATTAAATAGATTACGCACTTGCAGACCATAGGGTCGGTTCGGCACTGGTACTTTCGCAATAGAACCCGAATATTTGAGTAACTTTCTCATCTTTCTCCACTATATGAGGTGTTAGTGTGGTGCAATAAATCAGAGGTCCCCAATCACCGTGAAACTGAATGAATTTGGTACTAGGCCACAACACAGAAACAATAAATACATATTCATTCTTGCGATTTGAGTTTTTTTCTGAAAAATGTTTTATTTTGAAAACTGATGGATTCTCTCCTAATTACGTGCACTGTGCCTCTTGACATATTTCACAAATATAATCTGTTAACTGGTTATTTCATCGTGTTTATGCGCCACACCTTCAACACCGATTGAAATATTGTCTAACATGAAAACGGTCCGTGAGGTAAAAAAGGTTGGGGACCACAGCAATAAACAAAATTCAACTTTAAGTTCAGTTAATTTTAAATTATTATTATTATTTTAAGGTATCCAAATAAGAAATGTCTCTTTCTCATAAAAACTGCTTTTATTAAAAATTACAGCATTGCAGAAAAACAAAGATTATACTTACCCACGAAGACCAGAGACAAGGCGAGCACAAGCCCTCTCATGGCTGTTGAGGTTGTGAATGTAGTCAGAGGCAGCCTTTTAAATGGAAATGTCTCAGGACAAAGTCAAACAAGGATGTCATGTTTGTTTATTTGTTAAACTTGTATTTGGTAGGTTGTTTCAGTTGTTAAATTCAAAGAAACTCAGGTTTGGTTTGGGGAGGGCGACAGGGCAGGTATTAGTGGATGAAAAGTTAGGTCCACCTGACCTTGTCATCCTAAAATTTGCCAATTCAAAGTAAACAATAGAAGATAATCTAGTTTTTACTAGAAGCCATACTTTATTTGAAAATACCTCCCTTTACTTGCTTGTGTTCGCAATGAAGTCATTATTTTACATGGGTCTAGAAAATACCTAATTTTAAGAGGAAATGAATAAAAGAGAACGGTTCAGTTGATTTTTGTCCTGCTTCATATTAAATATAATCTGCTGTAGTTGCTGGATCTTTTTTGCCATATTCATATAAGACCTTTTCAATCTGTGCGGTCACATTAATAAAATAATTATTAGTTATATTTTGTGAATTTGTGTCGCACCTCTTGATATAGTCGAAATGCACTTTCAAAGTCCACTAGGGCAGTTTGCTCACTTTATTTGTTGTGGTCATGGTGACCACTGGCATCGTGACATTTCAGCAGGTGTATTTGTGCTTCACAGCTTTTTGACTGCAGAATGTTCTGTAAATGTTATTATCATTCATCAACAGATACTATTACTTTGATGATCTTCTTCAAGTGCAGAAAATTTGCTTAAAGCATTGAAGAGAATTGAACTGCGGGAAGCGGCCCTGTTGCACGACTCTTCAACTTGTCGCTCGTCACAGTGATTTTTCTTTCTGATAGCAAGTGGGCGGATCAAGTCACGATTGTATGACTATATTTAATTGGTTACTTTCATCCATCCATTGTCAAACCGCTTATCCTGCACACAGGGTTGCGGGGGGGCTGGAGTCTATCCCAGCCAACTTCAGGCGAGAGACGGGTTACTTCCATCATTAATTAATTAATCTTGCCACAGACGCTACGTGGCAATATACACTATATATTCAATATATTTTTACTCCACCTCAAAGGAGTTAAACACATGAAGCACCCACGTCAAAGCAGCAATATATGTTTATCTTAAAAGATCAACTATAAAAAACACAATAATCAGAGCACATTATGAAACAATTTATAAAGACTGAAGGTTAAGTATCATAATATAAAGCATATTTTCCTCTTATATTACAGTGAATAAATATCATTTGATCTATGTAAGAACGCCTAATGTGTTGCAAAACCCTACCTATAACTTTTTTACCTTTAGTTGACTATGGAGATGTGCTGTACATATGTGCTTTGTCCAAAAGCCTAGCAGCTCTGGATACTGTATATCACAGTGCACTGAGGTTTTTCACTGTCTGTGGTCGCCTCACACATCACTGTCAGCTTTATATGACGTCTGGGTGGCCATCTCTGAGCACTTGGAGAGAAACTCACTGGTTGTCCTTCACTCTAAAAAAATTCACTGTAAATTAACGGTATTTTACTGGCAGCAAGGACGCCAGGAATTTACCGTTAATTTATGGTATAATACCGTAAATGGTTTTTACACTATGTTACCGTAAAATGGATTACTGCATGTTACCGTAAACTTGAATGAATTTTACTGTGAATTAACTGCAATTTACTGGCAGTCGACGCTAGTAACTTACTGTTTTATTTACAGTGCCCTACCGTAATTTACGGTATGTTGTCGTATATTGGATTACAGTTTGTTACCATACGATTACTGTTTTTGTGTTATAAATACCCGTTTACTTAAAACCATATACTTTTGCATTTAATTTCCCACAAATTAAAGAACGACAATCAAACTCATTTCGGTCATAGTGGTTGGAGTTTATTAGATGCCTTCAAGACAATAATTTTAGGCCTTTGTAACCAAGAACAAAACATAAAATATGCCGCATGTATACAATGATAAAAAAATGAATCATAAAATCATTAGGAACAAGGTAAACTAACTGCAACAATACGCGATGGAACACTTTCAATTGACCGCAGCAAACGGCTGGCGTCCTTAATCAAGTGCCTCTGTAAAACAAACCAAAATTAAATATTTCGAAGCACTATCATTGGTAAAATATTAAAATTACAAAGTTGAGGAAGACAACAAGATGTAAGGAAGGAGAGTGTTAATCATGCCAGGCAAATAACACTTACCAACGTTACTTGGGGAGACGAGGCAATGAGAAACTCCTCCGATGTTGAACTGCACATGTGTTCTGGATGAACTGAGATTACGCGTCTGACGTCACATTCAGGAGCAATTGGTCACGATTAACACTCAAATGACTTTTAGGCAATGAACACTTTGAATAATACAAATATTTAATAAAATATTTAACAAATATTTAAGCGCATGGGATAGGGAGGGTGTGCTGTGCAGCACAAGGTTGGCGGTTTGAATCCTGGCTGCTCCCTGTGCCAAGTGTCACTTGTGCCAAGTGTCACTGAGCAAGACACCTGACCCCCAATTACTCCATATAAAATTATGTCAAACCATGGGTGTTACGGATAAAAGTGACAGCTACATGTATAGTAATGTCCTGTAAGTCAAAGTCATCATCGTATCTCATGAGATACTATCTCATTATGATGACTTACAGGACCTGTTTTTCAGTGGGTGACATGGGCTTCCACACATTAACCTACATCAATTTGTTACAGTGTTGATCTATAAGGCTCTCCTTGATATGGTTTCGTCTTATCTATGTTCACTCCTCCGTGGAGCAGCAAACCGTTACGCTTTAAGGTCCAGTGATATTTACTGCTTGTACATTCCACAGGTGCGGACTGAATTGGGGAAAAAAAGCATTTCCGTTTTGCCGCCCCATCAACATGGAACAATCTCCAGGCTGAACTAAAATCGTCTGAACTTGTATCTTTTAATGTTTTCCGACGTCTCCAACTGGACAGACAACAAAAATCTATTGAACGGTGCCTCTGCTTTTGACCATTTTTTCTCTGTATTTTGTTTTTAACTTAATTTGTACAACAACACCATCCAACCACTGCTGCTGAGTGAGAAGCTGCGGGTGGTGGGGGTGGACTCGTCCACCGTCTCCTGGATCACTGACTACCTGACAGGCAGGCCACAGTTTGTCCGACTGGGCAGCGTGCTGTCTTATACAGTGGTCAGTGGTACTGGAGCTCCACAGGGAACTGTTCTGTCTCCCTTCCTGTTCACCTTATACACCACTGACTTCCAGTATAACTCGGAGTCCTGCCATCTGCAGAAATTCTCTGATGACTCTGCAGTGGTAGGGTGTATAAAGGTTGGACGGCAGGAGGAGTACAGGGCAGTAGCGGAGGACTTTGTGGTGGACTTCGGGAGGAAGACGACGGCTCCGCTACCGCTGAGGGTTCTGGGAGAGGAGGTGACCATGGTCGAGGACTACAAGTACCTGGGTTTCTCCATCGACAACAGATTGAACTGGAAGACCAACATCAACGCCGTCTACGGGAAGGGGATGAGTCAACTCTTTTTCCTGAGGAAGCTTCGATCCTTCCATGTGTGCAGCAAGATGTTGGAGATGTTCTATCAGTCGGTTGTGGCCAGTGCTTTGTACTTCGCCGTGGTCTGCTGGGGGAGCAGCATTGGAGCCGGTGACACCAACAGACTTAACAAACTTGTTAAGAAGGCCGGCTCCATCATTGGCTGCAAACAGGACAGCTTGGAAAAGGTGTTGAAGGGGAGGTCACTGAAGAAACTATTATCCATATTGGATAATCCTGACCACCCCCTCCACCACCTGCTACAGGGACAGCGGAGCACGTTCTCCAAAAGACTCCTTCAGCTCCGCTGTCACAAGGACCGATACAGGAGGTCATTCCTGCCCAGTGCAATAACACATAAGTACAAAAGACAAACGACTATTGGTATGAGTGATTTTCAGTTTGCTTTATTGACATTTTGTAACTGGCATTAAAAAGATGGTTTTGTGATCTTTAAATGTCGAACATTCGAACAAATCTCAGTATGAAGTCTGTGAGATTATGCGCATTGAGCGCTGCAACGGCAGGCCACGTGGGCTTCGGCTGTTTCTCTAATGTCGGCGCTCTTCTCGAAGATGCTGCTTTGACCCTCGGAGCGGTTCAGGTTAGACGCTGCAAAAAATGGAGGGAGTAAAGCAATTAGGTACGGCTTAATATAAGACATTGTCAAATAAGTCACTTTGGTTGTGTGATTTTTCTGCTGACTCACCAGCGGGCACGCAGTGGAAGGCAACATTGACGGTGGTTGTCCTCACTGCCACGCAGCCGGGCAAGCAGCGCAGCACAGGCTCAACAGAGTAGCATTTGGACTGTTGGCCATGGATGACCACCTGCTTCTCAAGCTTCACAGATTCAAGATTCATGTAACACTCTGAAAAGGGGGGAAATTGATTTTATTTATACATATATCTGCCTACAGCAGCAATCTTTTAAAGTAGTTTATTGATATTATTCATTTTATATTCTTCCAATGGCAAATGTTGAAGCAAGTTTTGTATTACCAGAGGCGTCACGGCAGCTTTTTCCAGGCAGGACCCAGCTATGAGCAAAGCTGACTGCGTTCTCGGTCTGGCGTTTGTTGGGTGTCTCGAACTCCTTTCTGATTTCGCCGTCAGCCGTTCCACAGAGTCCACAAGTCTTACTTCTCATCCAGTCCACAATTTGAACCTGGAAAAACCTCAAACAATTCAGTCTTTGACCCATTAACAGCTTGGATGTGAAAACACCTAAATCTTAAAGATAGCTTTTGGATTTCTGCAATCACCTTCACTGATGCCAGATCAAAGTAGACCTCCTGGAGACCAAAACGGGGAGCAAAGACAGAGATGCCCTCAGAGCTCTTTTTGATATTGAATTTACCTAAAATGAATGAAGATTTTAAACATGTGAGTTTTTACTTTCAGCAATTTGAAAAATTTGAGCATGACAAAATAAATTGAATTAATAGAATAAAGAACCTTCGGGTTGATCATAAGGCAGTTTGCTGAGTTCTACACCGTTAACCTTGGCCTTAATAGCACCGTCCTTGGGGTACAGTTCCACTTCACTGTTGGAAAACAATAGAAATACATGTATGGAGGTTATTTTTTTGATTTGTTTTGTTTAGTTTGTTCCTACAATTGACTTAGAAATACTTGTTCTTACACGTTGTCGATCTTGACATAGATCCAGTTCTCTTTCTTTGACTGATCCCTCTTCAGCAGAACAATGAATTTGAGTTCTTCGGTGCAATCCTGCGCCATGACCTGGAAGCAAGAGTGGGGCATCTCGATCCTGTGTTCCCTCTTGTCGAATGTGGTCAGCGTATCTTTGACCATGGAACACTCAGCTGAAATGGGAGGAAACGATTGATCAGTAAGCTATCTATTTACTTGATTGCTGAGACTATTTCATAATACCTATGCCTTCAAATGTTTTCACCTGCATTAGCCTTGGTGATCATGTAGATGAACTTGGCGGCCAAGTTGTCCTCGTATGGTTTCAGCTCAGCGGCAGCGTCGCCGATTGGTAGAGAAATAGGGATAGTAATTCCAAGTTTGTAAAATGTCCTCTGTAATATCGAAAAATTAGAATGATTACAATAAGTATATTGGCAAACTGTGTGAAAAAGTATGATCCAGACATTTTCTGTGTGTAAATAATTGGGCAATCAAACCGTACCTTTGGTGTCTTCAGAACAACATTGAGGGTCTTCTCAGAAGCAGCAGCCACAGACAGTTTGATCTCATTGCGAACATTTTGAACCTTTGCCTGGGTTATTCCAAATCTCTTTGTGTAGCGGGAAAGGAAGTCAGAGCATCTATGAATGATAAAGATTAAGGTTATTTTAAATTAAAAAACAAATGTTTGATAAACACATGTCGGAAAAATCAGAATGACATAATGCCAAAGGAAGGCGATAGACCCAAATGTCTACATTCAGGACGCCTGATAACAGTGAAACAAATGTTGCATTTTGAATATAGTACTTAGAGTATTTTGAAATTCATTACTTTGTTTTGCATTCCACATGAAATGAAAATCACTGAAATAGCCAAAAGTTACCTTTTTGCGAAGCGCTTCATGCTCTCTGGAAGTTTTTCCCAGGTAATCTTCATGCGCACTGCAGCGTCTTTTCCGATACGGCCAGTCTCAGCTGTGACCTCAGTTGAATATTCTTTGCACTGAAGGCCCCAGGCAAGTTTAGCCTGTAATATATTTAAATCAAAGTTAAAATCTCAAGTATCAGAAAGATAGATTTTTACCAACGTTACATGACCAAAAACAATTTTTACCATTATTTTGTGGTCGCTCAGCTTCACACCATCGGCACAGATTCTCCAGTGGTTATTCTGTTCCAGGCTAGCGAAGACGATCTGCAGTCTCTCATTAGCTCTGTCAACATAAGCTGCGACCTGGTATCCCTGAACCTGGTGGTCAGCTCTCACAGCACGTATGAGAATGGTCACAGCAGGATTGACGGTATAAGAAAGGTACTTGGCCTTCAAGGAAAAAGTAGAAATTGATAAAGATGACATTTTATATTGATATTCCACCAAATACAAAAGTCTATAAATATCTTGGTCTTATGACTTACCTTATTGTAAATGTTCTCAAAGCTGTAGGCACTGCTTTTGCTGTGGGCACGTTCCCTGGAATCAGCATGCTGCAAAAAAAGAAACCATACATTTATCCTGCTTAACATGTCATGAACAAAGTGCCTGTGTCATCAATCTGATGATTACCTGGTGGATGTGGTCCTTGGTGAAGTTCATTGCGTTTAGTTGTTGCTGCAATAGGAATTTAGATTATGAGATTATTTCATGTACATTTGGGTTTTAGTTTGTATTTTAGAGGTAAAGTTGAATCACCTTGGTCCTGTAGGTGATCCTGGAGCTGGAGGAGCTGGAGGAGCTGGAGGAGCTGGAGGAACTGGAGGAGCTGGAGTTGGAAGAACTCCTGCTGGAAGAGGACACCTTGCTCCTGCGGCTAGAAGAGGAGCTGGAGTTGGAAGAACTGCCTCTGGAAGACAGAGATGGACGTCTGCTTGAAGAACTGCTGCTGGAAGAGGACACCTTGCTCATGCGGCTAGAAGAGGAGCTGGAGGAAGACTTGGATGACGCAGAGGAGGATTTGCTTGAGCGAGAGCTGGAAGTTTTAGCGCTGCTGGAGCTGGAAGAAGATGATGTTCTGTTCTTATGACCAGGTGCCAGGATTTTCTTGAGTTTCATCAGGATGTTCTTGTCCCCCAGAAGTTCGTCTTCCTCACTCATGTTAATCACTTTGATGATCTTCTCTGCTGCTTGTTCTCCAACCTGAATCTCAATTTCAATCCTCTCGATGGCTGGTCCGGCAGCTGCAACCAAATAGATCAACAGAGATGTGACTTTTTAGCAAGTAATAATTTTCTTTGCTTTGAGCAACGAAGCCTAGCAATATTGCACCTTTTAATTAGTGTTGGGCGTGGGCAATTTTGGCATAAGGCAAACCTCAACCAATTTAACGTTTTGCGTATTTGATTGAGTTTGGCTTTGAATGTTGTAAAGGCTTCTTTCCTTTGTTGAATGCGTTTTTGAACAACCTTGATTTATTGTTGATTAACCACAGAAGCCATTGTATGACAAGCCAAGCCAGTCATCACAATTTTGATTTAGACAAACGTCTAAAGCGGCTTCTAGAAGGTTGGTAAAGGGAAACTGCAACATCATCCTCTCACTTGCCTGGGGAAATCTCAACCAAGAAGCTGTGTTCTCCAATCATGCTGTAGAGGGGGCAGTCTTTGATGAAGGTGGCGTTGCGAGATTGAAGCTCAGAGCACGCCTTGATACCGAAGGTAAGGCTTTCAGCACACATTCTCTTCTGGATGGCCTTGGGCCTCAGTGTGCTTTGAGCGTTACCACCAAGGATTTCAGATGATGCTGACTGTAAAACAACAGTAGAGGTCATAACATGAATTTGAAAAAGGGAAAAAAGGTGTTCAGTGAATCAAACTCACGGTGCTACTAGCCACAGAGGAAGCCACCCTTGACATCTTTGAGGAAAAGGTCCCCCTTGACACTTCAACTGCAGATGGAACCATTGGTGTGATTTTGGCAGCAGCGAGGTCTTCCACATTTCTTGCAATGGCAAAAGTCTCAACACTGTTGGAGAATGAAATAATTGAGGCTACAAAAATTTCAAACAAACTAGTTGATTCATGTTACTTGATGACCAGTACATACCGTGCGGATGCAATTTTACTGACACCCTTAAGAGGAAGAAGCTGAAGCTTGAAGTTGCCCTTAATCATGTCAAGTCTTGCTTCTATCTTTGAAGGAAGAAGTGTGTGAACTTTGGCCTTTGACATCAGAACAGCCTGGAGGAAAGCAGTGTTCACTCCCATAACTGCATACACATGTGTGGAAACACTGCAAAGGACAGAGCACATCAATGTTTAAGGGTATTCTATTCAAATAAATTTCCTTTTGATAGTTAAACTGATGGGAAGAACCTGAGTATTTTTTGAAGTTACAATTGTATTACCTGGGGCTAATGGTAGTCCTCATGCTTATGTCAGACTTCAGGAGCTGGGCAACTTGATAGTCAGCAGGCAGTGAGGGTGACACGGTTGCTTTGACTGTGAAAACACATTTTGGGCATTGGTTTTAATAGTTTGGAATTTAGTAAAATCAGGGACATTTAAACTACACAAATGCAACTTACATTCAGCAGAAGCAGCAGCCACAGCAGTAGTATATAAACTGAGCTCCATGGGCAGACCAACGCTGGTGGGAATGATGCGACGGACTTCAGACAACAGCAGCGGTTTAGCGTAGTGCAATGTGACACCCGCCAGCAGAGCATCCAAAGACTCTCTGCCGTAGCTTTTCATTGCTGGTCCACTGGCAAGCTTTAAGCACATGATCTCTTATAAGACATCAAATATTTGGTGCACATTACATGTATTACTTAGCAGTCACTTCAAGTAAAGCTGTAAAGGATAATGGTGTACCTGAATAAGCTGATTGAAAACGTCTTTGTCAACATTGGCGAAGGCAACTTCCTGTCCGAAGACCTTCACGTAAACGGAGGCCAGGGGCTGGCTGGAAGGAGTAGCCCTCCACTCAGAAAGCTGTGCGAAGAAGAAAAGAGTTTAGAACACTGCATTCAACTTTTGGAAATAAACGTCAGAGTGATCTTCCATTACTTACAGCTTTCATCACTTGTCTCATCTTGGTCATCCTGTCAGCATTCTCAGGAACCTCTTTGATTTTCAGCAAGGCCTCCTGCATTCCCTCGGTTCTTACTCCAAGCTGAAAAAGACACGCATTTGATGGTAAGTACATATTAAATGATTCCTTTGTGCAACGTTTACAAAACAATATTAATGGAGCTTGTGACATTTATTGAAGGATACATTAATAGCCAGTTAAATGCCCTTTTTGCTACTATAATTTTATGCAGTATTTTGTGTAGAGGGGTGAAACAATGGACGGAAGATGGCCGATATATAATAAATAAATGTATATATATGTAAAAATAAAAGCCTCTCAGTGTTTAAGCTTGCTATGTCAGACATGATTACCTCAACAACATCGGCATAAGCTCCTGCCAGGTAGGTACGAGCTTTGGCCACAATGGATCTTGGCAAAACAGTTGCAGCATCGTTAATATAGAAGGCGCTGGCAGCAGCTCCCATCATCCAGGGGTCTGCACAGCAAAATACAGGGTTAGCGTTTTATACATATACATAAATAACAACATATTTTAATCCTAAAATCTCTCTATCCTATTATGCTCTTACCGTTGTAGGTATCAACATAGAGAGATCTGCTGAAGCGATAGCTGAGTCTGTCGAACTTGGGACTGAGGATCCTCAGAGCAACATTGCAGGCAGAAGCACTGAAAGTAGCACATTATAACATAAGTGGTTATTGATGCTAACATGTTCAAATTGCAAAAAGGAAGAAAAAAACAAGATTTGATGATTCTTACACAGAGGCCAAGTCAGGTGAAGTGTTTCTGGTCATGGACTTCATGTAAGAGTAGACAAAGCTAGAAACCTGCAGGCTTTTCTCAGTCAAGAGGTTATTGGCAAGAGTAATCACCAGTCCCATGGGCAGCTTGGTCTCAAACAACACAATAGCAGCAGCCATACGGACTTCTGAGTGGAGAGCCTTGTCCATGAACAGCTGAAGAGCCATATCCTGGATCTGATTGACAAAGATTTGTTGTAAATAAAATGTCCTTGAATCTATCCGTTCATCCTTCGTAATACAAGGAATATGACCATGTAGTCTCACCATCTTGGGCTCCCTCTTAGCAATGTTCCTCATGGCCTGAACAGCCTCAATGTGAGCTCTGAGTGGCAGATCAGCAGCAGCACTTCCAATGCCAGGCAGGAACTTTGTGATTGGCTTCAGGCTGGAAGGATGTCCAGCATTTCCCAGTACTTTCAGAGCCATAATGAGTCCCTCAATGTCGTTCTTGTTAGCCTGGACAGCCAGTTCGTGGATGGGCTGTGGAAGGGACATGAAAACATTCATGTAACACGTCTTAGATGCTATAACTGAATGTAATATATGTATATATATATATATATATATATATATATATATATATATATATATATATATATATAATCCCTCGCAATAAATGATACATACCCTCACAAGCTCAGCGGGGCAGGCTGGGTTCTCTACACAGTATTTAGAAACCAGGGTGCCGTATCCCAGCATGACAACCTCACGCAGAATTGGGTTTTCTTGGATCTTTTTTTCCGAAAACATGCTCTGAAAAGGGGTAAAAGAAATTGTGAATTGATGATAATCCATCCCAATTTTACAACCTTGAAATAAAAATGAAACAATGACGCTAACTTGCCTGTATCAGCGTGATGGCCTCGAGGTCAGCTGTCACCATGTGAATAGATGATATCAGTGCGTGAGTAGATTCTGCAACAGTCAGCTCGCCAGCGAGGAACTTCTCTTTTATGAACCTCAGAGCAGCAGAAGTACCAACGGCTGGGATAACATTCAGGATCCAGTGCCTGGGGAAAATAAATATCATATATAATTGCATTATCAATGGAACTTTTTTTTTATGGCTCTTAAAAGTCACAATTACCTGTGATCGGCTTTAGCTTTGAACTGATTCCAGATGGCCTCGATACTCTCAAGTCTCGCCACACGCAGTAGCTGGATGAGCTCAAGGAACTTCAGAGGGGCATCTTCGTGGACCTTTGCCACATTGAACGTCACCAGGTGGTTCAGGATCTCAACAACCTGCCAGGATAAAATGTTTCTTAGCCTAGAGTTTGTCTCTTCAAGATGAATTAAAAAGAAAATCTGGGCGATCATTTTATAAAGTACCTGAGCCTCAACATTGCTGATCCTCAGCAGCTGGATGGGTGTCTGGAGAAGCTCGTTGCCGAACTCGTACTGTACTGATCCACGGTGAACATATTCAGCACTGTAAGGGGCCGATCGGGTTTCCTTAATCTCCAGGAAGGTCAGGTTTTGCCTGCAAATGAACATAAATTCTATCAATCTGCACAGTGACACTTTGAGTATAGTGCTGATAACACTGGTATTGCACTCTTCTTTTTTATTTAAACTACTTACCTAGCCTCCATCTGAGCGGCACCGTTCATGATGTTGAGAGGGGAAAACTGGATGATCTCAATACCCGATGCATTCAAGAGCAGAGCACCGGTGGCTGTTTCCTTGATGACGTAGTTAGAAGCAGCGGCTGCCTTCAGGTTGTTTCCTCTCTGCAATGAGAAGACACAATATCACCACATCAGAGGTGTCAAGAAGTAAACTGTATTAGAGGTTATGAGCCGAGAGGGGAATTGCACTTACAGCCTCACACTGAACACATCTTTCCGTGTAAGTCAAACCAATGTCCTTCATGATTCTCTTCTGGCATTTGTTCAGGTCCTTAGACTTGGTCAACAGGATAAGCTCATCCTTTGCGTCCTCACTGAGGAGATAGTGGGTCTTGCACACACCTTGTGTTCCAGGCTAGTTGACATAAAAACAGTTTGTCAGTATTGTGGCAGTTTGTGAGTGGAAATGAATGAAAATGAGTTATTTGTACCTCTTGCAGCTCATAGACATTTTGAGTCTTCTTGATGTTCAGCTGGAAGATGTTAAGGACTCCTCTGTAGATATTCAGCACAGTTTCAGAGACACCAGCTGGAGCGAATACTTTTCCGACAACACCGTTGGAATATTCAAACTTGATGGGTGTCGTGAGCTGAGCAGCCAGGGCAGAAGTTATCTTGGTAGCTGGGGAGAAATCATCTTTGGGCCAGAGGCCACTGTACTCCAAGATTTCAGGCTCCTCAAGCTGCAAGGAACATGACACTTTGAGTAAATATAACACATGATTGTTTATAAATCACTTTTTCATTACAGTTAATTTGATATCACTCATAAATAAGCTAAAAAATTTAAATGGTCCTTACCTTCAGCGTGTAGCTGTTTTCCGCCTCTGCACTGATCCAAACTTTGCTGAGTAGTTTCACTCCGCTCCGTGCCAGACCCTCCTCGGGTAGGCCGCCCATAACAAATGCCTCATATTTGTAGACATAGGTCTTTCCATCAGCAAACTGGGGAGCTGAAATAATAGAGAAGAAAGCACAGTTGTGAAATTTCCATTTCAATACAATTTTGAACTAAGAAACTTTTTATATCCATGCACCATATATTGATAACGTAACAGAATAACAACTTACCCAAATAGGTTTGGTGACACGCTGCAAAATAGAAATCTTTGTTTATTTTGGTGTTGGTGAACAAACAAGATATGTGGGGAAAAATGACAATTGTATTCTTTATAAACCATCTATTTTGACCGACTATTTAGTCAGTTAAACCTGAAGAACTCAATGTCTGTTTTTCTGCTCTATCATTGGTTGTGTATTAACAGCATTGTATTGTCAGCAAGTGCAGAAGTAGTTTTTTGTTAAAAATCAAATTCATCTTTTAGTTGATAGTTTTACATGCATAAAGAAATACTCACCCGCAAGGGCTACCGTGAGGGCCAGCAAAATCACCCTCATGGTTTTTGGATGTGACGTTCTACAGGGAGAGGTCTCCTTTTAAAGCCAGGTTTTGCCGCTTTAAATTAATCATTAACTATGTATCAGCTTTCATTGTCGTTGATGTTACCTTGCCCTGACTATACAGATCAGACAAACAGAGTATGACACAAATGAAAAATGTCAGGCAAGTTGTCCTAACCTGACATCCTGGCAGCCTGATGTCCAAAATCTATAGTTTTGCTCTCTCTCCAGGGTTAACCCGTTTTGAAAGAATGATCTGAAATCTTAAACTTTATTACACTTTACACAATTGGATTTTTTTAAACTAACTATACAAATCTTAACATGTTATTTATGTATGTATTTTTGTGTAACTTATTCTTCAACAACTGGCAAAGATTAAACCTTTTAGTTTAAAACCTAAGTTTATGAATTATCCAATGACTAAAAATCATTTTATTATTATAAGAAACATGACAATAATTATAGAATAGTACTGTTGCATAAAAATTTCACCATTCAAATCTTTCATTAAAATGTCAGTGTGTTATGACCTGAAACGTCAGACTTCAGGTTAAGTATCATAATATAACATATATTTTCTTTTATTAAAGTGAATACACATCATACAATCTATGTCTATAAGAACCCATAAATTGTCGCAAAACGCTAAGATCCCTGTTGCGATCATTAATTAAATGCAACGGGAAAGAGGAAATCTGGAACCGCACAATTGAGACAATTGATTTATGATCAGTTTCCCTGTCTTCTTGGACTCCATCTTACCCTGGCCTGATTTTTTCCCTTTCTCAGGGTTAACAACAACGACATGGTAAAACATTAAATAAAAGAGAAAGCATGTACGATTTTTGATGTAATAAGTTAATATTATTTATACTTGATCCCTTTAACTGCTGGCTCTCCAGTTTGGTAGTGGTTGTATTTGTGTATTAGAAGTGTGCCTTCTTAATTTGCATTATTACCAGAAGTTAGCAAGGGTAGAGTTGATCTCATGCACAGTGTGAGTCTCTCAGGAACTCTGTTACCTCTCTTTTGGAACTCTGTGACCTAAACTAGTCCACGAGGTGGCATTGTGCTTTTACAGCAGGATCCCATGTGTTCTTTTATTGATCCATTTTTTTGTCCAAACATGATTGTCTACGGTCACGACGAGGGTGGGTCAAAGTCTATTTCTTCAACATCTGTTTTCCTGCTCAAGTTCCATTGCTGGCGTGTCCTTATAATTGGACAACACAAAGTCTGATGATGTGCATTAAAGCTTCTCTTTACACCAAGAGGCTTTGTCCGACCTCCTTTCTTCTCTAAGGGAGAATGAAGCATCTGTCCCTCTTCAGCTGAATTGAGTCATTGTACTCCTGTCTGTACCTATGGCTTGTATTTGAGGATTTGTGTATTCTCTATGATTTTTCTAGATTGTAATAAATACTTATACGAGCTTCAGCAGTGCAGCTAGAGGCAGTTTCGTTTCCTGGGTCAACTTTGTTTTCTTATGGCACACCGGAAGACCGGAAATAAACAAAGTTGCATTTACTGCGTTCAAATATTTTATCGCATGAATCTCGGGCAACATTAATCGCATAAATTAACGCGTTAATTTCAGCCCTAATGTATATTCATTCATTCGTGTTATGCTTGGATCATAGACGAGTTTCTTGCGCGCAGACTCTATATTGTCTTAACTTACCGGGACTTAACATGTCCTCCTTTGAGTCGCTCTTCAAATTAAAAAACAAAAGGATTTTCTTATTGGACCTGCATTTTGATTAAACTGTACTACAGACTATTAAAACCGGACTTTTGAAGAAAAGTACCACATTGACCTTTTAACTACTGAAAGGAGCAGCTAGACTTGTAGCTGCCGCAAGGCTGTGGCACTCTAAAGGTACTGGCTATGTGTTCACTGAGATAGTTGGTTAATTGCATTTAATCCAAAGTCTATTCATGAGCTTAAATATTTCAGACAGTAATAATTTTCTATAATGGGATGTTGCAGATGTGTACTCCTCACATTGAAAAGTAAATAGTGCAAAGATAGAGGCTAGTTACTTTTGGAAATTTATGATTTTAAGAAGCCATATTGCTCTTGATTTAAGAGTTTTAAAACCTTTTGAAACCAACAAATGGTAAGAAAAGTGTTTGTCAAAAAAGAGATTGCGGAAAAAGTAGAACAGTGTTTGGGGTTGCTAAAAGGACACATAATTAGTGTAACATTGACAAGCCTGAATGGCTGTGCCTGTTGGTTTTGGTTGTGTCTTGTGTATTTGTATGTTTTATCTCCACATTTGTAAAAAAGACAAACGACCTCTTGGTGCGAGTGATCTTCGGTTTGCTTTATTGACATTCTTTAACTAGTAAATCATTTACAAGAAAGTTTAAAGCTAGTTAGACTTCAAGAATGTCTTGGAGACATCAAAACTTGGATAACAGGCAACTTCCTGATGCTAAACTCAGAAAAAACGTAAGTTATCCTGATAGGCCCAGAGCGCCTTCGAAGCCAGCTGTCACGTGATACAGTTTTTATGGATGGAATTGCTCTGGTACCCAGCAGCACCGTCAGGAATCTGGGAGTTCTCTTCGACCAGGATATGACCTTCAACTTGCATATAAAGAAGGACTGCCTTTTTTCATCTACGTAACATATAAAAAAATCAGGAACTTCCTGTCTAAAAGTGATGCAGAAAAAATAGTTCATGCGTTTGTCACTTCCAGACTGGACTACTGTAATTCTTTGTTATCAGGCTGCTCTTGTAAATCTCTTAAGCCTCTCCAGTTGATTCAGAATGCTGCAGCACGTGTATTAAAAAGAACTAAGAAAAGGGATCATATCACTCCTGTATTAACTTCTCTGCACTGGCTCCCTGTTAAATCAAGAATCGATTTTAAGGTACTTCTCCTCACGTACAAGGCACTTGGTGAGGCACCGTTGTATCTTAAAGAGCTTGTAACACCTTATTGCCCTACAAGGCAGCTGCGCTCCATAGATGCTGGGTTAGTTGTTGTTCCTATGGTTTTTAAAAAGTAGGCTGGGGGCCAGAGCCTTCAGTTATCAAGCTCCTCTTTTGTGGAACCAGGTTCCACTTTCAGTCCAGGGGGCAGGTTCGGTCAGCTCTTTTAAAGTAAAACTTAAAACTTTCCTCTTTGATTCTGCCTATAGTTAGGGCTGGCTCAGGTTAGCCCGGACCAGCCCTTAGTTAAGCTGCTATAGGCTTAGAATGCTCCTCTCTCACGCTCTCGTTCTACAATAATTCACGTTTTATTAATGCACATGACTAATTCAGCTTCTTTCCGGGAGTTTTTTTTGTGCTTTCTCCCCTAGCAGGTCTCGTAGATCGTGGTTCCTTCGGGACCCTGGTCCTGACACCTGCCGTGGCCCTGCTGACGCCTGCTGCTGGCATCATCATCATCATTAGTATTTTTGATATTAATTATATTACTGTACTCGTAAACCAACATTACCCTCTCCTTAAGTCTCTGTGCTCTCCCTCCCCACAGGCTTCTGTGGATGGTGGTTCTATCTGATGGTGGTTGCCCCTACAGTGGTCCTGCTGTGCGCCTGGCTTACTACTCACAGTTACTTGAATCATTTCTGTCATGGGAATTGCATGTATTATACATTGTTCATTCTGTACACATGGCGTCCATTGTAGTCTGTCCATCCCGGGAGTGGGATCCCTCCTCTGACGTTCTCCCTAAGGTTTCTTCCCTTTTTTCCCTCTCGGAAGGCTTTTTTCATTTTTTGGGGAGTTTTTCCTGTGCCGATGATGGGTTTCGGGACAGAGGATGTTGTATGTGTACAGACTGTAAAGCCCTCTGAGGCAAATTTGTAATTTGCGACTATGGGCTATACAAAATAAAATGAAATCTTTAAATGAACAGTTGAATCAAGGTTATTAGAAATACAAATGGTATAATGTCAGATAGTTGAGATAGTTGGTTAATTGGATTTAATCCAAAATTGTTTTCTTGTCATATATTATTATTTCTTTCATGAGCTTAAATATTTACCTATGTTTTAACTCAACCTGAGTAAAAAAGACAAACGACTATTGGTATGAGTGATTTTCATTTTGCTTTATTGACATTTTGTAACTGGCATTGTAAATAATTTACAAGAGAGATGGTTTTTCAATCTTTAAATGAACAGTTGAACAAGGTAATCAGAAACAAAAATGGAATAATGTCATCGGACTGAAGTCTGTGAGATTATGCGCATTGAGCGCTGCAACGGCAGGCCACGTGGGCTTTGGCTGTTTCTCTAATGTCGCCGCTCTTCTCGAAGATACTGCTTAGACCCTCAGAGCGGTTCAGGTTAGATGCTGCAAAAAATGGAGGGAGTAAAGCAATTAAGTATGGCTTAATATAACATATTATATACGAATCATTTCCTTTTGTTTGTGCATGTTTTTTGCTGACTCACCAGCGGGCACGCAGTGGTAGGCAACATTGACGGTGGTTGTCCTCACTGCCACGCAGCCGGGCAAGCAGCGCAGCACAGGCTCAACAGAGTAGCATTTGGACTGTTGGCCATGGATGACCACCTGCTTCTCAAGCTTCACAGATTCAAGATTCATGTAACACTCTGAAAAGGGGGGAAATTGATTTTAATTATACATATATCTGCCTACAGCAGCAATCTTTTAAAGTAGTTTATTGATATTATTCATTTTATATTCTTCCAATGGCAAATGTTGAAGCAAGTTTTGTATTACCAGAGGCGTCACGGCAGCTTTTTCCAGGCAGAACCCAGCTATGAGCAAAGCTGACTGCGTTCTCGGTCTGGCGTTTGTTGGGTGTCTCGAACTCCTTTCTGATTTCGCCGTCAGCCGTTCCACAGAGTCCACAAGTCTTACTTCTCATCCAGTCCACAATTTGAACCTGGAAAAACCTCAAACAATTCAGTCTTTGACCCATTAACAGCTTGGATGTGAAAACACCTAAATCTTAAAGATAGCTTTTGGATTTCTGCAATCACCTTCACTGATGCCAGATCAAAGTCGACCTCCTGGAGACCAAAACGGGGAGCAAAGACAGAGATGCCCTCAGAGCTCTTTTTGATATTGAATTTTCCTAAAATGAATGAAGATTTTAAATATGTAAGTTTTCAGTTTCAGCAATTTGAAAAATTTGAGCATGACAAAATAAATTGAATTAATAGAATAAAGAACCTTCGGGTTGATCATAAGGCAGTTTGCTGAGTTCTACACCGTTAACCTTGGCCTTAATAGCACCGTCCTTGGGGTACAGTTCCACTTCACTGTTGGAAAACAATAGAAATACATGTATGTTTTTTTTTTATTGATTTGTTTTGTTTAGTTTGTTCCTACAATTTACTTAGAAATACTTGTTCTTACACGTTGTCGATCTTGACGTAGATCCAGTTCTCTTTCTTTGATTGATCCCTCTTAAGCAGAACAATGAATTTGAGTTCTTCGGTGCAATCCTGAGCCATGACCTGGAAGCAAGAGTGGGGCATCTCGATCCTGTGTTCCCTCTTGTTGAATGTGGTCAGCGTATCTTTGACCATGGAACACTCAGCTGAAATGGGAGGAAATGATCAGTAAGCTATCTATTTACTTGATTGCTGAGACTATTTCATAATACCTATGCCTTCAAATGTTTTCACCTGCATTAGCCTTGGTGATCATGTAGATGAACTTGGCGGCCAAGTTGTTCTCGTATGGTTTCAACTCAGCGGCAGCGTCACCGATTGGCAGAGAAATAGGGATAGGAATTCTAAGTTTGTAAAATGTCCTCTGTAATACCGAAAAATGAAAATGGTTATGAAGAGTGTATTAGCCAACTCTGTGACAAAGTGTGATGCAGACATTGTGTGTAAATAATGGGCAATCAAACCGTACCTTTGGTGTCTTCAGAACAACATTGAGGGTCTTCTCAGAAGCAGCAGCCACAGACAGTTTGATCTCATTGCGAACATTTTGGACCTTCGCCTGGGTTATTCCAAATCTCGTTGTGTAGCGGGAAAGGAAGTCAGAGAGCCTAGCATTGCAAAAAGGGTTAATTAAGGTTATTTTAAATTAAAAACCAAATGTGTGGTAAACACGTATATCAGAAAAACTAAATTAAATAATGCCAAAGGAAATATATTATAGTAGTGATACAAATTTTGAATTTTCAATATAGTATACGTAGGTACACATAGGTAGGTATACATACGTATATGTAGTACATAGAGTATTTCGTAATGAATTTCTTTTTTTTTGCAGTAGTTTTTATAGCAAAACATTCCGCGTGAAATGAAAATCGCTGAAATCACAACAATTTACCTTTTTGCGAAGCGTTTCATGCTCTCTGGAAGTTTTTCCCAGGTAATCTTCATGCGGACTGCAGCGTCTTCTCCGATACGGCCAGTCTCAGCTGTGATCTCAGTCGAGTATTCTTTGCACTCAAGGCCCCAGGCAAGTTTAGCCTGCCATACATTTCGATCAAAATTAAAATCTCAAGTACCAGATAGATTTTTAACCAACGTTACATCACCAAATCCAATTTTTTACCATTAATTTGTGGTCGCTCAGCTTCACACCATCGGCACAGATTCTCCAGTGGTTATTCTGTTCCAGACTAGCGAAGACGATCTGCAGTCTCTCATTAGCTCTGTCAACATAAGCTGCGACCTGGTATCCCTGAACCTGGTCGTCAGCTCTCACAGCACGTATGAGAATGGTCACAGCAGGATTGAGGGTATAAGAAAGGTACTTGGCCTTTAAGGAAAAAGCAGAAATTGATAAAGATGACATTTTATATTGATTTTCCACCAATCACAAAAGTCTGTAAATGTCTTGGTCTTATGACTTACCCTATTGTAGATGTTCTCAAAGCTGTGAGCACTGCTTTTTCCGTTGGCACGTTCCCTGGAATCGGCATGCTGCAAAAAAAGAAACCATACATTTAGCCTGCTGAACATGTCATGAACAAAGTGCCTGTGTCATCAATCTGATGATTACCTGGTGGATGTGGTCCTTGGTGAAGTTCATTGCGTTTAGTTGTTGCTGCAATAGGAAATTAGATTATGAGATTATTTCATGTACATTTGGGTTTTAGTTTGTATTTTAGAGGTAAAGTTGAATCACCTTGGTCCTGTAGGTGATCCTGGAGCTGGAGGAGCTGGAGGAGCTGGAGGAGCTGGAGGAACTGGAGGAGTTGGAAGAACTCCTGCTGGAAGAGGACACCTTGCTCCTGCGGCTAGAAGAGGAGCTGGAGTTGGAAGAACTGCCTCTGGAAGACAGAGATGGACGTCTGCTTGAAGAACTGCTGCTGGAAGAGGACACCTTGCTCCTGCGGCTAGAAGAGGAGCTGGAGGAAGACTTGGATGACGCAGAGGAGGATTTGCTTGAGCGAGAGCTGGAAGTTTTAGCGCTGCTGGAGCTGGAAGAAGATGATGTTCTGTTCTTATGACCAGGTGCCAGGATTTTCTTGAGTTTCATCAGTATGTTCTTGTCCCCCAGAAGTTCGTCTTCCTCACTCATGTTAATCACTTTGATGATCTTCTCTGCTGCTTGTTCTCCAACCTGAATCTCAATTTCAATCCTCTCGACGGCTGGTCCGGCAGCTGCAATGGATCAAATGAGCAGATTTGAGCAATTAATAAAAATATTACGTACATACTTTTTTCCTTTGGGTTTGTGCAACTAAGCCTAGCAATATTGCACCTTTTAATTAGTGTTGGGTTTGGGAAATTTTGGCGAGAGGCACACCAACTAATTTAACGTTTTGCGTATTTGATTGCGTTTGCCTTTGAATGTTGTAAAGGGTTCTGTCCTTCATTGAATGCGTTTTTCGAACAACCTTGATTTGTTGTTGATTAACTACAGAAGCGATTTCATGACAAGCCAAGTCAGTCACCACAATTTTGATTAAGACAAACCCATATGTTTATATGCTACAAGTCGTCTAAAGCCGCTTCTAGAAGGTTGGTAAAGGGAAACTACAACATCATCCGTTGACTTACCTGGTGAAATCTCAACCAAGAAGCTGTGTTCTCCAATCATGCTGTAGAGGGGGCAGTCTTTGATGAAGGTGGCGTTGCGAGATTCAAGCTGAGAGCACGCCTTGATACCGAAGGTAAGGCTTTCAGCACACATTCTCTTCTGGATGGCCCTGGACCTCAGTGTGCTTTGAGCGTTACCCCCAAGGATTTCAGATGATGCTGACTGTAAAACAACAATAGAGGTCATAACATGAATTTGAAAAAGGGAAAAAAGGTGTTCAGTGAATCAAACTCACGGTGCTACTAGCCACAGAGGAAGCCACCCTTGACATCTTTGAGGAAAAGGTCCCCCTTGACACTTCAACTGCAGATGGAACCATTGGTGTGATTTTGGCAGCAGCGAGGTCTTCCACATTTCTTGCAATGGCAAAAGTCTCAACACTGTTGGAGGATAAAATAATTTGAGGCTACTAAAATGTCAAAAAAACTAGTTAATTAATGTTACCTGATGACCAGTACATACCGTGCGGATGCAATTTTACTGACACCCTTAAGAGGAAGGAGCTGAAGCTTGAAGTTGCCCTTAATCATGTCGAGTCTTGCTTCTAATTTTGCAGGAAGAAGTGTGTGAACTTTGGCTCTTGACATCAGAACAGCCTGGAGGAAAGCAGTGTTCACTCCCATAACTGCATACACATGTGTGGAAACACTGCAAAGGACAGAGCACATCAATGTTTAAGGGTATTCTATTCAAATAAATTTCCTTTTGATAGTTAAGCTGATGAGAAGAACCTGAGTATATTTTGAAGCTACAATTGTATTGCCTGGGGCTAATGGTAGTCCTCATGCTTATGTCAGACTTCAGGAGCTGGGCAACTTGATAGTCAGCAGGCAGTGAGGGTGACACGGTTGCTTTGACTGTGAAAAACATTTTGGGCATTGGTTTTAATAGTTTGGAATTTAGTCAAATCAGGGACATTTAAACTACACAAATACGACTTACATTCAGCAGATGCAGCAGCCACAGCAGTAGTATATAAACTGAGCTCCATGGGCAGACCAACGCTGGTGGGAATGATGCGACGGACTTCAGACAACAGCAGCGGTTTAGCGTAGTGCAATGTGACACCCGCCAGCAGAGCATCCAAAGACTCTCTGCCATAGCTTTTCATTGCTGGTCCACTGGCAAGCTTTAAGCACATGATCTCTTATAAGACATCAAATATTTGGTGCACATTACATGTATTACTTAGCAGTCACTTCAAGTAAAGCTGTAAAGGATAATGGTGTACCTGAATAAGCTGATTGAAAACGTCCTTGTCAACATTGGCGAAGGCAACTTCCTGTCCAAAGACCTTCACGTAAACGGAGGCCAGGGGCTGGCTGGAAGGAGTAGCCCTCCACTCAGAAAGCTGTGCGAAGAAGAAAAGAGTTTAGAACACTGCATTCAACTTTTGGAAATGAAAATGTGCTTCGATCACATAATCCTTGAAGATTGGTAATATTTTTAACTTCAGAGTGGTCCTCCAAAACTTACAGCTTTCATCACTTGTCTCATCTTGGTCATCCTGTCAGCATTCTCAGGAACCTCCTTGATTTTCAGCAAGGCCTCCTGCATTCCCTCGGTTCTTACTCCAAGCTGAAAAAGACCCGCATTTGATGGTAAGTACTTTTTAAATGATTCCTATGTGAAAGGTTTACAAAACAATATTAATGCAGCTTGATTTATTGAAGGATACATTAATCGCCAGTTAATTTCCCTTTTTGCTATTATAATTTTACGCAGTATTTTGTGCAGAAGGGTAAAACAATGGACGGAAGATGGCCGATATATAATAAATAAATCTATATATATGTAAAAATAAAAGCCTCTCAGTGTTTAAGCTTGCTATGTCAGACATGATTACCTCAACAACATCGGCATAAGCTCCTGCCAGGTAGGTACGAGCTTTGGCCACAATGGATCTTGGCAAAACAGTTGCAGCATCGTTAATATAGAAGGCGCTGGCAGCAGCTCCTATCATCCAGGGGTCTGCACAGCAAAATACAAGGGTTAGCGTTTTATACATATACATAAATAACAACATATTTTAATCCTAAAATCTCTCTATCCTATCATGCTCTTACCGTTGTAGGTATCAACATAGAGAGATCTGCTGAAGCGATAGCTGAGTCTGTCGAACTTGGGACTGAGGATCCTCAGAGCAACATTGCAGGCAGAAGCACTGAAAGTAGCACATTATAACATAAGTGGTTATTGATGCTAACATGTTCAAATTGCAAAAAGGAAGAAAAAAACAAGATTTGATGATTCTTACACAGAGGCCAAGTCAGGTGAAGTGTTTCTGGTCATGGACTTCATGTAAGAGTAGACAAAGCTAGAAACCTGCAGGCTTTTCTCAGTCAAGAGGTTATTGGCAAGAGTAATCACCAGTCCCATGGGCAGCTTGGTCTCAAACAACACAATAGCAGCAGCCATACGGACTTCTGAGTGGAGAGCCTTGTCCATGAACAGCTGAAGAGCCATATCCTGGATCTGATTGACAAAGATTTGTTGTAAATAAAATGTCCTTGAATCTATCCGTTCATCCTTCGTAATACAAGGAATATGACCATGTAGTCTCACCATCTTGGGCTCCCTCTTAGCAATGTTCCTCATGGCCTGAACAGCCTCAATGTGAGCTCTGAGTGGCAGATCAGCAGCAGCACTTCCAATGCCAGGCAGGAACTTTGTGATTGGCTTCAGGCTGGAAGGATGTCCAGCATTTCCCAGTACTTTCAGAGCCATAATGAGTCCCTCAATGTCGTTCTTGTTAGCCTGGACAGCCAGTTCGTGGATGGGCTGTGGAAGGGACATGAAAACATTCATGTAACACGTCTTAGATGCTATAACTGAATGTAATATATATATATATATATATATATATAATCCCTCGCAATAAATGATACATACCCTCACAAGCTCAGCGGGGCAGGCTGGGTTCTCTACACAGTATTTAGAAACCAGGGTGCCGTATCCCAGCATGACAACCTCACGCAGAATTGGGTTTTCTTGGATCTTTTTTTCCGAAAACATGCTCTGAAAAGGGGTAAAAGAAATTGTGAATTGATGATAATCCATCCCAATTTTACAACCTTGAAATAAAAATGAAACAATGACGCTAACTTGCCTGTATCAGCGTGATGGCCTCGAGGTCAGCTGTCACCATGTGAATAGATGATATCAGTGCGTGAGTAGATTCTGCAACAGTCAGCTCGCCAGCGAGGAACTTCTCTTTTATGAACCTCAGAGCAGCAGAAGTACCAACGGCTGGGATAACATTCAGGATCCAGTGCCTGGGGAAAATAAATATCATATATAATTGCATTATCAATGGAACTTTTTTTTTTATGGCTCTTAAAAGTCACAATTACCTGTGATCGGCTTTAGCTTTGAACTGATTCCAGATGGCCTCGATACTCTCAAGTCTCGCCACACGCAGTAGCTGGATGAGCTCAAGGAACTTCAGAGGGGCATCTTCGTGGACCTTATCCACATTGAAGGTCACCAGGTGGTTCAGGATCTCAACAACCTGCCAGGATAAAATGTTTCTTAGCCTAGAGTTTGTCTCTTCAAGATGAATTAAAAAGAAAATCTGGGCGATCATTTTATAAAGTACCTGAGCCTCAACATTGCTGATCCTCAGCAGCTGGATGGGTGTCTGAAGAAGCTCGTTGCCGAACTCGTACTGTACTGATCCACGGTGAACATATTCAGCACTGTAAGGGGCCGATCGGGTTTCCTTAATCTCCAGGAAGGTCAGGTTTTGCCTGCAAATGAACATAAATTCTATCAATCTGCACAGTGACACTTTGAGTATAGTGCTGATAACACTGGTATTGCCCTCTTCTTTTTTATTTAAACTACTTACCTAGCCTCCATCTGAGCAGCACCGTTCATGATGTTGAGAGGGGAAAACTGGATGATCTCAATACCCGATGCATTCAAGAGCAGAGCACCGGTGGCTGTTTCCTTGATGACGTAGTTAGAAGCAGCGGCTGCCTTCAGGTTGTTTCCTCTCTGCAATGAGAAGACACAATATCACCACATCAGAGGTGTCAAGAAGTAAACTGTATTAGAGGTTATGAGCCGAGAGGGGAATTGCACTTACAGCCTCACACTGAACACATCTTTCCGTGTAAGTCAAACCAATGTCCTTCATGATTCTCTTCTGGCATTTGTTCAGGTCCTTAGACTTGGTCAACAGGATAAGCTCATCCTTTGCGTCCTCACTGAGGAGATAGTGGGTCTTGCACACACCTTGTGTTCCAGGCTAGTTGACATAAAAACAGTTTGTCAGTATTGTGGCAGTTTGTGAGTGGAAATGAATGAAAATGAGTTATTTGTACCTCTTGCAGCTCATAGACATTTTGAGTCTTCTTGATGTTCAGCTGGAAGATGTTAAGGACTCCTCTGTAGATATTCAGCACAGTTTCAGAGACACCAGCTGGAGCGAATACTTTTCCGACAACACCGTTGGAATATTCAAACTTGATGGGTGTCGTGAGCTGAGCAGCCAGGGCAGAAGTTATCTTGGTAGCTGGGGAGAAATCATCTTTGGGCCAGAGGCCACTGTACTCCAAGATTTCAGGCTCCTCAAGCTGCAAGGAACATGACACTTTTAGTAAATATAACACATGATTGTTTATAAATCACTTTTTCATTACAGTTAATTTGATATCACTCATAAATAAGCTAAAAAATTTAAATGGTCCTTACCTTCAGCGTGTAGCTGTTTTCCGCCTCTGCACTGATCCAAACTTTGCTGAGTAGTTTCACTCCGCTCCGTGCCAGACCCTCCTCGGGTAGGCCGCCCATAACAAATGCCTCATATTTGTAGACATAGGTCTTTCCATCAGCAAACTGGGGAGCTGAAATAATAGAGAAGAAAGCACAGTAGTGAAATATCCATTTCAGTTCAATTTTTAAACTGAGAAACCTTTTATATCCATGCACCATATATTGATAACGTAACAGAATAACAACTTACCCAAATAGGTTTGGTGACACGCTGCAAAATAGAAATCTTTGTTTATTTTGGTGTTGGTGAACAAACAAGATATGTGGGGAAAAATGACAATTGTATTCTTTATAAACCATCTATTTTGACCGACTATTTAGTCAGTTAAACCTGAAGAACTCAATGTCTGTTTTTCTGCTCTATCATTGGTTGTGTATTAACAGCATTGTATTGTCAGCAAGTGCAGAAGTAGTTTTTTGTTAAAAATCAAATTCATCTTTTAGTTGATAGTTTTACATGCATAAAGAAATACTCACCCGCAAGGGCTACCGTGAGGGCCAGCAAAATCACCCTCATGGTTTTTGGATGTGACGTTCTACAGGGAGAGGTCTCCTTTTAAAGCCAGGTTTTGCCGCTTTAAATGAATCATTAACTATGTATCAGCTTTCATTGTCGTTGATGTTACCTTGCCCTGACTATACAGATCAGACAAACAGAGTATGACACAAATGAAAAATGTCAGGCAAGTTGTCCTAACCTGACATCCTGGCAGCCTGATGTCCAAAATCTATAGGTTTGCTCTCTCTCCAGGTTTAACCCGTTTTGAAAGAATGATCTGAAATCTTAAACTTTATTACACTTTACACAATTGGATTTTTTAAAACTAACTATACAAATCTTAACATGTTATTTATATATGTATTTTTGTGTAACTTATTCTTCAACAACTGGCAAAGATTAAACCTTTTAGTTTAAAACCTAAGTTTATGAATTATCCAATGACTAAAAATCATTTTATTATTATAAGAAACATGACAATAATTATAGAATAGTACTGTTGCATAAAAATTTCACCATTCAAATCTTTCATTAAAATGTCAGTGTGTTATGACCTGAAACGTCAGACTTCAGGTTAAGTATCATAATATAACATATATTTTCTTTTATTAAAGTGAATACATATCATACAATCTATGTCTATAAGAACCCATAAATTGTCGCAAAACGCTAAGATCCCTGTTGCGATCATTAATTAAATGCAACGGGAAAGAGGAAATCTGGAACCGCACAATTGAGACAATTGATTTATGATCAGTTTCCCTGTCTTCTTGGACTCCATCTTACCCTGGCCTGATTTTTTCCCTTTCTCAGGGTTAACAACAACGACATGGTAAAACATTAAATAAAAGAGAAAGCATGTACGATTTTTGATGTAATAAGTTAATATTATTTATACTTGATCCCTTTAACTGCTGGCTCTCCAGTTTGGTAGTGGTTGTATTTGTGTATTAGAAGTGTGCCTTCTTAATTTGCATTATTACCAGAAGTTAGCAAGGGTAGAGTTGATCTCATGCACAGTGTGAGTCTCTCAGGAACTCTGTTACCTCTCTTTTGGAACTAATCATCATAATAACCTTATCAAGAGAAGTCTGACAATCTTACTCTCGCACTGTATTACTAGTTATGCTATCTTTTTAATGTGAATGTCATGATGCCATATCAATTAGTGGCAGATAATATAGTTGACAGTTAGCCAGGCAATGACAGTCAATGTCCATTTCTAAAAAAATAAAATATCCAATTGTATTTAAGATCCCCATAAAATTCCCCTCCACTCAGGTGGTAAAGAGCAATGGATGTTGAACCCAAAATCTCTGGAGAGAAAGTTTAGAGACACCCACTCATCAGCCTTTTAATCGCCTTTAAAAGTAGTTTTTTCTTAAGTAGTCATGACTAATCACTTTAGAGGAATCCCTCTGCACAGTTCTCCGCTGTGCGTTGGGCCTCTGTTTCTTTTACTTCCAATGCAAAAACATCTTTTGATCTTCAGCTACCGTCTTGCTCTCTCCTGTCCAACTCAGCAGTGCAGCTAGAGGCAGTTTCGTTTCCTGGGTCAACTTTGTTTTCTTATGGCACACCGGAAGACCGGAAATAAACAAAGTTGCATTAACTGCGTTCAAATATTTTATCGCATGAATCTCGGGCAACATTAATCGCATAAATTAACGCGTTAATTTCAGCCCTAATGTATATTCATTCATTCGTGTTATGCTTGGATCATAGACGAATTTCTTGCGCGCAGACTCTATATTGTCTTAACTTACCGGGACTTACCATGTCCTCCTTTGAGTCGCTCTTCAAATTAAAAAACAAAAGGATTTTCTTATTGGACCTGCATTTTGATTAAACTTTACTACAGACTATTAAAACCGGACTTTTGAAGAAAAGTACCACATTGACCTTTTAACTACTGAAAGGAGCAGCTAGACTTGTAGCTGCCGCAAGGCTGTGGCACTCTAAAGGTACTGGCTATGTGTTCACTGAGATAGTTGGTTAATTGCATTTAATCCAAAGTTCATTCATGAGCTTAAATATTTCAGACAGTAATAATTTTCTATAATGGGATGTTGCAGATGTGTATTCCTCACATTGAAAAGTAAATAGTGCGAAGATAGAGGCTAGTTACTTTTGGAAATTTATGATTTTAAGAAGCCATATTGCTCTTGATTTAAGAGTTTTACAACCTTTTGAAACCAACAAATGGTAAGAAAAGTGTTTGTCAATAAAGAGATTGCGGAAAAAATAGAACAGTGTTTGGGGTTGCTAAAAGGACACATAATTAGTGTAACATTGACAAGCTTGAATGGCTGTGCCTGTTGGTTTTGGTTGTGTCTTGTGTATTTGTGTGTTTTATCTCCACATTTGTAAAAAAGACAAACGACCTCTTGGTGCGAGTGATCTTCGGTTTGCTTTATTGACATTCTTTAACTAGTAAATCATTTACAAGAAAGTTTAAAGCTAGTTAGACTTCAAGAATGTCTTGGAGACATCAAAACTTGGATAACAGGCAACTTCCTGATGCTAAACTCAGAAAAAACGTAAGTTATCCTGATAGGCCCAGAGCGCCTTCGAAGCCAGCTGTCACGTGATACAGTTTTTATGGATGGAATTGCTCTGGTACCCAGCAGCACCGTCAGGAATCTGGGAGTTCTCTTCGACCAGGATATGACCTTCAACTTGCATATAAAGAAGGACTGCCTTTTTTCATCTACGTAACATATAAAAAAATCAGGAACTTCCTGTCTAAAAGTGATGCAGAAAAAATAGTTCATGCGTTTGTCACTTCCAGACTGGACTACTGTAATTCTTTGTTATCAGGCTGCTCTTGTAAATCTCTTAAGCCTCTCCAGTTGATTCAGAATGCTGCAGCACGTGTATTAAAAAGAACTAAGAAAAGGGATCATATCACTCCTGTATTAACTTCTCTGCACTGGCTCCCTGTTAAATCAAGAATCGATTTTAAGGTACTTCTCCTCACGTACAAGGCACTTGGTGAGGCACCGTTGTATCTTAAAGAGCTTGTAACACCTTATTGCCCTACAAGGCAGCTGCGCTCCATAGATGCTGGGTTAGTTGTTGTTCCTATGGTTTTTAAAAAGTAGGCTGGGGGCCAGAGCCTTCAGTTATCAAGCTCCTCTTTTGTGGAACCAGGTTCCACTTTCAGTCCAGGGGGCAGGTTCGGTCAGCTCTTTTAAAGTAAAACTTAAAACTTTCCTCTTTGATTCTGCCTATAGTTAGGGCTGGCTCAGGTTAGCCCGGACCAGCCCTTAGTTAAGCTGCTATAGGCTTAGAATGCTCCTCTCTCACGCTCTCGTTCTACAATAATTCACGTTTTATTAATGCACATGACTAATTCAGCTTCTTTCCGGGAGTTTTTTTTGTGCTTTCTCCCATAGCAGGTCTCGTAGATCGTGGTTCCTTCGGGACCCTGGTCCTGACACCTGCCGTGGCCCTGCTGACGCCTGCTGCTGGCATCATCATCATCATTAGTATTTTTGATATTAATCATATTACTGTACTCGTAAACCAACATTACCCTCTCCTTAAGTCTCTGTGCTCTCCCTCCCCACAGGCTTCTGTGGATGGTGGTTCTATCTGATGGTGGTTGCCCCTACAGTGGTCCTGCTGTGCGCCTGGCTTACTACTCACAGTTACTTGAATCATTTCTGACATGGGAATTGCATGTATTATACATTGTTCATTCTGTACACATGGCATCCATTGTAGTCTGTCCATCCCGGGAGTGGAATCCCTCCTCTGACGTTCTCCCTAAGGTTTCTTCCCTTTTTTCCCTCTTGGAAGGCTTTTTTCATTTTTTGGGGAGTTTTTCCTGTGCCGATGGTGGGTTTCGGGACAGAGGATGTTGTATGTGTACAGACTGTAAAGCCCTCTGAGGCAAATTTGTAATTTGCGACTATCCATCCATCCATCCATTGTCAGACCGCTTATCCTGCACACAGGGTCGCGGGGGGGCTGGAGTCCATCCCAGCTAACTTCGGGCGATAGACAGGGTACACCCTGGATTGGTCGCCAGCCAATCGCAGGGCAACACAGAGACACACAACCATTCACACTCACATTCACACAACTACGGGCAATTTAAAGTCCCCAATTAACCTGATCCCCAGAGCATGTCTTTGGACTGTGGGAGGAAGCCGGAGAACCCGGAGAGAACCCACGCAGACACGGGGAGAACATGCAGACTCCACACAGAAAGGCCACTGGGCGGAATCGAACCCAGGGCCTTCTTGCTGTGAGGCGACAGTGCTAACCACCACGCCACCGTGCCGCCCTAATTTGCGACTATGGGCTATACAAAATAAAATGAAATCTTTAAATGAACAGTTGAATCAAGGTTATTAGAAATACAAATGGTATAATGTCAGATAGTTGAGATAGTTGGTTAATTGGATTTAATCCAAAATTGGTTTCTTGTCATATATTATTATTTCTTTCATGAGCTTAAATATTTACCTATGTTTTAACTCAACCTGAGTAAAAAAGACAAACGACTATTGGTATGAGTGATTTTCATTTTGCTTTATTGACATTTTGTAACTGGCATTGTAAATAATTTACAAGAGAGATGGTTTTTCAATCTTTAAATGAACAGTTGAACAAGGTAATCAGAAACAAAAATGGAATAATGTCATCGGACTGAAGTCTGTGAGATTATGCGCATTGAGCGCTGCAACGGCAGGCCACGTGGGCTTCGGCTGTTTCTCTAATGTCGGCGCTCTTCTCGAAGATACTGCTTAGACCCTCAGAGCGGTTCAGGTTAGATGCTGCAAAAAATGGAGGGAGTAAAGCAATTAAGTATGGCTTAATATAACATATTATATACGAATCATTTCCTTTTGTTTGTGCATGTTTTTTGCTGACTCACCAGCGGGCACGCAGTGGTAGGCAACATTGACGGTGGTTGTCCTCACTGCCACGCAGCCGGGCAAGCAGCGCAGCACAGGCTCAACAGAGTAGCATTTGGACTGTTGGCCATGGATGACCACCTGCTTCTCAAGCTTCACAGATTCAAGATTCATGTAACACTCTGAAAAGGGGGGAAATTGATTTTAATTATACATATATCTGCCTACAGCAGCAATCTTTTAAAGTAGTTTATTGATATTATTCATTTTATATTCTTCCAATGGCAAATGTTGAAGCAAGTTTTGTATTACCAGAGGCGTCACGGCAGCTTTTTCCAGGCAGAACCCAGCTATGAGCAAAGCTGACTGCGTTCTCGGTCTGGCGTTTGTTGGGTGTCTCGAACTCCTTTCTGATTTCGCCGTCAGCCGTTCCACAGAGTCCACAAGTCTTACTTCTCATCCAGTCCACAATTTGAACCTGGAAAAACCTCAAACAATTCAGTCTTTGACCCATTAACAGCTTGGATGTGAAAACACCTAAATCTTAAAGATAGCTTTTGGATTTCTGCAATCACCTTCACTGATGCCAGATCAAAGTAGACCTCCTGGAGACCAAAACGGGGAGCAAAGACAGAGATGCCCTCAGAGCTCTTTTTGATATTGAATTTTCCTAAAATGAATGAAGATTTTAAATATGTAAGTTTTCAGTTTCAGCAATTTGAAAAATTTGAGCATGACAAAATAAATTGAATTAATAGAATAAAGAACCTTCGGGTTGATCATAAGGCAGTTTGCTGAGTTCTACACCGTTAACCTTGGCCTTAATAGCACCGTCCTTGGGGTACAGTTCCACTTCACTGTTGGAAAACAATAGAAATACATGTATGTTTTTTTTTTATTGATTTGTTTTGTTTAGTTTGTTCCTACAATTTACTTAGAAATACTTGTTCTTACACGTTGTCGATCTTGACGTAGATCCAGTTCTCTTTCTTTGATTGATCCCTCTTAAGCAGAACAATGAATTTGAGTTCTTCGGTGCAATCCTGAGCCATGACCTGGAAGCAAGAGTGGGGCATCTCGATCCTGTGTTCCCTCTTGTTGAATGTGGTCAGCGTATCTTTGACCATGGAACACTCAGCTGAAATGGGAGGAAATGATCAGTAAGCTATCTATTTACTTGATTGCTGAGACTATTTCATAATACCTATGCCTTCAAATGTTTTCACCTGCATTAGCCTTGGTGATCATGTAGATGAACTTGGCGGCCAAGTTGTTCTCGTATGGTTTCAACTCAGCGGCAGCGTCACCGATTGGCAGAGAAATAGGGATAGGAATTCTAAGTTTGTAAAATGTCCTCTGTAATACCGAAAAATGAAAATGGTTATGAAGAGTGTATTAGCCAACTCTGTGACAAAGTGTGATGCAGACATTGTGTGTAAATAATGGGCAATCAAACCGTACCTTTGGTGTCTTCAGAACAACATTGAGGGTCTTCTCAGAAGCAGCAGCCAGAGACAGTTTGATCTCATTGCGAACATTTTGGACCTTCGCCTGGGTTATTCCAAATCTCGTTGTGTAGCGGGAAAGGAAGTCAGAGAGCCTAGCATTGCAAAAAGGGTTAATTAAGGTTATTTTAAATTAAAAACCAAATGTGTGGTAAACACGTATATCAGAAAAACTAAATTAAATAATGCCAAAGGAAATATATTATAGTAGTGATACAAATTTTGAATTTTCAATATAGTATACGTAGGTACACATAGGTAGGTATACATACGTATATGTAGTACATAGAGTATTTCGTAATGAATTTCTTTTTTTCCAGTAGTTTTTATAGCAAAACATTCCGCGTGAAATGAAAATCGCTGAAATCACAACAATTTACCTTTTTGCGAAGCGTTTCATGCTCTCTGGAAGTTTTTCCCAGGTAATCTTCATGCGGACTGCAGCGTCTTCTCCGATACGGCCAGTCTCAGCTGTGATCTCAGTCGAGTATTCTTTGCACTCAAGGCCCCAGGCAAGTTTAGCCTGCCATACATTTCGATCAAAATTAAAATCTCAAGTACCAGATAGATTTTTAACCAACGTTACATCACCAAATCCAATTTTTTACCATTAATTTGTGGTCGCTCAGCTTCACACCATCGGCACAGATTCTCCAGTGGTTATTCTGTTCCAGACTAGCGAAGACGATCTGCAGTCTCTCATTAGCTCTGTCAACATAAGCTGCGACCTGGTATCCCTGAACCTGGTCGTCAGCTCTCACAGCACGTATGAGAATGGTCACAGCAGGATTGAGGGTATAAGAAAGGTACTTGGCCTTTAAGGAAAAAGCAGAAATTGATAAAGATGACATTTTATATTGATTTTCCACCAATCACAAAAGTCTGTAAATGTCTTGGTCTTATGACTTACCCTATTGTAGATGTTCTCAAAGCTGTGAGCACTGCTTTTTCCGTTGGCACGTTCCCTGGAATCGGCATGCTGCAAAAAAAGAAACCATACATTTAGCCTGCTGAACATGTCATGAACAAAGTGCCTGTGTCATCAATCTGATGATTACCTGGTGGATGTGGTCCTTGGTGAAGTTCATTGCGTTTAGTTGTTGCTGCAATAGGAAATTAGATTATGAGATTATTTCATGTACATTTGGGTTTTAGTTTGTATTTTAGAGGTAAAGTTGAATCACCTTGGTCCTGTAGGTGATCCTGGAGCTGGAGGAGCTGGAGGAGCTGGAGGAGCTGGAGGAACTGGAGGAGTTGGAAGAACTGCTGCTGGAAGAGGACACCTTGCTCCTGCGGCTAGAAGAGGAGCTGGAGGAAGACTTGGATGACGCAGAGGAGGATTTGCTTGAGCGAGAGCTGGAAGTTTTAGCGCTGCTGGAGCTGGAAGAAGATGATGTTCTGTTCTTATGACCAGGTGCCAGGATTTTCTTGAGTTTCATCAGTATGTTCTTGTCCCCCAGAAGTTCGTCTTCCTCACTCATGTTAATCACTTTGATGATCTTCTCTGCTGCTTGTTCTCCAACCTGAATCTCAATTTCAATCCTCTCGACGGCTGGTCCGGCAGCTGCAATGGATCAAATGAGCAGATTTGAGCAATTAATAAAAATATTACGTACATACTTTTTTCCTTTGGGTTTGTGCAACTAAGCCTAGCAATATTGCACCTTTTAATTAGTGTTGGGTTTGGGAAATTTTGGCGAGAGGCACACCAACTAATTTAACGTTTTGCGTATTTGATTGCGTTTGCCTTTGAATGTTGTAAAGGGTTCTGTCCTTCATTGAATGCGTTTTTCGAACAACCTTGATTTGTTGTTGATTAACTACAGAAGCGATTTCATGACAAGCCAAGTCAGTCACCACAATTTTGATTAAGACAAACCCATATGTCTATATGCTACAAGTCGTCTAAAGCCGCTTCTAGAAGGTTGGTAAAGGGAAACTACAACATCATCCGTTGACTTACCTGGTGAAATCTCAACCAAGAAGCTGTGTTCTCCAATCATGCTGTAGAGGGGGCAGTCTTTGATGAAGGTGGCGTTGCGAGATTCAAGCTGAGAGCACGCCTTGATACCGAAGGTAAGGCTTTCAGCACACATTCTCTTCTGGATGGCCCTGGACCTCAGTGTGCTTTGAGCGTTACCCCCAAGGATTTCAGATGATGCTGACTGTAAAACAACAATAGAGGTCATAACATGAATTTGAAAAAGGGAAAAAAGGTGTTCAGTGAATCAAACTCACGGTGCTACTAGCCACAGAGGAAGCCACCCTTGACATCTTTGAGGAAAAGGTCCCCCTTGACACTTCAACTGCAGATGGAACCATTGGTGTGATTTTGGCAGCAGCGAGGTCTTCCACATTTCTTGCAATGGCAAAAGTCTCAACACTGTTGGAGGATAAAATAATTTGAGGCTACTAAAATGTCAAAAAAACTAGTTAATTAATGTTACCTGATGACCAGTACATACCGTGCGGATGCAATTTTACTGACACCCTTAAGAGGAAGGAGCTGAAGCTTGAAGTTGCCCTTAATCATGTCGAGTCTTGCTTCTAATTTTGCAGGAAGAAGTGTGTGAACTTTGGCTCTTGACATCAGAACAGCCTGGAGGAAAGCAGTGTTCACTCCCATAACTGCATACACATGTGTGGAAACACTGCAAAGGACAGAGCACATCAATGTTTAAGGGTATTCTATTCAAATAAATTTCCTTTTGATAGTTAAGCTGATGAGAAGAACCTGAGTATATTTTGAAGCTACAATTGTATTACCTGGGGCTAATGGTAGTCCTCATGCTTATGTCAGACTTCAGGAGCTGGGCAACTTGATAGTCAGCAGGCAGTGAGGGTGACACGGTTGCTTTGACTGTGAAAAACATTTTGGGCATTGGTTTTAATAGTTTGGAATTTAGTAAAATCAGGGACATTTAAACTACACAAATACGACTTACATTCAGCAGATGCAGCAGCCACAGCAGTAGTATATAAACTGAGCTCCATGGGCAGACCAACGCTGGTGGGAATGATGCGACGGACTTCAGACAACAGCAGCGGTTTAGCGTAGTGCAATGTGACACCCGCCAGCAGAGCATCCAAAGACTCTCTGCCATAGCTTTTCATTGCTGGTCCACTGGCAAGCTTTAAGCACATGATCTCTTATAAGACATCAAATATTTGGTGCACATTACATGTATTACTTAGCAGTCACTTCAAGTAAAGCTGTAAAGGATAATGGTGTACCTGAATAAGCTGATTGAAAACGTCCTTGTCAACATTGGCGAAGGCAACTTCCTGTCCAAAGACCTTCACGTAAACGGAGGCCAGGGGCTGGCTGGAAGGAGTAGCCCTCCACTCAGAAAGCTGTGCGAAGAAGAAAAGAGTTTAGAACACTGCATTCAACTTTTGGAAATGAAAATGTGCTTCGATCACATAATCCTTGAAGATTGGTAATATTTTTAACTTCAGAGTGGTCCTCCAAAACTTACAGCTTTCATCACTTGTCTCATCTTGGTCATCCTGTCAGCATTCTCAGGAACCTCCTTGATTTTCAGCAAGGCCTCCTGCATTCCCTCGGTTCTTACTCCAAGCTGAAAAAGACCCGCATTTGATGGTAAGTACTTTTTAAATGATTCCTATGTGAAAGGTTTACAAAACAATATTAATGCAGCTTGATTTATTGAAGGATACATTAATCGCCAGTTAATTTCCCTTTTTGCTATTATAATTTTACGCAGTATTTTGTGCAGAAGGGTAAAACAATGGACGGAAGATGGCCGATATATAATAAATAAATCTATATATATGTAAAAATAAAAGCCTCTCAGTGTTTAAGCTTGCTATGTCAGACATGATTACCTCAACAACATCGGCATAAGCTCCTGCCAGGTAGGTACGAGCTTTGGCCACAATGGATCTTGGCAAAACAGTTGCAGCATCGTTAATATAGAAGGCGCTGGCAGCAGCTCCCATCATCCAGGGGTCTGCACAGCAAAATACAAGGGTTAGCGTTTTATACATATACATAAATAACAACATATTTTAATCCTAAAATCTCTCTATCCTATCATGCTCTTACCGTTGTAGGTATCAACATAGAGAGATCTGCTGAAGCGATAGCTGAGTCTGTCGAACTTGGGACTGAGGATCCTCAGAGCAACATTGCAGGCAGAAGCACTGAAAGTAGCACATTATAACATAAGTGGTTATTGATGCTAACATGTTCAAATTGCAAAAAGGAAGAAAAAAACAAGATTTGATGATTCTTACACAGAGGCCAAGTCAGGTGAAGTGTTTCTGGTCATGGACTTCATGTAAGAGTAGACAAAGCTAGAAACCTGCAGGCTTTTCTCAGTCAAGAGGTTATTGGCAAGAGTAATCACCAGTCCCATGGGCAGCTTGGTCTCAAACAACACAATAGCAGCAGCCATACGGACTTCTGAGTGGAGAGCCTTGTCCATGAACAGCTGAAGAGCCATATCCTGGATCTGATTGACAAAGATTTGTTGTAAATAAAATGTCCTTGAATCTATCCGTTCATCCTTCGTAATACAAGGAATATGACCATGTAGTCTCACCATCTTGGGCTCCCTCTTAGCAATGTTCCTCATGGCCTGAACAGCCTCAATGTGAGCTCTGAGTGGCAGATCAGCAGCAGCACTTCCAATGCCAGGCAGGAACTTTGTGATTGGCTTCAGGCTGGAAGGATGTCCAGCATTTCCCAGTACTTTCAGAGCCATAATGAGTCCCTCAATGTCGTTCTTGTTAGCCTGGACAGCCAGTTCGTGGATGGGCTGTGGAAGGGACATGAAAACATTCATGTAACACGTCTTAGATGCTATAACTGAATGTAATATATGTATATATATATATATATATATATATATATATATATATATATATATATATATATATATAATCCCTCGCAATAAATGATACATACCCTCACAAGCTCAGCGGGGCAGGCTGGGTTCTCTACACAGTATTTAGAAACCAGGGTGCCGTATCCCAGCATGACAACCTCACGCAGAATTGGGTTTTCTTGGATCTTTTTTTCCGAAAACATGCTCTGAAAAGGGGTAAAAGAAATTGTGAATTGATGATAATCCATCCCAATTTTACAACCTTGAAATAAAAATGAAACAATGACGCTAACTTGCCTGTATCAGCGTGATGGCCTCGAGGTCAGCTGTCACCATGTGAATAGATGATATCAGTGCGTGAGTAGATTCTGCAACAGTCAGCTCGCCAGCGAGGAACTTCTCCTTTATGAACCTCAGAGCAGCAGAAGTACCAATGGCTGGGATAACATTCAGGATCCAGTGCCTGGGGAAAATAAATATCATATATAATTGCATTATCAATGGAACTTTTTTTTTTATGGCTCTTAAAAGTCACAATTACCTGTGATCGGCTTTAGCTTTGAACTGATTCCAGATGGCCTCGATACTCTCAAGTCTCGCCACACGCAGTAGCTGGATGAGCTCAAGGAACTTCAGAGGGGCATCTTCGTGGACCTTATCCACATTGAAGGTCACCAGGTGGTTCAGGATCTCAACAACCTGCCAGGATAAAATGTTTCTTAGCCTAGAGTTTGTCTCTTCAAGATGAATTAAAAAGAAAATCTGGGCGATCATTTTATAAAGTACCTGAGCCTCAACATTGCTGATCCTCAGCAGCTGGATGGGTGTCTGAAGAAGCTCGTTGCCGAACTCGTACTGTACTGATCCACGGTGAACATATTCAGCACTGTAAGGGGCCGATCGGGTTTCCTTAATCTCCAGGAAGGTCAGGTTTTGCCTGCAAATGAACATAAATTCTATCAATCTGCACAGTGACACTTTGAGTATAGTGCTGATAACACTGGTATTGCCCTCTTCTTTTTTATTTAAACTACTTACCTAGCCTCCATCTGAGCAGCACCGTTCATGATGTTGAGAGGGGAAAACTGGATGATCTCAATACCCGATGCATTCAAGAGCAGAGCACCGGTGGCTGTTTCCTTGATGACGTAGTTAGAAGCAGCGGCTGCCTTCAGGTTGTTTCCTCTCTGCAATGAGAAGACACAATATCACCACATCAGAGGTGTCAAGAAGTAAACTGTATTAGAGGTTATGAGCCGAGAGGGGAATTGCACTTACAGCCTCACACTGAACACATCTTTCCGTGTAAGTCAAACCAATGTCCTTCATGATTCTCTTCTGGCATTTGTTCAGGTCCTTAGACTTGGTCAACAGGATAAGCTCATCCTTTGCGTCCTCACTGAGGAGATAGTGGGTCTTGCACACACCTTGTGTTCCAGGCTAGTTGACATAAAAACAGTTTGTCAGTATTGTGGCAGTTTGTGAGTGGAAATGAATGAAAATGAGTTATTTGTACCTCTTGCAGCTCATAGACATTTTGAGTCTTCTTGATGTTCAGCTGGAAGATGTTAAGGACTCCTCTGTAGATATTCAGCACAGTTTCAGAGACACCAGCTGGAGCGAATACTTTTCCAACAACACCGTTGGAATATTCAAACTTGATGGGTGTCGTGAGCTGAGCAGCCAGGGCAGAAGTTATCTTGGTAGCTGGGGAGAAATCATCTTTGGGCCAGAGGCCACTGTACTCCAAGATTTCAGGCTCCTCAAGCTGCAAGGAACATGACACTTTGAGTAAATATAACACATGATTGTTTATAAATCACTTTTTCATTACAGTTAATTTGATATCACTCATAAATAAGCTAAAAAATTTAAATGGTCCTTACCTTCAGCGTGTAGCTGTTTTCCGCCTCTGCACTGATCCAAACTTTGCTGAGTAGTTTCACTCCGCTCCGTGCCAGACCCTCCTCGGGTAGGCCGCCCATAACAAATGCCTCATATTTGTAGACATAGGTCTTTCCATCAGCAAACTGGGGAGCTGAAATAATAGAGAAGAAAGCACAGTAGTGAAATATCCATTTCAGTTCAATTTTTAAACTGAGAAACCTTTTATATCCATGCACCATATATTGATAACGTAAAAGAATAACAACTTACCCAAATAGGTTTGGTGACACGCTGCAACACAGAAATATTGGTTATTAATAGTTATTTTGGCCAATTGTATTTATCTGGAAAGACAGTTTGTAAACCTGAAGAACCGTATGTTTATTTTTCTGCTCCATCATTGGTTGTGTATAAACAGCATTGCAGCAAGTGCTGAAGTAGTTTTTTGTTTAAAAATTTAATTCATCTTTCAGTTGATAGTTTTAAATACATAAAGAAAAACTCACCCGCAAGGGCTACCGTGAGGGCCAGCAAAATCACCCTCATGGTTTTTGGATGTGACGTTCTACAGGGAGAGGTCTCCTTTTAAAGCCAGGTTTTGCCGCTCAAAATTAATCATTAACTATGTATCAGCTTTCATTGTCGTTGATGTTACCTTGCCCTGACTATACAGACCAGACAAACAGAGTATGACACGAATGAAAAATGTCAGGCAAGTTGTCCTAACCTGACATCCTGGCAGCCTGATGTCCAAAATCTATAGTTTTGCTCTCTCTCCCGGCATAACCGTTTTGAGAGAATTAAAGGAAATCTTAATTTTTATTACAGTTAACACATTTATATATATATATATATATCCCTTACATTTCTTAACTAACAATACAAATCTTAACATGTTATTTATGTATGTATTTTTGTGTCACTCATTAATCAACAACAAAGATAAAACCTTTCAGTTTAAAACCTTCAGTTGTGAATTATCCAATGACTAAAAATACTTTCATTATCAAAAAAAACTTCCCAAATAAGACATGATAAAAAACAATTATGGAACGGTTACTGTTGCATAAACATGTCACCATTCAAATTTTTCATTAAAATGTCAGTGTGTCATGACCTGAGATTTTATCACGTTTTTGTCAGCTTGATCGAGAAATTGTTCACTCTGCAAACAACAATCCAATATCTGTTTACTTAAGCCACATTGTGTTACAAAATCACTTTGTGGAAAACAAAATTGTGGCTGAAGTGAGTGTTTTAGCTTTCAATACCCTTTTTCTGCAATAAAGTCTGAACAGTTTACTTTTACACATATTACACAGAAAGTTTACCATTGCCACAACAATCCAAGCGTATCCAACAGGACTCGGTCATTGAGGAAAATAGCACTGTGAGTCTGTCCTCTCCTGTTTCAGTTATAATTAATGACCTATTTTGTTTGAATATGCATATTTATTAGATAAATTAGATGTTCTCACAGACAGATGTTAGTTTGTCGGGGGCTCCAAATTTCAAGCCAAAAGACAAAGACAAAATCGTGGATGGATGAAAGCAGGTTGGGCTCTATATTCATAATGTAGCCTAATGCCGTTTTCTTTTGTTAAAATCATATACACGGCTAACAGACATTTAGCTTTTCAAAAATAGTTATTTGGGGAGTTCCCTAACGTTCGCGCGTATAGTTCTGGAGAAAGAGACTGTTGCTGACAAGTCTAAAAGTCTAAAACAAAATGTATCGTTTTCGACTTCGGTCTGAAAGTGACATTTTCAACTGTTCCCTTTCCCTTCAATTAGGCACACACGTTCGATTCATGAACGGCAGCTGATCGAAAAGAATCTCTCTGCGTTTTGGTGCGCGTTTGGGTACAAATGATCTGAGGCCTCATTTATAAACGTTGCGTACGCACAAAGGAAGGCGTACGCCGCTCTCTACGCAATAATTGGTATTTATAAAAAGCAAACTTGACGCAAGCTCGGACCCATGCGTACGCACAAAAACGGGTGAAATGAGAACCGTCGGAAAATGCAAGAAACACGCAAACGTGTGTGAAAGTGTGTAAAACTAGACTGTTGTAAAAGAAATGCCAATACTGCCTCTCATAAATAACACCTGTTTGATCGATCTGCAGCGTAAAACAAACAGAAATACAAATTAACACATTTTCAAAAAGGGAAAAGGGAAATATGTTCTGCAATAATATTGGCATGTTATGCAATTCATCCTCAAAACACTGCTGTTGCTTGTCAGATGCAATCAAATGGACGGTAATAAAATGGCATGATGCCATCACAATGCGTAATGACGCGAGATGGCTGATCTTGCGCTCTTAGAAGATGTGGCACATGGAAGTATTGGCGCTGTAGTGCAGCGCATCATCGGCCTGTTTAAGGGCAGATGGCGCTGCCTCGACTGCACTGGAGGGAGGTTACTGTTTACTCCTGAAAATGTGTGCAAAATCGTGCTGTGCTACATAATGTTGCACAGCTTCCAAACGTGCCTCGACCCCCTGACGCCGATGGCTGTGTTGGCCAAGACCCTGTCCCCAATCATTGCCGCCAGTCTCTCATCATTTCACTTCTCCTTTCCACCTTGCCAATGATGATTTCGACTTCACACTGAGTGAAGTTACGTTTCTTCGTTTTCCTCTCAGTGCCATGATTTCGCGATCGATGAATATTAATTTGTGGGGGTTCCACAGACTATATATGGGCAACTATGGGCGTGACATGAAGCCGCAAAACGCTGCGCTGCATTTAGAAGTGATTGTGATTTATTAAGGGAAAACTGCGTAGGACGTGCGTGCGCACGGTTTTATAAGTCTGAATATTTCTGTGCGTACGCACGTCCTATGTTTCATCCGTACGCCACTTCTGGCGCAAATCCTACGCAAGGTTTTATAAATGAGGCCCCTGGCCTTGTGCTTGAAATGGATGAAGATTGAGCCACGTCAGCCTCCGTAGCAGAGGCACTGCTCGGCCCACGTGACGCGTTCGCTGCTTGCAGTCTGACCGCACAGACGTCACTCGGTTCAAAATGCTTCCTGGCACTTTAACGTCGCGCTGTCTCCTGTTTTTGCCGTCGATAATCGCGGTGTGCGGCGCTGCCGCGTGCCCGTGCGAGGAACCCGAGCTCTGTCAACAGATCCGCGCGCAGAGAGACTTTGAGGTAACGTCACGTCTCGTTGAATCACCGCAAACTATCACGACGTGGTGTTGCGCAACGCGAACCTGCAGCACGCGACTACCAGGCTCATTGCCCTTTGCAAAGGTTCACCGATTCATGAGCTACTTTAATATCTAAACTCCTACAACACGCACAAGGGAGACAATGAATCAATTTTACAATCCTCAGTTCGCGATTAGGTCATATGGTTGACGTGGGCATTAAAGTGGCACTTTCTTCGAAACTACAAATTGCTCGCTGTCGAAACATGTTTAAAAATTAAAAGTATTTTTCGGGTTTTCTGTTCAATGTGTTTGCTGCATGGCAACAAGTAATATTTGCTCAGATTTCTATTATCACTTTTATTATTTATTTTGTTGTTCCTCTTTATCAGTGAAGTCAGTGTTTGTTTTACGGCCATGCGATGAATGAAAAGGCTTCCTTTTTTGGACACACGTGACCTGCTATTGAGCCCTTCTCTAACTGAACAATCCTCAATATCTAATATCTGATTAGTTGACACACTTGTAATGGACCCTTCTCCAATTTGACTTGACGGAAATGGGCTCGACTACTAACAATGATATTGTCCACTGTAACTCAGATTTTATTGGCACGCTGACATTAAGCTTAAAGTCAAAATAATTCTTGTTCAGTGTTTGCTGGTGTTAAATCATTAAATTGACATTACCTGAACATTTACTTTACATTGCTTCTTTTTCCAAAGTAGTTTTTGACACACCTCATTAGAAGAATGAACATTTATTGATCAACTTCATCGAAAGCCAGTTTTAACCAAACCGCTTAACATCAATCTTATTTTTAATACTTTTTAGTCCATATGAAACTATTTTTTTTTAGAAATCAGTCAGCTTGTGGTTGACATTTTACAGACCAAACTAAATTATTAATTAACATAAAATAAAAATCGATTTTGATAGTAAAAAAGTTATTTTGCAGCAACCATCTTCACCTGTACTTTGTTTATAATAGTCAGATAGTTATCAGGATGCCATTTTTTGTGGTAGGACAAGGAGTAACTGATATTAACGGACTATGTGAAATCAACTTCTGTGTATCAAGGTTTTTGTGTTTGACGTGGGCGGAAAGACATGGAAGTCGTACAACTGGAGCATGGTGACGACTGTGGCGACATTTGGAAAGTATGACACTGATCTCATGTGTTATGCGCACTCCAAAGGAGCACGGATTGTACTGAAAGGTAAGATAACCACTTCCTCTGTGGAATGGTATTCTTTTTAGCAACTGTAGAGTATGGTCCATTTTTCTTACTTTAGGTCAAGGCCTAAACAATCCATCTACATCAATATGACATGACATCCCCTGTCATTGAGATTTGTTGTGTTCATCCATCCAGGGAGTGTTATTGGCACAGAGCTTCAATCTAGAATCGATTCATTGCATTTAATACATTTTTCTTTCACTGTTCGCTCCTGCCGTCAACATGCATCAACCCCATTACCATCTCCGCCCCTCCATTTCCTTGTTGGTTGGAAAAGGCGACGTTCACCTCCCCTACATTGTGGACCCAAATAACAGGACGGCGTGGATAACCGGAAAGGTAGACTTGGCCAAGAGTCAATTTATGGATGGAATCAACATTGACATCGAGCAAGCCGTGGAGGAGGGTTCCCCGGAGTACCATGCTTTAACAGACCTGGTCAAAGAGACCACTGACGCCTTCCACAGCGCCATCCCGGGCTCCCAGGTGAAAGCTGTTTTTGACACGGTTCTCCAAAGTGTAGTTTTGATTATCAGATTTCTTTCTTGTTTTTCTTGTTTTTTTTACTCTTAAACTCTAAAACCTGGGAGGTAGTTTAGGTTTTCCATCCCCCTAAATGGGAATAAAGCGTGCAAGAAAATTAATGATTGAAGTACTGTGAGCCTTCCCTAACTGTCCTGTGCTCTCCCGTTTTATTGATATTATCCCTGATCTCAAGGTCTCATTTGACGTTGCCTGGTCCCCAAACTGTATCGACAAGCGCTGCTACGATTACGTTCGCATTGCTGAATCCTGTGACCTGCTGTTTGTGATGTCCTACGATGAACAGAGCCAGATCACGGGGGACTGTATTGCAACGGCAAATGCCCCACTCTCTCAAACATTGAATGGTTTGTTGCCCAGGTAGCGCATCACGATCATTTTTTTTGTCAATGCAGACCTGTTCAGCACCAACTTATGGAATGCCTGTTATTCTTTTAAGGTTATGACCAGTTTTTGAGTCTTAATATTGATCCCAAGAAGCTGGTCATGGGGGTGCCGTGGTATGGCTATGACTATCCGTGCCTTAACTTTTCCCAGGTAAGATGTGCTTGTATGTATGTTATATATAATTACACACACAGTGGGGCAAAAAAGTATTTATTTAGTCAGCCACCAATTGTGCAAGTTCTCCCACTTAAAAAGATTGGAGCGGCCTGTAATTTTCATCATAGGTACACGTCAACTATGAGAAAGAAAAAAATCCAGAAAATCACATGAATTTATTGGTAAATTATTGTGGAAAATAAGTATTTGGTCACCTACAAGCAAAATGTCTGGCTCTCACAGACCTGTAACTTTAAGAGGCTCTTCTGTCCTCCACTCGTTACCTGTATTAATGGCACCGGTTTGAACTTAGTTATCAGTATAAAAGACACCTGTCCAAACTCCACTATGGCCAGGAAGAGCTGGCAAAGGACACCAGAAACAAAATTGCAGACCTGCACCAGGCTGGGAAGACTGAATCTGCAATAGGTAAACAGCTTGGTGTGAAGAAATCAACTGTGGGAGCAATTATAAGAAACTGGAAGACCTACAAGACCACTGATAATCTCCCTCGAGCCGGGGCTCCACGCAAGATCTCACCCCGTGAGGTCAATATAATCACAAGAACGGTGAGCAAAAATCCCAGAACCACACGGGGGGACCTAGTGAATGACCTGCTGGGGGTTGGAAACATCATGCTTTGGGGCTGTTTTTCTGCAAAGGGACCAGGACGACTGATCTGTGTAAAGGAAAGAATGAATGGGGCCATGTATCGTGAGATTTTGAGTGAAAACCTCCTTCCATCAGCAAGGGCATTGAAGATGAAACGTGGCTGGGTCTTTCAGCATGACAATGACCCCAAACACACCGCCCGGCCAACGAAGGAGTGGCTTCGTAAGAAGCACTTCGAGGTCCTGTAGTGGCCTAGCCAGTCACCAGCTCTCAACCCCATAGAAATCTTTGGAGGGAGTTGAGAGTTCGTCATTTCCCATCGACAGCCCCAAAACATCACTGCTCTAGAGGAGATCTGCATGGAGGAATGGGCCAAAATACCAGCAACTGTGTGTGACAACCTTGTGAAGACTTTTGACCTCTGTCATTGCCAACAAAGGGTATATAACAAAGTATTGATGTACTTTTGTTATTGACCAAATACTTATTTTCCATTTCTTGCTATTGCTATCATCTCTATTATTTATTATATTTATTTTGTTTGTTGCAGTACATAATCATGCCTTTTTCCATACCAGGACGGAGTGTGTTTCATAATCAAAGTTCCTTTCCGTGGAGCCCCCTGTAGTGATGCAGCAGGACAACAGAAAACGTACAAGTGGATAATGAAGCAGGTGAACGACTCATTTTCCGGCAGGCTCTGGGACGACAAGCAGCAAGCTCCTTACTTCAATTACAAGGTACATTGTCTTTGTATTATATGGTTTAAATTATCTTTTAAAGCTCAACAATTGAGGTAAAGTTCATTGAGTCAGTTTTATCCAGAGTGTCGGCCTCTCCTCAGGCTACCAGACTGACTCTTCACCCATTGGACACAGCCATAAAATGGATACAACAAAAATAAAACCCGATACGTTTTATTATACTGTGATAAATCCTTTTCGGAAGCGAAGTTTTGATGACTCCAAAAACCTCCTACTTTCTCAAAGTTGTCATCCTGTTTATCAAAGTACCGCACTCATAGGTGTATAACTGATATTGCTCTTTCCAATAAGACTTACATTGGGTCGGTCAATCGGTTCATTCTCTTGGTCTGTTTCCATGTCATTTATGATTCATTGATGAAGTAGTCAACAAACTCAAGATTAATTGAGTTTTCAAATGAACATAAGGAAAAGACTGTCCCCAATGTAACTGTTTATAAACTCAAAGTAGCAATGAGGTCTTAAATGTATGGAAAGGCTCTTAGGGAATCATTCAGGTCAAATGTAATTTTATTTTTTCTCCCCTCAGGACCAGAAAGGACAGATCCATCAGGTTTGGTACGATGATCCACAGAGCATCTGTCCCAAGGCGCAGTCTGTGAAATCTAAAGGTTTGCGCGGCATTGGCATGTGGAATGGCAACATCTTGGACTACAGTGATGAACTGGTTGCCAAGCAGCAGACTGCAGGGATGTGGAATGCGCTCCTGGGAAGCTAGCTGGGGTTCACTTGACACTTCTGCAGAAATGTACATCACCCCTCATATGTGTTGCTTAATCAACACATCCCTTTGTAGCAGTAATAAGGTGCAGCTTCGCTCTTTTGTGGATGATATTGCTGTTGTCGTTGAATGTATTCACGTCTCAGACATTCCGCTGTTTAAACAGAAATAACTGATTCTGGAAAAAATGAGAAAAACAATCTCTTTAATGTGATTTGGACAGTATTTGTTATGACAAATATTGCGTTAACTGAGATCTTTGCACTTTAAGGCTTTTCATAAATTAAACATTTTCTGATATTCTGTTTTTCTATTTGTTATTAAAGTGAAATAACCGTTTAAACATTTTAGTTTTGGGCTCTTCCGTGATCCGAGATTAAGAATACCTTTTTTATAAAAGAATGTGTTTTGCTGTATTTGTCTTTAGTAATAACTTAAATAGTCTGAATACAGAAGGTTATGAACCTTGCTGTTGACAATTGTTGAATTTTCATAAATGAGACAAATGGAGATATAATGACTTGATGAACCCAGGTTTCCTTTGAACAATTTAATAAAAATATCTTTAGCCACATATATTGGACACATCTCAAATAAAAAAAAAATTGTCTTGATACTATTAAGTTGCTTTTAGGACAGACTATTAAAGGACTGTGCGGTGCCTTTTATTACTCTCACCGGGGGAACAAAATCACAGCACTCAACCAAGGGGGCTGTCAGACATTGTATAGTTTTTTTTTTTAATTTTTAATGGCACACTTTTTTTTAACGACATTCATTTTCTTTATTCTAAAATACCATTTTGAAAAAAAAATCAACTTCATATTAACGAATAAACAGGAAAAGTAAATGCACAAAATTACTTAACTGCAGCATAACAAATTAACATCAACTGGTCTCCCAACAAAGGAGTTATATTCAAAGCGCGTACGTTCTGAATTAAATGGAGATAGTATGAACTTGCGGTCAATCCCGTGTGGTCTTTCCAAAACCCAGAGAGGACAAGGGAACGGGATGAGAGGACTGACTCTTCTTCTGGGCCAGCTCAACCTTCAGGGCCTTCAGCTCTGTGGCAGCCTGTTTCCTCAGCTTCACAGTGAAAAATAACTTGTTAATAAAACGCACCAGCATATCTAATGTGATTATTACCCACATACAGGAAAAAAGATGAAACTCAAGATGAAACTCTTTTTATAGGGGTGTAACAATTCATTTTAACGATTGAATTCGAATCGCGATTCATGGTTGCCGATTTGATTCATGGACGATCTGGGTTAATTTAGAACAATTTGATTTGATTCAGTGACTTGAAATCGATTCAGTAACTTTACTGGACAGTGCAGGCAAAATTTCTGAGATCCCTGTTGTTTCTTGTAAGGAAATCAGGTTTAAATTAATTATGGATATTATAAACAAGCAAACAATTAATGGCAAATGTATTAACCTTTTATGTGAATCAAGTGCCATTTTCAATGTAAACATTACACAATAATTACACAATGTTTGGATCAATTCACAGAACCCCAGATTTTCAACTACATTGTAGGGTCGCATGTCTTTACCGATAAACTTGCCAATTGTTACTGTGATGTTGAGTTTGGTGCTGGCGAGGCCTGAGGTGTCTGCAGAGCTGGAGTTATCTGCTGATTTTTGTACTTAAATCCAATGTGCAGTTTCCAAGTATCGATACAATCGATTATGTACCATTTCAATCGATTTGTAATCGATATATGTCGTCTGGAATGCCGCCAATTTGCGGAGCACAGATCGATTCAGTTGGATCGCAGGAATATAAATCGATTAATCGATTCAGTGAATGAATCGTTACACCCCTACATTTTTAGTTTACTCGAGCCTTTCTATTTTAAGGAACTTTGTACTACATCTCCGAGGTGGAAGGAATAATATCCCGTGAGCCATCCATAATCTGGGATTATACCATGGTGTTGGTGAATACGTGATTGGCTGTATAGCATGTCTATTAATTTAAATACTGACAGTTTGAGTTTGTTGTCCTTCAGTCAATCATCCTTTAAACACAACAACAGTAGCTAGCTATTAAATCAGATTTTCACAACAATTGATAGGCCACCTGTATTGTCCACTGCAGCCTAAAGTAGCCAGTTGAATAGCAAATGGGATGTAATGGCGTGGTCAAAGTTGGAAGCCCGATTGTGCATATCTGACGTCCCCGTTTCAATTTGTCCAGGTCAACGTTAAGGTCACCAAATTGAAAGCGTGATCAAAGTTGGAGGCCAATCATTGTAATTATTAAATTATTTTTACTGTTAAAATATGCCAATTTTTATTGTAGATTACTAACCATTTTCATGCCTCCTGACCAACGAGTTATCAACTTCCTACGTTCTACTCATCTACTTTTTTTTCAAAGATTATAGAAACATTTATAGAGATTGATTGACAATCTGTTACCTTTATCTCCGTTACCAGCTTCATCTTGGCATCCTCTACCTTCCTCTTCAGGTTGTCAATCTCATGGCTCTCTGTCATGATCTGAATGATGAGCTCATTCTGCAACTCAGGAGGTTTCAATCGGCCTTTTGAAATTTGTGAATATTTCAAACTCGTACTACCTTTTTAAAAGACATTATGCATTAAAGCCAAGGTGAATTCTGTTTTACCTTCATGTGAGAGCTTCCCGATCGTCTTGGCTTCCCCCTGTTATCTCTGGCCTGGAGCTGGTGTAAGAGTTTGTTGTAAAATGTCTCCAACTCTCGCCGTAAACTTCTCAGATTTTCCTCCAATGGTGCTGTGGCCTTCTTGGTCTCAAAGTATTTTTTCTTCCAACTGTCACGTGCTTTACATCGATGAGAAAGGCGTGGGTCGCGTTACTTATGACAAACTTGACCTTTTCAAAAATATAGACATGCATTTATTTTATGTCTTAAGTGTCAACTGCAATTAAAAGAGACGTTATTCTACAACTCTGTATCAGCAACCAACAGTATTCAAACAGTGTTCGATTGCTCACCTTGGTTCCTGCGATGTCTGTTTTGAGCCAACAGATCTTTCCCCTTTCTCAGCAACTCCTGCCTCGTCCACTCCCGTTCCTTTCTCTCCTCCCTCACCAGCTTGATTTCCTCCATCAGTTCCTCCCCTAACAGCAACAAACGTGTTAGCAGGGTCACAGAATGAATTGAATCCTTGCTATGCGGTGACGGCTTACTGGTCGTCTGAAAGACGGGACGGACGGTTGTTTTTCGACCCGGAGGTGGAGAGGTGGGCCCAACACATCGAGACAATCCAACCTTAAAAGAAACAAGACATTGTGGACAGTCTGCTTTGAACGGACTGATCTTTTAACAGCAAACATTCTCATAGGTTTTGTCTTTGTAAAGTGTTGTCAGAAATTGGTCCACACCAAATGTTATACATTACCTTATTTGTTGGTTTAGTCCTTAAGGACTTCAATGCATGTAAATCTTTTGATTTGCCGAGCCTGCAAAAAGACACACTGTTAAGAAGCTAAGTAGTACGAGTGCTCACAGCAGGGTGCAAGTACTCCGCTCCATTATGCTGCAGTGTACCCGTCTGTGAGTGAGAAGCCGGAGTCTCTGTCCTCCAGAGTCTTCTGTGAAACAAGCAGCTTTGCCTTTTGATTATGAGGCTTCCTCGGGCGACATTCTTGCTCTGCCCACTCTGACTTGTTGGAAGAGAGACCTTCCTCTTCATTTTCTCCCTCTGCCTCTGAAGAACTATAGCTTGGGTCCTCATCTTCTTCCTCCTCCTCCTCCTCCTCCTCCTCCTCTTCCAGGCCCGGAGTGGGAGGTGGCTGATGGGAACACTGGGGGATGAGGGGGAATTTAATGGCCTCTTTTGTTCCAGGTGGCTGGTAACTGGTCTGGAGGTCTGGGGAGCTGCTGCTGGTGTCTGGGGTGAGCGAATTGGTGCAAACGCTGCAGTCGATCTCCACACTGGGCAGCAGGTAAAGTTCCGGCTGTGGGGCCTGCTGACAGGTGTCCACGTTAAGATTACTGGGCCTTAACTGGTACATTATGAAGATAATACATAGGCGCTACAACGCTATACAAAATTTATTAAGTTCATACCAAAATTTAAGGAGACATTAGCAGCGTTGATGGCATAATAAATACAAATTCAAAGCCATATAGTTACAGTCACACAAGTGAAGAGCTTTTACTTTAATAGACATGGCAATAAAATACGTTTGAAATCGTCTTCCTGTGATTAGACCTGCTTCTGCTTTTCAGACATTTTGGTTATATTGAAAACCTGAAGTACTATTAATTATAATAACAAAACGTAGTATTGTTTTGCAATTCTGTTTCTGATTCCAAAGAACAAAATAGCAAATATGGATTGTACATACATATGGTGGCGCGAATGTTTTCACTTTCAGATACTTCTCCTGTTTGCTCTTGACCTGCAGCAGAAAAGGATTTCTTTGTTGTGAGAGGCTTAGCAGTAAAAACTGTGTACTCAGTTCCCTCTCGTTTACGCGCACACACACAGACACACACACACACACACACACAGCTTGAATAGTGAACTTGGAAATCAAACTGTCTGTGTTGTTTCTCTCCACTGTCTGCTCGTTTAAAAACTGAACCGGCTTTAGAAAAGCACAACAAAAGGCAGCTGCACTCACCAGAGCCAAACTGCGGCCGACACATTTGAGGAAGGAGCATTTTTCGATTTGCCTCTCAGTGCCGAGAACAGCCACCAACTCGCTCCTCAGCGTTTTCAGGGTGATGTCGGGATAAACCCTGAGTAGTGAAAAGGAGTTTTGAGATAGCTCAACACTAATTATGTTTCCACACTTCCTTTGCATCTAAAAACCATCTATAAAACTATCAGAAATCTGGGTCTAAACACTGTCTAAGTAAATCTGAGGAAAATAAAACTTTCTGCTTTCAAGAATTCACGTTTAAATAGAAAAATCCTATTATGCTATTGAGGAAATATGACATATTACGAATGAAACATTTACAATGAAACATGCTGCACATGTGCTACAAAAACATCTTGAGATAGTAACTTTTTGGTTTCAATCGATAAATAAATAATATAACTTTCTACTTGTGTGACAGAAGTAGGCTGCTGATAACAGCTTTTTCTTTACCTTATGAAGCCGGCAGATATAAAGCTCTCTATGGCGTCAGCGGGGACTTTATTGAGCTTCACATTCCACTGGTCCTCTGGTACGTACAGCACATGGAGCTCCACAAACTGAACACATATAAAAAACGGTCAACACACTTCAGTTTGCATATTTGCATCATTACCTCCCCTGCTTTGATTTTCTAAGCGTACAGTACCTTGCAACTGGCCGGTCTTCCGTCCTCAGGATGTCTCATTGACTCACAAGACAGCTCCATCACCGGTCAGAGGAGTAGCAGAGAACCACACTAGGAGGTTTGTTTGTTCGCAGAAAGCCTCGTTTATTGGGGTGTGAAGGCGTCAACTGCTTGGTAACAATTTGGTGCATTCAAACACAGACTGGAATTTCTTTTATGAGAGTGCCAGCGCCGGTTGCTCTGGTGCCGATGATGACAAAACACTGCAGAGAGAAAGCAGCACATCCAGTTTGTTGTCACCTGGCGTTGTTCTTAAAGTTGCATCCGCTAATGCAGGCAGATTCAGTTTAATTAGTGCACGAGCACCGACGCAGACGGAAAGGAGGATTTATTGTTCATCTAATGTTTTTTAGTGATATTATTCCTTATGAAAACAAAGTCCTTTGGATAGTAGCAAGGTTGTGAAATTGGCATTTGAGGATATTTTTGCAAAAATTCTAGCGTTGAGGAAGAATTGTCTCACTGGCGCCCCCTTTTGATAGGCAACAATACTGGGTTACAGCTAGCTGCACAACATTTGGGATGTATATGTAACGTGATGGGACGTACAAAAGACCAACTCTTTCAAGAGATTTATTCTGGTTAATTTCATTCGGTCCTTATATTTTATTTTGTAATCATAACGGTGAGAATATATTGAACGGTCCAACAGTTCCAAATATTAACAGTTAGATAAGAATAATGTACATATGTCTAATTAAAGACAATTTTGGAATAAGTTTAGGATTGAAGCAGCTTTGACTAACTGTGGGAAAATTGTGGCCACATGCCGTGGCAGCAAAAAACACTCTACACTCAACATTCCTTTTCTGCAACATGTTTTGATTTAATATTTTTTTACTTTTATTTACACGACATTTTTTTCGATAAAATGTTTTGACCGCATATATTTCAACGTCTTCTTCCATGACATTTTTACTTCATAATATATGAAATTATATATTTTCACTTTTTTCGAAGACATTTATTCTAATGTATATTTGAATTTTTATTTAATTTAATATATTTTGAATGTCCCTGAGCAAGACACCCAAACCCTAATTGCTCCCCGGGCAAAATGTAAAACCACAGGTTAAAAATGCAATGTAAGTCGCTTTGGATGAAAGCGTCCGCTAAATGTAATGTAATAAGGATTTGGGATTTATGCATGAGCATGCTTCTATCAACTGATTGTCTTGGCGCCACCTACTGGCAACCCTGGCCAAATGCAGGAGTCTATAAATACTGCAATCCAGAAACCAAAGGGTTTTATGGCACACCACCAGAAAAACGGACTTCTTTGATGAAGTATTTGCAAATATTTGGACATTGTGGAATTTCATTGTCCCTCAACTCTTATGCAAACAGTGGTGGAAATGTACTTTACCCAAGTACAATTTTAAGGTACGAATACATGGGAATTTCTGTATGCTTGCACTACATGAAAGGAATTAACAAATATTGTATTTCCCTGGAATGCTTTATGATAACATAACCCTAACCTAGATTTGGATTGTTAATACTCAACTATTATCAAATTGATGACGCAGGATAAACACTAAATTGAAGTTGTTGCAATTTGGAGATGACTTCAGTTACTTTAGAGTCGAATGACTAAAGCAGAAACCTTTCTGGAAGTTTTGGACCCTTTGATGCCTCGTTGGAACTGTAACATCCTCAGTAGAGCTTCAGTCAATTTGGTGACGTGTAACTTCTTGTTTGTTTTCTTTGCCCTTTGTGTAATCTTAGAAATATTTATTGGTGCTTACGGGGCACAATATTAGTCTTAGCCTACTAGCTTAGTAACCCACTTCTGAATGGTACATTTTTCATTCCTGATTTAGAATAAATGCCATTTCCACAATTTAAATCTGCAGCAATGCATTTTATTAAAATTAGTCAATTTTGAAATGTGTTCGTTGCATCCATAATTATTTTCAAACTCCCATCAAATACAAATATGCTGCACTGTAGACATAATATGAACCATGTAACCGTTTCCAGACATGGTCATAATTAAGTCACTTCTTCTAACATTGAGCAGCATGTCAGGTTATGATCATGACCGTGATTCATTTTGAGCCACATTCATACAGTTTATAGAGATACATTAAAAGGAACTGCACACACGCCAGTACATCTGTGACATACACTTGTATTGAGGTTAGTGGGGTTCCTGTAGTCTTTCTGACTCCTCCATGGTCTCTCACATCCAACAGACAGAATAAAGTCCTTAGGATGAGCTACAGGCCCGTGTCCCCCACGTGGGAGAAGAAGCCGTTTTCAGGGGGAGTTTGAATCTACATCGATGTGATGATAAAGTCCAGTAATCCATGTTGTCGTCAAGATTAGTTGAAAGGACAGGTTGTAACTCGTCGTTCACCAAGAATCTGGATGTCCACTCATATGTCCTCGCCTGATCACAAATGCTGATTGTTGTTTTGCATTTAAAGTTGGAACTTTCGTCTGCAGGCATCCATCTCATGGCGCTGGAAACAGAAGAAATTCCTCTTTTAGCTTAACGGACATTATTCCTATTCTCAATTGCCGTTAAAAAGCACTTTGACAGTTTTCCAAGTGCAACAAAATTTGTATGACTATACGATATCCTGGCAGAAAATGTAGGCAAACATCAATGACCCGTAAGCAGCATGCCAAAGAGAAAATGACAATCGAGATGTTGATTCCATTGGTTCCACCACCACATCTCTTCTCAAAAAAAGAAAAAGGTCTGGCATTGAGAGACTCACCTTCAGGACCCACTCGTACTCCCCAAACTTTGAGTCAAAGGTGCCTTTCTGAAGAGAGCGCAGTTTGAGGGTGAAGCGAGGTCCCAGCTCCTGAATACCAACTTTCTTCTCATTCTTGAAAATGTACCTTGAGAGATCAGAGTATGCATTTATATACAAACTATATTCAAGATCAATGGCGGTGAAGCGCTTCTGAGAGATAAGGGATATATTACATTACTTTACATGTCATTTAGCGGACGCTTTTATCCAAAGCGACGTACAATAAGTGCAATCAACCATAGGGTACAAACTCAGGAGAACAAGAAACAAGAAAGTGCAATTTCCTCAAACAAGCCAATTTACAATTTGCTATAGATGAGTGACGTGGATATAATACCACGCAGGCCAGAATTCAGTTGAAATACCCACCGGTGAAACCTGAAAAAGACAAAGTCTCTCTGGTTGTGGAAGGTGGCGACCTGTCGACCCACAAACTGAGGGTCTTGTGGAAAGAGGGCAGCAAACATGCGGCCGATGCTGTGACCCAGACGCGTGGTGAAGTTGTTGAGGATAACCTCTGGAGAGTGTAAAGTAGGATCTTTACCCCGTCTCTGCAACGATAAAAAAAAAAAAATAATAATAATAATAATAATAAACAGCTCCTGTACCTACCTAAACCGTTAAAAGTTTTACTTTTGAGTAAGGAGGCTCATTTTCATTATGAACATTGTTTTCTTAAAAACACAAGATGCACATAGTTTGAATGAAATCAAATATAAACCATTCATATTTTCATTGAATTACAAAAATCTCTTAATCCAAACAGAATCAGGGAATAGAAATCAACTGGCCTTCATCTCCTTGCGTAATCGAACACTGCTGATCTTGAAGTGTGCAGTCGGTCCATCAGGAAGATGACAGAGAACCAAACCATCTGAAAGTCGGGTTAAGGGTAATGAACGAGGTTGGGCCTGGAGAACTAGCTCACCATGTCAACGTCTGCTAGGGAGTCATTCCAATCATGTAAATACTTATTGTATATTAATATCTTAGTTTTCATCATGAAAGTTGTCTCTGAACTTGGTGAGAGTCAAAGGTCATCAAATCAAAACGGCCTTGTATACAACTAAACACATTCCCCATTCAAAAGGCAGCAACATCACAAATATAGAATAACATAAAACAGTATACAGAGCATTGAGCACCATCCTCCAACCCCCTCACACAGATGGCAGAGGATACTGGGAACTTTGCGATCCTCATTGATGACCATCAGGTAGGTGAAGTTTCTGGCGACGCACTGAGGAATGACCTTCTTCAGGGCCAAACCTCTTCTGTAGTACACATGGGCGTCTGGGACCACTGTGGCCAACTGCTCACAAAACCTCACGGTCCTCTGAAAGACATTCATCACAGAGCTATTAAGCTTTCAGAAATGTATGAAGTATATGCAAAATATAAATTACACAGATGTTAAATATGCTAATAAATGTAACAGCTTAAAAACGTTAACTACTACACTGTGCCAAGATGCAAACTCCACTAAACAGCCACTTACCCCTCTTGGTCGGTCTGATGTCGTGATGAGCACTTTGGGGTTTGTCAAGCCGTTGAAATAGGCAGAAAACTCATCAGTTGCCTCGTCAAATGCAATCTGTACACGAGAAAAAAAAACACACGTCAATGCAAATCCATTCATTATAACCTGAGGCGGTTCCAACAAGCTCGACCGAACTTGGTAAAGACCTCTTCATCTTCTGGATCCACTGTGGTCTCGTCGTACACCCTCTGGTTCTCTATCGTCTTCGGGATCTCTTTCGGCGGCGCCTTCGCGAGGGACAGAATGAAATAAAACATGAATGTGCAGAATAAATGTGTACCAACTAAAAGGGTCACTTTAAAAACGTTAGTCTTTGACAACATTCGGGATGAGACACAGTATAACAAAACTTACCTTGTCACCTAAAGCTGCCCGTTCTTTTTTCTTCTTCTTCTTCAGCATCAGCTTCAGCTGAAATATGAAGGCAGAAAAAAATATAAACACCGACAAGCCAGGATTGTGATGTAACTTAAACGATCTTTAACGTAGAAAGGTGTAAACGTCAGACATTGAGAACTCTAGAACACGTACTGTCCTATAATGTTTTATGGAGTATTTATATTAAATTATTTTCATTTTTAAATCGTTATTTGCAGGACTAAAACGACGCATTAAATGTATATTTTGATCATTAACTGTGAGCACTTTAACTGGAGCTTTAAAGTAACATCAACGTGGCGGAGTGAGCAAACGCCTCACAACCTGGACGTTAACGTACAGTAGCTCTTCACCTTGCTTTTTTCCTGCTTGTATTTCATGAACATGAAGTGTCTTCGCTGTTTGTTCTTGATTTCGGACGCACTGAAGGCGGGGGGGAAGGCAGTTTCCTCGCTCTTCTCCATCTTGACGTCCTCCTTCGTCTCGACTCCTTCGTTTGCCGCCGGACTCACGCGCTTATTATTTGGCTTCTTGTTCTTCTTTTTCTTACTTGTGTTGTTCTGACTAACGGGGACCTCTTGGATGTCCATCTTGGGCTGTCTGTTTGGCAAAATAGTTTCCACGTGTGTGTGTGTGTGTGTGTGTGTGTGTTTGTAGCTAACTTCCGGTTCGCCTGCTCGCAACAGGAACCGGAAGTGACCCGGTTATGGTGGTCGAGAATAAAGGTGAGGGGACACCTGGCGGTGAGGAGTGGGAACTAACAACAACTGGCCACACTTTCAGGATAATTTTCAATGTTTAATAGAAATAGTAGTAGTAGTAGTAGTAGTAGTTGTAGTAGTAGTAGTAGTAGTAGGAGGAGTAGTATAATAATAGTTCCATTTAACATATTTAATATATTTTACTAGAAATAATCCTGTGATCCATGATCAGTACATTCAAGTATGATTGTCAAGGTCCCCGTCCACTCAACAATGTCTGTCACTTCTCCGTTATGTTTGAATCGTCACTGTGCAGATAGATGCATGTAAGAAAAGTATGCATTCATCTGTTTGAGTGGGGAGGTTTCTCTGCACAGCTTAACCCTTAATACTTGTATTATATGAAATCATTTGCAAACACATCATTGACAGAGTATTTATATTATGGATTACTATGGCCGCAGTGTTGGCAAACATGTGCTTGTTTACATGACTAACTAAATGAATTTGTAGGTTTGCATCTGTCAGATGAAGTCACATATTCACACTCAACATACCAACTCCTGAGAGAAATATCTGTCTCTTTAAGTGGTAAATGCTCACTGTAAGTGTTTTTTGGTTGTCGTGCAAAAAAAGTCGATGTTACACAACACAACGTCTTTCCAAGTATTTATTTAGGACATTTTAAAATGTTGACATATATGCTTTTAAGAGTGGGACCCAGAATTTAAAAGTATGGTGGGGTGGGGTGGTAGTGTGAACAGGAAGGTGTGGTGTCACTGGGCAACTTCCTCAATAATCAACACCAAAGTGCAACACACCCAGTGTATTTATTTACAAGTATGATCATCAGCATTTAAGTAGAATTGCCCCTTTTAGAAAAAGTCTTTTCTCACTTTTCACAACATTTTAAATGAAGCATCCAAAATCACAAGTAGACTAAAAACTGCAGATCCCATTTGTGCTCTTTGTCTCTCTGCTGGTCAAACCAGCATACATTACAACATTAACATGCCTCCCAATTGTATCCTGCAACCACGATACAGCCATACGAACCCAAGTGTCCTTCAACATAACTCTCAAATGTCAAGGGACTTTTTTGAGTGTTGTTCATTTTCTCGCGTTTCAAGTGAGAACAATTCAAAAAACAGAACACACCTTCAGCATTAGAGATTCAGTCACCTAAAAATGTTTCGGGTTGCTGTGAGTAAACTTATTTTGGAAAATTAAAAAAATCTTTATTCTAAAGTTGTGCTTCATATTCCTAAATGTGGAGCCAGTTAGGGCCATTGAGAGAGACCTTACTTAATAGTTTATGAGGGGTCTTAGAGGACCAGCCACATATTTTGCTCAAGGGGCCCCAAGTCAAATCTGTGCAAGTCTGACAAGCTAATCCGCTATGAAAAGGAAAGAACAAAACATAATATTTTTAATTCAATTTAATAAACATATAATTTATTACAATTAATTTCATCTGCAGTGATAACCTTTCTGATTGCATGAAAGTTCATGGTATAATAAAAAATAAATTCACTTACACTGAACATGGTGTATTTAACAACTATAATGTAAAGCTCACGGTAGGTTTAAGTCTGGGTACGTAAGGGTTCATGGCAATTAATGCCGGGCTGCAGTTTTGGTTCTTGGTCTGGTTGTGTAGACACGCCTTTCCTTACATTAACATAAAGGGTCGTTACTTTAAAGCTCTCTAGTTTGAGCACGAAGACGTCGTGGTGCAGGTTCACATTGTTCATACGAATCTACCATGGAACTGAAAGTGTTTGCAGCCGTACGTTTTTCAATGCATATTGCTCCTCCACCTCTCTTCATCTGACTCTGTTCCCTGTTCGTATCGGCTATGCAGGTCCAGTCACCATCAGGAGTCACGCACCACTTGGAATGATCTAATGTATTGTTAAAGGATTTCTTCGGCTTTGGGATCTTTATGGTCTCCACATTGTACACAATATGTGGGATGCTGGAGCTGCAGTTAGAAGGCAGAGGACCGGCCGTACGCATTTTCCCCCAACTCTTGACATACAGATTATTCTTCAAAGAGTTCACAATGAGTCCAGAGTAAAGATCTACAAAGGTTTTGAAGACAAGCAAAACAAAATAACTGTTAATTAAAAAAGAATTCCATATAGAATAGAGAAATGCAAAGGTAGCCCTAATTTTGTTTTGTTAAAAAAAAGCTTTGGGCTTATTATAAATCAAATGTGAAATTCTAACACTTGATTGGTTTATTGAGACCACTCACCGTCCCCAAAACGTGTGTATTTTGCAAAGCTGGTGAATTTGCGTCCGTTCCATGAAGTCAGCGCCTGCACACGAAACCACGGTTCCTTCTTTGGGAAGCATTGATTTCGCTGTTCAACACATCGCAGCTCATTGGGGAAGGTTGTTGGGATGTCAGAATCATATGGATAAGGATGGATGTACTTCAGCTGCAATCCTGAGAATCAAAATCAAGTCGTTTTGTTTGATGGTAAAATAACTTTCATGAATGTAACCAGCATTCACCTACCTATGTCCTTGAATGTATTGTAGGAGTAAGTCACACACATAAAAGTTTGACCATTCACGCTTCCACTATCTGGCCAGAAGTTTTTATTGCGATATTTTGGAAATCTTGGCGTACTGTGTGAGAGCCAAACTCCTGTTCGTCTGTCCAACATCACGACTCCTTTAGGAAGTAAAACAGAAGCACAGGTTTGTAACACAATGTTATACTTAAAAAAGTGGAAAATGTCTGCACCTACCTTTACTGTGGCCATATGATGCAGAGACACTTTTTGGACCTGGAGGATCTGGAGGTTGATCATTATAGAGCATGTATCCAAAACCTTCAGTCTACAACAAAACAACAGCAAATTGAATCAGTGTGCAGATTAAAATCTGTGTTGAGGAAGAGAGACACGTGTCCTTTAATACATCACCTTTCTGTCGTAGAAGTCAAGCAGAGGTTTCAGGGTGTTTGCCAGAGCACCAGATGTACTGCTGATTTGTTTTTTGCTGACTTGCCATCCGTTGGTGCTCTCATCCATGTACAGATAGCACAAACCGTTACTCTTCACTTTGGGCAATTTGTATAAAATATACCTAACGATACAGAGATAAATATATTCTATCACATACTCAGCTGACACTGATAATTGGCCGGGTGAAAAGATATCATATGAATAATTTAAAATTTCCACCAACCAGTCCACCTCATTTCCGTCATCGTTCCTGCACTTCACATCGGAATCACACCCTTTAAAAAGGATCCCGACACTGAGGAGTAATTCCAACATCGTTCGCTGAAACAAAACATAACAACAATAAGGACAGCAGTCTTGTTTTGCTGATCAATCTGTAGTTGATAAAACTCTTTTTACTTTTTAGACACTCAGACAATTACCAAACTTTGACAGATAAACGTCATATTGGCAGTAAGGAGTTTCGACAACCCAAAGTCCACGGAACAACCTTAAAGCCTACTGGCATGAATTACACAAATTTCTGAACGCAGACTACAAATAAAAGTAATCATTCGATGTTTTAATGATAGTAGTGGAGATTTAGGATACATCTGTATAACTGAACTTTTGAAGGGATAATTGTAACTGTAATTATCAATATGGGAATAGGAAACGCTGTATTACAATTTGTTTCAAGACTCACAAGTATTTCCTGTGTTGTTTTGGAAGGACGTTGATGAGTAATCAGAGGGCTAAAAGAGTTCTGCTTTTCTATAAATGAACTTCCTGGACCTACTAATCATTATCATTATTATCATTATCATCAGTGCAACACAACAGGTTTCATTTTTATATCAGCATTAGTATATAGTATTAACTATATAGTATTAACTATTAGGTCAAAACAAGAGTGAAGATTGGAATCTGAGAAAACATATTTTTACTGTAACAAAATATAAATACAGTAGTTCTTTGATTTAATCCAATTTAATTTCTTAAAAAATCTGAAACTACGAATTCATTTGAATACTTACGTATCTAGCCATCGTCATTTATCTTCACAGTCAACTGGGCATCTGTTTTGCGAAGCTGCGTTCGTGAAATCTCACTGTAAGACAGAGCTAAAAACCAATGTCTCTCATTTTCATTTGCTTCCTTGTTCCTTCTTCAAACACCACCTAGGTCACTAACTTACGTTGTGTCACACCAGAACCCGGATGTTCTCATAAGCCGGGGGCTAACCACAAAAAGTAAAAAGTACAGTGCTAAAAACTAAACTTGTTGTTCAAGGGAAACTTGAAGAACAGGTTTCTGCTGCAGCAGGAGCCCACAGACAATCAGCCACACGGCGGCCTGCATTTTACAGGCTTTGATTTCTCAATGGCCGTTGTTACCTGTAAACTTGCTCTATTTTCCGTTTCGCAGAATAAGGCCAATGTCTTTTTTAGTCCTAAGAATGTGACACGGTTCTAGAAAATCCTTAAAATAAGTCTGACCACAAGGAGACACTGTTTACCCAAAACAGTAATGTTATTCACTAAGTACATCTTCCTGACATGGTAGCAGCTACACAGACATAATGATGGACGATGCAATCCAAGTGTCTAACATAAACCTCCAATAGCTACACACGTGGTAGTTAAAGATGACGAGGAAAAGGAAGCAACTGCTTTTTACAGAGTAATGACCCATTGACATTTATATTGACACACTCCTGTGTATCTACAACTTCAGTCTGATATGAAGCTTGCTACTGGGCACAGTCCATTGAAGAATCTTTGGGGTTAAAGTACCTATTCGTGGAAACCCAAAGGTTGGAAGGAGGATTTCATTGCAGGCGAATGCTCTTTCCCCACACAGATTTAACTCACTTCCTCAGGCCGCCATTGTACTTGATCAATTACATTTCAATTTGTGACAGTGATGACTCACTTTTTTGTATATGAATTAATTCATTATTTTATTCATAGAGCCTCTTTACCTTTTTCAGCAGATTATCAAACCCGTTGCTATACCTCACATGCACATACATGTTATACACATACCAAGAGCCATTACTTCAGTCCAATCATGGTTTCATCTTTCATCATCATTTCATCATCTTTCTCTCTCGTTCAACAGCCAACGTACCGGTCCACAACCTGTCTGAACGCCTTGTAAATTACGGGGTTGAAGGTGCAGACCAAGCCCCCACCACGCCACATTTGGGCCTTTGCCCTGTTCAGATCCCCCAGGCAGGTGACCTGGTCCTCGTAAGACACGCACCACTTTGAGTGGTCATTGTAGGACTGGAACGGGAACGATCCGGGGATCTGAATCCTCTTGATGTTCATGGTGTGTTTGGGCAGGGAGCAGTTGGAGGGAAGCTTGTGGCCTTGTCTCTGCCAGGATTCTACCAGCAGGTCGGCATCCAGAGCCTGGGCGACCCAGCCTGTGTAGATGTCTGCGTGGGGGGGTTAAGATTAAGATGAAAAATGGTAAATAGAAAAATGTAGGTATGGTAATAGATAGATAGATGATTATAGGGACTGCAGTATATCTATGAAACACAAATGCAAACTTTTTGGACAAAACTAGAAATAATTTTTATTACTAAAATCTAATGTTCTGCAAAGTGTGAGTATGCAGTAAGGAGCCCTTAAATTCATATTCTGTATGAGCTACAATGTTTTATGCTGGGGGTTCAAAGATTACAAGATTGACGCCATAAAATGGGATGAGGGTCACAAGTAGGTCATGATTCATTCTAGAGGTTCACAGGCCAACAACATGCAAAGAGTACTTTGGAAAGCCTCGGGTGTGGTGTGTTCCTACGCCTCTGTGATAGTGTGTCTGCACCTGATAATGAGTCTGCAAAAAACACAGTTGCAGAAAAAGTGTTCTTGCTAATTAGTTTTTTTTTGCATCTATCTAATACATCTATCGTAAAAACTCTTTCCTCTGCACAGCAGAACAAATGACCAACAGTATGCATGGAAAATCTTACCATCCACAAAGTGTTCAGATTTGACGAAATAGACAAACTTGTCCCCTTGCAGTGAGAGAAGCTGCTCCACTCTCTTATCTGAGGCCAGAGGTGGTTTGGAGCCCTCGCATAACTTGGCCAACTGCGGCAGGTCGGCCATGAAGGCAGCAGGGACGGAGCAGTTATAGAACCGTGGGTACAGGTACACCATCTGCTTCTCTGGAGAGGGAAGTGAGTGCAACAAAGAAGAGGCGTGGTGTAGATTAGAAAACTAAAGGGTGCACTATGGAAAGCTTCGGCATCAAAATTGACAATATTTCTAAAAGCCAGAAAGAATGAATGAAAAAAAAAAACTTACATCCCACCTTGAACTAAATGATTGTGTTGACGCCATGCAATATTATACCAATAGCCACTTAGATTCAGTTTGTTCCAATGAGAACACAACCAGAAAACCTTCTCTCTTTTTATTTGTTTATTTAAATGCGTTGTTGACTTTCCATTGATAATTCAAAAATGTACTGAGCTCCCCAAAATCAACCCTCTCGGATCTTTATTATTTCTAAAGTTAATTTTGTCAATGAGAATTACTTCAACTTTCAACTTTTCCTTCTTTATTCTAATTTTTTTTTTTCAATTCAAGATCTCAGTGTACATCAAGAGTTACATCTGTATATGTGTTGGAGGTTGCGAGATAAGCACTCACTAACCTATGCGGAGGAACTGATCATAGGGGTAGGTCACGCAGAGGGCAGTCTGCCCATTGACTTCTCCGGAGGAGGGGTAAAGGTAGCCTCTCTCGGGGAATGACGGGAAATGGGGAATGCTGTGCGAAAGCCAGAAACCTTGAGAACGGTCAAAGAGCAGTACCCCTGCAAGACGCAGACAAACAACGCTTAATGCACACACCAAGTAACATGGCAAACATCAAAGTCATGTCACAGCAGTCATTAATCCAGAGTCAACGGCGGTTATCAGCTGTTTGCTCTTTGCCCGTTTCCTCCTACTGACACCAGAACAAACATATCGATCCGTTTTGAGGGGGGGTTCCCACAAAATCATAGAATTGCAAAGCTTGAAAAACAATATAGTGTCATTATCATGCACAGGTCCAAAAGGCACAGAGCGTTATCTTGTCACGTAGTCTAGAATCAATCAATGAAAACCCTTATTTTAAGGGCCGTACCTTTAGTGTGTCCGTATCCTTTTATGTAATCCAGGATTGGTGGTCCATCGTTGTAGAGTGCATACACTGAACTGTTGGACTGAGGGAAACACGTGTTTAATGTACACAACATATGGAATGGAATGCATTTGGGGGGGTGATTTGTTTCCAGTTATGTTGTATAAAGGAATAGTTTGTAAAACCTAATTTGCTTTCTTGTCAAAAGTCTTTCTGTACATGTGCAGAGTAAATGTAAAGCGACCGCCAGCAGAGTTAGCTTGTCGTAGCTCAGTCAATATGGAGCCACAGTCCAGGCAGCAATAGTTACGTAGGCTAAGCATAAAGCCCGGGAACTTCTTACTTGTCTTGATAACCTTTCTGATGTCCAAATACTGTAATGCACAATTGCAGGAGGATGATCGGCACGTTGGAGGACTTTGTTATTTGCTTCCATTCAGCTGGGGAAGTTGTTCCGTATCCAGCTTCAGTTCCCCAAATAAAACGAAAGACTGTCTACACAGCACCTTACGGGCCCTGTTATTATTGAATATAAACCACCTGACAAGCTGGAACACTAGTTCACCTTGTAGGCCTTTCCCATGTACAGCTGGTTCAATGTGTTCCCTATGGCTCCTTGACTGGAGTTAACCGTGAATTTGCTGAGCTGCCAGGTCCCCACTGAGGAGTCCAGGTACATGTAGTCCAGCCCACTGCCGATCTCACCAATCTTATACCTGGGCAGTTTGTAGATGATAAACCTGCAGTAGAAGGAAAATGAAATATTATTTTTTTTATTTTACAAAAAAGGTCGCGGGACATTTCAAGCGCCATAACTAAAATCTTTTGTGCAATGTATCAAATCAACTCACCAATCAACAGGCTCGCCAGCTTCATTCTTACAGGAAATGAAAGTAGTACACACTCGACAACACAAAAACATGATAATAATCTGGAAGCATAAACTGTGTGCAGCCATACTGAACGACTCCGACAGGCAATGTCACCAAAAAAGGGAATTTGAGAACTCGCGTTTGCTTGAGTGCTCCATGGTTGAGTAACTAGTGAAAGTGAAAAGCACTGCTGTATGTAAAGGCAAAACAGGAAGTCCTAAAATGTAATCACATGAAGGGGGATGTTCAAGGAAAAAATGAGAACTTATTGGAGCGATAATAAACTAAATGTTTGGAGGCTTTAATCTGTGTAACCACCCCAAGTCTCCTCACCGAACGTCTTCTTGTTCAGCGACAGTTTTCCCACCTTGTTACCTCCTCAGTCTAAGTATGTTCTGTGTTCTCACCTGGCAGCTTCCCAGTGCAACCGGACATCTTTTATTAGAGATGGAAACCACCTGATCAAAGGACACTTTCACCTTAGAAGAGAAAACTGAAGTAACACACTTTCATTTAACTTCATGCGTTCTAGTTTTTGTCAGAGGAATCACTTGAGACAGGTTTAATCAAGCATGTTAATACAACTTTAAAAGTTGTGCAGTTCATCTGTACATCTACATTACTTCCAAAATATAAAAACCCCCGTGAATGGTAAAACATGTCAGTCAACAATCAAATTATTGACATGAAGATCATTCAGAGACAAAACATTAAAAACATGTTAAGGTAGGATGAAGTCAGTGTTCATTCATGAATGTATTGGAATAAAATCCAGTCATCCTAAAATATGTCTTGTGCTTTTGAAGGGTCAAAAGAATACAAAAAAAATGAGGACACACGGCTGCTTCCCCTCTAGAAACTTGCTTGCGGCTGCATGTCCAGAGCACGTAAAAGGAAATAATAAATATAACTACCAGTATTATCTATGTTTTAAAATGTGTTTTTCACTTCTTTACCAGCACACAGTGAGTTCATACCAGAACATAGAAGCATATTGTTAATAGGATTCAGACATTACTCACACAATTTAAGCCGTGGTCACAAGTAAATGTTGTATATTGAGAGTAAAAAAAATGTAGAAAATCATGAAGAAAAACAACAAAAAACTAAAATAAGCCATTCAATAATATTCAGAGCATGGCATCAAAACAACTCTATCCTGTGTGAATATATAACTTTCTTGAGTAGTGGTTAAATCATATTTACACTTTATTTATTAACATATCATGGACAGATCTCATGTAAGAAACAGGATCATGATCCATGCAGGGTGTTTGAGCCACTCTGTCTAAAAATGTAACCTAAAGGGTTCAGTGAGTCAACAGGTGGGTCAATATAAAACAAAAAATATCTGTATTTATTTGTTTCTCAGACGTGTACATTGGGTTCTCTCACCATGTGCTTTTATTGAAGAGTGGGAATTTCTCTGTTCATCTACATGCCTAAAGAGTATTCATACAGGTTATAAAATGGGTTAAACTTCACCCAACGAGATCTCCAATAGCACCACCCTCTAAAAAAATCCTCCTCCCTCGGGAGAGACGTTTTATGCTGGAGAAGCTGAGCGCAGAGACAGAAGGTCAAGGAAAGAAATATATCATGGCAGCGGCTTCAGACCAGGTAACTATTTATTGTTTTATACATAACAGTTTTCTTTAATTTTCCAGATGTCATTTAAACACCTCAACCATGACGTTTCTCATTGTCAGAGGTCGACGACCATTGGGACAATCCACCCAACCAGTGTTGTCTCACAAAGACAAATAACGATGTCTTAATCATTCATCACGGGTCAATGCAGAATGTTTTTTTTATTTTCAATGTTGTGTTCCTCACAAATCCTCTTATTTCAAACAATACATGTTTGCATGAAAATTAATTAAATGTCTTCATTGATGCACATCTACAGATTTTTAAAATATATTTTAGAAACATCCTGTGAGCTTAATGTTAACACACACTCAAAAATCATGAAACTGTTACGGTTAAACACATTCATCTGTTAAAGGTGCAACAGAATGTGTTACGGCTGTCACCGTGGTCTGTATTTCTTGTCTTGTCTTGTCTGTACCAAGTAGGCTGTGCGGCCCTGTGGACTGAAGCCCCGCCTACTTACTGGTTTCGGTGGAGCCCCACAGGTTCACTCCAGCTCCAACCATTGGTCCACCGTGTCCCAGCGCGCCCAATGGCACGTCACCATCGCAGCCTTACCTCCAGCTCTTAAGCAGAGCCCACCAGTGGCTCTAGGCGGCTTGTCCTGGCCAGTTGACTTGTGTGCCTTCTGTGTTTGTAATTGAGTGCAACTGGGTAGAGTACTGTGTTTTGGTTCTGTGTGTTTTTGCCAGCACGGAGCTGACAAAAGGGGGTGAGTTAGGGCCAGAGTCTGTACTGATTTCACCACACGTAGTTCTGTGTTTGTTAGCTTCATAGGTGTAGTGGGTGCTGTGCTCTTTGTGTTTTTTTCTGGTAAGCGCCTACTGTTTGTTTAAACGTATATTCGGGCATAGTCCTCCTTTTGGGGATCTTTTATTTTACTTAGTTTGTCTTTTCACAGCACCCTCATCCACCCTCTTTTTGTTTGTTGTTACGTGCCTGTTTACCTCTGGTTGCCAATAAATACTACCCTTTTACAACCGACCAGGTTCTGCCCATATGTTTATGGTCCCCTCACCCCTAGACCATCCAGGGGGTCGTAACATATATGGGGGCTCGTCCGGGATACCTTTCTAGAGGAATCCCAATTGGCAGAGATTGGTCGCGTAGTCGATTTGTGTGACTAGCCGGAGCGGAGTACTGTAACGAGGTGCAGCTTGCCTGAGTGAGGGACTCATGGCCGCTGCCCGGTTTGACCTTGAAGCTTTCCTAAGCCAGCCCTCCGTGGAGCAGTTTGATGTGTGTCAGAAAGATGATTTGCTTCAGTTAGCAGCCCACTTTGGCATCTCGGTTCCCAAAACTATCCTTAAAAGGGTGTTGACACCTATGCTATCGTTAGCATTAGTCGAGAGGGGGATAATTGTAGTGCCAGAGCTGCCAGAGAAAGAGCTCATGTTCCCGGTTGCTGGTTCAGCTGCCAAAGGGGAGGTCACGCCTACCCCTGACCTTGCTACAGATGTATCTGATACCGACAGAGCAGGTGAGAGGCCTGCGACTCCTCTCACCCTGCCCCGGTTTGATCCTTCCTCTGACAGCAGTGCTCACTCGCTAGGAGGAGCGCGGCTAAAGGTTCGCCTTGCCCGCCTCCAGTATGACGCACAAGACAGGGAACGCCAGATGCGTTTCCAACTCTAAGTACGGCGAATGGAGATTGAGGCTGACCAGGCGGTGCGACTGCGGACGCTAGAGCTCGAGAGCGCCAACGCAGCCATGGCTGGTGGGGCCGTGGGTTCTGCTGGTACAGTTTCTCTCCCCCACTCATCCAAATTGGACTCGGTAAGTCCAGGGTTTGGTGTTTGCAAAAATATTGCTTTAGTACCTTTCTTCCGAGAAGCTGAAGTGGACTCGTACTTTCAAGTTTTTGAGTGAATAGCCTTGGCATTAAAATGGCCGCCTGAGGTCTGGTCTTTATTGTTGCAGTGCAAGCTACAAGGCAAAGCACAGGAGGCTATCGCTTCCCTTTCTGTAGAGGATAGTACAGACTATGAGACAGTTAAATCCGCAATCTTGCGAATTTATGAGCTTGTGCCCGAAGCTTACCGACAAAAGTTCCGGTCACATAAAAAACCAGTAACGCAAAGTTACAGAGTTTGCCCGAGAGAAAACCATACTCTTTGACCGGTGGCTTGCGTCATCTAGTGTAGCTGGGTTCAGTGCACTTAGGGAACTCTGCTTAGTAGAGGAGCTTAAACGCGGTCTACCAGAACGCATAGTGATGTACTTAAATGAACAAAAAGTGTTAACGTTATCTGCTGCAGCTACGTTAGCGGATGAGTACATGCTAATTCACCCCAGTGGGAAGGAAGAAGAGCGCCGTTGTTTCTATTGTCATAAGAGTGGACATGTTATTGCTGATTGTATGACTTTGAAACGCAAAGACCAGCTGTCATCGCGTGTGCATCAGCCTAAAGGTGTCGGGTTATTTAACGATTCGCAAAGCCCTAAACTAAATTGTGACAACCAAAGTGAGGTTGACGCCTGTTTTCGCCCATTTGTATTCAAAGCCCTTATTTCACTGACAGGATTGCCAGCAGACCAGCAGTCTGGTAAAGTGCTACGAGACACCGCCTGTTCCCAATCAGTGGTGTTGGCTTCTGCGTTACCCTTTTCAGCTGAATCCGCTTGTGGATTCGCGTCCGTCTTAAGGGGCATTGAAATGGGATATGTGCCTCGGCCTGTGCATAAGGTACACATCCAGTCTGATCTCGTCAGTGGGTTTTTTCCAGTAGCAGTGTGTGATGAACTTCCCATACAGGGTATTGTGCTGCTCCTGGGAAATGACATAGCCGGGGGTAAAGTTACTCCAACTTTGGAAGTGTGAAGACATTTCTTCTGGCCTGGGTTGAAGACCGATACAGCTACGTTTTGCCGTAGTTGTCATGTATGTCAGATGACTGGGAAGCCTAACCAAAAAGTTTCCCCTGTCCCTCTACATCCATACCTGTGATTGAAGCACCTTTTGGCAGAGTGATTATCGACTGCGTAGGTCCTTTGCCACGCACTAAGAACGGCAACCAATACCTGTTCACGATGATGTGTGCCGCTACTCGCTTCCCGGAGGCTGTCCCACTCCGTAACATCACTGCAAAGAGCATAGTTAGGGCGCTAACTAAATTCTTTTCCACTTTCGGTTTACCCCGTGTAGTACAGTCGGACCAAGGCTCTAATTTCCAGTCCAGGCTGTTTAAACACATACTAGGGACGCTCAATGTACGCCATGTTGTTTCGTCTGCATACCATCCTGAGTCACAGGGTGCACTAGAACGGTGGCACCAGACGTTAAAGTCTATGCTTAAGAAACATTGCCATGACAATGGCACTGACTGGGATGAGAGCACTCCGTTCGTTTTGTTCGCTGCTCGCGACGCTGTACAGGAATCACTAGGATTCAGCCCTGCCCAGCTGGTGTTTGGACATACTCTCCGTGGTCCTCTGCAGACATTGCATGACCAGGTTCTGTCGTTGCAAGGCGTTCCGGCACAAAACGTGCTAGATTATGTTAGTCAGTTCCGTGAGCGACTGCACAGAGCTAATGCCCTCGCTAAGCACATGTTGACTACCGCACAAACCGCTATGAAACGGAATTACGATCGTTCCGCTGTGGAACGTACCTTCAGTGTTGGAGACAAGGTCTTGGCACTACTGCCAGTACCAGGTACCACGTTGTCCGCCAAGTTCTCAGGGCCATATGAGGTTCACGAAAGGCTCAGTGACACTGACTATGTGCTAAGCACCCCTGATCGGCGTAGGAAAACACGTGTGTGCCACATCAACATGCTAAAACTTTATCATGCCAGGAATAAGGGCCCAGACTCCGAGGTTACTGCTAGGGGGTGCAGACCGCACTCCGTAATTGGGAAACCTCAGCTTGGAGTGGTAGCTTTAACTGTGTCTGACCCTATGCCTTTACCAGACGTCGACGATGTACGGCCGCGTTGTCCCGTCTATCCAGGTTCCCGTCTCACTAACTCGGAGGCGGTTGAGGCATTACCTACCTGCTTACCACATCTGTCCCATGCCCAAAGGCAGGACGTGATAGAGTTAATTACCCGCGTCCCATTAAGCAGCATCCGTACCGTGCAAATGTAATGAAAGGTGAGGTAGAGTACCTCCTTCAGCATGGCCTTGCCAAGCCTAGTTCCAGTCCATGGAGTTCTCCATGTCTTGTGGAAAAGAAGTCTGATGGTTCACCGAGATTTATCACAGACTTTAGAAAAGTTAATGCAGTCACTGTGCGTGATTCGTATCCCTTGCCGCGGATGGAAGATTGCGTTGATGCCCTCGGTACAGCCGTGTTTGTGAGCAAACTAGATCTCTTAAAAGGATACTGGCAAGTCCCCCTTACTGAGCGTGCATCTGAGATCTCAGCCTTTGTGACTCCAGATGACTTTTTACAGTACACTGTGATGGCCTTTGGGATGTGCAACGCTCCCGCTACCTTCCAGAGATTAATAAACACCGTGCTAGCCGGTGTTAGAAACTGTAATGCCTATATGGATGATCTCATTATCTACTCCAATACCTGGGAGAGTCACATGCTCACCCTCTCGGAAGTGTTTTCTCGCCTTGCCCACGCAAACCTTACCATTAACCTCGCTAAATGTGAGTTCGGGAAGGCCACTTTGACCTATCTAGGACGTCAAGTTGGCCAAGGTCAAGTTCGTCCAGTGGAGGCAAAAGTAGAAGCTATTTCTTCAAGTCCAGTTCCAGCCACTCGTAAAGCGTTGCGCTCGTTTCTCGGTCTGGCTGGTTACTACAGAGCTTTTTGTAGGAACTTCTCGTCTGTGGTCGAACCGTTGACCCGGGTTAGGGGGTTAGGGTTAGCCCTAAAGTCGACTTTGTGTGGACCCCAGAGTGTCAAGTCGCGTTCGATAGTGCTAAGTCCCTCCTCTGCCACGCTCCCGTCCTGGCGGCCCCCGAGTTTTCAAAGCCTTTTAAGCTAGAGGTGGACGCCAGCGCTGTGGGAGCTGGTGCCGTGCTTCTGCAGGAAGATGTAGAGGGTATAGACCATCCTGTATGTTACTTCTCAAAGAAGTATAACCGCCATCAGCTTAACTATTCGACCATCGAAAAAGAGACCCTTGCTTTGTTGTTGGCCTTACAGCATTTTGAAGTCTATGTGGGTTCCAGCTCTCTGCCGGTGGTGGTTTACACGGACCACAACCCACTCGTGTTCTTGGCCCGTATGTACAACCATAACCAGAGACTCATGAGGTGGGCCTTAATGGCACAAGAATACAACCTGGAGATACGGCACAAGAAAGGTTCAGAGAACATTATTGCAAATGCCTTATCTAGACTGCACACCTAATACAGCAGCAATGTGTTTGAGTCTAAACTGTCAAACTGGGGAGTTTGAGTTTATTGGGGGGGGGGGGTGTGTGTTACGGCTGTCACCGTGGTCTGTATTTCTTGTCTTGTCTGTACCAAGTAGGCTGTGCGGCCCTGTGGACTGAAGCCCCGCCTACTTACTGGTTTCGGTGGAGCCCCACAGGTTCACTCCAGCTCCAACCATTGGTCCACCGTGTCCCAGCGCGCCCAATGGCACGTCACCATCGCAGCCTTACCTCCAGCTCTTAAGCAGAGCCCACCAGTGGCTCTAGGCGGCTTGTCCTGGCCAGTTGACTTGTGTGCCTTCTGTGTTTGTAATTGAGTGCAACTGGGTAGAGTACTGTGTTTTGGTTCTGTGTGTTTTTGCCAGCACGGAGCTGACAAAAGGGGGTGAGTTAGGGCCAGAGTCTGTACTGATTTCACCACACGTAGTTCTGTGTCTGTTAGCTTCATAGGTGTAGTGGGTGCTGTGCTCTTTGTGTTTTTTTCTGGTAAGCGCCTACTGTTTGTTTAAACGTATATTCGGGCATAGTCCTCCTTTTGGGGATCTTTTATTTTACTTAGTTTGTCTTTTCACAGCACCCTCATCCACCCTCTTTTTGTTTGTTGTTACGTGTCTGTTTACCTCTGGTTGCCAATAAATACTACCCTTTTACAACCGACCAGGTTCTGCCCATATGTTTATGGTCCCCTCACCCCTAGACCATCCAGGGGGTCGTAACAAATGCAATACATACATCAAAATCAGTCAAAGCAGAGTTTAAACCTCCAACTTAAAAATACACTGGTCGTGAAAAACAACTGTCAGTAACATTATGCGTTCCTTTGTGTGCGCAGAACGTGGAGTTTGTGCGAACGGGCTACGGCAAGAACACAGTGAAGGTGCTGGTCATCAGGAGGAAGGCCGGCCAGCACTACATCATCGAGCTGAAAGCCGACGTGGAGCTCACACTCAACTCGCGCAAGGATTACATAACTGGAGACAACTCGGACATCATCCCCACCGACACCATCAAGAACACCGTCCACGCCCTGGCCAAGATCAAGGGGGTAGCCAGCCTCTCTCGCTACACACATCTACTGATCACACCACGTGGATCACTCTGTTGACAACAATGTAGGAAGTAATGGAGGGTAGTTTGGACCAAAAGGGAGTTTAAGACCTGACATGTCGACCCCTGCGAGTGATTAACGTTTTACGTTTTAAGGAATCGTATAAAACTGTGGTTATAAGCATAGTTTTTTGCCAGCCTTTTTTTTTTGCCCATCTGTTTTCTAGTGAGAAGGATGTTATCATGTTAAATTGAACATTGTGTGACTGAGGAGTTGTTGAAACTAAGTTGCGAATAATCAAGAGGAAATGGATTCACTCAGCTTTTAGCAACTACATGCAGCTGCACAGACGTCGAAAGGCGAGATTAAAGTAGATTAAACAGCGTTCATGTAAAGCACAGAACCTATTGCACCTTTTAAAGGTTCTTTTCTATGTGCTTAATAACGTTTTGTCAACCTGTGTTTAACTGGGATACTTTTCACATCTCCATATTGACACTAAGTGACACTGGTAACCTGCAGCACAAACGCACACTGATCAAATAAAATTAAGGGTTAACAAACCCTGTTGAGCTTCAGCGAGGACTTTAGTTTTAGGAACATCCAGCATGTTACCTTTCATCTACGAGAATGTCTTAAGATAGTTTTACTTACAATGTCTCACTCTGCTCTTTCCGTCATACTCACCTGTTCAGGTAAAGAGCATCGAGCGGTTTTCCCTGGATATCTGTCATCATTTCCTGACCTATTACAACCATGTGCTGAAGGTCAAAGTTCACATGGTGGAGGCTCCATGGAAACGGTTGGAGAAGGTAAAACACAGAGTTCAGTGACCAGTCCTGGATTATATCATTTGCATTTTTTTCTGGTCAAAACGGGAAAGGCGCATTTGGAGCAAATTCTTCTCCTGACATGCCAGAAGATCTGCACGATTTTCACTCTTTTTGTTTGTCATTTGTTTTGTTGTTCAGAATGGGGTCCAGCACGTTCATGCATTCATCCGCAGCCCAGAAGCGTATCACTTCTGTGACGTTGAACAGGATCTCAATGGTTAGCACAAAAAAAAAACCCACACACACAGTAAAAAATGCATTTGCTTGTCTGTTTGTTTTTTCTTCTGAGAGGTGTTCAACTTCCGACTTCGATTTTGTTCCTTTGCTTCTGTAGAAACCATGATTTTACTTTCTGTAGGTTTTGAGACCTAGCAGAGAACATGTGACCGCTACACGCACACTTGTTTTAATCATACAGATATTTGAGATATTTGTATATTATATTAATTATTTGCATGTTTTCAGGTGTTTATTTTTGCACATGAGGTTTTATGTGCTCATGTGCCTGTAGAGTGGTGTTAGTTAACCAGTGTTGAATGGGTCGGTAATCTGTGCTTATTGATTAAATCCTCTGTGGTTTGAACGTAGTGTAAATACCAGTTACAAAGGGATATTAAGCTGAAGTTTAGCCCTTGCGATTACTACTCATCATTAACTTTGCAAGCAAAATAATCCACGTCTACTGTGGCACGCGTCTCTTCTGCACTAGTGTGCAACTGTGAAGATGTTTCTGATATCTGTGCGCTCTGGACTGCAGGCGTCCCCGTTGTTCACAGCGGGCTGAAGGACATGACTGTGCTGAAAACCACCCAGTCCGGTTTTGAGGGTTTCCACCGAGACCGCTTCACCACTCTGCAAGAGGCCAAGGACAGATGTTTCTGCACCTCTGTGTATGCGAGGTGGCGCTATAACAAGACTCTGGATATCGACTTTGATGCAGCATGGTAATTAAATTCTAAAATGAACGTCACAAAATAGAATGAGTGTCTCAGCGCTTTCCAACCGAATGAGACGAGAGCCTTAGTGAAATAACAATTACCACATCACCGTCCTCACAGGAAGTGTGTGAAGGAAACGATTATTGAGAAGTTTGCCGGCCCGTATGATACTGGAAAGTTCTCACCCTCGGTGCAGAAGACTCTCTACGAAACACAGGTTACGGTCCTGGATAGAGTTCCTGAGGTAAGTCCACACTTCTCAAACCTCTAGGTAGTCGCTGCATGAAAATTAAGATTAAATTCAACACACACTTAAAACATCAACTCTAAGCCACACAGTAAGTATTCTGTCCTTTAGGTTGATGAAATAGAGGTGATCATGCCCAACGTGCATTACGTCACCATAGACATGACGAAAATGGGCATCACCAACAAAGATGAAGTAAGTTCTGTCATTACAACCAATCTTTCGTGTTCAGTCAACGTTGTTACTGACCTGTCATATTCCCCTAAAAAGGTTCTTCTTGCCTTGGATAACCCTTCAGGCAGCATCACGGGCACAGTGTGCAGGAAACAGCGAGCCAAGCTGTGAAGGCTCCTGCCCATGCATGAAATACTGCAGCTCATGTGATCTAAGTGTCAAGCTCAATAAGCCAATTAATATAAACGTAAACCCAAAAGGAAGTTCAGGAAACTAAAATGACCTTTATATACAACCAACTAGATTTCCTAAATGTGGTAAGCTTTGGATGTAAAGTAGAAGTAAATAAAATAAATTCATGAAACTAATATTGTGAGAAAAGAGCACCATTTATTGCAAATCTTAAATTCAGATATTCAAAATCCAGTGTTATGTTGCAAATATACATTGGTCATACACACTTCAATACAGTTGTCTTTGCAACATTTGTGAAAGCACCACAGGTAGGAATATAAGAATATATACACTAAGCTTTGCGCCTAAATAATGCAGGTGTGCAGGAACAAAGAGGTTTTTGTTTCAAGGAAAACAAAACGCTTCATTGTTACATGCCAAGGACGTTTCATGGACTCAGCTGCACTGTCCAGAGCATACGGACAGATTTGAAGGGAATCATGTTCTGCGGGTATCAAAATATCCAGGTACAACATATATAGTTGAAAAATGTTTATCATCTTTTATACAAATACTTTTTCTTTTTTTTTTTTTAAACCAGCATGGGTTAATTCACTTTGTACACACGTGCAAACACATGTACGATCACACACACACACTCACTCACTCACTCACAAAAATCCTACTTGCACAGTATTTGTACTTTCTTTCAAATAAAAAACAAACACACAGAAAAAACATACTGTATCTCAAGCAGAAAAAATAGAATGGAGGAAAGGGTAAACAGCTGCTATTTGTTTTGCAGTCCACGCTTCTAAAAACATACAGCATTCAAATTCTGTTAAGGTGCCACTGTGGCCAGAGAGGCCTTAGTGAAGTGAAGTGGCAGCTAACCTTGGGGGGGGGGGTGGGGGTCTCCTGACACAATGATTGTCACTGAGTTTGGCGCTGGGACGGCCTGCGGGGCTACGAGGCGTTGGTCTTGAGGTGTTGAGTTTGCAGCGGCTTCACGTGGTACTCGTAGATCTTCAGTGCGGGGCCCAGTTTTATCGACAGCCCCGTCAGGACGTCGTTACGCGTCATCAGCAGCAGGGACTTGCCGTCGATTTCCTTGCCGGGCGGAAGAGAGAAGCATCAAGACTGGGCTGTGTTGGTTGATTTTCGTCACGAGCAGGGGAAGGGTGGAGAACACCAACCTGATCCTGAAAAGCGGTGGCCTGCTCCTCGAACCCCGTGGCTTTGAAGTAGTTGACGACGTCGGCGACCCCCCAGTTGGCGGGGTCCGGCAGCTGGCCGTTCTCCACCGGGCTGCGCAATCACAGGGGATGCATCCGTCTCAACGTACACGCCGTTTAAACACGATGAATGTCTCACACTGAAGGGATACAATACCTTTTGGTGTCAACGGAGCCATTCGCCTTGTCTTCCATGCCAGCTGTAAGAGAAAGATTTTTTTTTGCTTTTTATAAGCTAATAAGCTTTGTCTAAGCTAATAAACTAAACTAAGAAATGCCAGTCCATTGACCATTAACAACTCAAGTCAAATTACAATAAAACGAAACAAATTGGGCAGTATAACGTATAGCAACGTAAAACACGGTCTCAACATTCCCCACAAGTTGTAACAAAAATAACTTTCTTTTCATGCCTCCTTGCTTTGAGTAAAAAACCTTCAGCAACATTCATTTAATTTTACACACATTACTTTTTTTTAGACTGGCGTGTTTGGTGTCATTATTGAAAATGTACACACTCATTTGTTGTTGTTTTTTAATTTTTTTTTAGATATTATGAGTTTAAACAATGCTTAGTCTGACAGATTACTGCTGCAATGTAACGAATGTTTAAACTTGGTACAAAAAGCTGCTCGAGTTGAGGTTTTCTTCGTAACTGACAAGCATGCTTTCTGCAAGCTAAAGCCATCCCGGGCTAAAGTGAGTCTCTTACAATCTGTAACGTTGCAGTAATTTTTCATCAGATATCTTCTCTCGGCAGCTCGCACACCATCGTCGTGTCTCTCTCTCTTTCTGTCTCTGTCGCGGGGTGTCTTCACTGCAACAAACATCCAACAAGTACAGGTGTTCCCACAGTCAAACACTAAAACGTGAAACCAAAACATCACCTACAGACCAGAACAAAGCTAACGCTAGTAGGGAGGAAAGGGAGGGAGGAGGAGGCAGTGTGTCAAAATGACGACCCCGACAAACAAAAAACAGAACTCGCGTCATTAGCTGGGTTTAAACATGGCACAATAACGTTACGCGCAACACTAAACTGCCTCAACTGTCACGTAACGTCACGCCGACAAGACGAGAAGCAGTAACGCAGGACGGCACGTTAGAGGAAAAGATGGCTCGTGCTGCGCAGCGACGGCTAACGCGTTAACACGAAGCTCTTCGTATTTGGTATTAAGCTAACGGGGGAGAGTTAGCCGGGGTTTGCTAATATGTCATTTAACGTTAACAGTTTAACGTTACCTTATTTTAGCCGAGTCCCGCTTGACAACGCGAGTGAGTTCAAAGCTGTACACGCACGTTGAATATATATTAAAAAAAGAGTATCACCGAGAGGTTTTACGGATGATTAATCGGCGGCATTCATTTGATAGAATCAAGATTTAATCAAGTAAAGGCAACTAGCCCTCTTCATCGGTTTAGCTTCCTTCGCCCACATGACAGCAGAGAATCATGGGAAGTGAAGTTTTTGACCGTTTCAACGCCATCATCCGTAGTTCAGTACGATCCGGCACCTGTTTAAAAGTATTTCACTACACACCATGTTTCATCACGTTTAATAATGACCATTTCAGTTATAATAAAAAGAATTTATTATAGTGACATATCATTTGTTACATAAAATCTGCTACAGCAAAGTATATTCCCCTTGCAAACACAAGTAAATATGGGTGGGAAAAATGTGTCAGCCTCCTAAATGATGTGAAAGATATCCCACAAACGTAATACAGACACATTTCAGATTATTGATCCCATACTGGCATGTGTGACTAGCTACGAAGAACTCAAACTGATTTCCTTCAGTCAGGAGTGTGAAGTGGCTCAAGAAAAGTGCTTGAATTTACATCAAATACGTAGGACAAACATTATTACACGCACGGGGGATAAATAACACATAAAGAGCTGTGGATTTCCTACACATTTTTACGGGAAGATTTATACACAGGCAGTTTGGATTAAAACATGCTGATTTTTCCCAGGTGTGGTTTTCAAAATTTGTCCAAATAGAAATGTCATCAATTCTGCATTACATTCTGTTCACCCTTCAAACTGGGAACTTAATGTTGGATCCCCTTTATGAAATTGGTTATTTTCAAAGTAATACAACCAAAAGGTTAAGAAAATTAATAAAACAATAACCTAAAAGGCTACAATTTGAAATCGGCATGAGAGGCATCAATGTGTATTAATTGTTGAAAATATTTTCTTTTAATGGTTTATTTTTCAAATGGACAAAGGTTGTACAAATAAATAAACCAAGATATTCACTAGAAATTACACTTTTTGTGAATAAAACAATAGGAGTTTCCTTATCTTTACCGAAAACTATGCAAGTCAAACAGTTAAAATGTCATTTTATTAGATATCTCTAATATAAATAAAAATAGAATACGAAAAAGTTCTTTTGAAATGAACCCGGGGCAAAATCAAATGTCACATCATCTGTTCAATTTATGAAAAGAAATGTTTGAATTCTGGCATAGCCAATGTCAATAAACAGCAGATCACTATCTTAAAAAAAGCACAGTCACCAAACCTTTTTCATATTTGGTTGTCTAGGATTGTTGAACTTGATTAAATTACATTTATTTCATTCCCAGACACTTGAGCACCATGTCAAACAATGATCTAAACCTCTGAAGACTTGTTAAAGGTGTGGACCGTCAACAATGCATTATCGTTTCCAACAAAAACTTTGGATTTCCCCAGAAACTATGTGCAGAAACCTGCAGAAATGACCTCAAACTGACCTCTGCATGGACAGCAAGGACAAACTTCCTTCTGGAAAATCAAAAGATTACTGAAGCAGGTGCAATTAAGTCTTCTCTGACTTCTGGAAGTTCAACGAGTGGACACCTTGGCCTTGTGGGTATTGAATCTTTGACATACAGACTCTATGATCCCCTGTTGAATGGGACTACATTTAAGCAGCAAGAACGGGCAATGTTCGCATTCATGGGGAATGAGTGGTGCTCTGGACAGACAGATCTTCAAAACCTCATTCTCTTGAGGGGAGAAATATGTATTAATTAGATGTGTCAAATATAACTTAACGGGAGGGATTTACAATGAAAATGTTCTTCAAGTCAGACTCTTTTGACCTTACTCTCTTTGAAAATCCGTAACAAGACAAAAATACTTCTGTCTGCTAAAGTTCTCTAACTGACCGGACAGCCTGAGCCATTTTGTGAGGAAGAGTGAGCAAATATTGCTTCATCACAGTGTATAAATTGGTTAAAAACAATGCAAAGAGAACACAAACTATAGTTGAGGTAATATGTTTCAACCAAGTGATGACCAAGATGAATACTTTAAGGTTATGATAATTCCGTTTTCTGTTATTATTCATGGTTAATGGTTTAGTTTAGCTTCCATGGGATTACTTAGAGCAATATGTCAGATCTCAGATCAAATCTTAGATCGAATGCATCCACATCCCAGGATATTAGACAAATTAAAAAGGTTAAAAAAACAACAACAGAAAAGTATCGGAACATTTTCAGGGCACTAGTAGCTCGTTGTGACACTGCTATACAGACGTAACAAACATGCAAAAGTAAAATTGAAAAGAAAAACCAAAAAAAAAAAAACATGGCAGTTGCACAATGTCTTCTCAGAGCTGTGTAAGCACAATTTACAAACAAAATCGGAGAGGAACCCAGGACAGGACAAAATACGCCCATGTGACCAACACAGCTTCCCAGCCACAGCAACATACTCTCGAGATAATCTAACAAACTGATCTTTCAGCAATTATACCATGTCAATACACTTCATACACTGGACGTACCAAAGACAGAGGACCCCTTTAGTGGTCCTTCCTGGTGAGTTGTACCTGAAAAATATATCTCATTCATTGCTTTCATTTTAGTTCCACACCCAGTGTGAGATGTGACCAGATATGGATAAACCGATGCTACAATTGACTTAATACAGCACTGACAAGTTTATGCTCCATTAGAACTCTTGTCACTTTTAATTTCTCTATTCAAGAACTGAGTGCTAAAGCAATCAGTGTTGCTATTATTTCACTGAGCACTAGTTTCTTTGTTGGAAATTTGGTCATGCTTTAAGAACACAAAGTGTTTGAATATGGTATGTCTCGTATATGTGTATTAATCTATATGCACAATGGTTCTGGGTCTTAAGAACACCAGAATGAAGAATAACGGTTAATGTCTAACAGAACCCTTAAACAGACAAGATAAAAATAGCAAGACTTAATGTCAGGAAATGCAAACCCCAAAAATCCTTTCTATTTTCACAAAGCTTGAATCACAATATGTGCAATACAAGCCAATACAATCATTCATTCTTCCTGCACCAAATGGGAATGAGATAGTTGCTTTTCAAATAACTATTTGAATTTAAATGAGAAGGAAGCGGCAAAAAAAAAAAAAGACAAGACAGATGATGACGTGGTCTAGTATTTTCTTGTGTTGCAGCACAAGGGGTGTCTGCATAATGTGCCTGTGTATAGGATAGTGCTAACTGCACGCAGGATCATGGCAAGAAGGACCTCATTATGCTGTGTGGAATGACGGAACGAGGCATTTGTTTTGAACACGCAATGGCCTCAGTTCCACCTTAACCCTCAGGAGAGTGCAAATATCCAAAAACTTGTGAGCCCTGACGGGACTCTTGCCCATCTACTAGAACTCGGCAAACTCTTTTGCACACTTTTCTGTTTGTGAGACACGGATGTCTTCCTCTTCGTAATCGTCAAAGTTGCTTGTGTCTCCTGGACCTCTGCACTTTGGCAAGAAGGGGGCTTCAACCTAGGGATGGAAAGAAAAGGATGGAATGCTTTTCAGATTATTATTTCAAATATGCCAGATACTGAACCTCATTAGGCCATTTCAAAGATAAAGAGAGTTGTGATGCCAACCATCAAGATAACATACGTTAACCTCATGTCTTCAGCCTATATAAGTACATGTTGGATAGTAACAGATGCTTCATTACATATTTTCGGGTTCACAAACAATGTTATTGTGACATAGTAGATACCTACCTTTCTCTCATAGATGGCGATCCAGTCTGTTTGAGAGAACCACTTGTGGTTCTTTATGTCATTCACACCATTCTTCAGGTTGCCAAATCTCTTTGTCAGGTCTACCTGCAGCAGGTTTCTCAGCAGATCCTTCAGGTCGGAGCTAAAGTGAGACGGAAATCGTACCTACAGGAGCCAAGCACGATCAACACAAGACATGTCATTCGCCCCTTTTAATACAATGAAAATGATGGGCTAGCGGATAGCGACAGAGTTTTAGAAAATCTCTGCATACCTTGCCAGACACTATCTTTTCGTAGATCTGGATCGGCTGATCAGCAAAAAAGGGAGGGTACCCAGCAGCCATTTCATAGATGAGAACTCCAAGAGCCCACCAGTCCACAGCTTTGTTGTAGCCCTGGAAGATTTTTACTTATTATTTTTGTCAGTACCTTAGACAACGACCAGAAGGGAAGGCTTAAGATATGCAGAGCAGATATATACAATACAGAGTGACACTTTTTTTTTATCTGGTTGCATAAAGACTACCTCAACTTTAGGGACACAAAGTAATGGGACAACTTGAAATCTCTGGTCTCAAACATGCACCCTACATGATCTGACATTACATTACATTACATTACAGGTAATTTAGCAGACGCTTTTATCCAAAGCGACTTACATTACACTTTCAACCCATGGCTTTTTCACATTTTTGCCCAGGGAGCAATTAGGGGTTAGATGTCTTGCTCAGGGACACATCGACATGGAACATGGGGCAGCCTGGAATTGAACCACCAACCTTGTGCTTCCCAGCACACTTTCTCTAACCCCTGCGCCACGACAACCCCCACATTAGTGGGGGCCTCGCACACTACAGTATATAATCAAGATCACGTGATCTCGTGAGGGAAGCCGATGTAAACAAAATGGAGACTGCCGTGGCGCTACAAGTTGCCGTAGTGATGCTTTGTTTTTGCAGGGAGAAAAAAAACGAGAAGCAGAAGGCCAAACAAAACTGGATAAGGAAATGTCTGGGGTCAACCAGACCCAGAACCAGCTATTCTTTCAAATTCTCTGGATCTGGTGGTGCGCTTCAAAGGTTGCTTGGAAACACAGTTATCTGTCCCGGCTTGTTTTTTCTACTGAGCAATTATAGTCCAGCTAATAAATATTGACGTAATAATTTAGATTTGAACTGGTTGAAATCAAACATGTTGAAATGATGGTAACAGATTTGGAGATCTAAAAGTAGATCTGTAATCCCCTTATGGTTCCTCATAATCAAGATCGAACATCAATAGCGACAAAGGTGCCGCAACGGAATTACCCCGATTGTAACTATTTAAACATTACATTACATGTCATTTAGTCCAAAGCGACTTACAATAAGTGCATTTCAAACCATTTATCTTGTACATGTTTGTATGTTTTTTATTGCTTAATTGTAACGTACTTTGTGATTTTGTTTTTTAATAGGATATAGAAATAACGTTATTACTGTCATAAAGAAAGCAACAATTCGTGACTATTTTCATGAAATATAAAAGGTGAAGGCCGTTTGAAATGGAAGGTCAACACTTGTATTGGGCACAAAGGGTTCACCTTGCTGAGGATAATCTCTGGAGCCAGGTACTCAGGAGTCCCACACAATGTCCAGGTCCTGCCTTTCACTCTTTTGGCAAAGCCAAAGTCTGTGACCTGAATGAAGAAGAACGGGAGCGTGATAAGAAAAGACGTGAAGGCAAAGTTCAAGTTTTAACATCCAACTTGGCTTAAGCAGACTAAATGTTTTAATTTGCCCATTTTTGTGTCACCTGTCTATAAATTCATGAGCAGTAGGCCCACCTACTCTTCCTTAGTTGTTTTCTATAAGCGAGTTTCTGATTACCTCTTCAGTTACAACTAATAGTTTACAGACAGAACTGATACCTTTGCATTCAGTTCACATGTTGTTATTATCAGTACCTGGATATAACCATGTTGATCTATGAGCAGGTTTTCAGGCTTCAGGTCTCTGTAGATGAGGTCTAGGGAGTGAAGGTACTCAAAGGTGAGTACTATCTGAGCTGCGTAAAATCTTGCATGGTGTTCGCTGAAAGAATGGAGGGTGGAAGGTCAGACATACTATATGAACACGAGGCTCCTCTAAGGGAATGAAAAAACTCAATGATTCATTGCACAGTCTGAAAACAATGTTGTTCATGAGCTGTTCCATCCATGACTTTGACAGACCACAGTTAGTAAACGAAAAGGGTCCAGATATTAGTGGCTGATCCAGTACTTAACAATACATCCCCTCCTCAAACATAATCTCAATGTAGACTTTACCTGAACCTTCCAATACGCCTGAGGTGTGAGAACATCTCTCCACCGGGCACATATTCCATCACCATGTAGAGGTTGGAGTTGTCCTGTTAGTCAAAGAAAGACATCTTTCAGCAGGAGGTCTCCAGTACCAACTGATGACATTTCATTTAATGATACAGTAAGGAAATGAAAAAACCCCCCCACAAATGTTATGGTACATTAAGAGTTTATCATTTGTTGAGGTGTGTTTTAATAAGCCCACATGTACCTTGAAGGAGTATTCCAATCTGACGAGGAAGGGGAAGGAGACGGCCTGTAGTATCCTCTTCTCATTTAGTGTGTGTTCTATCTGCTTCAACTTCACCACCTGGAAAAAAAGACAAGAAAAAGTACTACGCTTGTATCTTGATGAGAGAGCTATGCCAGATTTGAAAAGTAAACGAATAAATGTTCAAGCTAAATTGTGAGCATTGCATTTTTTTTCTCCAACTTCAGTCAACACCGGTTTCTGTTGGTTCTCCTCTGTCTGTTGCATGGGTGAAGGTGCAATAAGCTTGAAATGTCCCCCAATTTGTCCCTTTATCTGGCGAAATTGATGAGTTGGTGTGAATTTCGGACAAACATTACGTGAAAGTCAGGTGTTAAATGACTTTGCATTCACGGGAGGTTCTGAAAGTTAATTTACATACCCTACTGGAACATCTAAAGGGAAAACAATGACGACCAACACGTTGGAAAACCTGTGAATCCATGGCGTGCTTTTGAGAACGGCAATGGGGAATTTACATGATTAGTAGTGTTATGTATAGTAATATTGAATAAAATTCGAAACCCATGTGATACACTAATAAAAGTACAAGTGTGAATGTGAAAAAAAGGAGCCATGTGAGCGGACGTCGATGGTAATAAGGAACGCTTTCAGCATTACAGCTGAAACAGAAAGCACGAGAGCTTTAGCTCTTAAGCAAACTGTGTGAATTAAAAAAAACAGTGTACTGTTACATGAGGAAGGCGCGCAGGACACGCTAACAGATCGAAACTGCTATGTGAAGCGCCTCTGAGGTTTTCAACGATAACGTGGCCACAGTGCACGAGAGGAAAAGTTCCATTTCCTTTTGCAAGAGGTACGACATTGATGAAGTTACACTCCTTCTCAAGCGTTTTCTTTTTACAGATTACTTAGATTATAACACCAGTTCTTTCGAAAAGGGTAAAGAGAGTTCTTTAAAGCCACACACTTACTTTTTGTTTATCCAAGATCTTCATGGCGTAGAACTGATTTGATTCTTTATGTTTCACAAGCATAACTCGCCCGAATGAACCAGTGCCGAGCGTCTTGAACCTGTCGAAGTCATCCAGGCCAGTTGTACTCTGAGGAAACATAGCAAATGGAACTGAAGACAGCAAACTGATGATTGAAATGCTTTATTTTTTGCATGTAAGTTTTGTGCCAGTGGCATTTTGTCTCCATGAAGCTCTGAGTAAAAACACTTAAGCTGGGTGATGTTTATACAAAACTAGCAAACCAAAATACTATCAGCTAGCCTTCAAGTCAACAAGATCGGAGTCAGGAAGTGGCAAAGTGCTACGAGACCCAATGTTTATCCATCAGTTTGCCTCATTCACACTCAAAAAGTGGAAAGAAAATTAAAGTTAGAGTTTCAATAAAGCAAAGGAGATAACTTACCTGTGGTGGACACTCCCATTTTCTTAAAAAGTCTTCTTTGGCTTTAGCTAAGAACTCTTTCACTATAAAAAGAGACAGAGGTATCATTTATCAATCAGCGTTTTGGTACTCACACAATGTCAGTTAACACAGTGAGGAAAATAAACTGGACACTTTAACGTGTTGGGGAAAAACAAACATGTTCAGGGAAACCAATGCATCTAAGAGGTCAAGCAAATGTCAAGTAATTAGGATGCAGGAATCTACTTAACAAAACAACCAAAAAATATCCCCCCGCCCCTCCCTCAAAAACACACGCCTTAGCTGGACATTTTGTATTAATGAAGTGATGCAAAAAGCTTGACTTGACTTTACTTAACAGGCCAATTCAAAGACGAGCTTTTGTGCATCCCTTTCAGGAGCAGATGGGAGTAAAGGAGGGAGGCAGCAACACTGGGCAGAGCAAAAAACAAACAAAACAAAGTACCGAAAACATAACCGAGGCTACAGTGCAGGCAATAGAAAGACATTATAAAAGTCACAGCAGACATGAGATGTCCCAAGTCACAGAGCCATGGCGGGTATCCGTTACGGCCACATTCCCTATGCGGTTGCTGATTTAAGTGCATATACCTGGCATTGAAGAACTATGTGTGTTAACAGACTATCCAAACTAACCTGAATATTATTAATACTTATACGTAGGGTTATTCAAGCGTGGTAGAAATTAAACTGCAGGTTACACTCTTTCTCTGTGACTTAGGATGGCTCATGGAATAATGAGCATACCAAAAGTCTCTACAGTTCACCAAGGGTTTGCAGGAACATTCACCCACATGGATGGAGAAATGGTGGAGAAGAGAAAGAGAGGAAGAAACATTTATGAAGTGCCTGAAACAAGAAACATTTGACATCCAAGTGGTCTGAATGCGACACGTAACAAAATGACACAGGAGAGGACAGAAGTTGAACCTGATTTAAATAGTCTACCGTCAAGTAACTCAATGTTTTCAGTCAGAATTTCTTCTATTGCCTAAGAAAACAGTGCTGAAGCTAAAAGCAACAGTCAAGGGCTTTTAGTTACTTACAATTAAGCAATAGGTGGATATTTCTGTAAATGTAGGTTTGATTATAAACAGCAGGTAGCTTTAAAAACATAAACCTAACTGTCTTTCTTTCTTACCCGTCTTGTAGGAAGCTTTTACAGTCCTTCAGTGAACAAAATATCGTTAAACTACACGTATCTGTGACAGAGACAATACAACAGTGGTTGAAAAGACATTGTGTAAAGCACACATAAATCACATTTCACACTTGAAAAACAGTAAGCACAAAAAATGACGCAGGACAGAGATGATGCAAGCGACTGTGCTTGATACAAACTCGTGAAATCCTCAAAGCGTAGCGCTTCCCCAAAACCCGTCAATGGAGTCGTTCGACAGTAGACGAGAAAAGCCACTTCGGTTAAAGCTTCGTCTGAATCAGTTCCGGACACAAAATGTACAAACGCAAGCTGAGACTCGCCCCAACTCAAGGGCTGCAGATGGCATCCGACAAAGAGAGCGTAAACGCAACAGAACGCACTTACTGAACTTATCCCACATGATGGCGAACTCGGATATATGAGGCACCTCACTCTCTTGGACCTTCTGCTCTTGGCTACTCTTACGACATCTGTGGAATAGGCGACTGGCGAAGGATTGGTCCTTCCCCTGGGCCATTTTTAGACAGATTTCTTGCTGCGTGAGGGAAATGGCTCACAGGCAAAGTAAGTTTTCCGACTGAAGACCAATGAGTGATACACACTTCCTGTATGCAGCAGAGTGCATTGCAATGCTCGGCTAACCACACAAAAAGAAGCTTCCTGTTCAAGTATTCTGCTGCAGTTCAAGCGGACAACTGCACGCGTACTTTCTCTACACGGTATGAGAAACACTTGTTTGGTCTGAACAAAAACAGTGACGTTTTTTTTCTCACAAAAAGTATATAGATAAAGCCTAGCACGAATAAACGGCAGCCTCTTATGGTCATGTCAAAAACATTACACCGTTGTGGTACATTCCGAGTGCTGATAAAGGGAACTGCGGGGCCGTAACACCCACTGACTGACTGAGAGAGAAGTTATCTCCGGGTTATCATGCTCTCTGGCGGTAAAGTTTATCAACGCAGTTTCCCTCTGTGCTTAAAGTCACCCTGACAAACTGACTCCAAAAGCTGCATACTTTATTTTTCTGTTATTGAATCTGGTGTATTGAAAATGCAGGTTTGTTTTTTTTTGCGCTACAGCAGTGTGGGCCCTCTGAATTATTAAAGAAATAATAAATTAACTATATTATTGTACGGATCTTTCGATGCCTCCCTGCAGAAACTACGAGCACCGCGAGTAAGAAGGCTGTGCTGCTGCGAATAGGAAAGCAGGTCAAGATCCGTACAGTTTAGTGGATTAGTTTGGTCATTACTAACAAATGAACCCTAAACACGACACGCCGGCCTCTGGCGATCGGTCAAGGGATTGATGGAGCACTTTGGATTGAAAACACTGCCAGGTGCGATTTGACAAGGAGCCTCCTCTCCTTGATACTACAGCTCCAAGGCAAAACACCAACGACTTGATTTACAGTAAACTTGTCGACGGCTGACATGGCGCTTCCAGTGAGGGCCCTGGATATAAAGTGTGGCAGGGGGCCACAAACAAAAAAAAAAGCACTCACTAGACACCCAAAACATCACCACCTGTATTTCCATCCTAGCTTGCTTTGCCCACATCAAGCAGCCACCTGGTCAACTTGTCCTTCCATCTTATCAGGTACCCGGTACTTGTTGTTGTTGTTGTTGTTGTGGTTGCAGTGACTAGGCCTTGTGCTGCAACTTTAGTGCATTTGAAAACTTTACCTGCACGCCTGTATGATAAATAAATAAATACACTCACTTCGTTGTCAAGGACATACGTGCATTCGCTGCTGTGAGAGACCTTCAGCTGGATGCTGGGGAGCCTCACTGTCGTTTGCTCAAATTATCAAGTGTCAATAATGGGATTTATAGGTGCATCGTCCGCGGCACTGTTTCCCAAATGCAGACACCGTGACGAGGGCGCTAACAAACCCACACTGCCCCCTTTTACAGAAGATGGTTCTTCTCTGCAGCCCACATTACTGTACCGCTGCTGTCAGCTACCACTGGACAACAGCTGCTAACGGCTCGCGCAGACTTCATCATACGACGTTAACGTTAGCGCGACGTTCACTGATGACAGAATTGAGACGACTAACGGGGGCGGCTTAGCTGGACGGGGTTTTCAGACACTCACCGCTCTCTTGCTCGTTGCCTTTCTTGGCAGTCGCTGCGTTCCCCATCGTGGGAGGACAGGGCGATGCACAGCTGGCTGGGCGCGACGATGGTGGCGGTTAGCTAACAGGGTCCTCCGTTAGCTAACGCTAGCTAACGAATTTCAGCTCGTGCTGGCTGGTTGGCCGACAACAACATCAATGTCGTCCCTTTTGCGGACAGAACCCTCGACGCCCCGTTGGTCTGTACGTGCAATGTCCCTTTGGCGTTCAAGTATGACTCCGCTGGAATGAAAACATGATCCAGACTTTTCACCTCTGCCTGCTGTCGTTTTGTGATGCGTTCATGTCATGTGGGAATACCCGTGGAACAGACTTCAGTGGGGGAAACGCTGCTTTCAAGTACCGGGTGAAAATTGTAGTTACTCGTGTCACATGCGTTATTATGTAAAAGTTGTTTGTTGTATTCATAGCGTTTATATTATTCTGCAATTATTTATATACTAGACTCAGTCACTTTGAATGATGGCAAGTAATCGCTTTGTACCTATTCTGCCTCTCAAAACTGTTATTACTATTATTGTTTTGTTGTAATTACCATGTTGACCCAGCAAGTCTCCATCAGACATTACATCTAGGTGTGCTTTTCTTTGTTGACAAGAAAATTGGGTATAGAAAAAAAACGATATCGTCATATTTAACTATTTTAGAACATTTTTCGTATTTTGTATTCAAATGTGTTACTTAGTCAGGGATAGAGATTAACATTTTTAAGCCCTCAAAATACATTTTTGGTAACCCAAATGAAAATGTATGTATGTATAAGTGATATGTAATAAAAATGCATCCCTTCCTTTACATAGTGAACTGTCAACTGTCCTCTCTCAGTTCCTATAAAAGTAATTGTTGCATAATGAAAATGAATAGAAAATAAATAATTAAACACAACAATTCTCCTGACTGACTTGAAGCTTATTACCTAGAAAGTAAAAATGTCCATTTCAATATGGAGGCAGAAGTCAGTTCTTCCTATTCGGAGTAAACATTAGTGGAGGACATTAACCAAAATTAGGAGGGAATCCTTCCCATAAGATCCATCAGTGATCACGGTAAACCCTTAAGTAGTAAAAGCTTACATTTGAGGTCAAATGTTTGTTATATGTAAATGTTTAACTCCATAGTTTTACCACAACAACTCAGCGTTATGTAACAATATGTAGAACTTGTTAAACATACCGATCTTGATCTTCCTGAGATGCTCTAGAGGTGTTTGGACAGGGGCACAAGTCCAGTATTACATATCCTTCAATCAGAAGCGTTACATCATAATACACAGTTTTACACAAATCCGAAGGCAATTGTGTCTTGTGATTCGGAAGACCCTGTCCACTCGACGTCTCACGATAGTCAGAGATGTGTGTCTCAGAGTAAAGGAAACCCTCTGATATCTTTCCAGTATATCTGTTGACGCTGAAGAAGACCTTTGAGAAGCCTTGAAGCATATCTCTGTATAAATGGTAAATTATATCTCCTGCTTGCAAGTATTATTTAATAAACGCCCTGTTTAATTATTTTACACCAGTATTGTGTAAGAGAACAGAAACTTAAGTACGCCGAAGTCTTTAAGGTGTTTGAATAAATGAGTATACGAATGAATTGGTTAATAGAACAAGAATGAAAAATAAAAAACACTGAAGAAAGAACCACTGAAAAAAGCCAAAGTAGCATAATTTAATCTAATGGAATAAATTAGATTTCAAAACAGTGATGTCAAATAAAAAGAAGGATTTATTCAATTAAAGATGATTGAAGTAAAACCAAACCAAACACTAAACAAAATCGATGCTCTGAACTTCTTGAAAAGCTTGATTTTATTTCTCAGTTGACCGATAACATGTTAACAACCAAATAGTCCAATTAGCTGTTTATTGTAACGGTTATTTGGATATAACTACGTAAAATACACAAAATATGAATATGAAATAAAGTGTCGGTTTGAGATTATTGTCACGGCAATAAGTAGTCACCTCTGTGACCTCTGAGCGAAACGCAACCACGATCGATAGGTGCACTTTTAGCACCACGGTCAGCGACACAGTCGCTAAGGAGCTTCCCTGTGTTTGTATCTGCGAGTCGCGTGGAAACCCACGGAAAACAACGACCCGAACGACGGCCGAACTATACCTTACAGCTTTGGTGAGACTTATGCTGTCATTCACTTCTAGTTCAAACGAAAACAATATAATTTATATAACTACACACGTACTACCTGACAGCACAGCAAACGTTACGTTTGAACCAGATTGAGAATGCAAACTTCAGCACTTCATTCAGCGCCCCCCCCCTTCTCACAGAGCAAATGGTTTAGCCCATGGACTCGCTCCAACACACAGCACACAAGAGACTACAAGATACAGATTTAGTCAACCAGCCTCCGTTCGTAATAACGCCGTTTCACACCACAAACACTGTTTTGTTCTTTAAGCTACCGCGGCGGCTGAACTGTTTGTTTTTTTATTCTTTTAAAGAAGACCCCTGTGTACTTAACGGCGGCCGTGTCGCTCGGACGTCACGAGCGAAAGAGCCGCACTGTCTGGAATAAATAAGGTAACGTTAACGGGCTAACTTCCCCCCCTTCGCCTCTCCATCCTTGGCTAGGTAGTGCGGCTAAGCTAACCGTGCAGCCCAGGGTCACTGTGTGTGTTTCTCTCAGGTATTAGACCGCATCCCATTTAGCAGTGTGTCGTTTCCTTCGGACGCTGCAGTACACGGCGAGGCCGTAACGAAATAGCTGTCTGCAGTTACACTTGATGGAGTTAACCGGGGAAGCAGCACTGCCTGATTGCTTCCTTGTGTGATCCTTCCACCTGACCTATGCAACGTTAGCCACCCGCATTGCTAGCAACTCATTGACAGCGATAATTCACCTGCTGTGGAAAATGTGAGCAATTTCAACCCCTCGGAGGACAGGTGATAGCCACGATGCCCCTCTGCGCGGTTTAAGAAATCCACTCCCGAGTTAATCCCGGAATACAGACAAGAAGAGACGTTAAAGGGGATTGGCCTACTCTTGTTTCAGTGGTGAGGGTGATACCATGATGACAAGCACTGGTCCCCTAGCTGCTCGTGTAGCATGGCTTCTTGGTTCAGGCTAATGCTCTGTATGTAAATACATCTACCCCTCATGTGTTACATGGTCTTTGAAGAGCCATCTGATTTGTAGGTCAGGGGAGGGGGTGGGGGGGGGGGGGGGGGCATTTGGAGACCACGTTCCTAAAAAAAAGCAGATGTGTTACATAACATTTACAACATAACATCTGAGTTCTAGATGTCTTCTGGACTAATCCCAAGGGATACGGGAAATGTGTGAGCTTTTGTATTAATGCAGGCTAAAGTTTGCATCCTGCAAACGCTTCGGTCAATACGGGACACTCATTGCAGCACATTGAACCATCGATAACTAATCGAACAGACTCGGTTGCTGTTTGACACAAGGGTTAACACTTTTTAATTACATGCTATTTGCACAACAGTTCTGATACATTTGCTGTCACCGGTTGTTTTTTTTGTTACACTTTCGGACAGGGACCTTCCCTTTAAAGTGTCTCTGAGTTCCCTTATATCTCGCTCAGACCCTCGCTGGGTTCGTCAACCGTGAAGCACAACCTGAAGTCTCATTTGGAAAGAATCAGATTGGATTTTGCAAACTGTTCGATTGACAGTTGAACTCATAGGTGGTGAAAGTACATCTGCGTACAGCTCACCTTGAGCATGTTGCTTCGGAAAAACAAACAGCGATGTGTCGCCCACCGTTGAAACTGTGCCTTATTTGCTCTACAAGGTCAGACAAGATCCTAGTTAATGTCAAACTGTAATCGCGTAAGAGATGTCTGCATTTTACAAATAACAACTGTAGATCAAATCGAATGAAGTTAAGCATAGCATTCAGCGCTTGGTTGGTGTATTTCAGTACCCGGTGGGCTGACAGCTCCCACACTCGTTCCTATCTGGAAGAAGGCCCGAAGCAAGAGTTGGGTCACTGGTTTGAGCTAATTTTAGATCCACCGGCAATTCTAAACCAACTTCTTTGCTGTGAGAGTAGCCAGCAAAACTGGCTATCGTCTTTCCTGTTAGGACAATGTGGGGATAACAGCAAATTGGGCGATATAATTAGTTCTTACAAAGGGGCTTTTGCAGGCGTACTGAGATGTACACAATCACATTGGCGTTGTGCCTTTCGGTGTCAGGTGAATAGGGTTCATATTTTCAGGTCAAAAGCCATTTTGTTTACATTGGCTTTTCAGTGTTCGTTAGTATAACGTATAATGTATCCAGCCTTAGACAGTTTCTCTGCCCGTTTGAATGGTTGTAGATACCTTGAGGTCTCTGCAATGTTGTAACTACAAGACTGGGGCTCACTGCATGTAGAGAAAAGAAGTGCTGACACAAGGCTACGGGGTGTTTCCCCAAGCCTCTCTGTTGATTCTGTATATTTGAGGTTTTCAAGGCGTAGTTTTTTTGAAGAAAGGAAGAACTTAAAACAAACCCTAGGGAAGTACCTCCGGTTGTTGTGACACCGTCTGTCATGAATAAACAAGTCTGCTGCTTTGGTTCAGGTTTTCCTTTGGCACACTTTGTGCAAAGTGCTTTGTTCTGTCCTTTTGGATTTGCTTTTTATGCTTGCCGTGCTATTCTTGAAGTGTGATTGTCTTTTGACAGTTGGATAATAACATTGGCAAAATTAATTTCTCGATTGAGTTCTGAGCGAGAACTACTTTACTTCTTAGTATTGTGTCAGTATTTTTCCGTGATGTAGTCTTAATGCTGCAGAAGGAAAAGCATTCCTGAGAGAGGATCCTTGAGGAATAATTACGTGAATCACACATTTACAACTTCGACTTGTGGCAGGGCAATTAGGGGGACATTCTGCATAACGACGCCTTTGTCATGCATTGAGGACCCGTGAGACAGGGAGCGATACAGAAGAGCAGCATGAAGAGCTAGCTGTCCACAATGAAGCCTTTCTGTGCTGTCGAGACCGTGGGGAAAAGTGCATGAGATCAGCATCAATAAAGGTTCTGCCTGTTCAGCACTGCGCTGCCTTTGTGGTCCTACGGCTCCCTCTGCTGGACAAAAGGTGTCATTGCATTATAGGATTAACAGACTCTTTGCAGTGAAAGCAATGCATTTAATACTTCACTCAAGGATTAATTGTGTTGATGCTATTAGTAGAGTATATCGTCATTTTGAAGTCTTTACTCACGTTGTATTCCTCACAATGTTACACAAAAAAATAGGTGAAGAAAGGTCACATATTCTTCAGCATAACACAGTCTACTATCAATGATGGTGTTGTAATATAAATATAATTATTTTCAAGTAAAATGCAGTGTTTCTATTTTACTAAATTTTAAACAAAAAGACTGCACACTAGGAAGTATTGCGTGTGATGGTGACCACCGATCTCATTCCAAACCTCTATCAATCCCTCTAATCTGGTGTCGGGTTACACACAAGTCCCTCTCCTGTCATGTGAGTGCAGTTAAAACCAGGCAGTCTTGCCGCCGATAACCACCAACTAAGACAAATGAATAATACTCAAAGTCTCTCTGCTGGGTCATCTATCAGTGTGCAACCACCTGTGACCTCTACAGTAACGGGATCCATGCAAACAAGCATAGACAGAAATATAAAATCTAGAGGCGCCAAGGAAAATATGGCATCACATTTTCAGGGATGAAATTTAAAAAAACGGAATTTCTAATGACGAAGGTGCTCTATTGCTTTGAGTTGTCACCATAACACGATTTTAAAGTTGTGGTCGGAGGTTAATACAAACTACAAGCTGATGCTGATTGCATTTTTAGGGCTTTTATGTGATGTGAAGATGTGTACATCCAGAGCTTCAGCTACATCTGAGTAGATAGAGGATGGGTTTTTCGTGCAGTGGCACCACTAGAGGTTACTGTTGATCTCCGAATGAGAACGAGAATGCAGAAGGAGCAGCGAAAAAACGGTGTACTTTCAAAACAGCCCGGTATATATTACCGATGATTGGTCGTTCACGTAGTTATATATTTTACTATACTTCATGGACTGACAGCCAGTATCTTAATGAGTCATTTCTAACCGTGGCAATTTTTCCATGTAAAATGACACATCTTGATTAGAATGTGCATATCCCCGTTTCAAGAAGCTGAGCATGAAACTGCCTTACACACATGCAATGCGTGGTTCTGGTTTCTGGTTCTTGAGTCAGGAAGATGAATATGCCTCATTTTTCGTTAGAAAAAATATCAATTTTTTTCTCTCTCTTAATTGTGTCACAACAATTTATCCTTTCAACCTGTCGGTATGCATCGCTGTCGATTCAAAGTGGATCAGCTACATGCACGGTTTGACTTGTGAGGATCATGAGCAGCTAGACTAGTTCCAAGCATGCTGTAAGGTTGGAGTTTCCAGTTCACCTGAAAGGTTCATTGTCTTTACAAAGGATTTCAGGACACCTGGGTTTTAGTTTTGGGGGGGGGGTCGTATACCCAGAACTTTCTTTATTTTCTATAAACAAGTTGTAATTTTGAGGCTTTTCTTTGCACTCTTGCATCTTATTTGCATTTAAAGTAGGCTACATGTCTTCATCATTAAAAATATAAGGTGTGTACCACAAAAAAAACCCTGTTGTTTATATTACAGATTCATTAATTGTAGTGTTGTTGAATATATTAGCATATTTGTTGGTAACTGGTATTACACATCACAAACAGAGTACCTTACTGCTACCATCACCGTTTTTATTACTAGTTTGAAAAACTGTTGTAAGGAAACTTTTAACACATTTACTAATCCAGAACAATGTTGAAGCACTTGATTGAGTTTCTCTCTTTTTTTACTGCACCTCATGTACCTAATAGAGATGGTTACTTCAGATTAGATTTAGATTAAAATCAGAATAGCAGTACAAAATATATCATGTACAACATAATCTTACTAATACATTAAGATATATTATTAGTACACTACCCAGCATTACATAACAGAATAATGGCTTAACCCACTTCCACCAGCTCCATTGAAGTGATGAACAAATCATTCCAAGAGTCCTTTCACCACTGTTAACATCTGTTGATATTAATATTGAAATAGTATAGTAAAAGGTTTGTCTGTGTGTCTTTCTCTCTCTCCAGGCATAGCAGAAGTGTCTTAGACCATGCATTCTCTCCACTGACCAGCAGGGGGTCTGACGTCTTTACTTGCAAAAAGAAGTCTGAATAGAATCGTAAAAGAAAAACAGAAATTAGGCCTCCATCATATCTTGTAAATCAGAGTGCATAGTTTACCCTTTCTTCTTTTTAGTATAAATACAATAAGATAGTTTTTCTCCATTTCTCCTCCAACATTACTCTTCCCACTGTGACTCACTCGGCGCTCAGTCAGACCCCAAGGCAACGAACATGAACTGCATTTAATTCGACAGTCTGTTGCGTTATGAAGCCTATCGCACATTCACACACATTGCATTTAAATGATGTGTGCTGATGCCAATGTCTCTGACAATGTGAGGAACCTAGAACAACCTACAGTGACAAAAAGAAAAAACATGCAAACTCCACACAAATATCACAAAGACATTCCTTTTTTTGCTGTGATGCAACCATCACTAATCACTGGGTCACTCTGCGTACCCTGCCAGCATAAAACGAAATGTGACAAGGCATCTACGCAACGGTTGATGTTTGAAGACACACTCCGACCACAGCCAAACAATAACAAAATCTGGCGGGTGACTGGTGTTAATTTCCCCACACAACTTCATAGCCTGAAGCGTCCTTTTAATAAACCACTGCAACGATGCCATCTGTTTGAATGAAAGTGACCTCGGCCGTACACGGAAACCCAGCTGGCACGAGCGTCACACACAGTGAGATTCTGCGAACCTCTTTGCTCGACAACCACATTAATATTTCACGGTGGTTCCATGGAATACCAATTAGTCCGGGCGGACGTCACACTGCTTGAGAGTATTTCATTAGTTGTACTACAGCCTCGGAGCGGAACTAGGCTGGGTGTCAGATTGACTGATGTCGCCCGTGAAAGGCCTCTGTTCTTGCTGCTGCTGCTGCTGCACTGCATGAAAAGCGTGTCCAATGCCCTCCTGTCCAGCGAGAGCCTACGCGCACAGACTCACAGTGTGCGCTGTTGACACCCTCTGAGCAGCCAGCCTCCCACTACTGTACTGTAAAATATCGCTTTTTCCTTCTCTTCGCAGGCCCTGCGATCCATTCCTCTGTCCGCCCCCTGCTTCCTTCCCTCCTGTAGGGGCTGAAACAGAGCTGGGTCTGTGTAGACCGGCTTCCCCACCGCTGCCAACTCCGCTGCCCCTCTCGCACTCCGCTGCCGCTCTTTATGTGGCTGACCGGCACCAGGGAGACGCTCAGATGATCCACTGGGCCATCCTCAACCACATGGTCCACACGTCCAAAGACAGCGAGGACTAACTACTGCGAGTGCGAGAGAGCCGTCGGAGGGTGGTGTGAGTACCCTGTGAGGGCCGCCCTCCCCGTCGGGCCCGGCAGAAAGCTTGGCTCTTCCCTTCACACTCCCCCGGCCCCTGAGATGCCCTCTCCTCACAATGAAAGAGGTGAGTAAGAGAGCTCCATCTCTCTCTCTCGGGGGTAGCAGGGTTATTCTGTTACATGGTTAGTTGGCGTGCATCTTTTTTTTTTTTGTTGACACGCACAACGACCTGGTTATATATGTAGCCGCCATCCTCAGTGCCACGCTCTCCTGCACAGAGCCACACAAAGCACACGCCTACACACGAGCACACACACAGATCATGATGCATGCGTCTATAGCAAACTAGACGCCTAATTCATTTACAGCCCAGCTCCGTAAACAAACCCCACTAAATCCCCCGAAGACACGAGCAAAATATATTACAATACTCCAGCAACTCCGGCTCCCCTCCCAGTGTGGTGCACAAGCTGTGACTGTATCTACTGTTGTTTTATGCCGTCTTTTCCCTCCAGAGGATCAAGGAGCGTCCCCCATGAACAGGCCATCTGTGGGCTCCTTCCAGAGCATCGGGAAAAGGAAGGTGCGCACAAAAAAGAAGAAAGGCTCCATCGCCGCCAACGTCACCGGCACCAAATACGAGATTGGTACAGTATTCTGTTTCTAACACTTTTCAAATCACGTTAACCCACGGCCACAAATATATGGAAATGTTCAATGAAGACTTTGCAGTGGGACATGTTAGAAAAAGGAGCTGAACCGGGCAGGTGCACTTCAGATATACAAGACATCTCCTGATCACAGAGTTCGTCCTAATGGGAAACTAGTGCAGGATGAAAAGAGGCTTTCTTTGACATGGGTCATGAAACCCTTTCATCGATGTACATTATCCTAGTATTGATCTTTTTTTGTCAGAAAAGGGGTCAGTTGCCTGAAATGTTTAAGCCGCAGTGTCAATGGTTGGCTTCAGAGGTCGTATTAGTATAACTTTTCTCAGGTTACTGCTTGCTTATGAATGTTGGATGCCCTGCTAACTCACACTAAATTAAAATTGTCCTGGAAACCTTATTCCCATTTAGCTACATCGTGTATACTAAGCCTGTACCCCAAAGCCTCAGATATCACGCATTCAAGCATAATGATTTTCTTCATGAAAATTTCATGAGTGAGCCAGGACCAACATCTTGGGGGGTCCTGCAGGTAAGATGAATGTGCTGTGACAGTGGATTGTATATTCATTTTGGAAACTGCTCTCAGTATGGCTCAGTCAGTCCCTTAAAACACAGCAGATCTAATAACAATGTTGTCCACAATAAAACAGTACCCTGTGACGATAAAGTCTAATTAGCTTTGTTGGGTTGTTTGAAGGAGACCATTGTTATTTAACGTCTTAAAAATTAAAACTAATAGAGTTGCAGTCCTGCAACTAGCTGGCACTGAAGGCCGCTCGGCTCTGCGTGCATACATAAATCTTTATTGAGGTAATTTACCTTGGCAGTCAGGTCCTTTTGAGAAGGGCAAACAGAAGCATAGTAAGCACTCCTCACATGGTCGGTATATGCCAGTGTGGCAGCACCGCTCTCAGGGGTGAGCTCCAGCCTATGAAATGAAGGAGTCAGCAGCAGAAAGTGGAAGTTGGGGGCCTCCCGGACCCCGTAGGTGGATGGGAGTCTAGCTGTGATTCAGTTTGCCTGCTGTGACGAGACCCTCACGGTGGGCATTCGGAGAGTAGTGCAGGGCTACTATAAAGTAAAATTAACACTAAGGGCCAGATGGATGGCTCATTTCTGCTGTAGCCTTTTCTTCCCCAGCTGTCTTTTTTTTGTTTCAGAATTGATAGTATTACAGGTAAAGGCTAAAGGTCAGGGAATGTGGTGTTGGAAATGTGCTTTACACCCACTGAGAAGGGAATGTACACTCTGGCCTGAGGGGTGTCTGTTACGCAATATGTCTGAGTAAGGATTGATTACAGCTTTGCACTCAAAGACCCTACTGGTATCTGTAAGCATGGGGCCTGCTGTGATTCAAGCCCGGTTGGCCTCCACCGACATTAACAGATGGAGGAAGTTACATCGGAAACACCTTTTTCCCATTCAAGTGCCATCATGCAACATTAGGCAAGCCTTCTCCAGGTTTGTGAAGGCTTTCAAGAAATTAATTAATACCACGTTTCGTTAGGGCATATGAATTTTTCATTACCCACTGAATAATGAATAGTTGTTGGATTAATGTCCAAATGGGCTTGCCACCTATCTCTCATACCATGAGGTTTCCAGTGGGATTTGAATGCATTACAGACAATTAATTTATCTCTCTGAAGCGAGGCATTACGATAGGTTGCTCCATGAATGGTAAATATTGCTGCAAGCTTTTTGATATATAATCTCCCGGATCCATTTCTCTCTTAACGTATGCAAAAACAGAAAACAAGCCTAGCAGAAAGTGAAACTCTTTGAGTGAAACATTGATCTGTAGAGTGGAAATAATTGATTTGTGAGTCACATCTTGTGACATCTTTGGTGTCTACAACAGTAAGTTAACTTGTGTCATGAATAAAACGTTTATTTAAATAATTCCTGACCTAATTCTGCTCCTGGAATACAATCTAATGTGATTATTCTTTTCCCAGTTCGTATAGTCATCAACGAGGTGGACTTCACCAAGACCCGGGAAGATGACGAAACTGCCAACCTCATCTGGAGTGACTCGGCCGTGCAGCATGAGAAAATCGCTGAGCTCAGGAATTATCAGGTACACGCCATGGCTACCATGTCAAGTCAGCAAACATTGTTCAGGGGCACTCAAGTCTCGAGGTTAGAGAAGAAAATAACGACGTCAGATCCAATAGCAGCACTGAACAGGAAAAAAAAAACCAAGACCTTTGCCTTTATAGTAGGTCCAATAAAGCTATTCAGTGGCCTGCAGCAAAGGCCGTGATACTGATCAGCTCCCAGCGGATGTGCTGTATGTAACTTAGGAAGTGAAAGGCCTCGAACTGCAGTTCAGAAAAAGAACATTTGTGTCCAGCTAATTTTAAAGGCAAACCAAATGTTAAAGAAAAACCGCCCTACCTCTTATGTGTTTATCACTGGTCGGGCGAGGAGGGATTTTTGCTGAGGAATCCTGAGTGAAAAAAAAAAGGAGCAAGATATGAAACAGGGCACAAGTGGAACGGCATACAAAGGATGAAATAAATAGGGCAGCGACTGCAACCTACCCGTGCTTTTTCATGAGGATTGTGTCTAAATGATTTTCCCAACGAAGAAAAACAAATTTCCTCCTTCAAACTAGTTTGGTAGGCGTCGGATACAGATGACACAATTACCCGCAGTAAGTTTTTACAGCACAAACCATTTATGGATCAGTTTATACACTCTCTATGATAGATCAGTGTGATGCAAATGCCACAACCCTGCAGTGGTTTGAAAGCATAATACATTCTATTTGTCATCAACTCATTAAAGCTTATTTATTTCACTTAATTTGTTTTTTTCTATAACAAATGACTGTGGGAAGTTGATATTCAAATAAGAATCATCAAAACCAACTAAAATCAAGTTTCCAAAAAGTCTGCATACCACCCTGGCATAAAATATCTTTTTGTAGTTGTTTTGGGTAGAAATAAAAGTATAGGTAATGAAAAACGATTACTGTTAACTATATATAGATTCGAGCAGATGGATTTGGATGGTACGTAGAGACGTTTTGGTCACAGTAGTAGCAAATACCAGATTGCAGTAAAATGGAATAGAACAAATGAAAAAGTGGTGACGGATGGAGGACTCTGAAAGCGGCCATCTGCTTTTAATCAGACCCTGGGAGGTAAGAGGGAGACAGCAAATAGGAAAGAGGGAGAGGGAACAACACAGCGTACACAGATACAGATAAGAAGATTGACAGCAAGACCGACAAGTTGTGAGCAGCGGGGGGGTTCAGGCCAGGTTGGATGTCTCCAGCGATGTTGACAAGACGGGCCTAAACAACAAGGGTTGCTTGTGTAGTCTCCGAAATGATCTTACCTCTGTTTGACCCCCACCGCCCTTGTCCTGCTGACTGAACTGGTTTCCCTTCAGCTCTGACCGTTAACCATCCATCTTCCAGAGTGCTTATTTGATTAGACCGGGCACTAATGATCGATTAAATCACATGCTCAGGAAGAGCATGGCTTGTTAGGACAGGGGCAGCAAGAGTTCAGCGAAGCAGATTGAATATTGCGAATACTGTAACGGCTTAACGTGCAGCAATGTGGCAAATGTTTCTGCGTAGATCTGGTGATTCGCTGTCAATTGTTTGCCATTTGCTTTCGCTGCTGTGTTATTTCATAAGATCATTTCTCAGTAGAAAAGTGGAAGTCCCTCAACAATTGCTTTTGATTTCCCCTCACAAGCCACGTCGTCTCGCGGCATCGGCGTAATTGTGCAATCTCTTCCGAATCCCTAATCACGTCTGTCTCGTTTGGATAATAATCATGGGATCCTTTTACACTCTTCCCCCCCCCCCCCTTCGCTTTTTCTGTCTCCCTCCTTTAATTCTTTCATTTTTTCCCGTTTAGTGATGTACTGTGAGTTTGCTGTCAAGTTTCTCTTCATATGAGCCTAATTAACGCCCCTGTTCAGGCTCATTTGGTCAAAGAATACAGAAAACCCAGAGTTTTTCTTTTCCTTCCCACCACCCTTTTGGCGCATTCAAAGCAATTCATTCAACTGTCACTGCAGGAGCTTGCGATGCAGAACCAATTACCTCGGCCCCTCGCAGTTGAGATTGATCTTTTTTTTTTCTCGCCTCTTCCCTCCCCAACCTTTAAAGTTTAAAAAAAGAAAACATGCTACACTAAATAAGGGTTGAGAAAGGTCTCAGCGTCACCTTTTTGTTTTGGGTCCGTAATTGGGCATAAATGTCAGAACATTGTAAGCTCACTTCAGGTTGCTGCCTTTAATGTGCACATTTTTATGAAGGGGTGGGGGTGGAATTGAGTGGCGTAATGGGCCTAACAACATTATTATGTCTGCCTGTCCCTCTGCAGAGAATTAACCATTTCCCTGGCATGGGCGAAATCTGCCGGAAGGACTGCCTAGCAAGAAACATGTCCAAGTAAGTTTTCAAAAGAGATTGCCTTGGTAGAGTTAAATGTACAAAAGTGGCGTATTTCAAAGCTCAGTGTTTAGGCTTCTGGCCGGCTAAAGTGGGTGCTTGTTGCACTCCACCACTACCAGCCAAATAACTAGAAGATACTGAAAAAGCGCAAAATTCATCTTCAGTTCTAGAAAAAAAAATCTTCTTGTAACTTTAAAATGTACAAATGAAAAATCTTGCTTCACTCCCACACAGACAAACTGTCAAAAAACCTTTTTTTTTCCAGAATGATCAAGTGCAAGCCTCAAGAGTACAGCTTCATACCCAAAACTTGGATCTTCCCTGCCGAGTACACTCAGTTCCAGAACTATGTCATGGAACTACGGAGGAAACGCAAGCAAAAGACCTTCATCGTCAAACCCGCCAACGGAGCCATGGGTCACGGGTAGGTCAGAGGCCAGCGAGTGCCCTCTACAGCCATCTAACAAACTGGCTATAAGAGGCACAAAAGAGAGAGTCGCTGGGGCAGAGGATAGAAACTACCCAAGATAATGAGTGCGTTGGGTCAATGAGTAGAGGAGGAAAATATAGAGCAAATAGATGACAAGCACAACAAAACAAGGCAATAAGAGGTTTGTGTCCCTGACATGAGTGTCTATGGAGAAGGTATTAAGGCCAGGACCAGAATGAGTATTTGAGCTGAGAGAGTGTGGTGAATGTCATTGTTGGCCTCATTGTCCTCGATGGTCACAGTCTCCATAAATCAGAGGTTATCGGTGCCGAAAATGGACCAAGATGGCTGCTGCAGGGGCCTCTGTGTCTCGCGATAGCATCTCTTTTTTCAAAACAGCTGGCTGTGGCACCCGAATGCATATTTCATACTTCCAGTCCCATTTGGTTAGCGCCACTCTCAGTTTGTGATCTAAGACTCCTAAGGCATGTCTTTACTATCCAGGATGTCTTACAAGCCTTAATTATTAAGAGATCAGCATCAAATCATGGTGACTCCTTACTGTGACACGGCGTCCAGCCCCCACATTGACCAGTTTATTAGGTGCACTTTTACCCTCTTAAGCAATCAGATGTCAAATTCCAGCAATCAACACACTTTCAGTGAAGCCCAGAGTGTGAAAACAGGTGTGGACAAAACATTACAAAGCAAAGTTTACCAAAGGGTTGAATTGACCGCTCTCTGACACAGTGTCAACAAAAGGTAACTCTCTAAGCCTGGGTGAGTATCGGGGTGGCATTGATCTTAAAGCTGCTTGCTTGTGGAAGAGTTCCTGGTATCACTGACTGAGAGGAGATCTGTTGACTTAAATCAGCAATGTGGATATTTAAGCTTTCCTGCTCAATCTAGTACAAAACACTGACCGGGATACTTTTTTAACCAAAGTATGGTCGCATACAACACAAGCATCCAAAATTGTCTCCAATTGATGTAACTGATTCTAATATTCTCTTTAGGAGCAATAGAAAATTTGACACTTAAAACTGAATTGTTCTAATTTACTGTGTGCAGGTTGAGCTTGCATTTACTATGGATTCTGGGTTCTGAACACTACTTGCAATTTATTTTGCACATTGCACAATACAGAATAAATCGAAACTGTTCCGTTTGCAAAAAAATTAATAAGTATTTTACTTGCAATTCTCTGAAACTGTGATCCCTGTCGTGTGTGCGTGGAGAAACGCTTTGGAGTGCATTCATCACAAGCACCAATAGGTGGGGATATTGAAGTACAAATAGCTCAGTGTGCCTCACCTCCTTCTAATTCCCTTTGAATTTGTCCGTTCTGGTATAATGTGAGCATTACTTATAACTCCATGCTGCACTAAGCCCTTATTTATTAAAGAATAAAAGGCAGCAAAGGCTGAATCACAGCAATACATTAAGAATATGAAAGATGATGAGTTTAGCTCGACCACTCAGCGGCGGGCGTTCACAAGATTAGATTTTTCTCTATTTTTTTTTGCACGCTGTTACGCGGCAGGAAATTAACTTATATCTACCCCCTGTAATTTATTTTTCCGTCGGCCAACTAAATTAAGTTATTGTTTGTGTCTGAAGCGCAGCGTGTTATAAGGGAAACAAAATAAAAGCGCATAAAAAAAGCCGGCGATCCCCTCCAGTGCCAAATTAAATAGGCAGGGGAGAGTGGGCCGTGATTATCTGACACCCCAGCTCATCAATCATGGAGTCTTCTCCTCAGCTACTCCTCCTTGACTAACCAACGCTGTTAACCCCGTCTTCATCACTCAGCCTGCTGTTTGAAAGGCCCTTCACACACTCGGCCAGCCTGCTATCAACTTGTCCCCGTTCCTTTCTATTCCATCACTGTGATAAGCGGGCCGATGACACGCTTGTCCGTAAAGCGGCCAGATTTCAGTCGGCGGGAGCAAGTGGTGATGAGGAGCAGTTGATAAACCTGAAAGTAACAAGAGCGTAACTGACCTGAAAAAGCGATACCTGATCTGAGTCCAGATTCAGACTAAGAGGCTCATCCCCAATGCTCCAGTTTTTTCCCGTCATTAGAATGAAACAAGGTAAACTATCTTGTTGAATTACAACAACACAGAATGCTCTGTTCCAATGATACGTAACGTTCTAGCTGTGATTACAGAGCAGAATGACGTTTGCCCCCTCCCCCTCCCCCCTGTGGCTTTGTGCACAAAATATAGTAATACCTCAAACTTTTTTTTTCTTTTTCCTGACCATATATTGTGTTTTAATGTGGTGTTCCTGCTTGCATGTCTGCAATGGAGCCTTCCAGGCTGTGCATGTAACCAATTTAGTCCAAGTCTGCCTTGAGTAAGAGTGATGGTGATATAGGTCATTCGCGATGCTTGTACATAGTGGGAGATTGTTTAGAAAAACCGCCCCTCACCCTCCCAGCACACACACGCATACACCCACACACATAAGAACACACTTTCACATTCACCAAGTTTTAAAAATATTGCCCCTCAACCTCGCGTGCACGACCACATGAATGCACGTAAACTAACACAACTCTTTCTTGAGTCCAGCTCGCAAAGGCCTGCATACCATAAGGCCTGAGTGCCAGTGACATGAGACCAAAGCAAATGAATTAAAGTCAAGGTCTGACCAGAGCACAATGTCTGCCCCTATTAACCTGCGGCCAGCTAAAAGAGTCTGCTACAACATTCAATGCACCTTGCCATTCAAACTCATGGGGAGTTTGGCTTCAGAAAATCACAACGTCACCCAGACGCCTGCCAAATATTTGTCAGGACAAACCAGCATTGTGTCATAGCTGTCTGTTGGTTGTACATTTATTTTTTGAAAGAGTTGTATTTAAATGGCTGTGGAATGAAAAAAAGTAGAAAAACGGTTTAATGCCCCTCAGAGCCAAACAGAGTGTGCTGTTAAGACCAGACCAAAGGCATGCTGAGCGCACGCATTTACATATGTGTTTTTAAGGGAATGTTCTGTAGAAGTGGTCGCATCATGAATACCATCAGGGCACGGTGACTCTGACCCGCTCACTGCTAAGTGCTAAATGTCTTCAGTCATCTCGTGCCCAGTAAGGATATATCTTCCCCCTGTGATTGCATCTAGTGCTCGTTCTACTTTTCAAGTGAGAAGATTAAAAGTCCCAGCATAAATGGCAGATGTGTTCCCCCCTCCCTCCCAGTAATATGTCATCAACTTTTCCTGATGATTTGGAATGACATATCGTGCTAAAACCCATCAAATCTGTATACTGTTTGGCTTAATTCTTTTGCTTCAACGCGTATGTGAGACGGTGCCAATATCATCAGTCATGTTCATGGTCTCCGCTATGCTGCCATCGATCATTTTTTTAATTATCTTTTTTTGTCTTTACAACGCCATATTTTATTATCCTGCTGACGACATCCCAATTTCCCCCCCGAGGATTAATAAAGTTTCTGTCTATCCAGGATCTCGCTTATCCGCAACTGCGAGAAGCTGCCGGCTCAGGAGCACTTTATCGTTCAAGAGTACCTGGACAAGCCCTTCCTGATGGAGGGGTACAAGTTCGACCTGCGCATCTACATCCTCGTCACTTCCTGCGACCCACTTCGCATTTTCCTCTACAATGACGGCCTGGTTCGCATGGGCACGGAGAAGTACCACGCGCCCAGTGAGGCCAACCTGGTGAGTCAAACAATAATAGCGCTGATGAAGGCGATGGTAACCTTTGTTAGTGTAGGACTTTCCCCTATAGACTGAGAAAAGCGCACACATGCTCACACACGAACCTTGCAGCTCATAACAGGACTTGCGTCTTTGTGCACAAGGTCAGTTTGATGAGTTGTAGACACAAGCTCAACGCTTCATGGATTTAAATTTGGAAGGTACCTACAGAACTTTGTGTGTGGCCAATCGCCACAGACGGATAGTAGAAGGAGATTCACAACACACTCACGTGAACCGAAGACGTGGGCTTGTGGAAGTAATCAAATTAGACACACAAACACGCAGGAGACAGCGGTTGGGAAACAGAGTATGATCGCTGCATGATCACAAAACACGCATGCACTCATACACACACAGTCAACAGCGTCCCCAAATGCAGACAACTGTGAGGCTGATATTGGTTCACGTGCAAAATCGTGCAGACACCCACACACAGAATGGAAAAGCATACTGTATGAACAGTGTAAATGTCAATGTGCCAGATGTCTCCTGTAATATCAAGCCGTTCCTATTTGCCTCCGGGTTCTGCACCTGCTGAAGCACAGTCTGTCGCTCACAATGGGATGCATAGGCGCAGACACACACATACGTACACACACACACGTGTACACACACACACAGCTTCCCATCAAGTGTGATCCTTATCTATAATATGAACACACGCTCGCATAGATGCGCCGGACCCCTCCTGTGACACAAATGTGTATTGTCTTACCCAGTGTGTGACACATGATGGAGTGAGTCGTGCCACGGAGATGGATGTTCAATCCCACAGAGAGTGGCTCCCAGGCAGCCATCATGGGCTGGCGTGGCCCCCCGGTCACAGCGTTATTACCTTTGAGGCTAAGGACAAGGATGTATTGTCTTCAAACCGTGAGGGATAATGTTTAAAAAGACAGATCCTAAAAGGTTTACAAAGCATTTGGTTTTAATCATCATTGGTAATTCCCATATAGCAAAGCGAGCTGTTATTTCTACTGCACTATTTCTTACCATCTTTAGTTGTTGCCAAGGGACACAATTGTGATGTTTTTATTTTTTCCTTTATTCATGTCCTTATTACTTAGGAGAAAATGTTTCACATTACAATGTGGGTATGTGCACTGTGGAGATGAAACCATGGACACCCTCGAGGATGTTGTTTGCTCAGATGATTATAATCACTGACAAAGGTATAATTATGCTAAAGAGCACTTGCACGGGTACAATATACAGTTTATACTCCCATGTATTGAAATAACATTTCATTTTACCATGGAACTTGCTTCAGTGCAGTAATTTGTAGCCATTAGTACTATGTAGAAGATTTACCTGACAGCTCTCAGCTATGAATCCATCTAAATTTGAGGAAGGAGCTAAACAAGAGCCTGCTTTCTTCATCAGCTAAGTGAAAAAAGACATACAGAGGAGACGCCCTCTGAACTCCCCTTTGTCTCCACAGAGCCAGCTCTACATGCACCTGACCAACTACTCAGTCAACAAACACAACGAGAACTTCGAGCGGGACGAGACGGTGGACAAAGGCAGCAAGAGGTCCATCAGTTGGTTCACCGAGTTCCTCCGCGCCAACGACTACGACGTGGCCAAGTTCTGGGGGGACGTCTCTGTACGTGGGTAGTCCACACAAACAGACACAAACACAAAAAAAACTCTTGATACATGCAGACGTACGGCGGCGGATGTGCGGCATGATGACAAAGCACGCCACAAATGCAAACAACACAGGCACGCATCCCTAGGTGTAATCTGTGCACGCATACACTCATATGGACTCGTGCTCTTTCCACCAAACAAAACACGTTGCGCAGAGAACACAAGTAGACCAGCAAAAAGGTTTGATGTGATTTGTTATGACAGTGATTCAGTGAGCTTCGGAGCTTTGTTTAAGAGCTGAGTGAAAACATCATTCCAGGAGGATGAGCTTTCTCCATCCGGCCCTCTTCTCGGCTCATCCAAACACCTTTACCAGCATACATTTTCTTTTACCCATCCATCCCATCCTTTACCCTGACGTCTTTCTGTTAGTATTGTCGTAGGTACATCTTTCTTCTGGACCCGTTTCTTCAGCCCTTGTTCTTATGTCGTTTTCTATTTCATTCTTCTTGACCTTGACTTTTTGTCCCTCTGTCTGTATTCATTTAGGGTATATGGTCCCTCAGTGATTGTTCTATGTTCCACTGTCTGTTCTTGTGCTGCAAGCGTTCAACCTCAAAATCAAATCCCATTGGTTGTTATACTTTCCTCAAGGCAATTTCTTCTCTCCATCAGCTTTTGCTCTTTTTTGTGTTCACTTTGAACAAAGTGTTTTTTTAAACAGTTTTTACCTCGCGCTTTTAAGTTCTTGTTTAGGTAATGTTTCCTTTTATTACGCTCCGCTCCCATCCATCTTCTGTAATCTCTCCATGTGCCCCATTTTGTCTGGCCAGTTCTATTTTGTTTTTTCCTCGCTTCAGTTTATTTTTCTCACATCCTTCCTGCCTCTCGGTGACACATCAGAGTGTCATCCTTTGCCTCAGCCAGGCCGTCCTCCTCTCCTCCTGCTCTCTCGGCATTTTTGTGTCTGCTCTTTCCTCAGAAGCTGCCTCACTCTGGTGTTAGTGCTGTCCGTTTGCACTCACACACTGTGTTTTGTTTCAACTCTGTATTTATGCTCCCCGCTCACTCTCCTCGTTCCTTCTCTTTTTATCCCTCCTCTTACATTTTGTTCCTGTACGGACCAAGCAGGCCCCTCCCGCCAATGGTCACGGTCACAGAGTCCGAGAGTTTGCCAAAAGATTGTCTGTGGGGGTTAAGAATATAGTGAATGTGTTTCTCCCCTTCCCCCCATGTCTCACTGATATCTCTTTCATATTGAGGTATTATTGATGTGCTGTACGGGGCAGAGTGTCCAAGGTTTGGCCAGAAAAGCCACAGTTTTTATCATGTGGGGGTCATTTTGAGAGCAGCGTCTGACTACCAACGCTAATTATAGAGTGCACATCAACACCCGCGTGCCGTTCTCCTGCATCCCGCAGTGGTACCAACAAAACCGCAGGTCAGCAGCACTGCGTGGGGCTTGACTGTTAAGGGGAAAGTTAGTGTAGATGTTGTGTGTGTCAAAGTAAACAAGTAGTATTGGGCACATACATGCATATGTCAACCTGTTTAAGCCCTGCAGTATTTGCGCTGTTCAGTTTTTGTAAGAAAAATATTATGTCCTGAGTCAAGTCCCAAGTTGTAATCTTTAAGTTTCAAATCCTAAACAAGTCCTCATGAGCTCTTCAACAAATGTATTACCAGTTGCGTCTTTTTTGTTGAACCCTGCATAGTTTATGTATGCAACTCAATTATCTTTAATATCATTGTCTCCATCTGCTGTTTGTTTGGTTCTCTCATGCATCTTGATTGGATACCGTTGGATTGGTTCTAAGTCAGTGGAACTGGGGAATTAAGTGTCGACTTGCTGTTAATGAAAGCAGTTACCGTTAGTTGATTGATGATAATGATTGATTCTTGGCAGGTTTTTTAACTAGCATACATTTTAATCTTTGGGCTTGGGGGGACATTTTTTTCAAAAGACTTGAGTCCAAATGAAGTCACAAATAATTGATGTTAACGTCCATGTCTAGTTGTGCGTAATACATTTTGTGACTCGTCCTGTGACTTGAATCCACAACTCTGCACACCGCCGGCTGTGCTACAATGACATCGAGAGAGAAGTGACGCTACTAAAACCGAGACAATATAAATGTATCATACATGCAAACACATAATTTTAAAAAGTATGCCGGTAAAATACAAAAATGTATAGATAAAATGGTTCAAAGAGGATTCTAAAACCGTTTCAGCCCAATGCGAACAAAAGCGACATGCACAGTGCTGGGGGGAGTGGGGGCTCAGGATAAGGTGGGAGTTGATGGGAGTAGGGACAAAAACACAAATGCACACCAGCCAGTACTGGGGACTTTGGGCATAAACGGCGCGAGTGGGAGCAGGTGTTTGTGCGGCCTGTAGGTCAGACGCACTGATGGAGGTGTGTGAGCAACAGACAGAAAAGGGATGGGGCTGCCGCCTTATCAGGTCAGGGCCAGACCACCATACCCCACTCCTGCACCCGGCAGTCAGACTGGGAAGATGGCAGGCCAGCAGCACTTGCTTGGGGCTTGACTGGTGAGGGTAAGCTTTGTGCAGTGCTGCACTTTGGGGCTTAGGCCGGCAAGTGGCAGCCAGCAAAATGTGCACACACACACACACACATGAACACAGGTTGGGAGCCACTAGCCCCACAGATGGACCACAGGCCACACTGGTGAAAGTCTGTGTCTGAGTAAAATTGATATTTTTATACTTGTACATAAGTATCTTTGAACAAGTGAATAATTTCCCACCTCTTTAAAGCAGCTCTGTTGATTACAGGTGTAGTATGTGCTGCGATTACTCACTTGTCGGAGTTTAGTCCTGAATCTAAAGGTTCAAGCATCTGTCTGCAATCACAACCTGCAATTAAAGCCAGACCTTTAATTGCAGCATTTTCCGTTAAAGAGGACCTGCATAAAAAAGCAAGAGCTGCTATAAAAATTGCAGCATATAGCTTTTCAGGAGGTAGGCAAGTGACAAGCTCAGCATGGTAAACTCCATTTTTTTGTGTTTTTTGTCCTGCCAGGAGCTGGTGGTGAAGACCATAATAGTGGCCGAGCCCCACGTTCTGCACGCCTATCGCATGTGCCGACCCGGCCAGCCACCAGGGAGCGACAGCGTCTGCTTTGAGGTCCTGGGTTTTGACATTATCCTGGACCGCAAACTCAAACCCTGGCTGCTAGAGGTACAGCGCTGTGTGTCTATGTGTGAGGGAGGCGGGGTGAAATGGGCCAATCAAGTTTTTGTTTTTGGCATACTAAAAGTAATTGTATTTACTACATTTAAAGGCATTGTATCATTTACTGATTTATAAGTTGTAATTGTTGTTTTATATTTTGTCACATAATGAAAAAAAACCCGAAAAGCACTGTAGGGGACTTTCTTCTGTGATCTACAATGTCATTATAGGCTGTGTATGGGGGGGGGGGGCAGTCTAAGAGGGGAGGGCTGCAGTCTGCGCTGTCTCACCTGTCTGTGCTGCGACTAAAGTGACAGCGGCTCCCAAACTGAAGTAACGTGGCATCAGCGGGAGAGAGGGAGTCGTTGCTCCGCACTGACAGAAAGCATAAACACACACTGATTTTGCTTACACATTTTTGTCCCTGGTTTCTCTAACACACACACACACATCCACACAGTCTCAAGTATGTATTTATGCACAATCAAACACAACCAGAAGACACACTCTCATGTAAAATGAAAGGTATGTTCACAGCCACAAACATGCACACACAATTACATGGCTGTGTGCATTCACACACAGACACACACACACACACACCCACGACTGCAAATGGAGATGCAGGCGTACACAGCTGCATATAAGACAAGACAAAGACCCCTTTTCCCGACACAAAGGCAAACATGAAGGGTTTGAACACCCATTGTCTCCGTGTCAGTCTCTCCCAGTGTCACTAAAGCAGAAGATGGGTTTGAGTTTAGAATCCGCTCCAGGATTTCTGTCTCACCGTTCTGATGTCAGCCAGTCAGTTAAAGCTTGACCTAAATCCTTTAACCCAAAGTGGTTGCGCGCCTGCCCCCCCTCCTCTCCCACAAATTAACTCAAGGAAGAGAAATGCCTCCAGGGTAATTGTTTGTTTTTTTCCCCATCATGACATAATTACCTGACTCTGTGTGGTTGAGCAGTTGTATTAAGTGACAAAAGGTTGTAGAAGAGAGAGCAAGATGATGGTGTTCCTTTTGCTGCCATTGCACTGCGATAGTACGTATGTGTGTTTGTGAGTGTGCGTGTGTTTGTGTACGAGACATGGCAAACAGCCGTGAATGCAGTTGTTCCACTCCAGCAGTAATGATCCCCTCTGTGCTACTAGCAGCTCTCTATAGCTCATCAATTAACATCCCACGCACACACACGTACGCACACGCAACCAGACACACAAACAATAGTGTTTCTCTTTCACGCAACATTTACAGCAACAATCATTTATTTCCAAAATAATAGCTGATTAGTTAGGAGATACTTGTAAGCATAGTCTCAAATCCTCACTGTGGAAGCTGTCAAGCCTCAGAATAACTTTATTTCCTTTTTTTAGCCTGTTGACGTTCATTGTCACTCTGAAGCGACGCTACACACACAGTGTGTCCCGTAGGCTGGTTGCCACAAACGGTGCCCCATGGCAAGCCCTCTGGTCAAAATTTAATTTTTCAGCAGATTTTGTGGCAACACAAATGCATTTCACTGCATTTCAACATCTTTCATTTTTTTGTTTCTGTCACCCCTTCGAATGGGAAAACTTTAAAAATGGAATTGGAAGACAATAAAGGTCTCACAGGTTTGTTTTGAATTTTTGGACTACAGCTCTCAAGTTTCCCTAAGAGTGTCACTGTGAATTATGTGTGCCATGCCTCGTTGGGCCTTTACCCAGACTGCCGTTCCGACAACGTCTTCCTCTCTTACTCTTTAAAATGTCAAAATTGGTTGCTGGACATGCAAACTCTCAGCCAGGAAATGAAAGTTAAACCTGTGTAAACTCCAAGTCAGTCGGATACCTGAAAGCTAAATAGTATCATATACAAGAAACTGTCAAATAACATTAATCCTGCCCTTTGTATTTGTATTTGGGTCTGCTATTTTGTGTGTGTGTGTGTGTGTGTAGGAAGCTAAGGAGGCAAAATAAACATGATTGCCTCTCACATCCTCCAATTACAACTCCAGAAAGTAGCCACTGTTTTTTTTTTCAAGACCAGGTATTCAAAATAGTGCAACTCCAAACCCCTGTGATTAGAGGCAAGTTGTCGCCTCTATTTTGCCTTTGCAAGAAGAGCCCTGTTCAAGATTCAATACAGCGACTCTTTGTAAGCAGGCAAGCACAAAGAGAAATCCTTCCAAATATACTGATAACAAATAGGGACAGTCAAGAGGAACAACCCACAGACCAGTACAAACCTGCTAAACAGCTTGTCACAAGGGAAGAGGGGGGGTGGGGGGGGCAAGAGTGATGCTTCTCAAACCAAGGCCAGGCATCAAACACGCTTTACAGTATAGAAGGTTAAAAAGAGTGAGGCCGGCTTTTGTGGGATCCTTATCTTAATTCAGCAGAGTTTTCAACACAAGTTCTACCTGCTATTGACATTCAAAACATCAGCACTCCATAGGCACACACACACACACACACACTTGCTCAAATGTCGAAACCCGAGATGTTCGCTTTCACTAAACCAGCCCAGACAGCATCTGTGTCTCGTATGGGAAAGGCGTTTCATTGAGCCGTGATCTTCTCTTAACACGCGCACATGCTCACACGCTCACACACACACACACACACACACACACACACACACACACACACACACACACACACACACACACACACACGTGCACACATGGACAGTCGGCTTAGACCGTAGTCTGTACGGTTAGTATCCAGCCTTTTGCTTTAAAGCCGTTTAAATGTAATTTTTTTTTATTTCTATCGCAAAATAATGAATAATAGCAGGAAAAAAGATAATAATTGGAAAACAGAAGAGATAAAAACAGACTTAGTTAAGCTCAGGAACTTTCTGCTTGAATCTGGTGGTGTCTTAAAATTGGGGTACATGGATCAAAGAGAACGGCAGTCATTTCAAAAGTCAGTGTGTCATGAGGAATGAATTCTACTCGATGGAAAATATGGCAATGGGACAGCATTGCCACCTCTGCACCCCCTTCCTCTCTCAAGTATTTCCAGGGCCCATGTGCTGTAAGCCGGCGTGACAAATAAGAAAAAAATTACTTGAGGTTTGGTTTTAGTGGGCGTGACAAAGGGAATATTTTCACACGCAAAAGAACTTCTTTAAATGCTCTACTCTTTGTTTTGGAGCATAACTCGACAATGAGCACAATTAATTGTTCTCATGTCACAAGATCGGGTGGATTGAGGCACATCCTCATTACTGGCTGTGGCTGACTTCATTTTCTGTTTGGTTAGAAAAAGAAGCCGGTTTTAAAGCCTTTTTAAGCGCTGGCCAGCTCTAAATGAGAATGGAACAAATGTTTGCAGTGAGCATGTATAATTCCAAAAGCTCTGTGAAAGGCTGTCCATCTATTGTCGGGCTCCAGCAGCTAAAAGGCCAGTCGGCACACTCGTTAGGCCGCAGCTTGTGTGTGTGTGTGTGTCTGCTTGTATCAGTACATTCTACCAAAGCCAACTCCCTTCTGCAGAACGACTTTTTATCCAAACAGAGAGGCATCGGAGGATCCTCGCATAAAAAAAAAAGAAAAGATAAAAGCAGTATGAAACGGATTGATCAGAGGAGGAAGAAGCCTTGTGTGACGGCTTTTTGTGTTGTTTTTCGCTGCGTGCCGTGGTGCCATTGGACACAGAAGCTTATGCGGCTCGATTATTGATGGCTGCAACTTAACTAGCGTCTCCTCATCCATCTCTCTTGCTTTCTCCCCTCGTGCCCCCCCTTCAGGACGGCTCGTGCAGAGTGATTGGCAGCTAATGAGGCGGGCACGGTTTGGTCAACCGTGGCACTGGTTTGTTTGCGTCTGAGTGTGTTTGTGCGTGCCTGTGTGTGTGTGTGTGTGTGAATGGGCATTTCGACAACAGACTGCAGCTGGACTGCTCCCCTGAGGGCGGTGATTCTTCACCCCTCCTCTCCCTCCCTTCACCCCTTCCTGCAACTTTCCTCTCGTTCTGTGCTTTGCCCGCAATTGTTTCAAGATGAGTTTGGTTTTGCCTCTCCATCCCTCAGAGCCAACATAATCCAGACTTCCTCTTCTTTTGAATGCGAGTGGTATATGTGTGGGTGTTTGTGTCGGGGCTGTGTTTGCGGGGAGTAATCTGCGCTGGCAAATGTAAACAGATGCCACCAAAGCCCACGTACACATAGAAATAAACACTACTACTATATAAACTATTGCACATCTCCAACAAACATAAAAAAGACACTCGCAAATGTATTACAACTCCTGAAAATACTAAAAATTCAGTTTCTTCTGTGCCGAATTGGATGAAGACTCCTTCCGTAAAAAAAGTGTAGCCATTCAAAGTGTAAACAGTTTTCTTAGGAGTTTTAGAAGAAGGAGTTAGAGGTTACCCTGTCTTTCAGATGTTTTCAAGCCCTTACAACAAGCGAGTCAAACATTGTTGTGTATTCAGGGTGATTAAGGATGAATTTACTTGCTACCCATGCTCTCCAAATTTCATCCCCTCGTGATTGAATTTTCTAGGGTGAAAAATGATGCAGGAGAACAGATACAGTTTAATATACTCAATTATCTTTCAGAGTTTCTCTTGCACCCTTCCACCTTTCATTCTCATTTTGCCTTTGATCAATCTTTTGCACTTAGTGGGATTCATTCTTATTTAAATGTAGCGCTGAGGGGGCGTCTTTCTCCCTGCGATCCCTAGGTGGCAGTAGTTACCTACGAGCCGCTCTTTGGCTTCTATGAGGTTTATTAAAGAATAATTAGAATGATGTATGGGACTGTCTGTCTCTATCCACATCCATTTTCCCCCAACATGACTATTTCATGGAATAAGTATCAAATTAGGAGAGCACAGGCCTCGTATGTGGGGCAGTGGAAAACACACCCCAACATTTAGTCATTTATCATCAGGCATGTACGGCAGCAGCAGTGACAAGTGTGTGTGTGTGTGTGTGTGTGTGTGTGTGTGTGTGTTTGTGTGCATGCATTTGATTGAGGGGGAAGTTATATATTGCAGGTTTATGAGTGACATATGGGACCGTAGTGTGTGTGCGTGTGTGTGTGTGTGTGTGTGCTTGAGTGTGTTAGAAGCTATAAAGGGATAGAGATACTCTTGCATATTTATGACATACACCTCAGGTGTGTTTGGTTGTTGTATGCACGCGTGATTTTTGAAAGTGTGCGAGCACGGCTGCAAAACTATGTACACTTTTACCTTTCGTGCAACTTTAAAGCCCCCCTTTTGCTTTCTGTGGCTGCGTCAGATCGTATCTGTGTGTGTCTTTTAAAGAAGAGAAAAGAGTAACAACAAGAATTGCAGCCCTCGCTGCACCCCGCCAGCCAGCCAGCCAGCCAGCCAGCCAGTCATGCAGGTCAGGCTGACTGGTGACTACGCTAAGCGTCGGCCCGCTTACTCCCAGGACCTTTACCGCCAGCTCAGCGCGCGCAGCTAGATTTTCCTGTGTCTGACTGGACCAATAGCAACGCCACGGAAGGAACAAAAACAGTGATTGATAAGACGGCTGCAACAAGAGAGTGACTCCAACATGGCGGCCGGCTGTCTGTCTTTCTGTCGCTCCGCTACTCGCGCTCTCCCTTTCCGCCTCGCTCTCTCATTCCACCATTGTGCGGCAACAAACACTTTCTGACAGCGGTTGAACTGTGCCGATACCCTCGAGTGTGCGGGGCAGGATGGGAGGCTTGTCAAAGCAGTGGTTGTTTACACTCTGCCAGGAATAATAAGAAGGGGTTTTTTTTTTTTTTTTTTTTCTGAACCGATTAATCACGAGCAGCCCTTGCACTTGTCTGACGAGTTTTACAGACGCAGAATGGATGTCGATGGGGGGAAAGAAGGCTGGTGATTGTTGTTGATCCATGGCTGCTGCTGTGTCATTAGGGTTGGTGTGACACAGCAGAGGCCACATGCAAAAACTGCTCCAGGCTCACATTTTCAACAATGAGCGAGTCTGGAACGACGAGCGAGTTGGATTGGGAGTCATTGAGTCACTGAGATTCAGTGAATTCTCTCTCCATGTGAGCACCATGTCCCGTGGCCATGTTGATGGTAGTTTTATTGTTAGGGTGGGAATTTGCTGACTTATTAACTTTACTTGAGTAATTTTCCCCTCCACTCCCACACTACATCATATTAAACAAGGCAAGTTGAATTTGCTGGTTGCACTTCTACCTCTCCATACTTTTAGGGCCTGCAATAAAAATCAGTAGAAAGGATTTAGTTCACAGATAATTCAAACCTAATGGATAGCCGAAAAATAATAAAAGCCCCCCTCCCCACCCCCGTTATTTATGATCAGATGATCAGATAAACCTGTCCTGTGAAAAATTACAGACTGATATGTTCTTCTCCTACATGCTGGTTCTGCTGTTTGGCCAAGTGCTATTTGGGCTCCACTGATGCAATGCTGATGCTGAACCAAATCAAAGCATGAGTAAAAAGGAGTTTCTAATCTTTTCATCTGACATTTTTATTGAATGCGTCTTGGAGCAACCGAAAGCTCCTTTAAGACCCTGCCAGAGTCACTTAAGGAAATCAGAGTTGGGGTTTTGGGAGCCTGGAGGGGTTCATTAGTCCCAGACTGGTCCAACGTTCTTTGCCAGAGAGGAAAAGCAGAACACAGAAACACGGAGAAAGAAAGAAGAAGCGAGGTAATGACCAGAGCGTGAGTGGAGGGAGGGGAACGAGTGACCGGGCAGAAAGCGGCTTGAGTGACACAAAGACACCGAGTGGGAGGAGAAACTAACCAGAAGAAGAGGGCGACCAGAGGAGAGTAGGCGGAGAGAGAGAGAGAGAGAGAGAGAGAGAGACAAGAGATTGAGGGAGAGCAAAAGGGAGGCCGGGTGAGCCGCCATGCCCGTCCACTCACTGCCCGTGACAGCTTGACACCGCAAATCAAACTTAAGAAACGCAGACAAGTAACGAGACAACCGTCGCCCCGGATCACCGCCAGCCTGGCTGTTACCTGTGGGCCGCGGTGCTCTGAAGCCACACTCTTTTCATTGCGGCTGTCGTATCAGGGAGGGCGCTAAGTGGAAACAGACCCTTTCCCTCTTTTTCTTTTGTGTTTTCTTTCCTTTCAGCAAGGTACTGTAGGTCGAATGGGACAGTTCATTCTATTGAGTGACAGAGTTGGATAGCCGACCGTCCCCCTATCGTATATATTTGAGCCGCATGGAGCAGTTTCACTGATTCACTTACCGTCCAGAATTTGTATTTCTGAATTTTTCTCGGATTAATGTGTTTGAGTGGAAATGGACTAGCTGCCCTTTCGGCTGGAAACACATTCAACCCACTTGGCTCTCACTGTTCCTTGGACCCTGGTTGTGATGTAAATATGATCTTACAGAACTGTTCCCAAATCTGCCACACGGCATTGAGCACCTTTGTGTCAGGATTAGTAATGGCTCTTACCGTGGAAAAAAGAGAAAACGAGTTTCTGAGTGCTGCCCGTCTTTGAGGTTCTGTTGCGCATTTTTGCCCAAATATCTTACAAATGGCCTGATTTTGCTCACCGATGTGTTTTCCCTTCAGTATTATAACCCACGGTCCCTGATTGGTTGATTTTATGGATCTAAATACTCCGATTGGTTCAATGCTGCCGCGTTTATGGAAATCTCGATCCGTGATTGGCTGCTTTGCTGCTTTTTATGAGTTCAACTGTATCCAACTGCTTTTTTTCTAAAGGAAGACAGGAACAGGACGAATTATGTCTCTCCGACACAAATATTCATCCCAATTGCCGGTTATTGCTACGGATAGGGATGCATTTCGAGCCACAGCACGATTAGCTGTGACCTTTCTTTGATTGAAAATGATCACAGATCTTTACCAACGTATGCAGCCATGTCGGGTTATAGAATAGGAGTTCCAAGTTCTATAACTGAACTTGTGGGGGGTGGGGAGGGGGGCAAGTTTGCGTCAGTATGGTAAGAAACCAATGCTTTATTTCCACCCGAGAGCTGAGAAAAACATCAAAAGCCTATTTAAAAAAAAAAAGCAAACGAGTTTTAACGACGTTAGGACGAGACCTGACTTATTTCAACTATCAAGGTTTATTAACCTGAGCCAGCCTTTCGGAGGCCATCTGTTGCATTCTCATTTCAAGTCACCTCTTTGGAAGACACCATTTCCATTGCGCTTGCCAGTTCATTCGCACTGCCGCCGCACTTCTCTCCAGCTTCTAATCCTTTTTGTTGTCTCCCAATCTGTTTTCTCACCTTGGCAAGAAGACAAGAAGGAGCAAACAAAGAGTAAAAGGGAAGAATTGATTTGTCGTGTCAGTTATAATAACTGATATCTGAACAGCTGCACCATCGTCGGAAATGATTAAGAATGCTAAGCTGCTCTTGAATTTGTCCCCTGGTGCTGCTGGCTTTTGTACCTCGAATCACAGGTGGCTTATCCTGTTCTCGCTCAGTTAAGTCTCCCTATGAGCTATCTCAATTTGATATGATGGGATTGAGCCGAGCGCTGGTAGTCCACTGATGCTCACAAAGAGATTACCGGTGGCAGTGGTACGGATTGGCCTCGCAGTGCCTGGGACACGTAAATGACAGAGTCATGGACAGTTTGCCGGGGTCACTGATCTAGTGACAGTTTAACTTTAACACAATCTGTTCGTATGCATGCAGTCACACACACGCGGACTCCTCTTCATGCACGAGTTTACACACATCAGTGTCGGACAAGATTTAAGCCGAGGCAGTGAGTAAGAGATCCAAAGTGTCCTTCAAGAAGACAAAACTCTCCCTTTCCATCTCTTTCTTCTCCCCGCTCTCCTCTTCTTATTGCGGGAACAGATGTCTTCTTTTGCTTTTTTTTTCTTCTCCCAAATGTGCCCTGAATACACTCCTGTAATTGCATTTCTGTCTGCTGTGTTGAGAAGAAAGAGGGGGAAAAAAATGAAATGAAGTAGGAAAATATTCTTTGAATGTTTCTCTCCTCTCCTCTCTGGCAGATCAATCGAGCGCCGAGCTTCGGGACCGATCAGAAGATTGATTACGACGTGAAGAAAGGGGTGCTGCTAAATGCTCTGAAACTACTCAACATTCGGTACGGTTCTCCACCGTGGTCCTACACACCCGCGCGCAGGCTTGTTGATAAACATACATGAATCAAATTGAATTGTAGGGGCCCATTAAGTATTATGTGCAGAGGTAGACAAAGCTCACGGCAGAGCTTATTTTTCGGCGCTCTGAATTTCAAGATTTCAAATCGATTCTTTCAGGTTTCTTGGAATTACGTTGATGCACGGCACAATGCAGCTTTCATCCCGGTTCTCTTTTAATCTGACGTCACAGTGGGAACATTAGTCTGAAACCAAGAGGGGCTGTGGGTGTAAAAAATGTCTGTCCTTGTAAATGTGTGTTGGTGCTGCTGTAGTAGATATAAAAACAGACAATGGCCGAGGTACAAAGCTATGCTGCTACTGTGCGCTTTGTGCACCCTTTAATCAGGCATGCTGTGTGCGTCTGTGTGTGTGTGTGTGTGTGAGAGAGACAGAAACAGGATAACAATAAGTTCTGCTATGTCTATTTAAAAAGTTTACTTTTTTCTCCTGCTCTCTATAAGCTCACTGTGAACTTTTACTTTTGCTGTATTTGATTGCCTGTTTACAGGAGGTTATGCACACGCTCATTCTCGTTGTGTGTCGTGTCTTTTTTGTGTGTCTGCGTGCGTGTTTGCTGGCGTGCTTTTCTGTCCCCTGGCTACAGAGAGCCGGTCCATTGATTGATCATCGTACACCAGACCTCTGGATCTCTGCTCTCTTTTTTTCCTTTCTCTCTTTGTGCTTGTCCTCCTCTTACTGCTCTAAATATAGTAGCAACTCGGCGAGTCACACACATGCACAAATGCAGCAAACACACAGATCAATTGATCAATTACATGCATCCCCGTAGATGTAGTTTGGCCAAGCGTGGTGCTGGGTGCAGCCATCCCACATACCCCCCTTGCCCCCTCCCGCCCTGCTTCAGTCGACACAAACAAATCCCTTATCAAAATGATTGGTTTCATGGCCGATGTTTGCTGTGTTCCCACAGATTAAAAGGGGAGATTTGATTATTTCGTGGCAAATAAATCGTAGGAGGCCTTGAACGGCATCGGGGAGGTATTTTTCCACTGGACAAACTGCTTATGTTCATGCTGGAGTGAATGAAGGCTTTGTTCTACCTCGCTCACTTTTTCCTTATATAGTAATGGCTGTGCTTCCCACCAGGGAGGGGTCGCTGGTGTGTAGAGGTAGGGTCGGGTCTCAGCTCGGCTCCCAACAACTGTATCAACTTGGGATCAATTCAGACCCGGTCGGGCATGGACATTGATAAACCTCAGCCGGCCAACGGCATTCAATATCCAATTTAAGGGGCCAGCGATTGACTAAAATAAATTGCCCTTTCTCCAGACCGCAGGAGCCCACTTGTTCAGAATTAGCCGTCTGGTCCTGTTCATCCTATGGTTGTCACTTTGTTTGTGCCGCGGCTCTGTCCTTATCTCTGTATTGTGGAATTATTGTATTGAGGATTTTTTTTTTTTTTTTTTTTAACTACCACAATGATGTGAAAAGGCAAATTGAGGTTGGTCCAAATGTCACAGATGAGACCTGCATGCTGTTTCATTGTTTACATTCATGAACACTGCTTTCTGAGTTGTAGCAATAAAATACTGCTTGTGTATACTGAAAGAACTATGACAGTATGTTATGAAATAGATATGAGAAAGGTTATGAGAACACGAGCAGATTTAGACAACAACATTTCATAATGGTGCAGTTTAACCTGCTCAGAAATTTGAATTATTGATAAACAGCAAATGTGCTTTTTTCCTTACATAGAAATGCTATTTTGAGTGCTCAAGGATCAAGTATAAAAATGTAGACACCGTTTTCAAAGGTTTTGTGAAAAAAACTCTGTACATGTTTTCTCAGAGCGAGTGATAAGAAACGCAACCTAGCACAGCAAAAGGCAGAGGCTCAACGACGCCTCTATGGACACGGCTCCACGAAGAAGCTATCGGCTGCCTCCTCCGACTGGGAGAAACAACGGCACACGCTGGAGCGTAGGAGAGAGGAGCTGGTAAGTCACATGATAAAGAAGCAAATGATTACACTCTTTGGAAACGATGCTGAGCAAGACTAGAGATATTCACGCACATTCACACCAGTAGCCCCCCCCCCACGAAGACTTTCAAAACTAAAACTATCCTGTGCATTCGCACTGTACCTCCGGATCTTTTTAGGCCACACCAAAATAAGCACAAAAGGTGGCTTTGCTTCAGCAGCAATTGAGGGGCAGTCGCTCATCTCTTTGAAATGAAAGGGTCGAGGGAGCTTTTGGGGGGAAAAGTGGTGGCTACTAGTACTTTAGGCCTCCCTCGCTCCTTTATTAGCCTTGGCAGTAATCAATAGGAATAAGGAAAGGTGGCGCAGAGGCACAATTTTAAAAAGAGGACTACCTTGTGGTTGAGTACTGTTATTGCTTTAAGTGCAAGAAGGGGATCAGTTGGGTTGAAGGCACATATCGCTCAGAGCTCAATGAAACGGTATTGTCAGTATTGGAGTCAATCCCTCCTCTCGGTTTCATGCTGAATTGGCCAACTAATCTCCATAATTATACCTCCCTTACATATCAATAAGGGAATAGCTGGAAATAAGCCTCTTAATTATAAGGTATTGCTGGGTGAGAAGCCTTTTTGAATTCATCTTCCCTTTTTTGTCTCCTTTTTATGACTATTCTCTACTACTAGTCTCTATTCTTAAGAAGTGGTAAGTGGGGTGTTACGGTGACTTTCACCTGCGAGAATAAGTCATTTTCCTTTGCTTTTCCTTTGCTTCTCCCCTATTTCTAGAAAGAGCGACTGGCCCAGGTTCGCAAGCAGATCTCTAGGGAGCAGCATGAAAAGCAACATCTGGGGAACTACAGGTAAGGCAGAGGCCAACAGCTGGGTATAGAGGACTCTGACTCCAGAAACTTCCCACTATATCGGCACCCGCTCCGCTCACATTTCTGGGGTTATCTGCACACAGCTGCACTCTCAGGAGAATAAATAATACTGCTGCACAGAGAACAAACACAAGAGAACACCCAATGTCTTTAAGGAGGCGAGGTGGAAGAACTAAGACAGAGAATAAGTAAAAGGAAATGGGAGGTAGTTTGCCATGTCTAATACTAAACTGTTACTCATCTATTCATCATGTTTTCAGCATTTTACAAATTATAATGTATGTATACTTTGCCTGACTACTGCAATCTATTCTCGATCTCCTCCTTCCACCACATTTCTACGCTTTCCCCCTTTGACTCCAGCTGGGACTTTAGAAAACACTGAGCGCGTCAATTCTTTATAGTCACCTCACAGATGGAGCAGATCCATCTTCGTGCATGACTCACAAACACAAACTTCTGATTTGGCGATTATCACTTTCCAACTAGTTAACCCTCGTCAGTCCCTCAGTCTGTCTTCCTGCTTTTATCTCTTTGTCCAACAAAGTCTCTCTTCCCCAGACGCACATGCCTACACAATTTGCTCACACACACACACACACACACACACACACACACACACACACACACACACACACACACACACACACACACACACACACACACACACACACACACACACACACACACGCCTTGCTGTCTGCCCAAGTGTAAGTGACTTTTTGACTCATCACTTGACTGATAGTGAGAATACTGATCCTAGCCTGCGTGAAGTGCCGTCACATCTTTCCTCTTTTCAGACATGCAGCCAGACAGTCAATCAGACAGGCTGAGGTCTGTCTGGAGCATCCTTAATAAAGACCTCTTAGCATTCAAATGGTGTCCCAGCGCTGCACTGGAGTCTGATTAACACACTGCTTCTCATTAAATGAGTTTGGGTAATGAACTTACTTACATTCTGCTATTAGATGAGAATTGTATCAGCTACAGAAAAGCCAGGACCCCACGGTATCAGAAAGAAACCCAGCGGGCTGATGCTATCGTAGATGTTCATTCAATTGATGATTTGCACAGTAGCAACTGGGAGGTTTGAGAGACACCAGAACAAAACTATGATACCAGGATTTTTTTTTGTTTGGGAGGAGAATATGAACTGGCACGAACATTTCACTTAAATTTTAAAAAATACTCCAGGGTCACCCTCAAATAAAATGTCCATATGCTGCCAAAACGAGGGAGCAGTTAACACCCACTCCTAAAGTTTTGAACTTTTGCTTTTCACTCAAGTGATTTATCTGGCTTGTTGAGGATTTAAAAGTTCTGGCTCTCTTTATATATTACGATTTGAATACAGTTTATCCCCCTGTTATGAAGATCATTTTTTCCACATTTCTCACACATTTCTCAGGTTTGCTCTCAAGAGGAAGAGAAAATTGTCCATGTACCTTAAAGATGGTTAAAAATGGTGGCAGTTATACAATCTAATATAATAAGGGAAGGTAATAAAGTGATCCATGGAATTGGGTCAACCTCTCAACAATATGGAAGTCATATACTAAGAACTTCTAGCTTCTATGCATAAAGTTTTTAGATGGCAGATGGGACGCAGTAAAAGTTCACAGCTTAAACATTTTACTTGGCATTGTGCATCCATTAATATAGACAAATTGGAGGCCAATATGTGTGAATAGTTTGTATTAATGGCTTAGTCATGGCGCTGCATAAACATTACGACTTTGCATCTCTTTGTTTAGAGAAAACCCGGCTGTACTTTTAAGTCCCTTTAAACTGTTGATTTAAAAGGCCGACGCGGGGGGAATCTGGCTCTCGATGTCTGCAAAGACGCCAAACTATTTCCTTGCTTTTACACTCCGAACTGGCCCATGCTTATTAAACCGGTCCCTGTTTTGATTTGATGGCTAAAGTGACGACAGGAGGGGAGTTTGGAGATGTGTTATGAGCATAACCAGCCAGAGGTTTAAACATTTTCCAAATCCCGTATAGCCTAAGATAAACACTGCGCATTGTTAAGAAGAAGCAGAGCTGGGAAGAAGGTGCGTATAAGCCCATTAAAGTGCCCATCACAACGAGGGTTTATGAATATGTACTGCATGTGTGTGAAACAGCATTAATGCACTACTCCACCCGAAAGGGAGGAGTTTGAAGTTTGAAGTCTGTACGGTTTCGTGCCTCAAGGTCTCCATTAATACTTCTTCACCTTTCTTTTGTCCCTCTATCACGCCTGAATTACTTATAATTCTCCCCGCCTGTGTGTTTCTCTCTCCTGCTCGCTGTCTTTTTGTCCATCTTCCACACTCACCTGCTGTGCCTCGACCTCCCTTTGCCTCCCTCCATCCACTCCTCCCTCTTCCTCCCCCCCTCCCCCTTAATCTTTGTATTCTTTTCTTTCCTCCCTATTTCTGTTTCTCAAACAACCTACTTTCTCCACTTTTATTACCCTTCTTTTTTCCCCTCGTCATGGCTCCCTCCCTCCCAATTGTCCCCATTCCTCCTCTCACCTCATATCCTTCTTTTGCTGAACCCCAATACACCTCTTCCATTTCTTTCTCCCGCCGTCATCACCCCCACCCTCTCCTTGGTGAACCCAACCTGTGTTTTCTCTGTTTCATCATCTCTCCTCTCACCCTTCTCATCCGCGCCGATGACCCTCCTTCTTTGCCTTTTCTCTCTCCCTCTTTCTCCGTGCCTTCCTCATTCTCCTTGCTGTTCTCTCTCTCTGCGGCCCACAGACGTATTTACCCCCCAGACGACAAGCTGCTGCTGGAGAAGTATGAAAGCCTGCTCTCGGCCGCCTTTCAGACCTTCCTCGCCGGGCGAGCTGCCTCACTTCAAAAGGAAATGAATAATCCTCTGAAACGAATGAAGGCACGTACGTCAGTGGCAGACTGTCAAACACGCACACACAAACACAAACATCATATAAACATGCATAGACACACAAACATATAGACACAATATGCTCTTGTGGACCAGCACATTCTAAAGGGAAAGAAACACACATGCATTTCTATTAGGATTCTGCCCACAGAGATGCGAAAGGATGCGCAAATAATGTGGAAAGTGTGTTGCAGTCCTTTAGATTTGTTAAGACGTCCTTCTTCTCTATCTGCCTTACTCTTCGACTGTCATTCACTCACTCCCTCTGCAAATATCTATTGTGCTGTGTACATGAGCTCTTAAACGCAGACCAAATCCCGCAAAACAATGTCAATCCCGTTTGTTTTTTTATTCTTTAAGATTAAGGGACACACATTTGAACATGTATATGAGAACACACGCAACCGAGGACATGCACGTGCTTGGATGGAGGTAGAGGAATATAAATGTCAAGTCTCTTTTGGTACCAGAACAAATGTAGTTTCAGTTAAACCCTGAAGTTATTAAAATGTGGGAAGAAGAGAGCTAGATTTACATTACATACACCTTAAGAGTAGAAAGGGGGGTATGTGAATTGAAATTTATCTCAAATTATTCTACAATGATCAAATCATTTAAAATTAAGATTTAAAAATGTGAGCTTTGTGTGTAGTATAGGTCATTCACAAATGCATATCTCAATCCACACACAAATTCCAAGCACGATAGTTCATATTATATCAAGATCAGGAGATCAGGTGAACTGCATATCTACAAGTAATTACATTTGGGTGTTGAGTTTCTGCCCCCTGTTCAACATAAATCTATGCATACGTGCTGCGTTTAAGTGCTAATGGAAAACTGGGATTGCCGTGTTTTCTGAGAAAACGCATGTAATTTCAAAGTTGTGAATATGCTTTTCCGCAATAGACAGAATAACTTGTCACCCTTTGATTAAAACACACACATTTTCCTTCTATATACTACTGAAGCCCATGTAAAAATCATAGTTCTGTTGTACATCGAGCCACGCTAGCTGGTTCCGCCTGTCGCTGTGATATGGACACGTGGCAACTGTAAGGCAACTGTTAACGAATACTTAAGTCAACAGGTGCTGCGGTTTAAACAATAGGCTTCACAAAGAACAAATCAATTAAACAAAAAGACACAGAGGAAGCCGTTGTGGGATAATAAAACACATGGAGGTTCAAGATGCATTGAGTAGGAAAAATGCAGATAAACAAAAAAAAACATGGAAATAATAATAGTAAATACTACCCCTTTTTTTTATCTCCAACTAGTTTGGACATTACACATTTTCATCAAAGCACAGGGATGAGATGTAATATGCAATGATTGCATCGTTGATAGAAACAACGCTTCCCAAACAGCAACTAGCCCCTCGGTCGTTGTCTGTCAAGGATCTCTGCAGAGAATCCTTACAGAGATGTCATTTAAATACCAGGCGGGAGATGGTACAACAGGCCGAGGTGAATTTAATTAAGTCAACACAAAGAAATCTGACTGTTGTTCAAAGTAGGAAAAGAAAGAGATAATAGGAACATACAGTGCTCAAAAATGTGCAATCTAATAACATGATCATGAGTGACAACTGGACCGCCCGTATTAATGGACAGAGTGGGTGATACTAATCTTGGCCATTTTTAGAGAAGAAAGGATGTTCCTCAATTTGAATATGATTTTCAGCAGACAAGGGAAAAACACAAATTCATTTGAGTTACTTTTCTTTACAGTCTTCCTGTGGGGTTGCTTGTGCTCCTCACCTTTGCTTTTTGTTAAGTCATTGTCACTGATAGCACTGCACACACACAGAATTTAACTCCTTTATAGCCTGCTTGATTTACACTTAGTTTGAGTTCTATAAATGCCAATTCAAGTTGTTGGGAGTACTAGTTTTGCTTTTATCACTAACGTTTGTGTTAGTGTCAAATTTATACTAACCAATCTTTACTTAATACAACTGTTTTAAACTTTGTGGATGAACCTATTCCTCCTTACGGTTTCTACTGGAACAACAATTTATGATTGTGTGTTAAACCAAAGCCATTAACTATGTGCAATGTCACTGTACTTTGGCCCACAACCCTGGTGGGATCAATAATCTGTCATAATCTGACGTGAATTGCGCGTTTGGATGCTTTTTCTTGGGGCCAGAGGTCATTTGCCAGCAGTCCATCAACACATCTGTCAAGCCTGACACACATTGTACCTGCAAGACTCATGTTTGATGCCTTTGTGGCTTCACGGGGCCATGAATTGAGAAATGTCATGGACTGTCACGCTATCAAGGAAAATAAAACGTCTGTTATTATCCTGGTGAAAACATGCACTGCTGAGCTCGGCTTCATTGCTGTGCTGCAGACAATACACCCACTGGTTACTCCGGTTTCTGCAGGGTTTACATCACTCTTCTCCCCACTTTCATTACTGATGTTTGACAGGCATGCATCAAATTGTATGTTCTGTTGTTAGGTATCCGTGCTTTCCAGCTCGCTCAGCTGATGCATTCCCATTCTTCAATTTTTCTCATATGGACACTAAAAATAGAAAAATAAGAATGCAGGTGCTTGCTCAGCTGGCCTTTAGCAAGCTGTCAATGTAATGAAAAATGTTTGTGGGAGCACTTCACAGTCAGAGGTGTGAATCTTCACTGGCTCCGCAATTGGATTTGACTACAATCCACCTGTCAATGAATCAAGAAATTCTAGATGCATCTCAATACATTCTCAATGCATCTCAATATTTTATATTACGGCAGATACTTTCAGAAAAATCGGAATTATCTTTTTGAAAGAAAGAAAAATGCTTTGATGGAAACATCTGTGTGCATGCAGTGCGTGGTTGAAACATAGCAGCTAATATCGGTGGATACGGCAACAAGTTAGCGGATGGCGGAGTGCGTTTCTCAGCTCCCTGTGCACACAAAGCTTTGCCCTCGGTCAAAGGAGAGGAGAGAAAAAACACAGCGGGTCAGTAAATAACAGCAAAACACCAGTAATGACTGCCTGAGATGAAATGAAATCAAATACTCCTGTTGCGGACACATCAAACTTGACTTCCAGTACTTAAACCAGAATAGGAACATAGGAAGAAAACATGAGCTCTCCATGAGCTGAGTTTTATCGCGAAACACCGAAGGTTATTTTGAAAATACATTGTATATATCCAACAAGCGGATATTGACAAATGTAAAACTGACCCAGCGAGTCGGTGTAGCTTCACTGACCAAGTTGCTACATCTGACGAGTTGGCCGGTATCATCCAATGCAACGCTTTTCATCCTGCAGCTCCAGCCCGACCAGTGCCACCTACAGGCAAAAACAAAAACAGTAGCAGCTCTGAGCTGCCACCCATGTGCATGAAACGATCGGGAGAATTGTGTTTTTCACAGCTGCTGTTTGTTATATAACAATCCTTTAAAAATAGTGACATATTTTCAGTGAGAAGAGTCCCTACAAAGCTTATCCTTCATGCTTCGAAGAATAAATGAGGTGTCCTTTGGGTTTTTCTTTTATTTGTCTAAAAGAATGAGCATGATTTTAGCAAGAGGTTTTCTTCTGGCTCGGGGGGGTATGTTTTTCTTTTTTTTTCTAAGTAAAGGAAGTAAATCCCTCACCACGATGAGACAGACTCATCCGTCAAACAGCCAAGAAATATGAAGTCAGTGAATGTTATGGTAAAAGCTGCCAGCAATAGAGAAAATGACGGCTTTGTAATAATAATGGATAAAAATACAAAAGCTCTCTGGACAAGACTACAGACTCTGTCGTGCCAAAGAAGCACTTTGTTCGGACGATATAGTTTATGATCTCCATACTCAGAGATTGTTGGCGTCACATCCAGCCACATGGGCTAAAAAAACATTATAGTCTAAAATATTTATTTGTAAAAATTAGTCGGGAAATAGAATTAGAATTAAGATGTTAACTCTCCTTTTGATGTTTTCCACATTTCTTCTTCTGAACAGCTAAAACTGTCTGATCAATTCAGGCTTAATCATTTACAACTTTACACACCATCGCGCACAGTCGCACAAGGGTATTTTCATACTTCCAAACGTGAAAGTATGCCACTGTGCACGTACCGTTTGTATCCACACACAGATGTTGGTGCACAAACACGCCAACACCGAGAGCCAGAGCCCAGTGACCTTTTCAGGAACCCCGGAAAGCTGCTTGATGCCTAATCTGAGAGAAAACAATCACTTTTCAACCGTATTTGAGCGTTGAGTGGGAGCTTTTGATGTCCCCAGCCGTGAAGCAACATTAATCACCTTTGCTTACATTTCAGCGACGGCCAAATGGCCAAGACCCCAGTACTCTGGCCGTGACTCCGCCTTTTTTCAAAGTCAGCCTCCAAGCGCTGCCAAAAAGCAATGCATGTGCAGCCAGGGCCTTTTTTGTAACCCCCAGATAAGGTGCACATGCCTTAGTCAAACTTTTTCACGCCTCACCCTTTTTTAAGTAAAGTTTCTTAATTTCTTAAACTCATTTTGACTGCAAAGTAGTTAGAAACCATCAAAGAATTTAGATTACCAGCGTTAAAATTGAACTACTTTGTTAGCCTTTGGCGATGCATGAAACTTTATAATATGTTCTTAATGTGACAAACATCCTAGTTTGGGCGTATTCTCATTAACCTTGTGTTTTTGTTCTTTCCAGGAGGAGGACATCTTGGACCTGCTGGAGCAATGTGAGCTGGACGACGAGAAGCTGATGGGCAAAACCTCCAGGCAACGAGGCCCTAAGGTGGGTGAGAGTGAGACGGGGGACAGGGAGTCACAGACGAGACAGAGACGAGGGACAATAAAGGTCCACAAGGGAACCACGGAAAAGGTGCAAAGGAGACTATCAGAGAGAAGGAAAGAGGAAGAGGGGGACAGCGCAGGCAGATGCCTGAAGTCAACGCCCACGGAAAGCATACAGGACACGATTCTTAAAAATAAAGAGGGGGCCACCGGTGAGAAAGAAAAGAATCCCAAAAAGATCCAAAGAAAAGACCCGACTCCCCTGGGGGACGGCTGTCAGGCTGTCTCTCGTGCTCTCTGCGTGCTATCTTTCGTTCCGTCTACCTCCCTCTCTTTCTTTCTGTCCCTCTGTCACATACACCTCTATGCCCCCTCAATTTCCCACGACAGCACATTACTCCCTCCATCACCTTGCTTCCCTCTTCTCCCTTCACCTCATCCCTATTCTCTCTCTCTCTCTCCCTCTCCCTCTCTGCACATCTACATCCGTCCCTCACTCGAGGGCTAAATTGGCTGGAACACTCAAAGAGTGTGTTAGGGACTCGACAGCGCAGCATTAGAGAGGCCTTAGCTGCAATGAGGGCTTGTTCAGACACAATCACTGTTGTCCAAATTAATTTGGACTCCGTCAGTTTCGATTTTGCCGAGTGTACTGAGAGAGACATTGAGAGCAGGGGGAAAGAAGAGCTGTGACGGATAGATTCGCCCCTCGGGGGTGTAGCGCTCGCGAGCCATCTGGTGAAACGGAACCGGCGAGTGCGGGAAAGCTCAGAGGGAGAGAGGAGTGAGGCTGAGGGATTAGAGACAGGATTTTGAGGGAAAGGGAAGGGACGCTGAAGTTTGCTATTGCCGAGGAAATGTTCAGACGCAGAGGACAAGTGGTAGAGAGCAAGGAAGGCAGGAAGCCAAATGGTGAAAGGAGGGAGAGCAAGCCTCTCCTCATATTTAGTTGTTTCTTTTAATGGCTTCTTCTGTCCAATTTTTGTAACTAAGTTATTCACTGTATCAAATGTCTTCCTCGCTGTGTCCTCAGCTGACTACATAGGCTGTATATTGATTCACTCTCACTCAGTCACCCGAAGTTCTCGCTCCTCGTCTGTTCAGATGACCGGCCGTCTCTTTTTGTCTCGCGCTCTTGTGTTTATCCGCTGTGTGTTCCTGTCTCCTTTTCTCTCTCCCAACGCGTTCATTGTCTCTTTTGTCTCTCCATGCGACTTTCTCTCTCTCTCTCTCTGTGCTCATTTCCGTTCACTCCGTCCATTCAATGCCTCATCTCGGTTCCTCCCTGCTCCGATACTCAGATTCACCTTGTACTCCTCTTTATTTCTCTCACCATCAATCTGATGTTCCCATCTTCCCTTTTTATTCTCCTCTCGTGTATTTAATCTGTCTGTCTCCATCCACCTCTATCAGTCACCTATACAGCTACCCAGCGGTGACTGCGCAAGCCCTGTGATCACTTCCTGCCCATTAATTCTGGTGGCCTGACAGCACTGCCCGAGCTAACCGTTGAATAACAGATGTGTAAATCCTTTATTAACGCTATCAGTGTGTCCCCTTACAGGATGTGAAACAGACAAGGCTCGACTTAATGAACTCCTCGCTGTGAAAAATGTGTTTGTGTTTTTAGGGCGAAGTAGATCTTCATTTTACAGGCGCAGAACAAGGCCCACTTTTGATATGTGAGGAAACTTTTAAAGTCATATTTCTTAACTTTTTTACATCGACCAATCGGGTGCAATTTGTTCAAGCTGCCGCTCCCATTGACAGCCGGGTGCATGTGTAATCGTGCATCCCTGCATAATGAGCCCGCAAGCAAACATGCACTCATGTAGGGACGTGGACTCGCCGAGCCACCAGCAGGTCTCCCAGGGACAGATGGTAACAGACTGAGGGTGAGGCGAGGCTCAGGGAGGCTGACAACGTCTCAATGTATTTACGTACACGTGTGTGAGGGTTTGTTTACTGTTGTCCTCACGTCCTTTAGAGGGTGTTTGAGTTGTACACTTCCCAAAGGAGTTACTTCAAAAAGGCGTAAGGCTAGGAAGTCAACACAGTCACGTGATTTTGTGTTTGTGTGAGATCACGTAATAACGATCACGTCTGTGTCATCTAATGTAACATAGTATGTTTTTTGCCCATTTGTATTTGCCTTACGTGTCCATATCTGCGTTTGTTAGCCCATGACCGCCATGCCAGAATGCAGCCAGACACCAAGGCGTCAACGACCGGACTACCTGGCTGATTTCACCAGCTGCAGCAGCGCCGATAACTCCTGCTCCTCCTCAGACGAAGAGGAAGAGGACATGGGGAAAGCAGGAGGAGGAGGAGGAAGTTGCGGAGAGAAGAGGGAAAAGAAAGTGTCCTACGACCTCGGGGAGAGCAAGGACAAGAACTTGGCTGAGCGCTCAGGTAAAGAGGCAGGTTGAGTAAAAGTATCTCAATGTCTTCATTAAGAAGCCTGAGCGAGGAGGTTTGACAGGGACATTGATTCCTGCCATTTCTTTCTTGCTTTGGTTTCTTTTTTGTTTACTGTGTGTCTTTTTTAACCAGAGCTTTCCATCTGATTACAGCAATTAGCTTAATTGCTAACAAAACAAGTTTTTCCCGTATCAGACACATACACATTTTCTTTAAGATGTCTCTTACAGCATTTGGTTCTCAATTTAAATATCACAGAGAGTGCTTCCTCCAGCCTGATACAATTTCCACTTTAAACAGTTTGAAAAACAGTCATAGTTGTAAATAACCCATTGCCTTTAAAAATTAAAAAGTTTTTTTGCTTTGATCAGTACCGTCAGCTCACGTACACAGCACAGGGCCGGTTGTGATGATGTGAACCAGCCAGGGAGGGCAATAGAGATGTTTCTCATCCCAGTATTTATGTTCATATTTCACGTGATGAAATGGAAGGCAGGTACTTAGATTTTAATTAAAGTGCTAGCATCATGATCATTGTCGTGGTTGTTGGAAAAAGTGGATTTTTTTAAGTTAAGTAGTTTCCTAGCTTTATACACTAGCTGGACACACACACACACACACACACACACTCAAATGATGAAGGACTGAATAGCACTTGAGGGAAGGAAAGCACTGGGAACAGTACAGCAACACTCAACGGAAGGTGACGGCAGCAAAGAGGCAGGGAAAGAAAAGAAGACCCTCTTCGGTGTTTACCTTGAAAACACCTTGGGTTTATTAATAGAATATTCTTCGTTTTAAAGTGACAGCGATAAGTCCCAAGCAGTCCCACCAAATCGCATAAGTCACAAAGACTGACTCACTTGCAGCGCTTTGAAGTGAGGCAGACGGCACCTTTCACTGCAGTCTCTGTGCAAACCTTGTAAAGAATAAATTCTCTGGTTGCCTGTTGGGGCGGAGGGTTTCACTTTTCACTCGATGGGCTCATTCCATTTGTCACCAAATACGGGACAAAGCCATGAAAATTCCCAACTTTCAGATCTGTGTGTGTGTGTGTGTGTGTGTGCAAGTGTGCAGAGAGAGACAGAAACCCTGCCAAGCCCTACTCCATACCAAGCCACCAAAGGGTTGATGGACTAAGCCACATAATACTTTCATTTGGCAAAATGTCCAAACCTCGGACAGTTGGGCAGCGCCACGCACACACATGCACGCACATTCATAATCACTTGTGTGCAAACTTGATGTCAGGCGGACACAAACTGCACAAATCGACAACACACTAATATGCTGGCTGCTAGATAATCTGGAGGAGTCCAAAGGTTGACGCAGACGGTTAGTGCGGAGTTTCAGCTTGTGTGTCTCTGTGTGTGTGTTTGTGTGTGTGTGTGTGTGTGTGTGTGTGTACATCTGTGTGTCTGAAAGAGAGAGAGAGATGCTCTTTAATCCATCCCCAAAGCAGACAGGACTACTGTTCACTTTCTGGTTTCCACTACACATGCTACACACACACACACTCATACTAGGCCGCTGTGCCGGCGCGCCGGGGCGACGCGGCACTGGGAGTTTTAAAGCCACCAGGCAACGGATGGAAAGCAGAGAAGAGAGCTTGACAGTGACCGGAGCACAGAGACAGGATCAGGGAAGAAAAGAAATTGAAATGTGACAGTGTGTCGCTGCCCCCCCCCCCCCCCCTCCCAGCCTTCCCCCCTCCCCTCCTCCCACTCACTATCCCTCTCTTCTGTGTCTCTGCAGGTCGCATGCACTGGAAACCTCCAATCAAGTCACTCAAAACCAGCCCCGCTGCCTCCGTTTCGCCAACGCTTTCTGGTCCAATCAGACGCTCCATATCCTGCCCACGCTCCATCGCCTCACTCTCATCGCCCAATGAGCTGCGGGCGCCGTCTTCCAGGCCTTCTCCCACAGTTCCCGCGGCCACTCCCCTCGTCAGGCCGAGCTCCGCCACGCTGCGCTCTCACTCCCTGAGCCGCAGCGGCTCCGCCCACCGCGTGCCTCACAGCAACAGCCTGGGGACCATCCACTCCAACATAGTAAGATACTTGACTGTGTTACTCACAGCAGAATTTACATTACTTCGGAATGGCGGTCGGTCATAGAAAACTACGTGAAATTCATTTTTAAGTAGCGAAGCTGGCATTTTGTGGGAATCCTCTGCTGAGCTACTCCTTCAAGAGAGTTTAAAGTGAACAATCTAGAATTCCTTTTAAAAGGTATTTTTCACTAAAGTCTGACCAAGAAATTAACTTCTGCCATCGTTACGCTTCTCTTCCTGTGGCATATATTATATCCGGGCCCTGAAAGAGTTTCCCAAGCAGCTCCTTCAATACTGTATAAGCCCACTGCAACCTTCTATTATGTTGCCATCTGTTGCTTTCCACCTGCCTCCTCCATTCCCCTTCCTTCTTTACAAGTATGCCGGTAACCTTTGCACACATTGTAACAAACCTGAAATGGAGCAGAATAATTAACATTGAGGATAGAGCTAAATGGAAAACCTTTCTACTGAAAAAGGCCACGGACTGTCCCAGTTGTGTTCATGTATACTAAAACACACGTATACAAAATGAGAGATTTTTTCTTACACATTTGCATTCCTTGTGGGAATCAAACCTCTTGGGATGAGTAAACTAGTACAGGAAATCTCATATCAGATTTTAGTTCACCGGTGAGTGCTAATAAAATGGTAATAAATGAGGAGGGTTCATGTATATTACTGAAACTGCTCCGCGCTAACTGCTACGTGAACACAATAATGAGCCGTGACTATACTGGTGGCAGCAGGATCATAAATTAATGAGAGCTCTGGGTAGAAATGGCAGTTTCATAATAATGACTAATATTCATAAGTGATATCACATTACACCCTGCTCAGAGAATTGTTGTTTTGACAACACGTTAACACATTTGCATAGGACACCTTAATGCTTGCTTGTCCCTCGGTCATTTGGAGGACCCCCCCTCCCCCCTCTACATACACAAGGAGTGTTAATGATTCATTTTCCTAAGTGATATGTTAATTGCAACCCTTTCAAGTTATTACGTCTGCTTGGTGAACTTTGCTATAGAAAAAGTGTTACATCGCCGTAGCTTTGAGTGAAACTTTATAGACTTTATTGTTATGTGCGTCTTTAGACTCATCCGTTTCTCTCGTGTGTGCGTGTAGAGCGATCCGCTGATAAACCTGAGGAGTAAAGAGCAGGAAACCGAGCTGGTGCGTCAGACTCTGGCTGCACTCACCGCCATGAGAATCAGGTTTCCGGGCAAAACCGAGGAGGAGGCTGAGGCAGTGCTGGATGAGGTGTGTGCACCATTTCTACTCGATTTGTGGATGAAAATAACGTGTTAATATGCATTTTATTTTTCAAATCAAAGTTATTCATATTCAGAGGTAGATACAGACTGGAAGAAAACAAACCACGGGAGAAAAAGACTAAAATAGACAAAGTGAAAGCGAACATGGATTACAAGAGATACAGGCCCGCTGTATTCCCAGAGCTCCCTCTGGGACCAGGTGCGGTCACTCTGCAGCCTAACTAAAAGTGACCTCCTTGCCTCCTGGCACAATGGCCTGTCCGCTCCGGCCTGGCTCCCATTGTCTTTCAAACAACCCCAGTGACAACATGTCGGTCAGTTTGCTGGCCCACACTATTCCCCACTGCTCCTTTGTATTAATCAATGCCACCTCTATTTCTGGTCACATCTCCATGTCCTTTTATTTCCTGTGTGTTTGTACAGTATTTTATTGCTTAAGTTATATTTTAATATATGAATGTATACCTGTTTTAAGAAACCACAGCTGTGTTACTTTATTCGGGCCAAAAATAGAAAAAAAATGGTAAATTGAATTAGCATTTTGTCAAAGCATAAACAAAAAGAAAATTAAAAAGGGGGGGCGGAGGCTAACCTTCAACTCACAAAGCAACGCATCAGCGGCACAAAAGTACTGTGAAAGCGTTCATCCGTCCAGTCCACGTTGTCTCTGACCTCCGTTATGGCCGCCGCCGTCCTCAGAACCAGCTGTTTGTTGAGCAATACAATACAATACACTCCCGGGGTGCTGAAAGGACAGCAGCCGGCCAAACTGCCTCCACCAGGCTGAGTAATTATACAAATACCAATGATACATGTATATAAAAAAGATCACAGTTGGCTACAATAACAAAAAAAGAAGTTGTTTATTCATGTTACATAATTAACTGGCCGAGCTAATTAAAATAGTTGGATGCCTTCGATCGTGTGTCGCTCTGGGTACAATGCTGTGTCTAAGAAAAGTCAGGGAAGTGCTTGGGCACTAAAATCTTGATTTGCAAATAATTTGAACCATTGTAAGCTTTGAAATATTAATGTAATTTAGCATTATCTTATTGCCACAAACACATAGAGTGCCTAATATTCTTTTAAAAACTCCAAACGGATGCTTTTAGTTGTTGAAATTAAGGTTAAAATGTTGTCTGCTTATACAATTTCCTCAAAGAAGAGCAAAAAAAAGGTTCCTGACATCTGGGTGTGTCCGGGTCGTGAGAGACAATTAGCACCACACCTGTACTGTTAACAAACCCTAATGAGAGCAGCGTGGAAACGCAGACGAGCCGTTGCATCTGTATTGTTCTCTTCTCGCCTCAGGAGAGACATGAGTGTTCTCTTGGCATGAAAAAACAATCTTTGGCAATTCCTTTTTTTCCACGTTAAAGTTAACATCTAATTGGACTAATGATGTGTTTCTATCTGAGTAATTACCTTTATTATCCTTCACTCAAAACCTTTTTTTTGTCACATTCGGAAAACAATTTAAAGGGGGAATGTATGGAGTGTGCTTTGTTACGCTGTAATTGAGGGTAATTTGTTTACTGCACAACACAAATGTGACAAATAGTCGAACATCTTACCAGACAGGGTTCATACGGTTTCATTGAGAGGGAATACTAAACAAGCAAACACATAACTTTCTAAAGCAATCAAACATGTTCCTGTGCACCTCTGTTTCTGTGAATCACCGATGATGGTTTATTTGTGCCTGTCTGTGTGTGTGTGTGTGAGTAAACATAAAGTTTACACTGGAGCCTCCCAATGGGAGCACTGTTGGATGTAAAATGCACGTGAGAAGTGTATGTGCACCACTGGGGAGATGCAGACTAAGTCAACAGAGCAACAATAGCAGTGCCTGTAGGTATGCAGTGATGTCGGTACCAGGAGCAAGTGCATGGGAATGTCCCGCCCAGCTTTTGAGCATTACGACAAATGCCCCAAAGGATTTTTGACACATCTGTAAAACATTGGGGGGTTTTTCCTTCTGCTTAAGAACCGAAGATCGCTGCTTGACTTTCCTATTATCCCCGAGCCGTGCTATGAAAACAGAACCCTGTTACAGAGAAGCACTGCGTTATCTAAATGCTCGCCAGAGCCAAAAGTTTGGACACATCTGACGTGTGAAATGTAGTCTGCAAGGATAATTATGTAATTGCGTAATTTTATTGTGTGGTCTTATTGCCTAATTGTTTGGTCAGCACTCCAGATACGTAAATGTGTGTGCACAAAAAAAATGTGTATGTATAAAATTAAAAAAAAGGGAAAGTTCTAATATTTGATTTTGCTGTAAATTGTCAGTTGCAAAAAATGTTACATTTTGTTAAATGTTACATTTTTACTGTAGTTAAGTAATTAAATTGAACAACCCAATGTCCGCCTTGTGAGAGTGTTCTGGTAGCCCCAAGTTCTGATCTGGACTTTAAGCATCATATGTGATAAAATGTCAGCCAAGTAGACCTGCAGTGGGGGGGTTGTTGAAAAGAATAACTTAAAAATATGTAAATGGTTACTTGATGTTCAAATGATGAGATAAAAAAAATCACCAACTTTTTTTTCCCATAGATCCTGGACACCTGGAAATATCACAAATCAAAAGTGGCCTCCTATTGGTTAGTGAAGCTGGACTCTACAAAACAGCGTAAGGTGAGTGTTATGCTAGAATCAGATCATAGATATCTGAGCTAATTTAAATCTTACTGGTGCCTCCAGCGGTGGCGTGGTGGTTAGCACTGTCGCCTCACAGCAAGAAGGCCCTGGGTTCGATTCCGCCCAGTGGCCTTTCTGTGTGGAGTCTGCATGTTCTCCCCGTGTCTGCGTGGGTTCTCTCCGGGTTCTCCGGCTTCCTCCCACAGTCAGGGGATCAGGTTAATTGGGGACTTTAAATTGCCCGTAGTTGTGTGAATGTGAGTGTGAATGGTTGTGTGTCTCTGTGTTGCCCTGCGATTGGCTGGCGACCAATCCAGGGTGTACCCTGTCTATCGCCCGAAGTTAGCTGGGATGGACTCCAGCCCCCCCGCGACCCTGTGTGCAGGATAAGCGGTCTGACAATGGATGGATGGATGGATGGTGCCTCCAGAGAATTTTAATTTGTCTTCTGTGGCTACCGAGGCTCAGCAAATACTGATTTTCTTCAAGATACAGTACGCATACAGAATTTGGATGAGCGGTCACTGCTTCCTGAGGGGACTAGACGATAACCCCACTGATAGAAAATTCAACAATAAAGAGAAGTTGAGAGTTGTAGGAAATGCTGAAGGAAATGTGGCCTCAAAATGCAGAGATTAGCGGGTCCCCAGAGTACGAGAAATATTCAGAGATCATTGTCAGAGAAAATGCTTTAAAAAAATTTAAAAATTGGCCGGATTTATCTTTTGACACCTGTACAAGTTTCTTGCCTTAGCCCTTTCATTCCAGCCTATACACTCACCCGGTATAGAATGGACGTTGTTAAAACTGGTGAATAGGAAAAATGTCACCACTCCTACCTACTCTGAATCCTTTTAAAAAAACTTTTAAAGTGCGAAAATAATCCCCAAATCACGCTTCAGGGAGAAAAAAAAAGAAGAGAAAAACAGACACGCCTGCGGATCATTATCATGTCAGTCAGTGAGAGGCAGAGACACCAAATAGGATGTAAACATAACAGAAGAGGGGGACAAGACGAGAAATGCCATCCGGTAGGCGTGTCAGTAATGATGTGATCTCTCAGCCGCTGCTTTCTGCACAACTGTGCTCGCCGCTGTTGTGGGCTGTGGCTGTGCGAGCCGATGTTTTATTTGGAGTGGAGCAGCCTAATGAGCAGCAGGCAGAGGTCAGGAATGGAGCGCCATCTGATTACCATAACCAAAACATATCTGTGAGTGAGTGAGTGTGTGTGTGTTTACTTATCTATCAGTTTGTTGGTGTGTGTGTGTGTGTGTGTGTGTGTGTGTGTGTGTGTGTGTGTGTGTGTGTGTGTGCAAGTCGCCTCATTCTGGAAATCTTCCGTCTTTGCATCACACGCACACACAGTCAGACGGGAACGTCAGTAATGAGGAGCCGAGGAATCAAAGCAGAAGAGCCAGAGTGCTGCACTCTGAGCGGGGTGAAAAGAGACAGAAAAAGGGGGAGGCAGAGTAGGCAGTAAGGTGGGTCGGGGTGGGAATACGAAGAGAGGAAGATGGAGGGCTGGCGCAGGTGTCCTCAGACCGCTTGGGAACTTCTGACACCTTCTTTCGAAGACTGACGTCGGTGCAGCAATTAGTCCTCTCCCCTGCTCTCCACTGTCTGCCCCAGCATCCCCCACACGCCCATCCTTGTTGTACCACAGGCACACAAGCAGACTACACACGTTGTGTGCGTCCTGTGCCATGCTTTACCGCGAATGCGGCGATAAACCTGCACAAATCCTCATTATCTCTGTTTCATGTTTTCAGGATGTGTTGGTTAATTTATAATACGTTGCCGGTGTGCTCAGGTGTGCGCATGCATCCGCCTGTGTATTCATTAAAGCGCGCTCGCTCTGGGTTACTGAGTGAATGCATTAGCCTCTGTGATTGCTAATTTTAAGGTAAGATTTTTAAAAAAAGAGAAAGAAATAGTACTTTTGGAACAAAGGCCAACCCATGCATTTCAATTAGAAATGCTGTCACCTTTTGTCTCGCAAGAGTCATTTCCTACTTTTTCTCGATATTCTCGATATTCTTCTTCTATTCTCGATATGTAACCGTTGAGGCTCTCTCTTCCCTTTTGCGCTCCCACTTCCTCTGTCACGCAGGTGTTGGACATTGTTCGTACAAATGTCCGCTCAGTGTTGCAGCGCATCTGGAAGGAGCCGGATGTAGAAAGTCTCCACCTCTACCGGCTCTTCAACCGCGTCTTCAACCGGCTGCTCTGGAGTCACGGCCAGGGCCTTTGGAACTGCTTCTCCAACAGCGGGTAGGTCACCTCAAAACTGAAAAAAGCCTACAATCAATCATGAATAGGACTGCAGTTGGCAACTTCGAAACAAGAAAAGAAATCAGATCCAACCAGGAGGGAAGAGGGACATTTCACCATTACAAAGAACACCATTGAATGAACAGACAGGTCCATGGACACTAATTCTTTGACGCAACACAAACAAGTGACTGCAGGCCAATTATCACTCCCTTCATAGCAAAATGCCACTATCTCATCTCAATAACTACAAGTTCGCGCTCCTCACAATCTCCCCATGTCCTTAAGCCCAGTGTTTGTCGAGATATATCATTTTCAGTGACAGAGACAATTTGCCATTTTTATTCAGTGTGACGAGGGAAGCGACTGCAGCTGAATGACACAGAATGAGTGACAGACCGACCAGGCCCCGCTGCACTTTCCTGAAAGCTCTTTGGGATGAAAGAAACATTTTCTGGGTGCAAATTAAGGTCACAAATCGGGGCTGTTAATCAGGGCTTTTTCACAGGTGAGAGCAAGAGAAGGAGAGGGGAGGAATGGAAGCAGGAAGGAGGTGAATAGAGGCTGCTCAGTTCTTTTATTACGGCGTGTTATCAGATACTTTGAACTTCTCATTCGGCTTCTTCTTTATTTATTTCTCCTCCTTTTTTTTTTGATGCGACAGTAAGTGGCTTCATACAAGATGGTGACAGCCAACTTGATCAATTTCCCATAGAAACCCTCAAACAGCAGACACAAAAACACACACACACACACACACACACACAACCACAGAAAAAAGACAAGAATGGTTCTTATACTAATTATTTCACACTTATAAGCACGCTTAAACAAAAACCGCTTATGTAGCACCAGAGACAGAGACACACAAACAACCCTCACATTCAGACAGCTGCTGCGCCGGAAGCTTTTCATCTCGTCGGGGACGGAGGTGTGACCTTCTCCCCCACCCCCACTCCATATTCTTTACAGTTCAGCAGCTCGGTGGCCGTGTTTTCCTCGACACACGGGGCTCAAAGGGTGTAATTGAAGTCTCTGTCCACCTCTCCCTTTTACTCCTCCCCAACTTCCTCAGCGGCAGTCGTAATCGAGGGAGAAGTGAGAAAGGCAGCGGGCGGGTGATAGAGATGAAGGGGGCGATAAGCAGAAGGTGATGGTGGGGGGAGGCCCCGGCGACAGAGAAAAAGAGAGGAGATTGATTGGGAAAAAAAAGCTGTCGAGAAAAGATTGGCTGGAGGGGGTAGATGCACGGCAGGATTAGCCTAGCCTAGCCTCAGCTACCCCCCACCTCCCAGCACGCTTCGCCCGGAGCAGCTTTTGTCCGAGGACAGCCAGCCGCGCCGATCCAGCTAGGAGGCCGGCCTACCGCCTGGCCCCTCCCTACCACAGGCAACGGCCCCAAACATGGATGAGCCCAACGGGGGGTCTCGACACCCTGCGGCGACAGAGGACGCCGTGGACCTCGAAACGCACACTCCAAATCAGAGATCAGCCCCCCGAATCCCCCCAACTCCCTCCATCTCCGGTTTGATACTTTATCTGAGGGGACTTAACAACAATCAAACGGCCCAGCAGCCATTGTGGCCGATGAATTCAACAGGCTTTGAAAACGACTTAGAGAAAAAGAATTAAAAAAAAAACAACTCCGTTTTTGAACCCTTTCAGAGGAAGCACGCCCCACCCCCTGAGGAGAGAAAGGGGGTGGACATCAAACGCAGCCCCCTGGGTTGTGTGTCTCAGTTGTTGAAGCTCCCTCACAGTCAGGGGTATGTCCGGCATTGTAAAGGGGGTTAACTGTACTCGGATTTGTTTCACACTTCCTCCCTGTGTGTCTTCTGTGTGCATGTCTGGGTGTAGAGTTTCTCACGCGTGTACAGTGACCAAACGGTGTTAAGGACATAGAACTGAATAGATTGCACTTAATCCGTGTGGCTGTACAATGCATGAGATTGAATACACGGTGACGATTTATCTTCAACTACTAACTTTATTTGACGCCCGCCCTCTTGTTTGTGCTCCAGGTCATCCTGGGAGAGCATCTTCAGTAAGAGCAGCGAGGTGGTGTCCCCCCAGGAGCTGCTGTGCTCCCGCCGGCTGGTCCGGCTTTGCCAAGACTGCCTGTTGGTCGTCTACAAGTTCGTCTCAGAGTCCCGTGGCTCTTTGACCGGACTCAGTCCAGAGTGGGACGACACCAGGTGAGACACCCTAACCCTTCAATGACTTCCCCCCCAAGGTCTTTAGTCTTTATTTTCAAACGGTTCTTATAGCTTTGCTGCTGTAATAAATAGCTCCTCGTAGAGTCGGGTGGTTGCATACGGTTCAATAACAGGATGGGATTCATGAGTCGACTGGTTCCAGGCTAAAGTTGTTCTTTGGTATCATTTTCAGATGTGAAAATCTAAATGCGTATGTAAAGTGACGCCAGTAATGAAACACAAAAAAAACGGTGTTATTGTTCTGTTCTTTTGAATTGTTGAGTCAATGAATGAACCCCCTTTGACACACAGTAAACCTCTTAGAGTTATTATCATCTTTATCAAATAACCCGATGAACAAAAAAGAAGGAAAAAAAAACGCTCATTCTATTTTTACGGTTGATGGAGACAGCAGCTCAGGTTCGGAGGGAACTTTTAAAGCACATATGCTTTGGGCTGGCAGACAGTGAGGGGGGAGAGGGAGAGTGCCGTTAACAGGAAATAATGGCCCACAGATTAGCGTCAGGTTAGCCCGGGGCCCCCCGAGGCCTGCTTAATTCAATTAGAGCGCAGATGAGCCTGTGCAGCAAATGACCTTACGAGAGAGAGATTTCTTTTCCTGGGGCCTCGCTTTACATGATTCATAACTCTTGCGCATATTTTAACAGGCTATCACTTTGCGCCTCCAGAATAAAAACCTCTGCCGTTAAAAGATAAATGTGTGTGGGGTTTGTGTACAGTTGTAGAGCCACTTGTGCTTGTGACTAATCTCAATTTGTTTCCATTGATTGTTTTATTTTAACCATATTCATTTTGAGGGGGGGGGGATTCAACATGATAAATTAGTGGACTGCGGACAGCACAGGATTTTGAGATAAGAATGTAATTGGATTTTATTAGTCAAGCAAACACAAAATGACACATGTACCCACGTTTGCAGTAGCCGTGCTTGAGAGTCCCTGTTAGCGTGCATTGGTTTGTCTCTCCTTATTTCTTCTGTCTATATGTCTGTGTAAAAAAGCTTACCATTTGCCGCCGGACCAGCCTCTACCCATGGCTCCACCCCTGCTGCTGTCGCTGCCGCTTCTTCCTCCTCTTCCTCCGTCTCTTCGCCCCTCGACGCAGGTCTTTGCTTGGTGTAGTTCCGCTAAATCCCCCCCCACGCCCCCCCATCTCCAAGCACCGTCCCTGTTCCCTGCTCCTCCGCTGCTGCGCACCACCTCACCGCTGCGACAAAAGGCTTGGTCCCACCTGCCACACGGATGTTTTGCTTTAGCTGCACAACCAACAGTCTAGCATGGTCTCCTCTCCTTCCCCTCGCTAATCTTCAAATAAGTGGATCTACTTATACAGGAGAATCGGATGTATTTCATATTAGATCTGATGCCCAAAAACTCCAAACAAAATATTTGAAAGGAAGGAGGAGACAGGAGAAGAAAGCACATGAAGACTGTTGACACCACTTTGTCCACATCGCAACCATTCGGCCGGCTTGCTGTACGTCACCAGCCAATCCCCCTGCTGCCACATGCTCAACTACGCCGCCTTTCACTCCAGACGTTTATCAAGAGCTTCTTACACTGAGTGCATTTAGAGAAAGAGGGGCCTTAGTGGGAGCTGACAGCCTCACCTACATCGCATCAGTGCCATGATCAGCGTAAGCACCGCTCGTTTTCTTGTCAAAACAAGACAGAAAATGGCTCGGCTTGCATCGTGTGGTTTGCCGTTTCACAACACACACGGCTCACATCTCCCCATCAGGCATGCATGGAACAGACGCAACGCGTCGCCACTTCAGATAGAAGAGACGCAATTAGGATTATTGCCTCATTTATGCATAAGCTTTCTCTGGGAGGGTAAATGGTGTGTGTGTGTGTGTGTGTGCGTGATCATGCACATGTCATGTGAGCGTTGCTTTACTATCACTGACCCCTCAATGTTTTACACAGAAACCAACCATACCCTATACCCATCAATTCTTATTTTTTTGCCATTTCCATTTTTTTCCTTTTTTTTAAACTATATTAACGTCATCTGTAGCGGTTATTTGGAGAAAACAATTAATATGTAGGAAATAAATGATAGTATTTAATCTTAGCATTACTAGTTTCAATTATGTTTTAATAAATGCCTTGAGCCAGTGCTATAAAGTTAGACAGATCCTATCTGATATACATTTTACATTCCTTTAAAAAATTCTCCTTCGAGCAGCCGTATGTATTAAAGATTTAAGAAAGATTACAATTGAACACATGATGGCATAACTTAAAGTTAGCCGTTTGCTTTATAATAAATTATAGGGAAAGGCACTGCGCTGTCGGCAGACGAGCACGTCGCCGTGGTAACTCTGAGCAGCATGCATTGAAATAAATTACCAAATAAGAAGTGTCTCAATAATTGTTGTTCCAAATGGTTTTACGGTCGTTGTAATGATTTGTGTGCTTCATGACTTCTTAACTCACCAAAACCTGTTGGGTGTGACTAGTGACTCTGTGCTTGTGGCAGCCGTGCGCAAGTATCAATGTGATCAACAACAGAAATATAAACCGACCGGCCAGCCACCGGTGATCGGCAACTAATCAATCAGTTCATCTCTAATGGTATTTAAAACAATACTCTCATGCCCATATGGATGGAAAGAGGAGTGAGAATGTCCTTCCCAATGACTTGTAAATACAAGATTTAGCAATGATTAAATTCCAATAGATTTATTTAACTGACAAAATCACTGGAGAAAGAATGGGTCAAGAACACAGCATTAATGACATTAATGACTGGTTTTAACAAACCCTCCCTGTGTCGATGACTTGAACCACTTCTAACTCCATATTCACACAGTCTCTTGTGCATGTACACACACACACACACACACACACACACAACATGCAACAGTTCTTGGCACGTCACAAAGTACAGATCTTTAGGCTGGGGTCTGTGGCGTCTCCATTGTTGACCGCAGCTGCCCGCTCTTGTTCAAGCCTCCGTTGAGTGTCCTCATCAGGTATGTCAACAGCCCCGTGCGTCCCTCAGTCTGTGTGGGCAGATGAGAGGAAGTAACCAAATGACTTTTCCACTAATGACTTTCTTGTTAAGCCTGGAATTACTGTCACTACCCAAAGACAACTTCCCCATGATGACAAAAGTTTTAGATTCTATTAACTTTCATCTGTCTGAAAAGCGTGGCAGTAATTAGGGTTAATTGGGGTGTTGAGCTGAATGTGGGCTGCAGATAACCTTCAAGGCACTTTGTACCTCTTGGTTTGTGATTGCGTCAGCTATCGCGGCAGTCCGTCTTTCGCTCCATCCGTTGTCATGGTATTTGGTTTTTGTGTGGCGGCGGTTGCATCTCGTGGCCGAGGAGCGCGGAAGGCCTGTCGGGAGGAACAGCTGGCGGTTGTGGCTTTGCATGTCAGCAGCGGAGCAGGAGAGTATCTTTACGTCTCCCTGTCAACGGATGGATTGAAGAAAAGCACAAGTGCATTGAACAAGCCTCCCTCCAGGCTTTCAAGCATGCGCGTTATTAAGACCAGCTTCGTGATCAAAAGGACGACGGACCTGGAAGATACAGAATGTGAATCCAATTAAATATAGCCTGCAGAGACGGGGGCCGCTTGGACGTGAGAATCGCTCCTACCCCAGCCTCTTACCAGCACCATGATGCTTTCTAGAAGCAGAATATTCTCAAAGTGAATAGCGGAGGATCTCTGAAGAACACAGAACTCCCAATAGATGTTCAATATTTGATTTGATTTTTTTTTTTCTTGACTGTCATTTCCATGTTTGGGTTTGGGTTTTTTCAGCCTAAGCCTTAAGAAAATGAAGGGGATGGGAAAAAGAAATAAAAAAAATCTTACCACAAATTCATGAATAGAATCCCAACGGATGAATCGCATTGAACCGCACAGAGGGGGGGACTAAGCTGCCGAGCAGGGGGAGAGAAATGTAACAAAAAGGAGAAGGAATTGAAAACAAGGCTGACACTAAATCATGGTATGGATTCACTGAATGTCACCTTGAAGACTTCACTCAGGAGTAAACGTGAAAGGCTCGTAGCCGAACATATGCTCCCCACTTGTTCTCTTGAGTGAGTTTCACAAGTGCCGGACTGAGCCGTTGTTCAGTCCAGTCGGAGCCGAAGAGGACGCGCTGGAGGGAAACCCACGGCCCACTTGAAGCCGCTTCGAGGACACTCTCGTTGGGACTAAATGAAGTTAATTTGGATCTGTTCTAACTCTCCTGAGTCTGTGGCTGTCTGGATGCGGCCGCCCTTAGCGACATGTACTTTTTTTCTTCTTTTTCTCACCGGTCGACTTTAGAAGAAACAGCTCGGCTAATTTGTCCGAGAGCTATTTCACAAGGAGAGAGAGCTGTCAGCGGAAAACGTATTCTGTCTCTGCACCGGCTTAAATGAAGATATCCTTTCTTCAATCTGGGATCCTCCAGCCCGGTGGCTCCCTTTTGATTAGATTGTGTCCTTTTAAAACACTTCCACAGGGACGATTTCTTTTTGTCCATGCTTCTCTTTTCAACTAAACGATTATTAGATGCATTTCTCATTGGCTAAAGATCCCCGCTGCGGAAGTGGCAAAAAGGTCACATCATTTTTAACGTCACAATATAACAAGTTCTGCCGCCAAAAGCCCGTAAGAGAAAGTCATTCCTCCAACTGATCAGCCTGGGAGACCCAGTCGTCTGAACAGCACCCCGACATTTGCATAACCTTCAGTTAACCTTGCCTGCGATTTGATCATCTCATCTGACATTGCTCTGACAACCATATCTGACTCATTTCCAGTAGCTAAGGAAGATGGAAGCAGGGTTCAGCCCCTCTCTACTCGATCTCAACCTGACGCTGGTCTCATTCTCAGGTACTGGAACGCTGTTAGCAGGAGCTGCCTCACTGCTCTGTCTCGGTGGAAGGTGTCATAGAAAAGTCTTAGAAAGGTACTGACACCTGTGCCTCGGAATGATAGGTGAGGATTTTCTGTTCATGATACCAACCATTTAAAAAAACAAAAGGTCAAAGTTGAGAAATCCCATTGTCCTGAAAGGATCTGCTTCTATCAGTATGAGGTCAATCATTTATATTTTTACAAGCACATACATAAATGCTGCGTATGAGCTACTTACACCGGACTATCTTGGTTTAGTTTCAGCACATTATATAAAATTAGAGCTGGAATGAATAATGGATAACTCAATTAAATTATTCAGATTTTAACCACTGATCGTAAATCCACTTTTCAAATTGAGGATGTGATGCTTTTCTTTGCCATCCAGTAAAGTAAACTGGATATATTTGGGTTTTGGACTGTTGGTCAGACAAAACAGAACATTTTGTCACGTTGGTGTGGGAGGAATTGAAGAGTCATTTCCAATTAATGGCTGTCATATATAGACAAAATGTTTTATTGATTGATCAATTAAATGTTAATCCTCAGCAGCCGTAGTAAAAAATAACCTGGACCTCATTTACTTCTCATTTTCAAGGGGAGGGTGATGTCATGATATCTTCACCCAGCTGTTATTATGGTTGAAATGAGCATATGGAGACGGCTGTAAAATGGAACAACGGTAGAAATATATGAAAAGTCTGCAATGTGTGGTCTCAGTGCCGCGCACTGATCGCCCTGACCTCTAAAATGTGACCTATGCCTATCTAATCCTCTCATTATGTTCATCCTCTCCCCTAATCCCTCCGTCCCTCGCTCGTTTCCGTCTGTCCAGGTATCTGCTGCCAGTGACCTCCCAGTTCATCATGAAGTGGCCTTCGTCCAGGTTTGGCCGCATCTCTTCTACGGTGCCGCGGTCACGCGGCCTTTTGGCTGCCAGGATGGGACACTTCTGAGGTCACCGGGGGCAACCATGGCTCCCTTCACCTTGCCTTTTGACGCCAAACCTCCCTCCTTCCGACTCTCACCCCAGCCAAACACCGATCTCTGCATGTCCGGCACAGATCCGAGGTCGAGGCAGCTCCGGAAAGCGTCCGGAGCCTAAACCTGTGCCGATTCCCCCATTGACCGACCACAAAGAAGGGACAGGTGATTACGGATTGCTGAAGGGACTTTTTTCAATTTCGATTAGTCTGGGCCGGCATAGAGCAGCGGAGCGCTGGTACCCTCAAGCTCCACCGTTACCCCCAGTGACAGCAGACTAGGGGTTCTTTTCTCATTGTAATTGCTGTATTATACCTACTCACTGTACAGTTACAAGTCACGGTACTGTAAAAGGAAAAAAATAACAAATACTTAACAATGCAAGGATTATTTATTTATGTACTTACTTATTTTGGAAAGTATTCCACGAATGCAGTGAATGCTGATGCACAATGCAGATATGGAATGATTAACAAAACTATCCCTTGTTTAATGTATGGATGTATGTCTGTCTTTGCTTATTTGAATTTAATTTATTTCATAACTTATATAAGAGGCTTTATGTTTATAAGTGTTTCAATAGTCACTTTATGTTCCAGTTTTTACAATGAGAGAGGGGGTGGTCTGAGGATTCAAACCTTTGAATGTTGACGCTTCATGTTTTACCTTCGTGATATTGAGAGCTGCATTATTAAGCAACACAACGTTTAGAATGTCAATGTAGTAAAGCCAAGCCTCTTTGCCTCTTAGAGATGGAGCTAACTCTGATGCCACAGCGCAAAGGGCCAAACTTAAGTCTTAGGAGAGCACCCGGTTTCCTGATATGCACATTGCAGTACGTCACAGAAAGAGACAGCGGGTGCACATAGCAGTAGTGTTTGCATGTTTAGATTTTTAGTCGCTCGACCAGATGAGGTGGAGCTGCGTTTGGAATATACTTGAAGTTTTCTTTTGTTATTCCGTCATTAATTATTGTGTCTTTGTAGCGCTTTCACTAGGAAGGAGACACTTCACTCTTAGATTTGTAGTCCGGAGTATGGATTTGTCAGAGATAACAAGGACATCGCTCTTCAGCTTGTGTGGCACTTGGATCATCAGCGCAAATGTTCAGGACTGTAACGGCGGCATGTTTTCTCGGGACGAGCTGCTGCTGCCTTTTCTCCCCCATCGCACTGTAGGTACAAATGCCAGATCATGGATGTGCCAAGAATAAGCACACGTGCTTCATGTGTTCAGGGCTTTTACTGCGGTTACTATGTCACGAAACACAGTAGGACCTCATTTAAACATAGCATTACATGTCGATAGGGAGAAACGCAGCGTTAGTTATGTACTTTTCTGCGTCAATGAGATTAGAGACTAGACCCTTTAAAGATGATCCTCTGTCAGTGTGCATTTTATAACATCGATCCTGACTAACAAGTGTCGCAGCAACGCTGTGCTGAATCTGTCCCATACACCTAACACTACTGCACAATGCCAAATATTTTCATTTTGCCTGATTTCTTCTGTGTTAAGAGTAGTACTTTTTCCATTGAAGGTATGAGATTTTTAATTTTACATAGCAATAAAATATTTAAACAAACGCATGTGCTCCTTTTGTCTTGTGTTTTTATAGTTCCCGATGTTACATTTTGTGATTGCAGACAATTCCATGCACACATATACAACTTTTGCTGTGGGACCATGCTTAATTAAAAAAGGTCACCAGCTCTCTATCAGGCTGCAGAATGGATGACTACCGTGGCAACAAATGACGGCTGACATTCGTTAAGCTGCGACAAATGACTCATCACTTGACATGGCTGTCTCAACCCACTTGATTCTGAAATATAGGTGGTACAACTTGACAAGTCAATAAGGGGGGAGCCACACACACACCTTTTGTGCTCGCTTCAAATCTCTTTTCCAGTCCAGTGAAAACCCCGATACACAACGGAGATGGTTAATGAGAAAGGATGTTAAATTCCTACATAAATGGATGACAGAACTCGAAACTACTTGTCGTAAAGTGTTTTTTTGGGGGGAGGGGGGACCAGACGGGTGGGCATCACGCCTTCTTATCGACACCGTCGGTGCGAAGGCGTTATCAGTCATGGGCTGAGCAGAGAGGGGCACGCTGCATGCACCAACAGGCACGTACGGCTACGCAAAAAAACGCTCTGATTGCAACACAAGCTCAGGAAAACAATCATCACTCTACATTCTTACCTGCAATGGACGGCAGATTGTGTGGAGACAGACGGCAAATGAAGACGGAGCAGAGCGGTATGACACGCATTTGGGCGACAGGCCGTGGTTTAGCTAGAGACCAATTCCCATTGATGTTCTTTGAATAATGGTGAGGCAACTTTAATAATCTTCACTGTTACTTTTCAGTTAATTAGCCCAGATAGTATCGACAGAAGTAGGAGCTGTGAAGCAAACACTGGGGCTAAATGATTCAAGCAGAACTAATAAGAAACACCTGAGGTGCCGTCAATCTGATGGGTTCAGAATTTCCTTTCCACCTGATATCCGGTATACTGGAGCGGCCTTCTGGCTATCTGGGTCAGCCTCTGAGGGAAACTACTTCTCACACAAGAGGACCGCGATGGGCAGGTGTCCCTCGCCTCCGAAATGAAAAAGTGTGTGTACCCGGGCAGTTATTTCTTGCTCCATCTTGACCTGAACGCCACTCTGCACGGATGATCATTTGTGCGCACACACACCTCCCCTGAAAAAAGGATGAAAGCCAGTTCTATTTAGACCTGGAAATGCGGCACGGCCTTCAGGTCCTTGCGACCTTTCCACCCCCTCCGTCCCTCTCTCCTTCCCTCTTCCTGTCAGCAGAAAAGGTGCAGGGTCGTGACCTTGAGGCTCCCCTGCCTCCGCCCTGGCCGGGGGCCCTGAAACCGGCCTAGAGCGGAGGCTGACAGTCTGGTGCTGTGACCCCCGACGTGCTGTCCAAAAATATCTCCCCGCGCAACAGAGCTGCGCCGCGCTGCTGTCCTGACCTTTCCACTCGTCACTCTCCTCGGGCCCATCCCATCAATTGCTCCTCCTCCTCCTCTCTCTCTCCGCTACCTGAGTGTGGTCCAGTCAGCCTTTGCAGCCAGACTCCAGCCTTTTCTTTTCACAACACCCAGATGACCCAGTTTTCGGTGCCCTGAGCCGACCTCTCCGGCTTTGGGAGTGAAAAGGGCGACTGGGAGCCGGCGAGAGAGGTAGATGGTTCAGATGAGATAAGGAGGCAGACAGAGACACACACACACACACACACATAAGCTCAAACACAGATGGTCGAGCTTAAAAAAAAACAGATTTTATGCTCTTAATCCACTACTTCAAATGACATGGAGGGAAAAGAGCAGTGTGATTTGTTGTGTAATTACGACTGGCTGAGCGAGGTGTCCGGGCGGCTCGGCTGCCCTCTTTTCTCTTCCTAGTGTAGCTTTAAAAGTGCAGCCTGTGGTGGTTTGAAAGCTTCTAAAAGTGACCTTTCTTATCAGACAAACATTGCTTGTGTTCAGCCTGTGTATGACACAGTGTGTGTGTGTGTGTGTGTGTGTGTGTGTGTGTCTCTCCTACCCACACAGTGTGCAATGAACTGTGTTTGTGTGTGTGGCATGTTCACATATGTTAACTGCTGTGTATTAATAGTTTTTCAGACCTCACACCTGCCTTTATGTCCTGGTGTTTGTGTGTTTAATGGGTATTCTCAAAGGGACACGTTCAATGACACCTGCTGCAAAACATTATCTGTCGGGCCTCGTTTGCGGCGACTTTGCTCTCAGCGGGGGGCTTTAAACCAACAGATAAACACACGCACACTGAGGAGCCCGGATGGTCTTCACGCCGCTCTTCCCAGTTATTTACCACACACACATTTGTGTTTCCTCAGCAACACAAGTCTTTGACCACAGGATGTTTAACTAGGGAGGACATTTCTAGCAGGGTGCGAAATGATTCAAATGTGACTTCTGACTGCTTGTTTTTCGGTTTAATTAACATAGTGGCAACATTTCATTTTATTTATATATATGTATACTAGAATAATATAATTGGGGGTTGAAGTGTTATTTAAATGATGTTGTTTTGTGGTAAGGCTAGTGCTGGACTAATGCTGGAATGATTAGTCCACTAATTAATTAGCAGATTGGCATAAAATGAATAAAGATTAGTTGTTTTCAATGAAATAAAGACGATTAGGGTTGTGGTTTCAGTTCAGTTTATGCTAGTGGGGGTTGGAACCGCTTTCCCTTTTAAAGGCATCATATTTCATATTTTTTGAATGTTCAGATAATTGTGAAAAGTAAAATTGATTAATCAAAAATAAAAATATACATTAGTCACAGTCCTCTTTAGGACCTTCATCATAATTTAGACTCTGACCCCGCTCATCTTTCAGACGTTTGAGTTGGTCACTGACGCAATTAGCCGACTTACAAGAATCTTCCTGCAGCTTCTATGATGATCAATTAAGTGTCGTTTTTCAATCTTGTTTTTGGGGCAAACAAGGCATTTGAATATGAAGACTGAGAAATGAATTAAGAAAATAATCACAGATTAATCAACATAAAGACAAAAAAAAGCAGTGGAAAAAGGAGAATAATTCCTAACCATGGGGACAGCATCCACACGCAACCACGCATGAGGAACCTGCAGAATATGGAGCTTATTCAATGTGTTTATTCAAGCAGAGGTCATCACACTTCCGTCTTTCAACAAGCACAAACAGCTACATTAATTAACAAACTAACTACAACATGTTTTATCGTTTGCAATGAAAATAATAATCAATTATTTTGTTTCATGGCCAAACATGCCCACATTAACACACAAACACGCACAGCACTGTGCATCGCTCCCCATACACTTGGTTTGCCCTATTCGAATGGTAGGTCATTGGTTTGTTTGGAGCCCTGCGTTGTTTCGTCTCTGATCCGCCCATCAGTCACCTTGTTTTGTAGTTGTTTCCTCTATTTACCAGGAGGAGGGTAGTGCTGAGCTTGCAGCTCTGCTTTGTTTCACATTCACTTCTTAACACACTTCTACACCTGGGAGTTGTGCGCTGACAGCCGCCCGCTGTTAGCCGAACAGCGGTCACATGACTCTCACAGTGATTTCCTTGAAGGTACAGCAGCAAGTTTCTTGTTCACCTGTCCGGTCACATTTCTTTACACACACACACACACACACTCACTCACACCTTTGCATTTTAACCAGTGACCCAACCACACACTTCCCTGCTCTCACTGGAGCCGCCGACTGCGTCTGGCTGAATCAGACTCATTGCACTGCACCACTCCGAAATCTTAACCTTGGTTTCAACGCTCAAGGAGCCTGCTGTACTTTGTTCCAACCACGGGGGGGCTGAGGGGGGGGGGGTGTTACAGATGAGCGCAGTTCTGCATACGGCCATCATTCACAGCCCCGGGCTCCCCCAGAGTGTGTGTAACAAATGGAGCCGAGTAGTAAAGGTATTAATGTGAAGGAAAGGGCCCTGTGGTGGAAGTGCAGCAGGAAGTCACTTTCTCTCCCATCTGGCCCCTCTAACAAGATGGAGAGGAGCAGGCAGGTGTGAGAGGTGGTCTCCACCTCCGCTGGCTGGATTAGCACTTCTGATGGGAGAGAAGAAAGGAAGACGATCCTCGGAGTGGGCTGTCACTCTCTCTCCCTCTCCCCCTCTCTCTCTCCATCCCCTCTCTCATACCTCTCTTTCGCCTCCTCTGTGATCACTGCTCACTCTGCAGCGAGGGGGAGAGGAGAGACTCAGAATGAGAATAAATGAGGTGTGGGGAAGGCGTCCGGGCAGCGCGCCCGTTTGCTTTCACGTGTAGGAGTGTGTATGTGTACCTGCCTTCTATCATGCTCAGATCGCTTTCTCTAGCTGCAGTGTCAGGCGGTGGAGCCAAAAGAGCGTCCAGGGACTCTTCCTCCTTTTGCTGCTGAGCGCCCCAGGGGATGATTGAGCCTTGCAGGCCGGGATATTATCAATAAAGTCCCTTCAGGCGGCGGAGCCACTGACTCACTCTGCCCATTACTCCACAGCTGAGTGACGGTGTTGGAGGGTGGGGGTTGCGAGGAGGGGGCAGCTACAGTTTGAATGGGGCTTTGCCTCATCTTTACCTGCTTAGTCCTTCTGAATTGCCTCCTCTTTGTCCCGTCCTTCCTGATCCTCCAGTGTGACGTCCCTCCTCCAGGCCTTGCTCCTCCGTCCCTAACAGATGTCTTCATAATTGTCATTATTTGGTTAATTTCTTACTCATTCGTGTGGCTTTGACGGCACGGCGGTGCGGCTTACACTCAAAATGTGCGGCCCACTCCTGTAATTACACGGATATTTTTCCACTATGTTTCGCAGTTGTTTGATATTCCGCTGCCGTAATGAGGAGGTTGACCTTGTATTTACATTTCTTAAAATTAGTTGAGGGCTAGTTGAAGCTGTCCACATGTTGACCAGAAGCCAAAGAACTCAATTGAAAATTAATTCACTGAAAAAATAATTTGCTGTGATCGTTTTATGCACTTTTTTTTCCACAAACTGAGCCAAAGGACGAAGATTCAGATGTGAACGGCTAAAAACACATATTTGTGGAGGCATTAATACATACAATACAGATCCAAAGACGACTTGAGGGGAATAAAACCATTACTCAAAGATACTTTCTTATTTTCAATTGTGGTCATTTTTATTTCAGCTTACACCTCATTGCTGCCAACTCCACAAATTCCAAATCATCCCCAATCATCCCTTTAACCTTGATGATTCACAGGGACAGATCTCTGGCCGATCTGCTCTCAGCGCCTGCATGAAGGGAACCGGAGAAACCCCTTAACAGAAACCACAGCTTAGTCTCTGGAGCCAGCAGCCATTTTGAATCCATCTCGGATGGTTTAAACAGCTATAACTGTGACCTCATCTTTTTCTTAAAAAAAAAAATTAGAAGGAATTGTAAATGGTGACCCTGTAAACCCTCTTAAAACTGGAAAGTTTTCTGCCTCGTGGGTCAGCTATCCCTTTTACCTTGGTGAGTCCACTTCACGTGACTCTTGTTACGGCTCCCCGGTTCCCTCTGTCCGAGACATTATCCTGCAACAATAAGCCGGACACAGGTCACTGGGTTAATAACCCCTCTGGCGATCCTTTGGCTATCCGGCTCCTCTCCAGCCAAGGGAAGACAGACATGTCTGGTGTGGTGAACATCCCAGAGTGACTCACAAAAAAGATTTTCTCTCCCCCCCCCCCAACTCACCACGGCCAGAGTATGATCCGAAATGATTGTATATACACGTCTCGTTGTGAGCCTGATCTGTTAACTTTTTTTCATTGCGTGCAGATGTTCTGCCTCACAGCATTTTGTTTACTCCGATTAAATGCAGGACTTTCTTTTAAACTGGTTGGGCAGAATAGCTTGGCTTGAGGAGATTAGACTGCGCAGATTTAGGGAGAGATTTGTGTGGCAGATGTGTTGTGTGTGCATTTATTTGTGCAGTGTTTGTACGTGTGTGTGTGTGTGTGTGTGTGTGTGTGTGCGGTCACTGTGTACATTGTGCATTCGGGCAAATCAGTTTGTTTGTGTTTCACTGGCAGTACGGTAACATTGCATGAAATCACTTTAGTAAATATAGCTGTTATCTTGTTCCCATTATGTCTCAGAATGAGAGTCTTTTGAAGCTGACATTTTAAATATCTCTACCCAAAAGGGAGAGGCGCACCACTCAGGATCCCTCAGAATTTCGGTTTCTTTTCACCGGCGGTAAAACTCAAGTCGCAGCTGCTTGAAATACTTCTGAAGTTTAAGGTGGTACATCAAAGTAGCTTACGTAAATGGAGGGCTACAAAACAAACTTTTATTCAAATGCATAGCTGACGTTAATTACCCGAGGTACTCAATGGGTGCAAATTGTTCAAGAGTATCTGCAGCTTTCCAGCAAGTGAACAAGCTCAGTTTTCTATAATTAGTGGAGCATTCTTACAGCCACTGAAACTAGAAATAATTGGCTTCTCAGACTGTGTCTGCAGCTCTCGCTTGTATGTACAGCTTCATCTTTGGACCGGATGCCTTGCCTGCGCAACGTCACGCCGATAATAATTGACATTATCACGATGAAATAGCATGCATGTTGAACACATAAAAAGTTAAGTACAATTATATATAAAACCGATTGCAATTTCCAAGATGGGTTTATAAAAACATGCTTCTGCAGAACTATCCCCCCCCCCCCCTCCTCATAGTAATTAATGCTACTTCACCAAAAGACCATATAAAAACAAAAAATCGAAAAGAATCTGGTTACATATCAGAAATACCAGCGACGACCAAATCAGACCAGGGGCATAAAGTGTGTATGTGTGACAAAAACCCATATCTAAAACAATTATAATAATCTCCATATATATGGGACCTAATGTAGCTATCAGTATAATAATTACACTTACATATATTACAAAATTGTCAGCCAACAACAATGGGGAAGTGTGATTCACTAATAACCGACGTAATGGACAGTTCAAATGAACCGTGACACAATGAAGCTTATAATTAGTACGACAATTTAAAAATGTTGTGGTAGACATTGAATATTTTTTACCCCGGTTATTTAGTGACACGACAGCTTAGTGAGAGCAACACAAGAGAGAATATTAACGGATAAGTCCGGGGATATTCTACATTTTTTGTCATCTAATCCCATGAGCAGACCGAAACCAACTAAGATTTGATCCCACTATTATTTTCAGAGGAGTCAAAGCCCGATGTAGCTTATTCCTCTTATTCCTCCTATGAGATTAAAAACATAGTGTTGCACCCTCATTACCATGAACACACAGTGTATTGCTATCCTGCTGCCTAATGCTCACTTGAGCGGCAAATACGTATTAATCCACAGTTGAAATAGTCCACAAGAAATTCACTGTTTAGCAACTCCTGTTTGAGTAACAAAGTTACTGTTGAGTAATTAAAGGCACGGCTGTTTTAGGAAATAACTGAGCATTTTAGGAAAATTAAAGTACATAACCCATTTTCAGAATTTACATCTTCAAGTCCCACAGTATTGAGATATTGATCTTTTTTTATCTGATTTGTTGACAAAACAAAAAAGGGAATTAATATGAGGCTTATCCTCGAATGTACTATTAGGTTGATATTTTGAGAGCCTAACTTTTGACAATCACACACTGTTCTTAAAATAAGTGCTGCCTACTACATACTGTATGTTTTAAGGGACACTGGAGATGAGTTTAAATCTACTTGGTAATTTAGGAATCCACATGGATACGATGTCAGGCTAATAGGCAAGAGTGTCAGAACTGTAGCCCGGGGGTCCGGAGTGAGCCACTATCAGCTGGAGGTACAAATTTTGTCCGCAAATCTGTCACTGGAGGATGAATGACCGGATTTACAACCTATTTCTGTTCCGTCATCGAGGAATACATGCACTTGGGCTACGGGCTCTGCAGCTCTAGGAAGTGATTGCCCTGGTTTGTGGAATTTGCTGCATCAGACAGACTGCAAGTCGTCCCGTCTCCTGTGCGGCGCAGAACTTCAAATGCAGATGAGAAAAAGGTGCCAAGGGAAAAAAAATTATATATATTATTAAAATAAGCATTCCTTTGCTGTGCAATGCTTTTAAAAGTCTTACATGGATTTTAAACATTATCGACCACCAGGGGGTTTTCGGGGACGTCAGACTCCCTTGATGGAAGAAGGCAAAGAGAAAGCCTTCCCTTGAACTCTGCTCTTCAAATATACACAATGTCGAATAATTAATCCCAATCCTTTTCCTTTTATTTTTGGATTGTAAGCGACCAACGATAACCGACAGCAGTTTCGCTATTCAAGCAGGAAGAAGAAGTCTCTCCGAAAGACGGGAGGCAAAAAGTTGGCTTTCCCTCACAGACAGACCGAGAGACAGATGGGTAGAGAAAGAGCTGTTGTGGGGGAAGCAAACACGCAAATACACAAGTAAAAAGCATTACTTCTATCGTTATGATGATGATGCCAGCACCGCACTGACTGGTATAGGGCGCCGTTTGTAAAATGTTGTACGTTCTAAAAACCTGCGCAGTATTTCCACATTTAGCATTATCATATGAACAAAAAAGAACGACAATATTCACATGTCACTTTTTCAAACATTTAGAGAGAATTTCATGTATAACTTTTCCAAGGATAATGTTTGGCAGTAACAAAGTTGTTAAATAATATAAATGTTAAATCTAAATGTAAATGTTAAATGTTACATCTAAATGTTAAATGTTATATATAAATGTTAAATCTAAATGTTAAATGTTATATCTAAATGTAAAATCAAAATCTAAATGTTAAATCTAAATATAAATGTTAAATGTTATATCTAAATGTTAAATCTGAATGTAAATGTTAAATGTAAATGTTATATGTAGAGTCTACATTTAGCTCTACATTTAACATTTAAGACTGAACATTACAATAATTAATAATAAAAACAGAGTTAGGCTGCCGCGTGACACGTGTGTTGTTGACGTGTAGCCTTTTGTACTAAGCATGTCGCTGAGCTACCACAGTCTAAGTCAAATTAGGAAACATGTAGGGAAGAGGACAGGGGACAGGCTGGTTTAAAAATCTGTAGTTGGACTAGTTGGATTGAATTTTTTACATTATTGACAAACGTTAGCCTCGTCAAAACCTTTACAAATGATTTAGTTAAAGCTAGAATTTTGCTCTTGTTTTGACATCTTTTTTTATAAATGTGCCATAACATGGGTTCGGCTTGTATTACCATTATCCAATACAGTGCTCATTCATTCATATTTGTAAAACTACTCCAGTACAACAGCACAGGGTACAGCAGTATTGGGTTTGTTAACCTCTTGCATTATAAGCCGCCAAGGTGGAACGCAACTCGGGTTGAACACGATCAATCAATCAAAAACGGGTAGGTTCCACTTTGCGCATTCGGCAGAGACATTAGCCGCGGTGACGCTTGCCTTGTCATGGACACACGCAGCCACTCGAGTCTCCACCGCATCAATTAGTCTAGCCATCAGCGGTGTGTCGGCCTGGCATAACCTGTCACGCTTTCAGGCAGAGCGTGGATAACAACAACATTGGCGAGAGTCAAGGGGGACAACGTGTCCTAAACGTTGAGTCTGGAATCGACTGAAAATGTGCATCAGTGCATTGCATTTTTTGTTAACAGATAAATGCTACAACTCCTCAGGATCCGTGTGGAGCTCTTGTGTCTTGCTTTTCAGTCAGCTATTGATTCAAGTGGAGGGAAGGGGGGGGGTGACCTTTGGTTAAAGGTGGACCATTAGTTTATATGGTTATTAAGGACCAATTTCCAGACACGAGTGTAACACAGTGAAAGCACCTTCCTCTTTAGTTCTGGAAGTATTACTGATTAGTGAACATTTCAGGGAAGAATGTTTTTTTTTCATAGGTTTTGTGGGGCTGAGACGGCTCTTACTACTAAAACCCCAAATGGGCCTCAGGGATGCTTCCAAGACTATATTGAATATGAAATAAAAGTGATGTACACTCAATCACGTTTTTCTGCAGCAACGCAAAGCAAAATGGAAAGCTACACTTTAAATTTTAATCAATCTGGTTAAATTAAACAAATTGGACAGTCCTTTTTTAGACTCAATGTTGTACGGAATATCTGTTCCCATTTCGAGAGATAGGAGTTAAATCCTTTACTACTTCTCACAAGAAACTTTAAACCGCCAGCCGAACCTCCGAGAGCTCCGACACAGTGGCAGCATGTGAATAGTTGCTCGCCTGTGGCTTCACATTAGATACGAATGTGTGGCTCGGCGTGTTATTGTGCGCATTTATATGTGTGTACTGAATTTGCAAGTACGCGAGTGTGTATGTGTGTGCTGTGTCACTGTATTCGTGTCGGTTTCAGTGAGAACAACGTGCCCTCTCAGAGTAACTGAAAGTGGATGAGCCTGAGGGGCCCGTAGGGGTTGGTAAAAATAGCCCCGAGGCTGATTAGGAGCGCGGCGGCGGGGGGATTTTAAAAAACCTGCTCATTACAGCACCTGTAAGGCCTCTTTAAGTAGCCCTTCTGCAGAACCCAGATGCTCACATCTGCCAAGAGCTGTTCGCCATGCCCGTAAACTTCTCCCGCGCATTCCTCCAGGGGCGGGACATCACGATGGAAGACGACGACAATGGTGGGTAAAAACTCTGGCCTCAATACATCCCAACACAAGAAGGTAACTTCATCTATACTTCATCTCTATGCTTGAATATTTAATAACACCCTCATTTTGCTATCACCGTTCCCCATATGGACCAGGAAAGTTTTACGTTCAACCTTCAGTTTAAAGACAAGCTTGATCCGAAATTTCCCTCCATTTTGCGTATGGAGGCCGGCAATGGTACGAAGCGGAGGAGAGGTTTATGAGCGACTGCACCCCACGCACTCCTAATGGAAAAAGTGACACGGTTTAGAAAGCAGAAGGAACCCACCACTTCTTTAAAACAATAACACAACACAGCTCAACCGTGGTTGATTTAAGTCGTCCTCTACGAAGGGTATACAAACTTTCCAAGAGCGGTGCTCGGCGCCGTTATTGAACCAGCAATCTGTGGGGTCTGAGGAGGCTACGCCCCTCTGTCAAAGTGCTGCTATGAAGCCTCAGCCTGCCCCCGACCCCGGTTGACTCCCATCAGCCCTCCTGCTGGGACAATAAAACAAACGAACCCCCACAGACAGGCTGTTTTGAAATGTGCTGTACTGAAGTCTGTTCCTGGATGACTCTTGGAAGGAGACACAGAGGGAAAGACAGATACAGAAAGAGAACGGGAAGGAACTTTGTCTGTTGTTTATATCTGTGATAACAAATATGATCAAACGATTTTTTTTGCCCTAGATAGCAAAAATATTTCATAAAACTGCATCATAACACACTTGTAGCAACAACAATTCATCGTGGTTCTGCTTCTGATGTTTGGACATTGGTTGATTTCAGCTCTGTTAGTGATATATGTGGAAATTCGGTTCCTGGCACGGGTTTTTGGCAAACAGCTTGGTTTGGATTTAATTCATGATGTGATGAACTACTGGATGCTGCCACGTTTTCTGCTTGGAATTCTTTCAAGCATTTCATTTTCTCTTTTATTTACCCAATCTGTGTGCTATGTGCATGTAGATGCACACACCCATACAGATGTAAGAATAGATCATCGCTTTGCTTGGTCAGAATAGCAAGTTTTCATAGAGTTTCTCATCTTCATAATTGTCTATATGCAAGAGGTGTATTGATAAACAGAAGTCACAGATCGGTTCATGGTCAGAAATTGAGAAAATCCTTGCTGTGGAGTGAGGTAGCTTGGTGCTGCACCATGTGCATAGATCTACATTCCTCTGCGTGTAGCTCCCCGTACCGAGGTAGTCCAGTACAGCGCTGCTCAATATATAGAGCTGAAATACACTGATGTTGTACTTGGAAAGCTTAAGCCCACTTCAGTTTGTAAACAGGTGTATCGACACACATCATTTCTAAACGGCCACGTTTCATATATTTGTATTCGTCAAGAAGTGTAGGTAACCTGCTCCTGGTTGCCGAAACTTAAATTTACATTTAAATATGCACACATTCATGATTGAAACCTGCCCAGTAAATTACAGTCATCCTGTGCGTGCTGGCGACTAACCTCCACATGTACACACAAATGCAAAAAGGTACACATATATGCACCTCCTTGCATACAAATGTCAAACACAAGCTTTCCACCCGCGAATCTACCACCCATCCTTTAATCTTTTCTATCCTTTCTTTTTCCCACTGCAAACACACTCCAGCCACAGCTGTAGGTTTTCACCTAATCCCACTGTCCTCTCATGTTATAACAGCTCTGAACCCGAGCCCTCAGAGAGAGGGGGATCGCCCACACCGTGTTTTCACAGACCCGCAGCATCTGGGCCTGTGGACGTCACTCCTACAGTGTCCTGTTCAGGGTCAAGGACACATTGGGGGATCAAAAAAAAAAGGAGTAGAAATATATCACTTGTTAAAGAAAATATAGTTTGGGAGAGGTGGATGAATGAATGATCCTGTAGCAGATGTTTCAAGCTCGGTGAGATCTTGTAGATTTTTCTATAGAGTTTTACAAACCACCTTCTTTTTGTGTTCAGTTCCACCAAAAAAATACAGCAAGTGTATATTGCAGTAATTAATTTGTGTCTTGATGATGTTGGCAGCTTAAACTGGACTTCACGCCACCCCCTCCTTCTCTCACCTTTTCTCTTTTCCTCCACAGTTTATTTTCTCCTTTTCATCTCCTTATTCCATTGCCTCCTCCATCTCTCTGTCTCTCTCTCCTGGATCACGGCCCTCCTGACCTGCTGAGTCCAGAGCACACAAACACATTTCCTGTGATGTCTGCCAGCTGCCTGGTTAAGCTTGGCTCACCCCAGATCAGCCATGGCTCCGCTTTTTCCTGTTGGCCACCGCTGAACCGCCCGGCCTGGCTGAAACAATCATATGGTCCCCAGCCTTTTCCAGGCATTTCCTGGGTCACCTGAGCAGCGTACGGCCCTCCCTCTCCCACATCCTCCCGCTGCCTGCCCCTCGCTGGCTCTTCCTGCCTGGTTTGGAAGGTCCTGAGAGGGGTCAGGGTGGCCTGGCGTGCATGAGGGAGCCACACTGCGGATATTTATTATTTCATTTAAGTCCTCCCTTTGCTCCGGAGAGAGTAGCGGGACCACTGATGTCTAACGAAGGTTGAAAGGTGACCGTGTGAACTGTTGAACCCCCGAGAAGCAAGGTTGTTGTTTTTTTTGTGGGTTTTTGAATGTGTGTTTGCGAGAGTAAACGGCTCTTAAAAAAAGGGCCCCCTGAAGAGTTAAGCAACCATGGGTTTATGTGATATGATAAATTCAAAAGAGAGCATGAGAACGAAGGGCCACACGCAAACACAGACACACACATGGTCACAGCTGTGCAATTTGGGGGAGATACGTGGAGTACTGTTTAAGTAATTGCATCATTTGTTTTATGTTGTTTGGCAACAGCATAGCATCTACACCTTTACACCCACTCTGTTCTCGCAATGTTATTTAGGGGAAATTCCAGTTACATTAAACCCGGGTCTTATTTTCGTAGCTTTTGCCATCGATCCTATCTGTGATACAACGTATAAAAAAGGTAATTGCCGAGATCTGGGAACATGGACACAGTTAAACACAAGTTCCACAGGGCAAGAAGCATGATCGGTCAGATGATCAGATTAGTTTTTAAAATAGCTCCCTGGAAAAACACGCATTACTTCTGTGGAAAAGCGAAATTTGACCAATTGTAAAAATCTATCACAGTTTAAGCTGGAATTAAAGCTTAATGTGCGAACCCAAGGTTGTACGGGTAGACGTAATAGGTCGCTCGCGTACTACCAATCTGATAATGTTATTTGTGCTCTTGGACTGTGTTTAAGCAAGGTAACCCCATTCCACGATCACAGCAATTACTTTGCTAAGTACAGTGTTGTCATAACCTCTAGAAACGACGGCCACGGAGACGAAAAATAAGACCAATTTAAAAAAGTTTGCAATCTTGGTTGAAAAGAATTTAACAAGCAGCAGTCTGTCTGTGGCTCAGTCATTACACACTCATGCTGTGCAGCCGTATATCGTCCAGCCGACATGACTTTATTTGGAATTCTGAGTTCCAAAGTTTCCAAAAAATATCAGATATGTTTGAGTTTTGGCGAAATGTGTATTAAATGATGCATCAGCTCCCTTAAAGAAATTGTAAAAATAATGATGCAGCTGCAAAAAAATTTTTTTTTTAAAAGTCCTGGGTTTGAAAATTTAATTCAGTTAGTGTTGTCAAGCATTGGTACCACCGTGATTTAATATTTATTTTCTGCAGCATTGATACACTGACTACCACCTGTTCTTTGTTGTCTCTTCTCTATGACAGCCAGTTGACACAATCACGGCTTTTTATAATAATCTAAAATGTAATGTGCTCATGGTGTGTTCCGTTTGTCCTTTATTTGTATTGGTATTAAGGAGTTTTAACATATGTCTGTATACAAAGTACTTGCACTACATTTGTGAATGAGTGTGTGTGTGTGTTTCATTATGTGTTCCTGCATTGCCAAACGGGGGTTCGACCTGTTAGTGGAAGTTCCAACGCAGTCTGGCCAATATCATTTTCTTCCCCAAAGCCAAATGGAGGTTGATTGGGGAGCCGGAGCACGACAAACCAAAGCAGCCCAGAGTTCTAACATCATTATCGGGCTGAGAGAAGCAATAAAGCCAAGTCTGGGGAGATTACCTCTGCTGCAGCCAGAGTACAAATCCACCGCTTTCAGGTCGGTGCATGTGAACTTTTTGTCCAGTCTTGTACAACAACATGATAGATGGTGAAGTCTTGAGGCCGCATGTGACCACATCCTGGTTTTCATCACCCGGAGAACCCACGGATACATTTATATGTCACTGCTTATTGCAGAGCGCTTGCTACAACCTCAGGTCGGGAGAGAGAGAGAGAGAGAGAGAGAGAGAGAGAGAGAGAGAGAGAGAGAGAGAGAGAGAGAGAGAGGAAGAGAGAGAGTTTTCACAAGAGTTACCACAAGGCTTTAATGTCATATTGTAACTTGCTGCCTCGGTACCACGAAGCAACAGATAAAGGTATCGCTTAGCGGAACAGGACAGAGATGGATCCCATCTGCATCCAGTTGCTCCAGGGGGGGGGGCAGGGAGACAGGGGGGAGGCGATGAGATAAATGATTTTTACAAACATGATGAATGGCTGAGACCGGCGATGACAGGTTTTGAGTGACGGGTTACAGGTGTAGACCCTCCCAATTCCCAAAACTCTTAAACTCAAAAACCCACGGTCACTCCCCTCCTTTCCTCTTGCGAGGAAACGAGTGCGACAGCCGCTCTCGTCCAGCCGCCGGCGGGCCAGCCGCGACGGCGTTGGCCCGACTTAGGTTATTAGGAAATGCGTGACCTCTGACCCAGTGTAATAAACACGGTTAGCGACGTCTGTGAAGTCGGGCTGTCGGTAGTCACCAGCTGAATCCCCGGGACTTTGCTGCTTGTTTGCTGCACTCCGTCTTTGTCAAGCCGAGAAACAGTTAAGCTGTCACACGTCAGAGGAGTAGCAGCCTGTAGTGCAACGCGGTACCAGTTGGCCTGATTGTTGGGAAGAAAAGGGGAAATCAAAGGGGCTGCAGAAACAGCTGCAGATGAGGATAGAGTTACAAAATAAAGATGACGAGGACCAGGCCGGACTGTGATCATTTGTTGGGAGACCGACTGTCGAGGTTTACAGCCATTACAGACGGGCTGGTATTTAAGTTTTGACAAGACGTCGCCTTTCACTAACGTCTGCCATCAACATTGCTTCTGATCTGGAGTGGCGTCAGAATTGACGCGACGATTGAGAATACGCTGAAACCGTATTAATGCGCCCTGTCATTTACTTTTAACGTCGTTCCTCGCTGCCAAAACACCCGCTGTTTTGACTTCCTCTTTTTATTCCGCCTCAAAAAAGTAACGTTTCGTTCTGGCCGGTCTGGAGACTAATGGTGTGGCTGTCTGGTCGGTTTCTTATAATTAGGTCTAGGGGCTGTGAACCTTTCCGTATGACAATATTTAAGATTTAACTGTAAATCCAAAACTATTTCCGATTCAAAATCCATTCTCCCTTCAGCACATAACAGTCATACCATACCGTCATGTCAGGTCATGCTCCATTTTACCCTCTTAAATGTAAGCAGTAATTATGGCATCAAAGCAGATAAAGTGTGTATAGGGGCTTTTTTAAAATTAATTCTAAGTGACTTCAAAAACAACAAATTCAACCTGAAATGCTGCCAGTTGCATCAATAAAAGGGCGAGGCTAGCAGGCTTCTTCTTATTGATATCACATTGAATTAGCACAGAGTTAGACATGTTTTTTCTAATTAAATACTGACATAATAACTCAATATCGATTCTTTTGTTGAAAGAAAGGTTTTAAAATGTGTTATTGGAACTTGTGAATAGATTCGACACCTTTCAAGAACCTTGATTCTTACATACAATAGAGGTTCTCTCCCCATCCTTAATTAATAAGGAGGGCTGAAAATGAAATGACTCACAATTCTTTCAGTCTACTTTTTCTATTAATTAACTAACTGATTCATCATTTCAGCTCAAGTTTTACTGCTCTTCAATATCTATGTTTAACCATTTCAGCTTTTGCGCTCCCTTTTACAATGAGTTATAATATTTCTTTAATACACATGTCTCCTGCTGTTATCTGTAAAATTATTATTTTAACAAAGCACAGACATTTTCTCTACCTTTAATTTATGCGAAGATATTAAATTGTGAGGGCTTAATAAAAACATCACAGTAGTTGGCATTACATCCAAACCTACGATGAACACTGGGAACTATATGAAATGAAAATTAAACACGAAAGTCCCGGTTGCTTCAAATTAACCAGTATATCAATTTAAGTTAGTGACAATTTCAGTTAGAGTAACTGTTTGAGTGACTGATTAATTCATTTACTGATAAACCATCGTACAGGACTGGCATGTGTGTAGTTGCATACCGCCACATGATCGTTCATTTGTATGGAAAGGAAGAGCTTCGGGTTAAAAAGAGAACAGTCCGTGGGGGCCGGAGGGATGAAGACAACGAGAAAAAGCTCTTCTTCTCTTCGGCTCCTCTTCTCATGCAGCACTTCTTCCTTAGAGTCAAAACAAAAAGGCAGCAGCAGGGAGACCACGGGCCTGAATCGCACCAGTCCATAAATGGACCTGATATCTACATGAACTTCTGATATCGCATCCTCCTCTTTTTAGTTTCTCTCTCCTCACACGCTCTCTCTCTCTCTCTCTGCGGCCCTGCAGCGGCTCCCCAGTAACTCTGGGAGAGATGTGTGTTGTGCATGTGACCATTAACACAAGATCACATCGCCAGAACTAAAGTATAAAGTTTTCAGCGCAACCTTTTACATGGCCAAAGACAAGGAAGCCTGCTTTTCTTTCCTTTGGTTTCTCCTTTTCTCTCTTCCTGTCTCCTTTTCTGCATCGGTAATGACCAGCAGACAGTGAGTAATATGGCAGGGAATTACGCGGTAATGTCCATTCTTCTTACGTGAGCGGATAAACTTGTGAAAGTAGGACATTGGCGATCAGAAAAGCCCCCTCCTGACTCTAAAGAAAAAATAAAAAAAAAATAAGGAGAGGCAGCGGTCACCTTGGATACAGCGAACCTCCAATTTTCTTTTGCAATAACACAAACACATACGGACGGAGGCACACACATGCCTGCAAAATCAAAGACTTGCTCCAATTCATATTCTCTCTCTCTCTCCTTCACGCACACACACACACACACACACACACACACACACACGTATGCACACCCAGTGGGAGAGTGCCTCGATGTTCAACCTCGCTGTTGCGCAGAGCTCATGAAATCTGGCTGTCATGCATCCGCTTGACAGGTATCCTTGACAAAGCAAATCCCAATCTATATGCAGCGTGGCAGGCGGGGACCTTGTCAAATGCTAATGCCAGGGACACTTTAGAGGTTGTGGCCCTCTGTGGCTATTTTCACCCAACGCGCATGCACCTCTCCTAGGCATCCTGGTTTGTGGCGCAGTACCAGAGCGAGCCAGCTGGTGGCGGTGCTGCACTCCCTTCATTAATCCCCCCCTTTCGCTTTCTCTCCCTCTGCCCTCTCTTCTTGTTATTCATTAAAGCGCCTCGGAATAATAAGTCCCCAAGAAACTGGGAACATGTGATGAAGTCGTAGTTAATAATGTATACGCCCCACCCACCCCTCCTCGCCTCCCATACTTCGTCTTTTTATCCCCACTTCTCCCTCTGCCTCCCTCCCTTCCTTCCTTACCTCCCTCCCCATTGCCCCCCCCCACCTTCCAACAACACAACTGCTGTTCAGCTTCGCCGCGCTCAATGCGCCAATGCCCTTGCTCTGAATGGGGGGTAAACATTCATTAACATATTTATATCTTAAGCCTCCACCCCCCCTAAAAAAAAAAATGGCGACGTAAATGGGCTCGTTGGGAAGCTTTCAGAACACAAGTCCTTTCACACCTCAACGCCGTTCTCTTTAATCACGCTGTCTTAATATGGCGGTGACCCCTAACGCAACCAAATACCTGCCTCCTCGTTGGTCGCTTGGATATTCTGGCGGTTTAGAGACGTCCAACACAGATGGAAAGTGAGCTCACACAATCTCTACCGCTCAGGCTCTTGTGTAGTGCGTGCGTCTGTGGGGAGAGATTTGGATGCTGTGATCTGCTTCGCTTCGCCTCGACGTGATGCTCACGGTGACGTAGCGAGCATCGCGTTTGCGTGCTACATCCGACTTTGACCTCTGTGCGCTCTGAGCCTAATGCGGATCACATCCCGCCTCGACATGCAAGTTCAAACGGAGTCAACCACCACAGGCTGTGAGAGCGTGTTTAAACCATCAAAACCATTTTATTTTATTACCATTTTTTATTATTCCCCCCCCCCCCTTTTCTCCATTTTCTCTACAAGAAATCCAACCTCAACCCTAAAAATATCCAGGATTTAATCAGCATTCAGGCCCGTGGCTTGTGGGGGGGGGCGACCTACGAATTGTCCTCTCAGCCTGAGCCAGAATCCATACACAACATGTATGGATCCATAGACAGTATGCTTGGATTCTGCAGATGCCATTGTGAACATCTCGCAGTCACTGTGCACCTACAGGCCGCTGCTTTCAACGGCACCACTGGAAACAACGGGGCGCCCATTGTTCTGCTTTGGCGGCTCAATTATTGAAGGGCAAGAATCGATAGCGTAGCTCCGGAGTATTTTTTATAAGGATCTGAGTAATGCATACAGCTCATGACAGTGTCACAGGAAATGGAGGATAATACGGTGTACACTGTGGAGAAGCAGGCGCAGGAGAAACCAAATCGATTTAATTTAATTTGGCTCAGCCCGCCTTATTTCAAGGTGGGTTTTTTCACTCAAAAGGGCAAGAAAAGGAGAATCTGGACTCTCTTACACTCCAGCAGGCTTCCTTCTGTTTTTCCCTTTTCTTCCTTTATTGGTCCTGGAAAGAAATTACTTGGGTTACTGGATGAATTATTTACTCAAACAATTTACTGTATCCGTCATGCGTCTCTCGCATTCCCTCTCAGTCCTTCTGTCTCTCATAAGCTCCAGATGCAAATGTGACTGTGTCCCTTTCCCCTATAAATAGCGGCCGCCAGAGGGTTTCTTCCAGGAGTCAGCCACAGTTTTTCTCCCGTACCAAAATAACCAGAGGAGGGGAGAGCAACACTGTGGCAATACAGACATTGTCACATGCAGTCGGAATACTCCATCGGCATAGAGATAAGTAAGGAGGGGAGGAAAAAAAAAGTTGAGTGATTCGTCAGCATGACCTGGAGGAGGCTCCTGATTGGACACCTCGCTGTTGGTGCTCTGTCATGATTGGTTGTTGCAACGTGCCCCAGTTTGGTGTGTGTATCTTCCCCTCATGGTTGGAGACTTGAGTTGAATCTCACAACTGTCCATGATAATAGGAACTTCCCAAATGTCCTTTCGATGATGGTCTTGTGTATTGCAGTGTTATTAACACGGATGATGAGCTGAGGCCCATTTAGAGAAATTGAGAATATTGCAACGTCTTTAGTGATTGCCTTGTAAATTTCATTGACAATTTTATAAGTTGCATGGCAACATCTTTATTTTTGCTTTTAAAAATGTGTCAATTCTTACTTAATTATTGATCATGTTTTAATCTGTTGAGTGTCTCATGCCTTCTATGCGTTTTTATCAAATGTATTTCAGGGTCATTTTGTGGTTTACAGAGCAGCGACTACATGGCTGAAGGAATGATTCAGAGGGATAAAGTGAACCACCAATAGACCGACTGTGACAGAGACACAAACACAGATATTCGGTATATCACTATTTCGCCATATTTGGTGAAGTAGATTAACAAATTGCTGCAAAATCTCACAAAATGAACGGTAGGCGCCATCTTAATGGTAAATGCATAAACAGACTACATAGATCTAGTTAGGTTGTAGTTATAAAGAAAATGATATTCTGAGAAAAAGGAATTAAATCAATTGGGATATTGTTAAGAAGCCGTATTGTGGTGTCTTTTTCCTTACAAACTACTTTTGTGAATACAGCTCATGAAAAATTAAACATTTTTCATAATTTCCTCAAGTAAATTGACAACAGCTGCATTAAAATGTGTTTTTATATATGTTTTTTTCAGTTTTCTTTACCAAGAGACACTAGTGTTCTTGAAAATGTTCATTATTTGTTAATTGACCTGATTGAATATTCATTACACACATTTGAAATGTAAAAACTATCCAAATTTTAAATGTTGATCAATAAAAACTAAAAAAAATACTAGGCTCTTTTTATGAAATAAAAAGCACTAATGTGTAAGCCTTTCTTTTTTTTTCAAACAAACTTCTAATTCCATTTACTGACAATCCAAATGTTTGGGTTTTCTGTGTTAATTAAATTTGTCACTCGGAAGGGCTCCGCTTCTACTTCCTTCCCAAAAAATGTTAACGATGAATAAACTTCTACTTTGTGGTGACAATTCATTTGGATCTCTTCCTGGAGGATGGAGAAACGTCCTGGCAGATTTTTGGATTGAAGAAAACTCTTGTGGAGGATCTGAGCGAAAGTGACGCAAACCCCATTAATACACACTCACTCCGATCCCTTTCACTTTCATTTCAGTGGCACAACCCATAGATATTATGCAGAGGTGCACAGACAGTCCCTCCTCTCCGTCCTCATAATGGAGGCTGTATTGTTTCACAGTTGATTGTGAAGACGGCACAAAGTGATCCTGATGAAGTCTTCATTTTCCATCCTAGCAAACTAATCAATTTCATTTTTTTCCCCCTTGCCCCCCCCGCCATTCTATGCCTGCCTCCTTCTCTGTCTCTTCCTAAAAGCCCGACACAGAGCCATGAGTGAGACAAACATCCATGGAAATCATTTTATTAAAGACTGCCATCATATATCCGTGGTGCTAACACTGTGAAAGCAAAATTCATAGCAATTCAATTAACTAAAAGGAACAGGGGAATGGAAAACGTCTCTGCTGGATAATATTCGCTTTACTCGCCAAGCTTATCGGAAAAATACAAAAACAAGGACAAATGTGTGAGAAAACCCAGCTGTACAAGTGAAGAAAGTTATTTATGAAAACAAACGTGCTTGTAGTTTTGTAGATGTCGCTGCGATGTGATTGCATGGGTTTATTCATACATTCAAATCTGTCTAAGAGTGCTGGTAAAGAAATGCAGTATGTAGGGTCACGTCCGTGGAGCACAATTTGAGGAATGAGGATGAAATAGTGTTGAAAAAATAAATCCAAAATGCAGACAAAGCTATTTTGCTTGCGTAACCACAGCGCAGCCATGCACGGCCTTCAACACGGAGCGTACTGCACAATCTAAATAAATGGCAGCCTCTCGTTACTTAATGCATTCAGTCAAACAAACCTGAACTGCATTCCCCGCGAATGATATCGCTGTTGAAAATGCATGAACTCTTGTTCACAAGCCCAACCTTTTCCTGAAGAGACTGTGCTCTTGAATTGTTTAAATCCCTCTCGCTCTCCGTCTACAATTCCCACTACAGGACACAAGGCGCGAGGCCCGCGTCGCCAAGGAGTCAAGCCGCCCTGAGTCCTGAGACAGGCGGCCTATAATCCAGCGGTGTTTTCAAAGCAAGATGAAGGGGCAATGGAGTGCACACAAGTGCAGATTTTAGTGGAGCAGCTAAGCTATGGTAAAATATTTGGACCCAACAGAGCACGGATTTAGCCTCTGAAACTGCTCGCTCCACTCCACTCCACGCCATTTTTAGAGTCTGTGAATATATGGATGACTTTTGTCAAATTGGGTTTGTGCTCATTTCAAGTATTTTGCCTGTCAGAGGGGGAATGTAAGGAAAGTCTACACAATGGGATCCAATTTTGACCTTGAGAAAGAATAAAACTATTTTTTGAAACACTAGCAGAAGAAGAATTTTATTAAAATTAAATAAATGCAACTATCCAGCTGGATAATATACAGATATGTATTTTCAAAAAATAATAATTCCAAAATACTCTACAATAATATTAAGAATATTAATAAATAAAAAAGGGATTTTGCTAATGTTTGCTTGTTTTCTCTTCATTCTACAGGGAGACTAAACTAAATGGACATCAAAATCCATTTTGCCCCACAGAGGCTGCTGTGTGCGCGCTGCCTGCCATTTGCAGGCCTCTGAAGCTCCATTAGTTGGCTTGGTGAGCTCCAGCTACGGTTCCTCACGGGACAGCAAATAACAGCCCTGCTGAAGGCTCTTTGAGAATGACCGATTATACATTTGTGGGAGAAAGCTCACCGTCGAAAAAAAAGAAGGAAAAAAAAGAAAAAAGAATTCCATTGTGATTGTCCACATTCACTGAAACTGGAGGTTTAGTCTTTCCACTTTTTTGACTTCCGCGCCATATTTGCAAGTGATGAAAATGAGATTGTGAACTCCAAAGGATATTTCTGTGGACGGGCGGGCGATATTTATCTCTTTGGGTCTGTTTACTTTTTTCAACGCCGTAATATTAACAGGATTCCAACATTTAGTGCTCCAGTAATCCCGGTGATTAAGACCTGCTGACAGTTGAAGGTAAAGTTTATTGTTACTCTGGAACCCACGGTGCGCTGCCATATTAAAAACCGACTCTGCATGCAGAGCTGGCCGTGAAAGCAGACACAAGAGACGAGGCGAGATCAAAGGGCCCGGTGAGGATCTCACCACTACAGTGGTACTGTTCAGCTGGGGAATGTGTGTGTGAGCTGCTCTGTAATATAGACTCGGTTGGAAACAAAATAGCACTGTGAGAATGAATGTAGAGGGAAATAAAGATGCAGATAAAAAATGACCTTTAGTTTTTCAGACTATCTCATTACAGAGAAGATGAAAAGACCAGAATCGAAAAAGGGCTCGGAAAATACATGTTTTCATAAGATCCTCACGTTTATGTTTCTTAGGCCTATGATATCGCAGTTTGCCTTCATGTCACATAAAATTGTTGATTTAGCAACATTTTTTATATGAAATCACGAGATCTTTTGTCATTCTAGGACATTTGCTCTCCATGTACAACAACACTAATAATAAAAAAAATAAACAGTATCCAATTTTTTTTGCTTTTCCGTCCAATGTCCAATCAGATGCTTCGGTTGGAAGATAAAATGTCACTTTTCCTGCAGGCAGCCTCTGGACATGTCATTAGGAGAGTGATTTGATGCCCCATACAGCCGCTTGGAACTATAAAGTGCCAAAAAAGTGAAAACTCATCAGTTTTCTCCAAATTTCACCGCGTCCTTGACTCAAGCTTCGGTGAGAGAGAGAGAGACAGAGGAAGACGGAGGGAGACAGAGAGAGACCGAGGGGGGCCTATAGTATTAGGCCTTTAGGTGTCACTGTACTTTCAAGAATCCGTTCTGCCCCCACACACAAACACACTGCAACAAAATGGTGTCACGTCAGGGCATCTATTGTTCGAGAACGCTTGGTTTGGCTTTCAGTCTGTCATGGCAGCACAGAGAGAGCCTGTGCTACACTGGGTTCCCCTCTCCAGGGACAGGTGATTAATGGCCCAAGCAACAACTTCAGCTTTTTTTATTTTTTTTTACAAAATCAAATTTCTCACCGAGTCGCCAATACTGACCAACTTTGACTTCCACGGTTTTGTTGTCTGCAGTCAGAACATTTAGCCTTTTTTGGGCTAAAAACTTCAGTCTTATCCTCCTTTCTTTTTTTAAACAGCAAGATCTCAACAGCAAGACATCTGCAAAGTGCCGTAGTTATAGAGCAACAACTACTTTATGAAGTGTAATTGTGACAAATTATACTGCTGTTTACTTGTAATATACCTTGTAATTCCGTTCTCGCAGAGTTAAATGCCTTTTTGAAAATGCAGTGGAAAGTAGGGAAAAAAATGAGGGATGAAAAGAAGGTTTTTTTTTAAGTCTCAACATTACACATCCAACACTGCAAGAACAAAGCCCTGCCATAAATACATCCATATGCTCTCTGTTTGTGGCTACGCATATTTCTATTCAAGGAAAAACATGCGGGTTTATGCTGAAACGTTTACTATTCAGAAAATAACCTTTGTAGATGAAAAGATTTGAAACAGTTTCTTTCCTCCCTCTCTCCCGCTTTCTCCCCTTTTTCTGTGCTTCCTCTGTCTCTCTTTGCCCCAACATTATATTACTGCTGCATCACCCCAGATAGATCTGTGGTCTATGCTGCATTCAAGACTAATCAGCCCTACCTTTGTTATTATGTTAATATAGAGACAACCCTCTGCTAAAAAAAAATGACAGGGCCCGAGAAACGGCAACAACAAACAGCGCTCTCATGACTACAAATACCACCATGAACACAAGCTAATACACCCGACACAGAGGGATTTCGGGCTGATCTGGGGAATGGGACAACCAGTGCGACACATTTAACCGATGCCTGCCCCCCCCCAAAAAACTGATTTGATTTGTTTATTTGGAGCTGCTCATGTCGTTTAAAACGTTACCTTGTGCGGCTGGTGTCGTCACTCCGTCCTCACCTCGTTGTCATTGTTTGTGTTGCTGAGAGCATCCTGCGAAAGCTGCAAAAGGAGCTAAAAGCAACGGCTCAAGTCTCACCGGGGAACATATAAAAAAAAAAAAAAAAGAACGAGAGGTTACCCGTTCTGGGCAGGATGAACTGGCTCGACAATCATGCAAATCTTGCACGTGGTCTATTGGATGCAGCTGGCTATTCCCAACATGTTAATTACCTGAATGAAAATTTACACCCTCCTGACTCTTTACCCTTTACGACCTGCTTTTTGTGCATTGCGGTTTTTGCTCTTTCTTTATCACAGGAAAAGCGTTCTGGGACAAACAGCTGTGCTTGTTGAAGTGAAACAAACAATTCTGACAAGATTTGGTGGGTGAGGACATTTTTGCTCTGCCCTGTCCGGGATTTCGCTACCAGCCCTCAAAAGCATTCAGCGAAGATGGTAAGCAGCAAGCAGAAACAGCCGTTTTCTCCCTTTGCATCCTCTCCCCTCCCTCCCTCCTGTTACCACTGATTTTTTTCTTTCTTTCTACTTTATGCTTCTGTTGAAAATTAGCTGGAAGACAAAGGATCCATGTGTTGCAACGCGGCATGCTAACTGTACTGGTGGGGGTGGGATTTCCGGTGCACGACCTGCCAGGCTTGGCTACACAGGTAATTAAAGCTCATTTGGATTCTTTCTACATCTCTGCTGACAGGGCTGCCGGGGGCGAGACTTTAGGGGACAAAGGTAGCTTGGCACGTTTTTGTTGGGTGCAAGGCCAATGTGATTCCAACCGAGCATGTGTGGGAGAGAGAAAGAGAAGGGAAAATAGGTACGAAGGAATATGGATTTTCAATCACGTGTGTGTGTGTGTGTGTGAATAGAGTAGTCAGGAGCGTTTAGGGGGCCGTGTGTTTAAGCAGAGATAGGCAGCAGCCTGTACAGGAGGCTTTGTGACCTAGATTGAGCAGAAAAGGGGTGATAAATGGGAGAAAAGGAGGAGTAAGAGACATGGCAAGGAGGAGAGGGGAGAAGGCAGGGTTCAGGATAAGAAATGGAGAAAGGAGTATGTGATAAAGAGGTATAGAGAGATAGAGGTGAAAGAAAGAAAGAGTAAATGACAGGAGGTCCCAAAGAGAGAAAAAGGAAATGGGCAAAAAAAAAAAAAAAAAGGGTTGGGTTTCAAATCCAGCGCTCCCGACAGTGGCATGCCAGATGACCTTGGGCATGTCACGCTGCCATCTGTTCCCTCTGTCTGGCCTGTCAACATACCTCTGACTCCAGTTAAAACATGACATTCCAGCTTCCTCACACACCGAGGGGCAGTCCGTCGTCACCCGGAGCCATCGAGATAGAGAGACAGGCGGAGGGAGGGAACGATAGATACAGTACGGGAAAGAAAAGGAGTGACCTTTTCTCCAACAGCCCTATCTTCATGAGCTGATATTGTTATCAATGTATTACTCCCCCGATGGCCACTAGAGCTACAATAACGCCATTGAACCGGCAGTCCATCATCATAGGACAAAGAGGGCCGCTAACTCTGACATCCTTTGGGGCATTGGGTTGCAACTGATTGCACTCATAAATGAGCACGGCTCTCATAAAATCATGTGGTAACTGCTTAGCGGTGCACAGGGTGATGGCTTTTGTTATCAACAGCTCGAGTGCTACGCAGGCCGCCTGTTTGTACCAGCGTCCGAGTGGCCGGCTCCTGTTTTCAGATGGGAAGTTAATCATGCATTTTTGTTGAAATGTATTATTGCAGAGCAAATGATGGGAGGGAGAGGGAGGCACTTAAATTGTTTATTTTGATATTTTTGTATTTTATTTTCATACGAGATTTCTCCCAAACTATTTTCCTCTTATATTATTTGTCTTACTTTCTTCTGTGGGATTAGCATTTGGAACAGTTGGAAAGGACAAATCCGTTATTGGTTACGATCTTAGCAGGGCAGACCAAGTAACAGATATTTAGTGTTCTTTATAAAATAGATCCCTAATTGTTAATGCTGGGTGTATGCAAGAATAAAACCTTAAGGTTGCTTCTAGAACGTGAAAAAACTATATATCAGGGAATATCAAAAAGGAGGCTTGAGAACTCTTGAGGTTTCTCTTGTGCCCATGGATTGCTTTACTTCCATAAAAAGAGCAACTAATGTCCCCTATATCTCGAGAGTGGGTTACGTTTCCAAATATTGATTGTGTTGTCAGGGGCAGTGGATGCTTCATTCCTTTTTTAGATGTTAAAAACCAGCACCAATCGTTTATTTCAGTTCATAATTCTCATCACTGGATGGCCATAAATTATTATTCACTTACAACAGGTGTTTTTTTGGGGCGGGGAGTTGAAGGGGGATCTACTTGAATTCACTGCTATGAATATGAAGTTTGAACCCTTCTTTGGAGATTCCAAAACAAACCAGAGAGAGGGGAGAGACCAGTGTTATTTGGGTCAAGAAAAACCCTCCTGAAAAATAAAAGCAGCAAAAAGCTCAGTAAAATAATCCCTTCTACCGGAGCTACTTAAATCATTATTAAGTGCTATTTGGGGGAAAGTCTCACTTCCACCCTTGATGTCTTCACTTTCAGTTTGCCAGCAAAGCATCCCTGTTCCCTTATTGCTGCCAGGTGATGTGATGACGTTCGAGAAGGACCAGGGGAAAGAGTTGTGGGACAGTGCCAATATCAAGAGGCACAATGACAGCTGTGAGGAAATTCCCCACCAATAATGAATGTACTACTTAAGATTTTAGGTCGAAGGCTGAATAATACAACTTCTGTAGCTTATTACATTTCCCCTCACATAACCCCAATAACCTGGCAAACTACAGCATACTTCCCTCAGAGTCCCGCAACTCCAGGGATTAGGTGTGTGGGGGGGTGGTAATTCTACAAAGACCATGCCTTGCGCTCTCCTCCTCATCATTCAGTGACTGATACCTAAGGGAAGTGGGACCTTGACCCACTCCTGACTTAGGGAAATTGCTGTGACCTCTCTGTGCTTTTGGGAGGAAGTCAGACCTGGCACTGCTGCCGCGGCTGCCTCTTATGACCCCCCCCAAGACCTTAGGCTGCCCTGCCCCCCCCCCCCTTCGGGCCCTTTATTCACAAACCGACAGACGCACACGTAGCTCCTGCTGGACGGATTGGGTTACTCCTTAGAAACGATGCCTCCGTTTTGCACCCTCTCCCCGTTTTCATCGTGGGAGCCGAGAAATGACCCAGTCATTAACACCAGCAGCCTGCCTGTAACCAGCAGCTAAAAGGTCCGCATTCATGAGCGGCATCCTGGAAACCAGATGTTCTCATACTGTGGGAATGTGTGTGTGTGTTTATGCAGTGGCTGGAGAGAAATTCCAAGTGTTTAGAAACAGCAGATCAGGCCATGTGTGTGCTTGAGCCCCCAGGGCATGAGTGGTGCACAGGTCACCTAAGAAAAATTGGAGGTCGGGTGGGAGGATCACACGCATACACTCCTACACAATTTTTGTGCATTTAGTATTTCATCTTAATAATATGTACCTAGAAGATAGAAGACTGAATGGCTGCCTTTATTTATTTAATTTATAGCAGCACAGTCATATTTTTTCAATACAAATTCATCAAAGAACTGTAGAAAGATGTTTCTAGACCCACAGTTATCTTCGATTGCCAAAGTTTTTGAGTTGTAACCCGCTATGAAACCGAAAAAGAAAATTGTTTCTAATGAAAGTTGACAGTAGGGTCTGTGATTATATGAAGCAATCAGGGCATTGTTTGGAAAAAAACACACTGTTGACAAGATTTTCAAACAACATTTCACAAGGGTGGCAACAGAAGTCTGCAGCGAATATCTCGAAACCTCTTTAAATTAAAACTGTCTGCATGTCTTGTTATTTGGATAATACCATTTCCTTTGTTTTGGTGAACTATTTTTAATGTGTTGCTAAATCAGCAAACACCCAAAACTTTATTTCTACTGGATGTGAAATACAATCTTTGGTCGGCCCATCAGACATCCCCAGGATGTGTAATGTTTATCATTTTCACCCATTGGGATTCCTCTGATTTTAGTCAGTGGGAGTCAATAGGCTAAAAACTAGCTTAATATCAAATACAACTCATCTTAGTTGACACCATAGGTTGGAATACTGTAAACCGCTCTTATTAAGGAGTTTTTATTCTTGTCTTTAATTTGTTTTTTCCCCCCACACACAGATCCAAGACAGAAGATACCAAATGCTGCCAACTAATCTTTGCCACCCACAGAAAAACAACAATGCTGCCAGGCCCAAAACCAAATGAAAATACATTGAATACGTTTCACAGTCAATTATTTTCTTCCAGTGAGAGCATCGCTAACACTGGGCAGAGCGGTCCCATTTTGAAGTGGCAATCCATTTTGGCTAAGTGATGTCATGCAGCCTGTCACGTTACTCTGTGTGAAGCAGAGGGCCGATTCCTCATCTCAGCGGCCGCTCGCTCATGGTGGGGACATACGACATTTCTTCTCATTTGAAAGGAAATAACGGGGCCAGAAACTGAGCTGGCAGCCCCAAAAAAAACAAAAACAAAAACCTGCGCCCAGAGCTGCATTGAAGCAAGGACGTCTTTTAAAAAAAAAAGTTTCATCTTTCTCCTTTTCTTTCATAGATATACTAAAAGAGCTGTGAAGATGTGCTCTGATATTACTTGGATTGTTTCACTTTTTGAGTTGCTATGTGTAGTTTTAAACCTTTGTGTGTACGACAAATGGACAGTAATTTCCAATGCACACCACAAAAACAGTAGCTGTGTCTTTGGTTGGGGAATAGAAAACCCCTCAGCCCATTTAGGTTGGCACAGTAACATATCTATTCCCTCTATTCCAATTTTCATGACCTGCTCACGGAAATCCTTACGCCAGAGACAGCTCCATTATTAGCGTGCATTGCACAGAGCTCAATGGCAGGATATTGCATAGAGAAGCATATAACAGCGGAGCAATTTGAGTCGGGCAGCTGGGCATGCAGGTATTGTAATTTTAAATCCTTTCTCCATTCCCAGGTCCCTGTACAGTAGGCAGTGTTTCTTCGAATAAGTTCAGGGGAACGTTTCTTTGAAACTATGAGGGGCAGAAGAAGAAGAAGATATGATTTTATATAACATTTTGCTCAAATTATAAACCACTTATGGCATTCCCGATTGCCACTTTGCAAACTTTCTCGCATACTTTCTTTGAAAGTGCCAAACAAATCACAATTGGATTGTGATACTAAAATAATTAAAAACAAACACCAGCAGAGGTTTTCTTTGCTGTGGCATAAAACACTTTTTGCTGCTTAGTGCAAAGCAAGTATTACAAAGTCTCCTAGTAAAATTCGAATGCAACTAATACATGATCGCTTCTGCTTCCACCCTGACATTTGCGGAGTAAAATGCCTCCCTGTTATCCAACATCTAAATGGCAATTAGCTGCACTAACCCAATTAACAGAACAAGAACACCGCCTTCCATTGTCCTTCCATCAGAGGAAACAGGAGAGGTTTGATGCATTCTGATCAAATGTACCGCATGGTGATTAATGATTGCGCTCCCACCATGTTGACAGGCTGCAACAGCTCTAAAATTCAGCACCACATTGGCGCTACACATATTTGTCTGTATAACTGACACTTGAAGGAATAAATTGGGCAATAGCTCCATCACCAACCTGACTACCTATACCCAAATCTCTCTCAACGAAGAATAGGAGTGAGATCCTGTCAGGACAACGTTCCCTTCTTGACATGCCACATCTGTGCATCCGGAATAATGACCAGGCTATAAATATTTGAAACCTAGCAGCAAATTGCTTAAAAGGTCGTTTTAATTATACGGATGAGCTGTCGAGCAGTCACGCTCCACGGAAAATAGAAACAAATGTTGTAATGGCTGAACGAGGAAGTACCGTAGCCCAAAGCTTGGTGAACACCACCACAGCAAGCTCCCGTGCGAGATAAAAGTATAGAAAACCCATGAGAAATGTATCCTCTAAAAGAATTCTGGCCTACATCCATGTGAGAGTTTTTCTCACACTTCAAAAAAGAAAGAGCCAAAAGTTCTGAGAGACCGTTAGAATCTGAGGGAAGTGAGTGAAATTGATCAAATCCACAGCGGCAAAGACCATCCGTGTATGTGGGTCATTTTTTGGGCCTCAAAACACGTTTTATTTACAATCCTCTAAAAACATTTGTTCGCTGCAGTGATAATGCCGTGCGAGACATTTTCCCCAACAGCTAGAAAACGAGCGTACGTGACTTACATACATTAGCGGTGGCATGTATTGGTTTTTTAAAGACTGAAATGTGTTAGGGAGAAGTAAATCCTAAAAAGAGAATTAAACCCTGTCTGAAAATAAAGAGTGGGGAAGAAAATGGACCAGAGCAACACATCAAGACAGATAAGATGAACAGAAAGGCGAGAGAGAGAGAGAGAGAGAGAGAGAGAAACCATCTCTGCCCTTGAGGTATATTTAAATTATCCCCATTTGAAAAAAAAAAAGAGTTTGAAGCACTTATCAAGCCATAAATCTCCAGCAGAGGAATTAAAAAAAGTAAAAAAGAAATAACAAACACCAAACGTCATGCTGCTTTGAATGTCTGCCGTCTTTCCCCCACACCGCAGGAGTTCAAAAGAATAATAACTTTGCCCTCACTCATCACCGCCCAGAGAAGCGTTAGGGCAGCTCATAATATTGTTTTTTTTCCCCCTTCTTATTCTTTTTTTTTTTTAATTAGTAACTAATCTGATCATTAGGGACTGCAAAAATCAGCATAGCTGTAGTACAACTGTGAGCCAGACTAGTAATTCAAGTGACGGCGGAGTCGTAGTTGGAGAAGTCACATCTGTCTGATGACACTTTCTGCCATCTCTACTAGATTACGTGCTGTGACCAGAAGGCAAACGGGACGTTAATTGAGAAACAGTTGGGAGAATGGGGGAAAAGTGTGACAGAGTGCACGGAACTCTTCGAGAGCAACATGTAGAATAATAAATATAGATGTTACCGTAAAGCTGCTGGAGGAAAAAGCTTGAAAACACAGTTTGATATTCAGAGGGACACCGCTTGAACATCTGCCCTTTAGCTAGATGCAATAAATGTTTGCATCCTTCGAGGTATAAAAAAAAGGAGGAAGGTTGACTGACAGTGAGGGCGATGGCCAGAGGAGAGGACGCAGGCTGTACAGTGGTGAAGCGGTGGAGTGGTACTGTAAGGCCACTGATGGGGAACAGATGGACGGCACAGGGGGTTGTGATTAGTGCTACATGGGGACCGGGGCTCTGCAGCGCTTGGTGTCTAGTGGTGGTTGGGCCCTTAGGCGGAGTCTTCATCGCTCATTCATCTCCCAAGGATACCGCCGTCACTGGCCAGAGAATGCCAGCGTGGATGCCTGTTCCACCATCCAGTCAGCGCTGTTCAACACCGAATCCGTTCCTCGGCATAAACAAGATGTCCTGTTGGCATGAAAGTGTTCCTCGAGGAATTACGCAGTTGGTCCCATCGTTTTAAATCTGCTCGATACAGGAGTGGGGAATTCATTCTGAGATTGTATTTATTATGATGCTGTACGTTTGTCACGTTATTACCACAGATATTGCATTTGTTTTGCATTTTTATGTATCTAATTATTTATTATTATTAGAATTTTTTTTTTTTATTCCACATCCGTTCCAGTGCCGAACCCCCCTGGCGGCTTCAATCCAACCATCACTCAGCGCAGAACAATTTCAGCCACAGCCTCAGCCGGCCGAATTAGGGTAACTTGAGCTACTCCAGATTGTAATCAAAGCGAAAATAATGAGTGCAGGACAAAGACCGGTGCTATTACTCTAGCTGGCTTAACATTTCTCTCCCTTAGGTTTTCGCTTTCGCTCGGCCTCCTTTTTCTCCCTCGGAGTCCAGGGAAACATAAACAAACAGCAAAACAGAGGAGATAAGGAGGAGGAGGAGGAGGATGGAGAAAGCGAGGCTGGTGGCGGGGACGAAACGGAGGGAGGTGGCGCGTGGGGGCAGCGGGCCTCTACCGGCCTCCGCAGACAGGGACCTGCAAATGAACTAATCACCTGAGGGGATTCTTCTCAGCTTACTTAAACAATCAGTAAGTTAAACACACATGCTTCTCAGAGTAGCACCGTGTGTTAATGTGTGTGTGAGAATTCGTGACCTGCTACCCAACTTACTGAGGCAGGCAGCAGGCCGTCACAAAAAAAAGGAGGCATCTGCTCCAGTAAATCCTGGCATAGGCAGAGACAGTGAGATGAACCGGGAGGGAAGCCGGAGCCTGGGATGAGATCACTGTTCCCCGTTTGAGGTTTTCTGATTGTTTTCCTTAGCAACAATGCAGAGAAACTAAATGAAACGTAACTGCAATTTGTTGAGAAAACATTGGGCCTGCTGAAAATTGGGCATGCTGCACTACTTCCACCTCTTTTGCCATGTACATAAACGTGGCCTTGGGATGTGATAAGAAAATGAAAAAAATGTTTGGTGCTCACCCTTTTTTTGCTGTCAGGTCCTAGGTTTTAAATGAGTTTCAAAAGTTTTTTTTTAAGATACTTGCAGGAGTAATTGAAAAAAACAAAAACGTCCATAAGTTCTGCCATTGGGGTCCCATCATATATAGATATATCAAAAAAGGTACACAATCCTTTCAAATATCTTCTACATTGTAGTCTCCTGTACAAAAGACGGCAAAGCAGCACATCTGATTTTTTCCACTCCCACTATCCAGCTCTTCTCTCAAAGCTACTTCTTGACTTGCTGCACAACCAACATTCAAGGAATTCTGTAAATTTCACACCCTGCTGCCTGCCAAAAAAAAAAACCCTGGGCCTAGATTCTGTGTTTCTGGCCTCTTGAGTCTCATTCCAATCTTCCCCCTGCCTGCTACCAGCAGAGGACCATGTCCCCGCTGCATCCCTATTTGGAATCAGCTCAGAAAACATCTTGAGATCACCGAATATGGGGTCACTTCTTACAAGACGGAACAAGCTCAGATCTGTGGCAATGTGCAGTCGGCATTATGCTCGGAGAAACTTTGACGAAACCAATTATATGATACGACCAAAAAGGCAAACAGCAGTAAAAAAAAAAAAAAAGTATCGATACAATGTGGCATCTAGAGCCAACGTGAGAGAACAACATCCTCTGTTCTTCTCTCGGCCATGTATTATCATATGAAATGTAGGGAGGCCGGAGAGAGTGAGACTGACTCTTATCCCAGATATATTATCGCACAACGCACATGGAATATCATCCAGTGTTTCCATACATTGTCTCTCTCATGAGTTGTCATCTACTGGACTGGCAAGCTGCCTTTTTTTTTTTACCCATTTTGTTTCCGTCTCTTGTGAGGACATCGTTCTAACAGAGAAGTCATGAAAATGCGTTAGGCAAGAGAAACACAGTACCTCTCCTTTAATTCCATCCGACCAGCATTTACTTTAGAGATGGGCTGCAGGCGGCGGACACATCGGTGATTGTTATGCATTTTGAAGCCCCAATGCCTGGGGGGGTGGAAATATATCGATGGAAAATAGAGGTCCTGAGTCAAGCAATTTATAGGTCCCTCTCTTTCCCATATGGGGAAAAAGTTAAGTGAATCTCAATAAGCGCAGTTGTGTTGTGTGCAGAGTTACAGTTGTGGCCTTGCTGCATTGCTTCTGTGAGGAGTCTTTACAAATTCCTATGTTGGATACGTGGTATGGTTACTTCAGTAAATGTAATGCAAAATTCATAGAACAATAACATCATTTGTTTTAGGGATTCAATGCAATTGTGTGCAACTAAAAAGAAAAAAAAAGATTTGCAGCCCTTAAAATATAAGGGTATGCATTTGTGCGCGCACAGTATATTTTTTGCATCAATTTTATCTCTCCATCACAGAATTGAAACAAGTACCAAGTCTTCCCATCCAACCTTCAAGAATATTTGCCTTTTTACAGCATAGGCATTTTCCTACTATACAATTTTCAAGCACATGGAAACCACTAAACATGGCATCCCTCAATTGATTTCTCCTCTATTTCCCAGTCATTGGGGAGATCATAGCTGGGTACATGTTACCGGTACATTTTACGCAACATTTATTGTGCCACTGGCTGCAAGAAACACGGAAACCTAGAGCTTTGCCAAACCACGGGTACAACTGCGTAAAATACAATTATCATTTTTATTTGCTAAAAAAGTGCTAACTAAATAAATTGAGATTATATTTTTTTGCCTTTGTGGAACAAACAATGTGGCCACACAGAGGGTCAAAAGGTTAATTATTTTGCTGGTCAATTCATAGACCTCCCTGGTTTCATTTGGATGGCGGCAGCGTCTCGTAAGGACAGCCAGTGGGCTCCAATCAGGAACGGGATTTGTTTTGCAGCATACCAGTAATTAACTGATTGATAATTTCTGGCTTGGCTTCCTTAATTACGGGCCTGATTGCAAATGAACATGGTGATCCGGTGAGTTGGAGGCGACCTACAGAATGTGGAACACCTCTTCCAGATTTCTGCCTTGTCTGGTGACCGCCCACACTCTGTTGGCTGCCTAAGTGACGATGAAGAAATCTTCCCCTGCAATGCCCCCTCCACCACACTTATATTATCCTCTTAGAGATACAATACAAGCCGGTCCTCATTTTGTCGTCTAAATTTTGTTTATTTATATACTATCAATTTGATATCAAGTTATAAGTGGCATTTTTTGAAATTCAGATTTGATCTGTGTATTTATAACCATTAGATTATTTAGAACACATACAAATGTTTTTTGCAGACAGGCATTGTCCTTTGCATGAAAGCACAGCAAATGAATAACAAGGTAAAAAAAAAAAAGAGAAAAATGCATATTTTCTTTTGTGATGGAGTGACAATGCTTGAACAGAGGGAGCCACCCTGCTGTCATGGAGTGCTGCTTTAACAAGACAACATGACGTTCTGTCTAACAGGTAAACATACAGAGTACTGCCGTTTTTTCAGCTGGTCGATTCAGACACATCCTTGATTTGAGGGGGAGCACTTCTTAAAAAACTGAATTAAAATTTGCCAAAATGAATATTTCCCTATCAATGAAAAATTAAACATGATTTGTTTAATATATCCATGTTAAAGTTTCCATGAGTAGAAATAACAAGCACTTCATGCGACGGCTCGGAAAACTGTCACTGAAGTAATTATTATTTTTTCATTAAAGTGCTTTACGTTGTAGTTTCACTTGTAGCAGAACTACAAGTGACATTCATTATAAAAACGGTCCGAGGGGATGGCAGGTTGAATACGAGCCCGACAGATGATTGAAGGAGTTCAAGAGTCACGCTGCCAAGTAGAGGAGTGTTCGGCGGCAGCTGCAATCAAGGCCTTTAAGGCGGCCATTACTCCCAGTTGACGGGGAAGGCAGAACCTCCTCATTATGGCTGCCTGACATGGATCAAGGCCAGTAAAACCTGCACGACCTCCGAGCTACCCGGGACCCAGTTGCTCACCTTCCAGTAACATCAAAAAAAAAAAGAAAAAAAAAAGGGGGGAATGATGGCATTCTCTACACTTTCCTCTTCAACCCCACAAATAAGAAGCAAATGTAAAAAAAAAAAAGAAAAGGCGCGTTCGCTTTCGCTCGTTATAGAAATATCAATATCAGCACTGGTGGTACTTGGATGGCTATGGATCTTCTGTAGTTTGGAGCGGGCTACTTGGCAAAGCACCAGTGAGCTTTGCTCCACAAGATTTTCTTGTCTCTTTATTTCAACATCTCCTGGAAAGGTATGTGGAAATTCTTTTGATAAACAGGGCTGGGGGGGGCTCAAATTCAGAACAGGATAGTGTACAGTGAAGCATATGTCTCCCATTCGGCTTTAAGTCCGGATGAAGTCACAATGGAGTTTTGTTTACGCTATCATCAACATCGGAGCATGCCTTGGCAGTGCACGCACAATTGCAGAACGATCACATAATCTGTTTGCAGGCTAAAGTGTTTTTCTATATCTGAGCATAGCGACATTTTCCAAATGATTGTTTATTTTGTAAAAATAACAATTCGAGAGGTAAGGAAGATTTGAGGCCTTCTATATATCATACGTCTTTTAAGATGTAACATTTGACTTAAATGGAACGGGCATGTTTGCATGAGAGTCCAAAAAACCCCCACAGTTGAAGTTGAAAAAGCATCTTTCAACAAGCAGGGACGAAACACATTTACTGAAAAACCTGTATCTCCTTGAGCTGCTACCTCAATATAAAAAGTGGAAAAAAAAAAAAAAAAACTATTGCCTCTCTATTCTGTGAGAGACCATGGAGCCATCCATCACTATTTTCCACACTGCTTCGCCGCCCAAACCGCTCTCTCTACATGGAAATGAGTAGTGCGAGCCTGGGCAGAGGTTTTTAGCCTCTTCAAATTCATACACATTGGAGGTATAGCTAACATCGATAACTGCTAAAATGTATAATGTAAAATGTATTGTAAATCATCCAATTCTTTTTTATTTTTTAAACTGAAATAATGGTTATGTGAAACTACCAAAAAGAATTATACATTACATTGAGCTGAAGCTTATTTTTCAAAGCAGTCAAGAAATTACAATTCTTTAAAAAAAGAGCCAAGGTACAAAGTGCTGTAAGTGTCATTTTCAGCGCTACTAAAATCACCCCTATTCAACTGTAATGCGCAGTTGTAAATTATGAAAAATGTCTTAAAAGCAAACCAAGACGGACACAATTTGATTTGAATAATAAACGATTGTAAATAAAACAAAATCAACAACCGCCCCCCAAAAGATCCCTTAATTTTGTATTCATAGCAGTCGCAGGTTAAGTCTCGGTCAACATGCTTTCCTTTCAGCGTTAACAGTAAATTATACATGACAAGCAAGCTTCTACCTAACCCATTAAAAAACAACCTAACCTGCAGGTCAGGCAGCACACAGCAATAACAGAATCTACCATCGCACCTTTCCTCCCCATGTCAACTGAGATAATAAGGGCCTCTGCTGGGGGCGCGACATGAACACATTCTGATACTGCGGCGGAACAGAAGCGGGGCCACTGAGCGTCCCTGTCAAGTGCCACAGAATAGAAATACAGTCGTTGAATAGCCATGCAGCCAAATCCAGCAGCATCGCGCCCTCAGACAATGGGTGCGGTGCTAATCCCCCTTCATGGGGTCTGCATCCCCTGTCATGCCCAGTGGCGAACCATGCTGAGACGCTGCCTTGGCGACTGACACCTAGACAATTGCGGCGTCCCGGGCCGCCGTTGGGCCTGCGTGCTCTGCACTGCTGTGCATGGAATCTGCATTTGGGGAATAAAAGAGATGAGCAACGGGTTAATCAATAAGCCGCCCGAGCGCAGAGACCCCCGTCAAGAGCCTCGGTGTGGCCACCCATCAAAAACCCTTGAGCCCGGCATGTGGAGGAGTGGCAAACAACCCCGGCACATGCCCACCTTCCTCTGCCATCCACCCTTATCCGTCTCGTGTCTGCTCTGCTGGACCTGACAGCTGTTACCGGGGGAAGGTTATTCAATCAGCGCGTCTCTTCATACACACACACACATACACATGCACAGACAATGACCCCAAAAGCCCCCGTCTGTCTAGCCAACCAGCTCTTACGCCCCACGACCAACAGACAGGGTGGAGAAAACGAGCTGACGGTGTCACTCGTCCGCCACTTGCATTTCACGCTGCATAAGCGCCCGGAGACGGCTCTTTTTCACCCCCAAAATAAGTGAGCTGACTGAAATACACCGTTTGTGTTTTTTTATCTTTTACAAGTCGAGGGATTGATGGCAGAAAATTAGGTCAAACAGCCCGCAGATGTGGTTCAACTGAAAATGGCTGCTGTCGAGGGCGTTTTCATCAGAATGGAGGGCTGCAGTAGCACCGAGGAGAGACGGGTGGCGCTCCTCCCGTACTTACAGTTCAGCACGAACACAATTTGGTTAGTGAATACGAATAGTGAAAAACGGGTTAATTTCTTTATTCCGTAAAAAAGTAAATGAGACGTTGTTGGTAAAAATAATGCTCAGCGTGCTATTATCCAAGTCTTTATATTAGAACATTTGTGGTGATACATTAAACATAATAAATATTGTACGCATTTCTATAATTCTCAGGATAGGTTGCTTAATATTGTCATTTCTTTGAATCAAATCATCATTTTGTCATTTTGAGAGCATCCTTACCATTGCTCCATTACCTTATTTGTTTAAAAAAATTGATTTTAAAGATAATAACATGCAAGATTAGTTTTCCATATCCTTTAATTACATTTAATTAATTTAATTATTTTCCATTTGTATTCCTAAACTTGAATGGGTTACCATAGACTTAATTATCTTTAATAAAGTTTCACATGCAGTGCACATGCAAGGTTTTGTCCTTTCTGAAGTCTTTTTACCTGTAGTGCCTATGAGTTTATTGTTATTTACAGATAGTATAAATGAGAAATGTGTGCCACAGTATTTAAACCTTCGGTGCTGATATGGTGTTTGATAATTGGGAAATAATGAGGGTAATAATGGCTAACCACTCATTAAAATTAATCTGTTGAGCCTGTTTATTTCAGTTTAGTATGAGTGGGAATTAAATGACACATTAGAATACTACCTAATTATGTGGGCACATTTTAAAAGGCTGCTGTTGGTGAACAACCTAAATATATCTATATAGCCATATTGTAGCATTTTTAGGCTGTAATATTATATATATATATATAAAAATTATATTTTTTGCTAGAAAATGACCTAAGCTAAGCTAAAAGGATATAGCCTTGCCTCACTGTAATGCAATAAATAGAGAGAAGTTCCTCTAAGCCTTCGCCTACTTAAAGTCAAATGATCGGCATTAACACGACAGACCAGATTATTATGTTGAAAAAATATTTTGAGAGCACTGCGAGAGTTGGGGTCATTGTTTTAAGTGGAAAGAAGACGGTAATACCGACAGGAGCAGGAGGTATTTATCTGGATGTGAACAGGAGGACCGTCCCTGTGAAAATGTGATGTTTATGGGACCTTGGGTAAGACTTGACCCACAGCGTTCTAGGCTTGGAGCGGCCACCTGACACCAGGCTGAAGCGTAACAAACAAGCTTCTTCTTAGCCATTCCGAAACCATTTAGAGCTCCTGTGCAATTTAATGAAAATATCTTTATTTGGCATCAGTGTACCAATGGCGCATCGCAAGCAGAAGAAATACAATATATTCGTGGCAGGATATTCTGCAAAGCACACAAACACACACACACACAGTAAATAATGGCAGCATATAATGCATACACTTGCATGCAGCCATAAAAAAAAAACACACATCCATTCTATCTCTCAAATGGCAGTGCTGGCCCTACATTGCTCTCTTTGCCTCCATCCCTGGCAGCAAAGCTGCCCTGTGAGTTTACCTTGCCCCGGGACATTGATGGGACAGCCTATCTGCCTCCCCCCCACTGCCAAATACCTGTTTATGACCTAATTGACTCTCAGAGGAAGGAAGATTGACAGTGTTGCTCCCACATCACTTGAGTCAGTTTTTTAGCCCGAGCAACCCCTGCGTGCCATCACCTGTTAATAATACATTGCGCCTTTACTTTATTTTAGTTGTAAACGCTGCCTCCCCTCGCACTGCAGTCAAATGCAGCCCAGAGGAAAACCGTTAGAAACTAATCAGGTCTTGAAATTTGAGGAGGGGACTTTCTCAATCACCTTTGACCGGCTCCATCTCACATCCATGATCAGAAGATTCAGTTTCAGGGAGGCTACATGTCCTGACAACCCAAAAACAAGCCTGGCATTTGTATTCCCACAAGTTGTATTCCCAGCAGTCGTGATCAAATGAAGCCCCTAATTGGGTCCAGTGTAGAAAGACAATTACAGAGTGCCGCTGCTGCCAACAGTTGACAGAAGTTTGGAGATAATATATTGTCAACCGTATTTATCATGCATTGACGGATGGGAAGACAGACTGGAGTTGTTACAACTCTAAACAGAAACGACGAGATTGATTGAGACTAATTGACAGCATAGGAAAATAATGAAAAAAAAAAAAAAACTCGATTTGTGATTTGTTTAATTCCTCCTCCCCTGCCACTTACCTGTCATCACCTGACAGGCAGCAACTTTTCTTTCGGCGATACACACTGTGCATTCGACACCTCTGCGAAAAGCCAAGCCTGCCTGTCGAGATGGCAGAGGATGCGTTAAAAGTGCATCGGGTGGGAGTGCGAGCCAAGACGGCCCTTGTCCTCATCTGTCGGAGATTATCTCGTGGGTCGCGACTGCCACGCCGGCGGTTCGTCACGCGTCACTTGCTGTGGTGTCACTGAGGCCACCCTGGCAGATCTTTGGCCAGCTGGGTGCCATCACCGAGCCTCATCACGTCTCAACTATAAAGAGCCTGTGCCTTTTTAAAACCCTGCGGGAGGAAAAGATATTCATAGGGCGACATTGTTACGTGATGAGCGGGGATATTGAAGAATAGGTGCCTGAGCGTCGGCTCTTTAACAGGTAAACAAATGACTTTGGGTTCCCTGATAAAACGCCGGGATGTCAGAATGAGATGTAAGAATGAATTTCTAGGTGTAGCAAAGCACCGGTTTCTCAGTGGAAAGGAGGCAAGAATTTAGCCATGAAAGATTTTCACAAGACCTTTAGAAGAGCCACAAGATTTCTTCTTTTCCTGTGATGGAAGTTAAGTATAATCCGTAAAAGGTAGCCTGCTGAGTCATTCACTGCAACAAGCACACTCCCGGCTGAAAATAGGAGCTTGGCCTAGTGTAATTTCTCCCCTTAATGTCGGATGGTGTTAGCACTACTCCAGTAAATTGTTTCGATGCCACACTGAAAGTTTCCTTACGACCTAAGTGTGTGTGTTGCAAGTGTGTAGGTGTGAGTGTCCGTTGGACGGGTCGGGGGCTAATCTCATTCTCCTTTTCAATCTTGTAATTACCTTGCCAGCATGACAAATGATCGACCAGCATCTGCCCCCAAAAGACACAAATATGCCGTATAGGACGCTTCTATGTGGGATTCCACTCGGCAAAAAAAAAATACATTAGAGAATTGCTACTCAAATGCAATCATATTGAGCAGAGTTGTGTCTGATATTTAGAGCGCCATGTGTGATTGAAGGAGCAAAAGAGAACAACTGCGCATGAGTCATGTGTACAGAACAACATATTCTTGCACCAATGTGTCAAAACATGTAGTTTTGTCGGCACTGCTAAGCTTCGTCTTTGGCATCTGTTTTGCACAGCATGTAGATATTGGATCGTAAGATGCAGTGTCTTTACAAAATAAACATCCACCTTCACGGGTAAATCAGGTCAAACGAGGCCAAAACTTGCAGCCAACTTGGTTGTTGTTAACTTGACTAGCACGTGATGAGGTACTCACATGAAACGAACAGCAGCTTCCTTACTAAATGTCCCGCGTATTTTGGACCCACAGCAAGCATCCCTTTTTGCTTCTACACTTTGGCTCACCCTGTTCGGTCTAATGGCACAGAGGAGTCGAGTTGTCTAAGCAGAGCCTACTGTATATCACTGCTCCGTCTCTCCCTGCCCTCTACCCCCCCCCCTCCCAGCATTAATATATCCCCCTATCTTGAATACCTGATGTGGCTGAGAGCTTTGCACTCTGCACTACGCTGCTGCTGCTGCCCGTTCCTTACTCTTAGTGCAGGGTGGTTCGCAGTGCACAACTTAAAAACACATACGCATTATTGGAGACTTATCCAATTACAGACACGCATACACACATTATGCATACACAAGAAGACGCTCTAAAAGCATCGCTGAGCTGCGGTGGATTTCTTTTTACAAACCAATATGCTTTGTCTCATTCATATGCCATTTCGGGGCCCTGTAGCACAAAAGGTCCCTATAGTTGCTGTGTCACCTGTTTGGTATGTCACAACAGATTAGACATGAAAACTCTAGGCAGCTAATTCAATTTGGTCGTGTGCAGCTCTATATTACATAAAACTGCATCATGGCATCCAGAGACGGAATATCCAGATAATGGAATGCATCCGATATAATCTTGAAAGGATATTTTTGAGAGCATTAGAACAAAATAAATAAATAGATAAAATAATCCCTTCCTGGCAATGCAACCAGGCTTGCTCCGGTTACTAATATTTACACAGTACAAAATAATAACAATGCTAATGTCAATAGAAACACAATAATGTCCCAATCTGATTATGAAACCCCTGTGTCTATGGCAAGTAGTAAATTCAATTTGAAATTTGAGAACTGCTGCTGTCTGTAATGTATTAAGGTGGGGGCTGGGTGGTGGAGGTGGTAGGGGTAGAATTTAATAACCCCCCCCCCAAAAAAATGTAAATGCATATTTGCCCAAGATAAGGAGGAGACGGTCCTTTTTTCTAAAGTAATTATGAGATTTTGTTCATTTCTGTCATTAGTCAAACTGACAGCTGGTCCCTGCAGGCTGGACTCGTCCTATTCTCACCTATCTGGGAAGGAACCTCATAATGAATGTTTACAACACACAGGTAAAGGAGTAAATATTGGACTCATCAATTATGGGAGGGGAGGGAACTGGCAATCAGATGGCGTGATTACCGTTACCGTCGGGGACAACATGAGCCCTGACAGCGGCTGGTTGGTCACACGTGCTGCACAGCGCCAGAACGGACACAAACGCAGGTATAATGGAACACATGCACCGAGACAGATAGTCAGACACGCAAGCGCACACACGGCCCTCTCACCTTGTCATTTTGTGGCGCTGTCTCACCCACACCAGATAGGCCAGAAAAGGAGCTTGTTAACATTTTGTTCAGGAGAAGGGGAGCAAACAGGAAAGAAAAACAAGGAAACCGAGGAGGAAAGACATTTAAATGATTCGGTTATCATCAAGGGCAGTTGCTCTGGTTTACATTTTGAAAATAGACACATAAATATTTTTCACCTTAAGCGTTTCTAGGTGAGCAATGATTACTTTAGAAAAATAAACGGCAAACAAGGAGCATTGGTTCCTTTGTCGGTGTCGCGGTTTTGTTGTTTTGTTTGCTGCAAAACTTAATCAACGACCTGGAGAAAAATAGCTTATGTCGCAATTGTTACTGACACCAAAGAAGTGTATGTGTTTGCTTCATAATAGTCCAGAGATTACATTCGTGTGCCCCTCAAAAGAACTGCCTACACGGCTACTTCCTCTAACTTTGTGCTGATGTCTGCGCCTTTAGTTTTGACAGCACCTCTCTCCCGCTATTCCACGTTTTGGACAGCAGGACCCACGGCTCAGAGATGGTTAATCTGACACCATGTCCCAATTTCCCCAAAACTCCCTCATTACAGCAAAGGATTGCTGATGGGGCTTTGAAACCAGCCGTTCGTTCAGAAAAGGAGGCTATAGTTATACAGGCACTCCCCAGTACCTATTTTTGCATTTTCTTTTGCTTTTTTTTGGTCAATTAAAATTTTCCAGCTTGAGCAAAACCTGCAGGTGCTTACACACACTGATAGCAACACCATTTGTATTTTATTTTTGTTTAGTTTGTTCCCCAAACACAATTAACAAGTCTTTGCAGATTTCATTTCGCAGGCTAAGGGTCCCCCAGCACCTGTCTGGGCCTCTGAAGAAAGCTGAAAGGACGTGGGAGCGGCGCAGGTGTCGGCAGAATGTGGACCTTATCGCTACATTCCTCCGATGTTTGAGCCTCGATCAGACGACTGCAGCGCTACTCGACACACAGCTGATTAGGGGTCATTAACATGTAATTACACACAACCAAGAGAACGCACTGGCATCACTGCAGCATACACTCAAACTCCTCCTCCCACGCGAGCCGATCTACGTTTTTTACGTCGCACACCTGTTATGTACTGTGCATGCATTGCATAGTTAGAGTAGTACACATACACCAGGAAGAGGACTGAAATTACATCATTGCTCCTGGTAAATGCAACCGTAAAAAAAAAATTGTCAACTAAGTTTCGGGGAAAAAAAAGGTGCTCCTACACATTTTTAAATTAACTAGAGGCACAATGTGGATGGACATAATGACTCCATATTAGAATAGTGGTACAGCTGTGCCTCTGCCATAGAGTTTGCCAAGCTGCCAAAGGGCTGGGGACACGCACGCCAGCGCACACACGCATGCACAGCAAGCTAATAAATTGCCCCGACACACCCTTTGGCAGCAGCACAGCCTGCCACAACCACATCCCCCCTCGCCCACAACCAGTCGGACTCCTAATTTAGCTGGGTTTCGAAGTAAGAAATAGACTCCCACCATGCAGACGCTATTTCCAAATCAGGAGCAGCAGGGAGCGGGGAAAAGACGGACAATTGTCTTACATTAAGGTCGGAGGATCTGGAAGGATTAAACTCTTTGCACTTTTGGAAAGCTAATTTGGCTTGAAGTTACTGGGGGAGGCTCAGAAAGCGGCTGCAGGATGTCACATTTAAAGACGTGCACACGGACCGGACTTTATGGGGATTAAAGCGATGCATTGGGAAAGTACATGTATCTGCTTTGTACCTCGGTTAACCTGCCATAATGCGAGCCATGTAAACATTTGGCTTCCTTCAGTTTGACAACTCTGCAAAATGAAGCAAATTAATAGCACTGCACGGCTCATAAACATTAAGAGAAATTGGCAGTCTTTCCAGACTTGCAAGAAGCCAGACGTCTGATGTTTATCAAATTTGAAGCAGCAGTGGTGTGAAGTGGTTATTGCCAGCACCAAGGGGCGATTTCACCGCTCATTTCATGGCAAGCCAGATCATTTCGTAGATGTACAGGGCAGAGTTACGTGTCTATGTACAATGACCCACTCAGCCTGCCCCTCCACATGTTCGCAATTCATCGCATCTTTCCTGAAGTATGTTGAAAGCTTTACCGCCCTCCTGATCACTCACCACGTACTCACCGTAGTTTTCATGCAAAAATCATGATTAGATTTCGCTCACAGGCATTTCTTGTGCGTTTAAAGCATCCTCTGGTCAGTGTAGAGTGTTGCAGAGAATAAACGAGAAAAGTTGTGACTCAGAAAAGCCACTTTTCCACAAGCAATAAAAGCAGAGTGCCGTCACTTTCCTGTTAGCAGTGCGCTACTCCTACAGCCAGTCAGTCACAGCACAGCCACTGGATGAAGCTTGCATAACTAGGTATGCTGGTTGGAATACACGGTTTGCCTCATTAAGTGCCCATGTTAGCTCACATTTGCTTGTAAACTGCAACAGGGGCGACGGTGGCGCGAGGGGTAGAGAGGGTGCGCCGGGAACCGCAAGGTTGACTGTTCGAAACCCTGGCTGCTCCATGTCCCTGAGCAAGACGGCCAACCCCTAACTGCTTGCTGGGCGCCCCTACTCAACTAAACTAAATGTAAAAGCATGGGTTAAGAATGCAATGTTAGTTGTATGTGTGTAAGAACAGGAAGTGGAACCTTTGAGACCAAATAGCCACATCGTCACCAGTCTACAAAACTCAACAGTTTACATCTGTGACATCACACGTCATCGTTAGAGTGGAGCGGGGTGGCGCAGTGAGAGGTATTAACCCCCCCCCGGGGGTGTAAAACTGGGGTGAAACTGGTGAGGCGTGAGGCTAACCTGAACCAAGTAAGCTTGAATTGAGATTCATATCTTATTTTTCTCAAGCTGTCTTTGCTTGCTGCACTTCTGTTTAGTGTGGCTAGGCGGGGTTCTCGGGGGGACATTTTGACTAAATTGTAAATAGCCCGGGTGCAGCTGTTCAGTTAGTGAGAAAAAGAGGTCATTGAATAGCCGCTAATTCTTCAGCATTGACAGTCTCTTTAAAGGGGTATGGAAGACGCCCCCCCCGAGACTTCCATTAGTGAACACACACACCACTCGTCCATAAGTTACCATTGATACGGCTTCCCCTTAGTGGTGCGCCATGGTGTCAATAAGAACTGAACAGCCTCATGTTGAATGTCAACTGGACGGTTGTTTTGAAGGCCTACGGGGGTCTTCGAAAATGGAATTACAAGGCATGACCAAACACACAGATTTTGTTCCCTTTCTCGATTCACTTGAAGCAACATCTGGGTGAGTAACACCACCAGGAGCGCGGACACCACAATGAGATCCAGACCTCACGGGCTCCATCAAGTCTAATAAATGTATCATTAATTACAGCCTTTGGGGACTTATTCTTGAATTAATTAGTCAACGACTCAGGGCTCAGCAAATGTTAAAATAACTCACTTAGTACGACGCGGTGGTTTGTCTCTCATTTTATGCCGTTTTCTTTACCTTCTCTCTGTAGACTTAACAGTCTGGTTCACGGTCAGCAATCTGTCCACTGGCTTGCCTTCATACGTCCTCTCTGATCACCGCAGTATGGTGGAAGACATTACTTGATATGTAACAATGTACCGTTCGATTACATGGGAATTGTTCCATCTTTTGAACACGTCAGCCTACTGAAAGAAAAATGTTTATACTGCAAGCACAGTATTTAGCCACTCCTGCGGAGGAAAACATTTTTTTTTTATACCATTGAATCATAATAACAAAAAGAACCCGACACTGCTACACTAACAGAAAAACAAACTGAAGGATTAAGAAAATAAACTTTGTGAGGCCAGAAAAGAAGCCAGAAAAAACAAACATGGATTTAGGATGGGACATTTATGTGTGCTGTCATGCAGCGTAGAGAAAACAACCCTAACAATAACGGGGTCAGATTTTTAAATATACTGTGGTGAGACTTCTTGCCATAAAATGGGCAATAACTTTGCAAGGTGCTTTTAATAAAAGATGAACTACTACACTGTGTTAGAGATGTGTGATCGGTGGACTACTCCATTATAGCTGCCAGCGTCACTACACAGGAGCGGAAGTATTAGTTGTTTTACTTAATTATGTTTTATTAATGCACACATTTCATTGTAGGGACTGAAATAACAGACCCATCTTTCTGAAACAGCGGCTCCATCCAGCTTGTCTGACACGGCTCGGTTATCCATGACGGTTCACCCCTGACTTCACAATTGTTAACCGAGAGACACTTATTTTACAGCGTGGAGCTTTTAAGTGTGTTTAAAGGTTAGTAAAAGTAGGCAATTGTTGTTGTTTTTTAAAGGCTGCCACTACACCGTTTTGCTTAATAAAAACGTAGCTGCAGAAGGACCCCACTTTGGAAGGTGAGGCCAACCAGAGAACTACTTTGACGAGAATACTAATTTCCTTGATATTGTAAGGATTTGTCACAATGGGGAATGCTCTCGGACAGAGGGTTCTCGTGCTGTGCAGAATTCAGATTTTTCATCTCAAGCACAAGGATTTTAGCATCAATACACACGGAAATACAACTACTACAACTATTTTTAGTCAGATTCGTCTGAAAATTGTCAAATGAATCGTCCATCCTTGCAGGAGCAGGAGCGGAAGGAGAAAACAGACGCGTTTCGCTGTGTTCAACAAAGAGAAGTGGGCACATGTAAAAATAACTCTGGCAGCGTATTTCTAGGAGGAGAATAATAATGGTGAAAAAGATGGAAAGTCAAGCAAGTCATATGTGAAAGTTTCCTTCCTCACCTCTGTTAAGCCCAACCACTCGGGGCGATTGCCTGCTGAATTCATGCTCGGGCAACTTTAGATCGGCAGTCGCATCCGTCCTTTAAGAACCAGCATGCCAAACATGGCTATCAGCTTTTCTTCAGCTGCTGTCCATCAATGTCATTCTGGATCAACAATGCAGAACCCTTTCTGACTCTCTGCTCCCCTGTTGCACAACTGCAACCCTTCCACATTTCTCCACACACACACAATAGTGTAAAGGGAAAGTTGTAAACTGCAGTGTAGTTGGCTTGTTTTTTTTGTGTGTCAACGGGCGCGGCAAACAATACGAGTACTCTGCTATGAAATAAAGCAGGACAGTCATGAGACAGATTAGGGCTGCTCAACAAACGGAGGCCTTGCTCGGTCTGTTGCGGGCGCACAATTGATCATGCAAACACTACACAAAACACACATACACACAATAATTAGGAGAAAATGTATGTATAATATCCCAATGCAAGGCAATATTGTACGAAGGCTAAAAATGCTAATTGTAGGTAGAATAAAACATTACCATGGGGAAGGAGGAATATTCAGATACAAACTTGCATTTTCTAGATTAGTTACGTGCATATAAGAAAACCTGGATATTCGCTTTAAAGTCGCTCATTTTCCAGAAAATGTGTCTCAAATTTACGGGATTAAAAAGTCATACGCATTAGAGGAACAGATAGACGTGGTGCAAAACCGTTGCAGTGACATTTTTAGGGGGATTTTTTGTCAAGGAACATTGTTACACTTTCTCCGTCTCCCTCACCCCCTCCATCTCAACCAAATTCCAAGCAAATTCCAGATGTCCTTCTCTCCATCAAACTCAATTGACATAATCCACCATTATCCATTATTCAACAGAAGCAGTTACCTTATGTGCCTTTTCTGTTTTTTCCCCTCCTCACACTGGCACAGGTACAGTTGAACATGGCGTCAGTGTGTAACTACAGTAACGCAGTGTGTAAGGACTAACCTCATTAGATGCATGCCTTCCTGATGTTGAATTTGTTATACAGCATCAGCTTTTTGTTCCTTTTGTTTTAAATCTTCCACCTTCTTATGAATCTACTTTTTTTAATCTGGTTAATTCAATGTTTTTTTCTAGAAGAATAACCCCCTTCCCCGGTTGGATTTTATTTTTCTACTTACAAAACTCCACCCTGCTGTACTAATAAGATAAAATATACACACAGAAATTATTTATTTTTGCGTGCACAAAGAATAGTTTTCTGACTGTTTTATCCAGATAAAATATAAAGCATTCATAAATAAACAACCTGAAATTAATCATATATTCAAGAGGGTTATATGTATAGTTTTTCAAGGTCAGTTGTGAGGCACTTTGTCATATTGGTATAATTTCATCCCTAACTCAAGGCAGCTCTAAATGAGATTCAGAATTCAAATCAAATCAAACCATCACCAAAGCACATTATTCGGTAAAAACAATGCAGGTCTTGTCACATAGAAAACTAAAAAGTGATCCAGATTGCCCACTTTGAAGGCAGCGCTGTCAGCCTAACCAACGCAAACATAACACAAATTTCTTGACACTTGAGAAGTTACAGTTAATATATTATATTCACTCCTCCAAGAGAATCAGCATTCGGAAGAGTTTTGAGTGTTTCATTGTCTCCCCATGACAACTGTGCTCCCCACTCTCAACCCACCTAAATCCAGATACAAACAATTTATTCCATGTTTTGAAATGAAAATGTAATGAATTCATTCTGACCTTGAACCCTCCTGTCTTATGTCTAAAAAAAACTAATTAAAAGATAGACCGTTCTTAATTTCTTTCTACAATGCTCACTTTTCTTACAGCAAAAATACAACAGCTGTAGGGGAATTAATTTGTCCACTATAGTCATACAGTAATAACAAATATTCAAAGCATTAAACAGACTTGCCCTATCAATAAGGGGGGAATAGAAAATACAGCAGGGGTGCTGAATTACTGCTAAAATCATAGTTACATTTATTTGGGTTAAAATTGAGAGCACAAATATTTCAAGTAATTAGAATGAAAATGTTGTAGGCTGAATTTTCTTTGGATGAGTTTTCTGGTTTACCATGAAGAAATCATTTCAATCATGAATAATGATGTATATAAACGGTCATGACATGGGAGAAAATGGCCCATCCAAAAGAAAATAGTAAAAAACAAGATCCGATGGGTAGTTGAGCAGGAAGCCCCATCTTTGGCTGCAAGGGGAGAAGGCTCAGCGGGATCCATGGGGCGAGCAGTGCTGTGAAACCAAGCGGCCAACCTCACCCACAGGCTTTTTAAAGACAAACTAGAGCCGGTCGCACCGCACCACTACAAAAGAACTGCACCCAGCAAGGGCCAGCCAGCGCCGGGGATGAGGTCCCATGAGGGGATCCACCCAAACCCAGCAGGCTTCCCTAACCCGCCGAGCGGGATGAAAGTGCACCGCTGTGAAAAAAAAAATACAAATAAAAGTTGCACTGGATTTTTAGCGAGCCATGAAGGGCCAATAAAAGACGGTAGCCTGCAGAATAATGGTTTTATGACAAATATCGCTTTCGAAGGGTCACTTAAAGTCTGAATTAAAATGTCACGCTAGCTGAAAGGACAAAGAAAGGGACACATGGTGTGTTGGATTTGCCTTGTTTCTTTTATGTTAGTTTTTTTCCAAACGCCGGCCCCAAAGGACACATAGAACAACCCTTCCCAAGTCAGATTTAAAATGTACTTTTTCTTAATTCTTTGGCCTGGTTTGTTCATCAGGTTGAAAACCCTTAAACCCCAAAAGTTATCAAAAAAAACACATTTTAAACTATTTCAATTAAACAAATAATCATCCCAATACGAAACATTAAGTTACCATACCAGTGGCTTCTTTGGTTGTACGGCACCACGAGTAGATTATTTTGGTCCTCTCTCTCTCTCAGATGTTTGCTGAGACCTGCCACTCACATGTGTTCCAATTTGAAATAATGAGCAGTCCGCACCGGCCTGCTGGTGGTGCATTCTGGGACTTGCAGTTCTTTAGTGCAAAGTCAAGTTAGCTGATGTAAAATACTTGAAATGTTCATTTTGACATTAATAATTTTGACATAAGTTGGTTTGTCATGTTTCCTAAAAACAAGCATATAAAGAAGTACGAAATGAATCCATGCTTGCAACCCGTCGCTCCCAGTCCACTTTGTAGTTTATGTCTGCCACATTGTTACTTTATAAACTGTGTTATCGACGAGGTGATTCGGATTCTAAACGGTCTGGATGCTCAAAAGTCTTTTATGCTCCCCATGATACCATGGGAACACTAACACTTAAATCAAACTTGAAATTGGCAGCTGGGAATAAAGAGGCCATCCCTGTGACCCCCACGGCCCCACCGTCTCCTATCTTGCAGAAACACCTCTGAGTTTCACTTAGAGTGCAACTCCCATAAAATATGGTCTCAATCATCGCCGAGAGCGACAGGCCAATATGTGGGACGCCATTCTCACCAGAGAGAAGCACCTCAACGACCCATAACAATACCCTCCAAAAAAAACCCTGTGAATTCTGAAGGGACGGCATTTAAGAGAGGAGCTGACTCTCTTCAAAGCTCTTATTACACTTTTACATTAAATCTCAGCCTGAGTGTCAGATGAGTTTCCAGCCCTCTCCTGACACAAAGAGACAGTGTGAAGAAAAATATAAGAGAGGGAGCGAAAGACACTGCATAGGTGTCACCTAACAGAAAAAAATTAAAAATAGCAAGCACGTTGGCACACTTCACCGTCTTCTTTAAATGGGATTGTGCACAAGACTTGCCCCTCTCTGGTGAAGGCATTCTGCCCTTTGCCTTGACACGGATTGTTAGGGTTTCGGCAACAGCATGTTATTTTACACTTAATTGCGACAGTCCGCCGCTAACTTCAGTTCTAAAAGAACAGTAAATTGACACAACACAAAAAAAACCTGCTTTCTCCCCATCCTTTGAAGGACATCTGTAAGGCCACTTTTAACATTCTGTATGGTGAGAATTGGAGCCTAGCAAGCGGCTGGAAGTGCATTGGCTTTGAAAAAGACAAACAAAATATATTGCCTGCGCTGACGAGGGATGGTAGGTGCACAGAGGAGCATGTGTAGTAGTTAATGGCATGTCACTGACGGGGAGGAGAGGTCAGACCAAACAACTGCACAGGGAAGCACACCGCCTCTCAGTAAACACCCCCCCCCCCCCCCCCACACACACACAACAAAGCCCGGTGTATGTCATCATTTTAGAGAGTGTAGAATAGATACACTGGTGGCCAGAATGCCCGTAGCGGGGCCTGGTCAAAAAAAAGAAAAGGAAGAGCCTTAGTGAATCCATAAATAAAACCTGCTGGCTGGTCTTTTTTCTCTCCTTTCATCAACCACCGTGTTATGCACATCTTGCCTTTGAAAATGAGGAACAACAAAGTAAAAAGATGAATAAAGGAGAATGTGCACCCAAGTTATTCCCTCCGCTGCTACATCATTTACTACTACAACAAGGAACCAGGGGATGAATTGTGGCTACTTCCACTGAATTCTGCAAACTGAACATTACAAAAGGAGCTGAATCAAAGCTTTGCTGTGTACTAAATGGGTCCGTGTCACAATATGAGCTCCATCCCCTGCGTGAGGAACTATCAAAGTCTAATGTTCTCTTAGTTGCAGATAGGCACTAACTATCGTACAGGGGAGAAAACGGTAGGCGTTGCAACCCTGCAAAGAACAATGGCCTTATTATATGTCCTGATTTCCCAGGGCTCCATATTACTCTCCCCTGACTTCTCGAAATGACAGAGGCGCCCGTGTCATGTGTTTAGTGCGGGTTGAGGTCTTCATTAACTGCTTTAGCATTTTAACAATGACCGTCCATCTGTGGGATTTCACTCATTAGCACATTTGCTTTCACAGAGACAGGGAGAATGTGTCGAGAGATCCTGAAGTCTATAATAGAGTGAGTGTGACTTTTGTCTTGTCAAGATGGATGAAACAGTATCCCACAAGAAAGACGCCACAAGTCCTCTCTTCTCGCAGAGCGGCGCCAGAATGAGATCAGATAATGCAATCACTCATTACAAAACTATTTCTGCTACTTTAACTTAGCTAACAATCATGCAACCTCACACATGAGCAAAAGACGTCGAGGTCCTTCAACACTGCTTAACAAGGAGCTGACGCACTTGTTTTTTGGAGATTTTGTAAATATTTCATCAAAGGTGATCTTGAACTTTAGAATTTGAGATCAAACGAGTGTTAATTGTGTTACAGGCCTTTTCACAAACTTGTGAAAGTGTCAATAACTACTCAGCTCTTCCCTGCTATTTCCTTTCTGTAATTTCCTATCTTCATTTCCAGGTCACAATGGGCAACTGATTGCAGCTATCAGTTACTCTGTATATCATAACACATCAAATTAGGTTCTGCAGCTCATCGCCGAGTCTTACCTTTGACTATCCACCACGCTGGTGGGCAAATGTTTGTTACCCAAACCAAGGCACAGAGTCTTTTTCACTTTGATTAACGAGCGTGCCGCTTCGTGCTGCTTCTGTCCGTTCCAGTCGGGGTTTGATACACACACACACACACACACACACACACACACACACACACACACACACACACACACACACACACACACACCACCAGATGTGCGCTGTCATTGTCGTGATAGAGACTTACATTTCATACTGCAATACAAATTTGCCTAAAATTGTGTTCCGGTCACAATTCAACCTCTATTATATGTACTGGAACAAATGTATGTATATTTGTTGGGAAAGTATAATTTTGGCTGCTAAAGAATATGCTTGGTCGGTTAAGAGTATTTATTGTTTTTGGACACTGCATTTAGTGTTTGTCAACAGGAACTGGTAAGTGGGCCCAGTAAACGAAGCCAAACTCAGTTCTGTACTTAAATGTTCCATCACTTTGTACACCCACCCTTGACATTGGCGTGCTGGTTGTACCAAACCGTTCAACACCTCTGGCTCCAAAATACAGTGTATGATGCTTTGTGGCATTGCCTGCGTTGCATAGCAACACTAGCCACATTTGTGTGACGTCTTGTATTATTTACATGGCCTTCTGTTTAATTTGCACTTGAAAGGAGAACTAAGATCCTGTTTGTCAAAAGTCTGGTCCTTTTAAAATGCCACACTAAATTACAGCATTCTTAAGAGCGGGAATACATTTGTAACTTAAAATCTTTATGATTGTGCAGCAAGTACTTTATGACCTTATAGTAGCATGTTACAAAAAAGGAAAATTTAAAAGCAACTCATTTCGAGAGAAACTTTCCCCAAAGCCATAATTCAGCCAGCATACATACAAATACTTTTCAGTTATAGTGATCATCTCCTCCTGCTGAGATCAATAGTGCTACACAAGTGCATGCCTTGTGGTGTGACATCCCCGGAGTGACATGCAACTTATCATCTCAAAGTGGGTGATTCTGGTCTTGTTAGCTTTTTTCTTGTCCTCTCAGAGGAGGCCATTGACTTCTGCAGCAGCGAGGCGGTTACTGCAGGCCATCTGGCCTCAGTTCAAAGCCTCACGGTAAGAAGAGAGTATCTTCCAGAGGGCCTGTACTGCACAATGTGCAACAGCCGTGTCCTAATATCATTAAACCCCAGCAGGACGAGTGATTCTGCTGCTTCGTGCTCAGGCAAAAAAATGTGCTAAAATACCTGGACAAAAAAGGTCACTTATGTAGAGGAATTAACGATAAATTAGAGAGAGAATGATTTAATTCAAGTTTTTGTTATGAAGTCCATTAGAGGCAACCGTCATTTGTTTAAACATTAACTGCAAAGGCTTGCTTCTGCTGAAATAGAATTCATTATAACACATAAATATGACATAAAATGTATAATTCAGCCATATTATGGGTCAATAAACACATTGTAAGTGACCGTTGGTTACTCTGAAAGAGAAGATGGAAGGCTGATGGTCGACAAACACATGTATTTCCCATTGTCTGAGGGAGCCACACACTGATACGTTCTTGGATTGCACTCCAGTTTAAGTGAACCACAAGCACTTTCTTTCCTCCACTCTGCAACCTCCCAGAGTGAAGTGAGAAGACGCAGTTGCAGGGTGGAATTCTGGGAAAGGATCTACTGACGCGCAGCGACGAGTCTACCGGGACTAGTTTCGCATCGTCTCATGTCTGCTTGCCGTGGACCGCGTGGACACGACAGGTAACGTTTTGAGGCTGATCTTGATGGTTTTCTTATTGTCCGATTCATAATGACATAATATTACAACTCTCAAAGGTGGCGGAGAGTTATTTTTCTCATCAATAACTATTTATTGTGAAATTAAAATGAAGATGGCGTCTTTTGGGGTATTACTATTAGGCCTGCAAATAATTATTATATTTTTTGTTGGCAGATTTTGGCAGATTTTCTGCTGATCCATTAAGAACTTGGTCCATAAAATACCAGATAACAGCAGAGAAAGAAATATCAATAACAATGAACCACAGTTAACATATTGTAAAATATTCAAAGATATATTTAATTCATAAGCAGTTTCCCACTTTTTAAACCAACAAAAACCGGAAGCGAGAGGTTGGCGCCAATTAATGTGTTTGTGTTTTATTCTGTCCATCAACTCATTGAATTATTATCATCAGTTAATTCTTTTAAAAATGTGATAAATTCACATTTTCAATTCATGATTTTTTGAAAATTGAATTAGCATATAATAATAATCAGGTCAGCTTTTTTGCAACTGAATTACATTCACTTCCCAGCCCCTATACTAATTTCACAGACTTAACAGTGATGTATTGCACAGATGCCAAGAACATGACCTCAAATCTCCTTATTTCCAAAAGCGCTCCACCTCAGGGGGTATAAAATCTCTTTACACGTGAACTTGTGGTTGGACTAAATGCATATATGCCACAGAATCATGTTAAAAATGTATGAATTTCTTCTTGTTTTCGCTTCAACGTCAAAAGAAAAAAACTGTTCTTTTATAGTATTATATGGAATATGACATTTTTAGGCTTTCTTATGAGAGGTTTAGCCCTTTTGGTGAGAGATCAAGATGGTATTTAGCTGTGCAATCATTCACAAATACAAGGCTCCGTAAATAAATTACCATTATTTCATAAAAAGAGCAGAAAATCAAAAGCAGGAGGGAATCCCATACAAATGACTCCCTTTAAACCATTCTGCCTATATTGTCACATATGCATTCCACAAAAAATGCCTACACTAGCAAGTACCTGCCTGACCGAGGACGTGGACAAAACTAATCTCTGAGGTAAGTTTCAGCATAAAAATAGCAATGAAGTAGAAGGGATTCATAAAAAAGATTTATATACATATATACATACATGTATATCCTAATAAAGCTAAAAATGACACTCTCCTCATTCTCATTTCTATTGAACACGGCCTGAACGCATCAACGTTTGATAATGTATGCCTCTTCCTGCAGATTCCAACACGGATACGTTGTTCACAGAGAAGTATGGTAAGGTCAGAAATAGGGCGCATCACCTGGATGAAAAGAAATACTATCTTTTCCTATCTTTCCGCATTTCTTCATTAAGTGAACCTTGAAGCTTGAGATGAATTAAATCTATTAAATGCAAAGTGGTAGTTGTTTTTTGTTTTCTCTATGCAGTTCCATTGTCGAAATAAAAGCAAGAAGTTCTTTAGCAGCTGGCGGTAAGGCCATCTCTGAGTGTCTCATATACAGATATAGTACGTGCTTAAGGTTTATCTTTTTCTGGTCTAGCTGAATACCTTCATGACCTACAGCTCGCTTACTGAAAAGAAAAAGCCTTTAGGGAAATACTATGGAAATTAATCTTCTATGGCAAGATGAAAACTTTTTTGATAAATTACGATTGCCCTGACGTCAAAGTTTAACAATCAGGTTACTGTAACGAACCTTCAAAAACTGCGGCACAACTGTCTCCGTCAAAGGCATCATTAAAAAAAATATATACAACCCTCGGGAAAAATAGTTTGTTGAACAGCCGGTTGAACCGGTACATAATAACTAAGTCTGAACCCATGAAACAATTTCCATCTGTTTAGCTGTAAAGGAACCCAGTAGGTGTAAATAGCTGTTGTTATTGGAGGAGATAAGGTTTTTCAAGCAGGAACAATTGCGTGTTTCACAATCAGAATAAGTATCTTGCAATATGTTACTACATCGAAACACCACCATTCAATCAGTGAGCGGAAATGCATTAAAGAAAAAGTGATTTTGTGTTAAACTTTCCCACACTTGCTCAATTTCTACAAATACACCAAATCCTTTCTTCTGTTCAGACAAACAGAAGAAAGGATTGAAGAGCCAGTAGGACCAATCAACAAGTATATGTGCTTTGGTCCTTTGGCCGTAGATGCATTGAGGAAGGGAGTGGGGTATTAAGCTCACCATGGCTGATTATATAGCTTAATGGTCTTGGCCTTACCTCATGTTTTACAAGTCCAAATGGTCCCAGTGGTCTGATAAATCATCGGCATATCGAGTCAGAACGCTCCAATGAACATTCCCATGTTTCTGTCTCAGGGAGCAGACCATATAGCCGGCCAATGTAAATAACCTTTAATGCTGTTTTGGCAACATTGAACAAATGTTTGGTTTTTTTCTCATGTATTTCTTTGAGACATTTGAAACGGTTGTCAGCTTGAAATTGTGTGTCTTTTTAATGGAGACAGAGTCTCAAAACAGCCGATTAAAAAGCATGATGGTTCCGCTCTAAATCTTTAATAAAGCACAATACATTGCCAGGAAAACATCCAGCGCTCCACAGGTGGTCTGCGTGGGGGATTGAAGCTTTGAAAAGGTTACAGCTGACAACTCAACAACTGCTTTTATGCTCCTTTCTATCTGAGAGTCCCTGTCATGCTGAATGCTATCAGAATATGTAAACATTTTGTGCGGCAGGTATTGCAGGTGTTATTATTGGTGTGTTGAGACGGGAACATGTATTTTATTCAAAATGTGTAAATAAAACCACATATCTATACACACCAGAAAATAACCCTAAAAAGAGCTATGAGAGCAGATAACATCCACAAGGAAGCTACCTGGTAACTACGGTAATACAGCAAGACCCATTCATGTCAGAAAGTCCCGTCTTACGATTTATAAATGTATAATAGACAGTAAAAATGTATTTTTACATTGTATTTTAAATCTTGATGTTCTTAGTGTGTATAACTATTTTAATCCGACAAATCTTATACTATTTTAAAAAAAACACATTTTGCTTAAACACACCAGTCATCACTGTGTGTGTTCAGGGAAGACACTCCTTAAACTAACTAAAGAGTTACTTAAAGTAGCTCTTTAGACAAATGCGACGTGGCCCACCAGAGACGTTTGAATTAAACAAAAACATTATTAACATCAAATCAGGAATCAGGAAACATTTATTGCCATAATATGTCAGACATACAAAGAATTTGACTTGGCAGTTGGTGAGTAACAGCAGACAGTACGACAATGGACGAAAAAGACAACAGTGCACAAGGAATAAAATAAAAAAATAATGCTATGGGTTGGTTTAAAATAAAGGAATAAAAGTTAAACTTCAAAATAATTAAAAATTAAAGATTAAAAAATAAAGTGCACCAGCGAACAGATGTAATGTAACAAGTGAAAAGGGCCTATTCCTACAAAAGAACACATATCACACAATGTTAAACTCAAAAGATATAAATGTACAGCACATATTTAAATTCTGATAACATGTCAACCCTGTCTTTAGACAAACAACGGAAATATGTACAGATGCACCAATTCATTGGATCTAAGCAGCTCATAATACACACATACATAATACATAATATTGATTTTGATTATTTTCGGGAAGGTGGTGAAAAAAGTTTACTGCAATTAAAGTTCTCAGAAAAGGACAAACTTTCTAAATGGGGTATTTCAACTTCCGGTTCATGGTTCATACAAATACAACATGCATAAAAGTCCAGAACATTTTTATGACTTATTTTATGAGTCACTTACTTGACATCCTCTTGGATGACAGGGATTTGAATAATTTGTGATTCACCAGCAAACCCTGAATAATAATTTCTCCAGGCCCGTTGCTCTAATTACTTCCAGGTAATTAAAAACAGTCAAACTATAAAAGGCTTTGTGATGAAAATGCCCCTTTCCACGTGCAGCCTCGACAATGTCAAAATTGTGCTATTGTCAGTGATGTGTTCAAGTAGCATCCATTCAACATCAATTTCATGAACGGAGTACTTTCAATTATCTAAAAAAACATGCAGGAAAGAGCTTCAAATGCCAAACTAAATGCAATTAAGTATTGGTACTAAGCTCGCATAATAATATTAGGTTTAATGAATAGTTGATTCAAATTATTAGCCACAGTTCCACACAAGCTGCAGTATTAAATTGCCATCAAGAATGCTACTGCCAGGGAATCTTGGGAGAGGATTGAGAGGGCATCCTGTTAACTTCCTGTTAAGATCATAAGTTTACTTAACATAATAATCAACAACCCACAAAAAGAAGGTCAGATACCATCAGTTGTGATCCGTGAAGCATGTAAAAAAATTACAATTATACATTTTCAAATAATGTATATAATTAGGCAATAAGTAACCTGTTGGGATACTGAGATCGTCATGACGATCTTTGTGTTCAGGGCTGCTAAAAGCGGTGGTGAGAATGTGACGCCAAACTGTCAGCGATCGATTGAAGAGACACTTACGAGGCTCTGCAGAGGACAGAGAAAGCGAGCAGTGGAGGGAGATTACGAACACAATAACAATCCACCTAGTTTGTAGCGCTTTATAGTTTTTGGCACGTCTAACTAATTTATTTGAGAGTTTAAGGGAAGGATTTTTTTCATGCATTCTGATTTCTTTGTGTAAAATATTGTGTGGGGTAAAGAAAACCCTATGTTTTTAAAGACTACAGTTTATAGATCCTATAGACCCGTAACCCATCTTTCATATTATGAATTCATGACTGCATAATAAGGCCAAAAAAAGCGAGAAATGCTGTGAAACTGCCAGAATCTTTAAAAGTACTGTGATAAAGATGTTGGGTCACCACTCTAACCTCATTCCATGCATTTATATATTTAAGTGAAAGAGCTCTAAAAAATCCAAGAATATCTAATACAACATCCAGTTACTATAACCACTATTTCTAGCCCCAATGACAGTACTTCACAATATAGACCTTTGCCCACAGCTTGATCTCATGCATGTGAACACAGTAAAACTATAAAAGGACTTTGTAATGAGCCACCATAGAGCCCTTGAATAGTGGAAGCATTTTACATTTCTGGATATCATTTGATATGGATTAGAAGCCATGCGGAACCTTTAGAGGTCACCAGTTCCTCCACAGCACAATTCAAAGTCATATGTGAACTCCATTGCCGGCAGCGAACTTCAAAGTGTTTTGGAAAGTCAAGGAAAGGGATTTAAAGACAACCATGATTCAGCTTCAAGCTGCAATGGTGTGCATGTGGAGCTCCCCAGCAGAAGTATGACATTTAGGCTTCCATTTAAGATGTGTTTGGTCTAGATGAGCTTGACATTCCTTACCTTTACCTGGCAGTTTTGCATTTCCCTTAGATTGCTTCCTCTTCTTCCCATCCACACTCACTTTTTCCGATGCAGATTTCTAAGGGCTATGTTCTAAGAGACACAAACTAAGCAAAAACTATGATATGATGAGTTAAAATACATGATTAAGGGCATGAGAAATAATATTGGTGAAGGTAGCAACATAAATGTGCAGTCTGGCCAAAGGCAAAGGAAGCCAAAAATCTAATTCTGAGCTTGAATCTCAGAAAATCAAGACCAATTTTAATGATATGTAATTAAAGCCTAAACAATTTTTTCCCAACGGATAAGATTAATGGGGAACTTATTACAGCCTATGGCACCCAAGGGGGTAATACGTTCATGCTAATCTCATGGCTGTCAGCCTAGGGGTTTCATTGCAATTGAAATGCCTTCATATTAAGGGCAAGAGTAGACAGGAGGTAGAGAGTCTTGGGAATTCAAATTAGAGGTCCGATAAATTTGCAGCACTGTTACTTATGAAGTCAAAACAAATGACAGTCGGAAGCTACGCAAAAACAATTAAAAGCTGCATTGAAATTAAACGAACCGTGCCGTTAAAGGGAAAAACTAGTGTTTGACAAAGAGATTGAATGTGTTATATGTGTGAGGGCCAATTTAGCTTGATGTTCCTTTACGCAAAAGCAACCACAGATGTAGACCCTGATAATAGAAAGCAACAAAAAAGCAATGCGTATTACGGGAATCAGTGTTACGTCTTGTGTGTGTGCTTCTGCGCTTGTGTCTGTGTCTTTGACTTGGGAATGTGGAAATGGGAGTACCGGGCAGGCCATGTGAAACCCAAGGACAGAGAGAATCACAACATCAACCGAGGCTGGGTAGTTTAGGAGCGCTACATTCCATATAATGATTATGCATCACTGGCGTATGACAAATCACCACTTTTGGCATTGTGGCCGCATTAATTGCTTGCACACAACCAGCTCCATTACCCCAGCTGGGCGGAGTTAAATGCCTGCAAATAAAAAGTGCCTCTCAAATCTTTCAGCCTGCAGACAAACTGGAGACAGTGGCATTGACAAAAAAGTTAATGTCAGAAGAGGGCCAGTGATTGATGACTCCTTACCTGAAAGCTTCGAGTGTGTCTATAGCACAGAAACAGCCTTCGCAGGGAGAACAGAGCACACAGATCATAATCGGATATTGAGGCTAAATGGTTTGCATGTTTGGTGTTGGATTCTGCGGGTAAATCGAGGCGGAGGCAGATCAAACGGGAATATACAGGATCTTCATCCAGAGATGGAAATTCGGTATTACTTCACGATAACAATTTCAGATGGTCACTTAGGACATGTTGAAAATGTCGTTATTTCTAGTTTATCAAAACTTTTAATTGAGAAGAACATCATATCCATAGTTCTGTTAAGCGGATAAAATAGCTGAAAACACATCAGTTTAATAACCCCTGAGTAAGGGAGATGTCAATTCAAGTGTAATAATTAGGATCATTTCTCTTTTAGCTAGCTGGAAGTCATTAAAACATTCACTGACTGTGGTGTAGGCAGTGGCTGGCAAAAAAATATTTTGATCAAAAAAGGTTGTTTGGATTAGCCAATTCATTTTCTTGCTTATTTCTATGTACTGTGTAAGTACGTTGAGGCAAATGTGTAACAGCAATGTCAACAAAGCTGATTCTTTTGCTCATTCTAATTTCACCCTTGCCAATAACAACTCAAACCACATGAATTGTAAATATACAGTAATTGAGAATTCTTCTAGTATATTGAGACTTCTATCTGGCTGCACTCCTGCAAGTTTTGTGTACTACAACAAAATACACACAATATTTATACAAGGTGTGAGTGCAAAGTAAAGCGTCTGTTTTAATATCCAAATACAGAAACCTAAAAAATAAAAGTAAAAAAAAACATTATCTTAATTACCTATCAATGTCTTATGTCAACTAAAATGTATATATTTCAGGTCATCTAGCCTTTTCATAGAAATGTCAAATGTCTTATTGATAATCAATAAACTAAAAAAAAAAAAATACTACAGTTTAAGCTAAAACTAAAAGATATGGAGAGGTCCTTTTTTTAAATATTGTATTAATGGTCTTTACAATAAAAAATATAATGAAGACAACAGTCAAACTGCTTAAATATCCATTAATATTATTCAACCACTCACGGGAGACACGGCCCGTTATTCCGAGGAGGATTGGCGAGCTCTCTGGTGGTTCCTCACATTCAACTTCTCCTCTCTTTGCTTCACGCGAAGAGCTGGTTCAACTTCATGGTGTTCGACTGAGATCGTGGACCCAAACAGAGACGCCATCAAGCCTCGTGATTCAGTCTCAGCTTCCTGGGACGGCCGGAGTAGTTAGAGCGACATCCAAAAAGTTAAAGACATGGAAAGGTGAAGAGCGACAGAGGGAATGTTAAAGCAGACATACAGACAGCAAGGTAGAGATATCAATACACTATACTGATTAAATCAGTGAGAAAAGGATGTTTCAAACTACATAAATGCTGTTATATTTCTCTGACGTTTACCACAAAGTGCAATTTGACTAACAGTAAATAATAGACAGCATCTGACATTTAACCTAAAATGCACACCTAATGGATCAGGTCATCGGGTCATGTGGGTTCCTTAAGTTTTTTGCCTTTTAAAAAAAACAACTGCTTTCTAGAATCCTTCAAATAGAACACTTGTTCTTTAATCAAAGGAAGTATTGATTCCAATAACTCTATCAGGTATCGAGGATGACACTGTGCTCATGCAATACTATTATAAGTTACTCACAAAACTACCCCAATACAACTTCTCTCTAAACCCCTACGGCAACGCGATGATAATTAGCTGAGCCTCGGAAGCTGCACAGCTGCAGTGTTAACCCGATTCAAAAACAGGTTAAATCCATGAGAACAGACCGGCCTTGGAGCGTTAGCAGCCGCCATGTTGCGTTCATTGTCATGGACACGTGCAGCCACTTGAGTCTCCACCGAAATCAATTAGTTCAGCTGTGAGAGGGATGGACAAAGAGAGCGAGGGAGAGGGGGCTTGTGTTTGACAGTTAGTATGAAGCAGTTTAGTTGCGGCCGTGAAGGTGCCACTGCAATGGGTCTACAGTTCATTTATCTTTGAATAAATAATACGATTCCTCAAGACCTTTTGTTCTGCTCGTCGGCCAGCTGCTGATTGAGGTGAAGAGGTTTGGCCCCCGAAGTTAACAACACCTTTGGTGAGTTTAAGATGGGTTTACCTTTAAGTTAGACCAGATTGTCTCCTACAGTCAGAAAGTCATTTTCTGAACTGTAGCGTTATTATTACATACTAACAACAGTGCTCGGCATCAACGAGTAATCAAATACATTGTAAAAACCCAAAAGGACCTGACTAAGAAAATCTTGCAGTCTCAGTGCAAAGTTTTAAAAGTATACTTGAAGATTTGAATACTTCAAAGAATCTGTGTTTGAGAAACTGTATACACACTCCGGCTATAGTTTATGGTAACTTGAAACAATAGTTCAACAGAATAAGTACATCACTAACTACAGAGCTTACAGTGTTAAATATAAGCCGGCCAATTAACCTCGCCGTAAATGTTTCCTCCTGCTCAATAAGCATTTGCACAATCCCTCCATACATCCTGTGGTTGTTGTTCGCATTATTGTCAGGAATGCTCCGAATCCAACACAGAGAAAAACTGCCCGCATTATTAACACAACAAATTGGCCCCTCAGTTCCGTATGAATGCTGGAGAGTAGATGCACATGGTTAAGTTGGCCTCCGAAACATCAAGCTAATGGGCTAAATTGCTTTCAGATTGAATGACTAGCATTATGTAGGAAGAGAAAATGACCTGGATATATGAGATGAATGAGAGGAGCGAGGGGGGTGGGCGGGGTCAAATTTATTGAAGCTACCATCACTTAAATGTAATAATAATATTAAATACACATAAAGTTGACTAGGAACAGACGATGCCAATATGAAGCATCCCTTTTTTTAATGTGTGAATATCGGCTCCAGAACAACCAGAGGGAATACTGTCCAATTTCTTAAATAATAGAAAACACAGCGACATACACACTCAATACACACACACACACACACACACACACACACACACACACACACAGTACTAAAGAATGAAAATATCTGATAAGGTCTTCATGTATACTTTGTTTGTGAAATCCTCTGAGTATTGCCTGTGGAGGTGGAACAACATCGCAGGCACACTGGGATCACGTTGCATATCCTCACTTCTTGACTTGCCTTATTGCTCAGGGTACCGCCTCGTAAGATGAGAGCTGTGTATGCTCGGAGTCTTTGCTGGTATCTGGTTGCTCAGAGATGTGGAGGAGAGAAAAGGGACGATGGATTTTGTTTTCTTAGATGTGACTTTTTTGTGGCAGGGGAACCTCCTGCAGCTTGGTAGGGGGATCAACACAACGAGGCACTTTCTTCCAAAACAGATAATGAATATGACTCTCTCACATTATTATAAGAGTGTGTCCAGCAACGTCTGCTTTCAGTCCAGGGATTCCATACTCTTACAAGCAAAGGTATTGATAGTCATCAAGAGGCATCCTTTGGTGGTTACACCACAATACTCAGAAAGCTTTGTCTTTGGGTGAAGGGACACGCTGGCTTTTCAAACGCTAATGTGTTTTCCACTGCCTTTGTGTCAGACCCAGCATCTGTGCCAAATTATGCCCACAAAAGCAAAGCAGTAGCAGCGGCGGCATTGCATTTAAGATGGAGGTTTACTTGCCAAAGCACTTTGCATATTCCCATGAAGCCCGTAAAGTGAACCCTGCAGCCGACGCAAGCCCAATCAGAAAACACCTAATAACATTCACTGACAGTAATCAGAAGGATATGTTGCAATCACTGCTACACAGCAAGAGTCCCGCTCGCAGGAAACGGCATGAGGTCTAGCTATCGCACAGCAAGAGGCTCACCCTCCACTGTCAAAATCAATGCTTTTTGACTTACTTATTAATAAACATGCCCAATTAAAATGCAGAAATTTTGCCAACACTTTGTGACAAGTTGCTCTTAAACAGTGCAGAAACATAGCAATTGTTGTAACACAATAATAATCCTATATCTGTACACAATATTTAATAAATATTTCATGACAGCGATGACAAAAAGTATTGTAAAGTTAACATACCCATTCCTTCAGTTTTTTACACAACTCTGTTTGTTTGTCTATCATTTTATTTTTCCTAATTTGGATATTGTGAAAATTCCCTGTTTCCCTTAAACTTTTGATACTTTTGTTGATAAAGTAATCAAAAGGAGGAACTGTTTGTTTCTCACTATCTTGTCTGACTCTTGGGAATATTTGTCCCCTAGTTGCAACTGCAAACTCCCATCACTTAATGTTTCCAAACTGTCTCCCCGAGGCGATAGCGCTGATAAACACTCAGGTACAGGCAAAGGCATCAGCGCTTTATAAGCCGTCTGCCGTTCTATTGGGGGAGAAAGGCTCACCTGTCTCTCACCAGATCCTGTTCGAGTGCCAGCAGAGAAGAATAACAAGCACTTAAGTATTTTCTTCTGCTTGACCCATGACATGTGGCTCCCATGGCTGAAACAAAGGCAAAGACGATGGGGGAAACTCAAGGCCAGACCAAAACACTGTTCTGTCAGCACAACGGTTGTTTGAGAAGTCCCTGGCATGTCTGCACAGAGCTAGGCAGCTGATAATGTTGCCACTACTTCCAGGGAAATGAAGAATGACTGTTTTTGTTTTTTTTCTGGCGATCTTATAACTCTGAGCCGTAAGCTTTACCATGTACTCGCTGATTTCCAGTTCTGGTTGCATTTAAATGCAAGCTGGGTAACGGTAATGGAACATTATTTTGTGGTTCTGCTTTAAAGTCAGTCAGTTCTCCTCGGGGAAAACTTGAACATTGTCGTCTCCTATGAATGAACCTGTGAAAGGACGAAAATCAAAGATATTATTTATATTTGAAAAGAGGTTGTACTTTGGTACATATTCCCCCTTTCTTCCAATTCTCCACATTCACAATGAGCGTGAAGTGTCAGTTTAATATGAAAATAGCTTTGAAGAAGCGTTCATAAGCATTGTGTTGCATTTACAACATATCATTTCTTTGCATGAGATCCTTTTGATTACACATCTGTCATTTCTGTGAGGATTGAAAACCCTAATTAAAAAGGTAAATGAGGCAAATCGGTGCGGTGTAATGTTTTTTCAAAGTGTGAAATCTGTTACCGACACTGATGGTACAGCAACAAATATTGTTATAGTAATAATAATGTAATAAGGATAATTGCAACAGTATGTCTCAATTTTAGATTTATTTATGCTTTATTTATCACAGTAAATGGCGGAAACTATTTCATTATATTATACAAGAAACAATATAATTTGTAATGAATGAGCTTGACATTATAACTTTCTAGTTTTGGGATTTATATTATTTTAATCTGTGTCACTGATACTCCTATGGACAACAAACCAATCACTCCAGGGGAATTCATGATGAGTGCCGAGTAGTTTTTTTCCAGAGATGTAGTTGTAGTAGAAGTCAAGAAGAAAATCCTACACACAAAAATCATAATCGGATCAGAATTCTTCCTCCTTTTTTTGTGTTTTTCTGTTGTTTGCAAAAAAGTTGCGATCAAAAACTAAAGATACATTCTATGTTGGACCAGAACCATGCTTACAATTATTATAATTTAATGGCAGGAATCTTTTAGTGATATGAAAAGCTTACTGGGCAAATCAGCACAGTACCGTGCGTGTCACTGTAGGTGCAGGTGTTGTGTGCAGCCACCCGTGATGTCACAGTGCGCACAGGGGGCCATACACACCGTCCGTGTCGAGTGCCGTTGTGTCATTAGAAGCCGGTAGCACACTCTCAACGCAGCATGCAGACGGAATAATAATCGCTGCATAATAAACAGGACGTGCGCATCTAGGGAGCGAACGTGATAACATGACTTGCTTCGGAGCGTTGATGCACAGTGGCGCTGGGAAATAGGAAGGCGGTGTATGTTGATGGGGTGACACGCATCAACCTGCAATGACACATGTCATGACACCACAAGAAATCAGACGGGGCAGGTGTTTTGACACTTGTCATGGGCTGCCAGGGTGCGTGGCCCCTTAGAGGCAGCCAAAGTACTACAGCATTCCTCCAGATTGTTATACTGCATAAGGAAGCAAAAACACAGACAAGATGAAGTTTGACCGACAATCTGAATAGGTAGGAGTTTCTCTACTTGCAGGCCATTAAGTGGCTTGTGCCAGTGCTGCCACGGCTAAGCCCCACCACTTTGTCTCAGCCCACAGTATAATTTACCCATTTTAGTGCACTGATATAGGTAAATTATACCCAAGGACTGAGATTATCATTGCCCTGTCTCGAACAGTCATTGAAGGCAAAACGGAAGGCCCCATTTCAAATGTTGGACATTTTATCATTAATCTCCAGGGAGAAAGAGAAAAAGACAAATTAAACTGAAGTGAGGAAAGGAGATGGTGTGAGGTGGAAATAAGAAAACTGTCTATTTTCCATTTCCGTCCAGTCCATTTCACAAACATTTGAGATGTAGGGCGAAGGCACACGTTCAGAGTACAGCATCTATCCACAGAGCATTAGGAATGCACTGTAGATACAAGAGATCATAAAAAGATGGGCAGCGGCTGGGGAGAAGTCATTGTCAGCAACAGTAGAATTTACACTGAAAGCAGCTCCATTGTTCTGAGAAAACAAGAGGTGAGGCGAGGGTGACGATATGTGGATATTGTGAGCACATTTGAAGCATGTATGCCAGGGAGAAGTTTTTCCGTACATTTGCGTAATGTGGAACATTTCTGTCAGGCATCTGGAGAACACGCTATCACCTGCTGTCATTGCCTCTTTCCGCCCGTCGTTCTCCTTGTGCACTGGGAAGTTTTTATGCATTTTTAATTCCAGCGGTTACCATAGAAATAGGAGGGGGAGAGGGTGTAGGGCGTAATAGACGGGTGGTGCATGGCAGGAACCCAAAGTGACAGAAGTTTGAATGTTTTACCAACTGTGAGATGGAAGGTTATTATTATTCTTATCCTGAAATAATGAACCTCGCTAACAAAAAAACCCATCTCAGACCTGCTAATTGCTGATTTACATGTGACATTATTCCCTGTCCACAGTGGAATTAAATGAATTGTCTGGTCCTCTTTATGGTCCTTTGCGTCAAAAAGTGTTTGGTCCCTAATGCGGTACACTGAGATACCATATCAGCTTGACAACTACAGAAATATAAACGATAAGCTTGACATTCAAAAAACATATTGATCTCCTAAAACTGACAAACTTGTAAACATTTGCGTCCCATCTTTGTTGCAATAGGTTGTCAAGTTCGCACCCTTGAGCACTGTTCACAATAAATCATCTCAATATATTTGGAGGAGTGAGATGAATGACCAGGTTCAAAGGTCACTGATTGTGAGGCAGGTAGTGTGAGGGTAAAACTACAAGGGTACCGGAACGTAAACAACACCGAGCAAGCGAAGGACGAGACGAGGAAGCCGTGATCTCGGCTTTAACAGTTAAGAGACATTTCTCCAAGAGAAGTGGGTGCTGTCTGGGAAAAAGGCGAAAATATTCCTTGAGATTCCTCCAAGAGCCTACGGTACATCCCTGCTTCTGACAAGTGTCACTGCTAAATGTACAGTTTTCCCATTTCCTTTTCAGGTTGCATTTTCGACTCGGCTCCAGAATTATTTTCACTGGTGTCAGTTGAGTGTTTGTTTTTCTGATGTGCCAACAACATCCAAACTGTGTCTGAGAAAAATGGGAAAAGCTTCACCAGGGAGGACAAAGCACAACTCCATGAAGCCCCGAGGGTCCCTCAGGCCATATTTTAAGGGGGCTGGAGGGGGAATACAGTCATGTGTATACTCCGCTCGTATCTGGCATATCTTCCACTGGCTGGAAATGACTGACTAGATGCTAATAAGCTTGCTCTGTCATGCTTAGACTGTCAGACCTGGTGCAACTGCATGTTTAGATAAAGAGCCTACGTTTGGTAATGCCAAATCCCAAAGGTCCCAGAGCCCCCTTGAGTTTTAGCATATGAATGAGCTTAAGTAATGCAAATCTATTTCCAGAAAACTTTGCTTGTCCTTCTTTTCTTCTCCCAAACTATCGGAGAAACTTCTACCTAAACATAAATCCATCTACACTCCAAGCTGGCGTCTCTGCCTGGAGATAGCTTTTGTTCATGGCTGGCTGGCCTTTCATTTTGTGGTCAGTGATTGGCAGTGTCCAGCGGGCCAGTTCCTTGAAGACTCCCCCCGTACTGTCTAGAGGTCCACTGCTATTGATTTCCTGCTTGCGCTAGCTGCTTGACCTGCCAATCAATGGTCAGAACAGTGGGATGTCACTGGGAGCAAGTCGACGACGTGAGATGCTCGGCAGACGTGTAACTGATGACACTGAACCAGCGAAACATATTAGGGAGAGGGAGCGAGGAAAAGAGTAAGCCGGCAGACTAAGGCGTGGCACAGCCCCGTCTTTGTCAGAGGTAGAAAATGAAAAGTTAATCTTAAATTAAAAAGCAATGAGGTGCTTATACATTTGGGGGTTGGAGGGCGGGGAGTGCCTCGGAATCCAATCACTCTGAGTGAATCACCTCACGCCAGGCGATGATTTAGTCGTGGTTATTTTTCGCTTTCTGTAAAGGGCAAGCAAGTGTGACACACTGTACTCCTCTGGATCCAAGTAACAAGTGATTAGCCGCGAAGAATAAATCGTCACAGAAATTCATTCGAACTGCGGACAGTGGAATGGAAACTATTGAGAAACATCACACTCCCCGGGTTTCGCTGCGTGACTTTGGAGACAGACGCGAGGCGCGGCCGAGAATAAATAAATTACACTTTCTTCTAAGAATCAGTTTGTAGGACTACTCTTTCTAATTCAGTGATTTTGTGGCAGTGCTCTTTGGGGGGACAGCGGACTTCATGAGGCAATGGCATGTAAATTCCTTCAGCAATGATTAAAACACTTCTTACTTTGTGTATTATTTTTTACCCTTTTATTGGGTACAAAGGGCAAAGTGGCAAACAACAGCTGATTTTTAAACTCCCTCTGAATTAAGGGGAGTTGAAACCTTTGACTTAATTTCAGGAGCAAAACCACTTTGTTGCCTCCAAACTGTCAGGCTGAGCAAAGCAGAGATTGAGAGTGAGGATGTAAGAGTTTAAATATGCCCGACACAATGCAGATAAAGTATATTGATACATAAAATACGGTAGTGAAAAAAAGAACAGAAAAAAGCAGATATCTAATTGAAAAAAAAAATGTATATATACACGAGGGCCAGATCATTTTTCCCCTGGAGTAGGTGATGCTCTGAAAAAATTAAATAAATTGTTTTTTTGTTGTGTTCAGAATTCTAGAAATGTTTACTGATATGTTTTTTATGTGCACCTAAGGTTTGAGGAAAGCATCTCTGAAAATAGTTATGAGTTATAAATATCATTAGTTATAGAATTGATAAAGTTTTAAAAATAGTATTGCAGAGCAAATGTTAAAAGTTACGCAGAGAGGGGAATCCCTCTTTCTATTGCTGACATCATTTTCAAACAACTCAGTATAATTCAAACTGTAACTGTTGTCGCTTATTACCTTCTGACAGTTAACAGAGTTAAGCAAGAAAACATAATCAATTTTTCATCAGCTTGTTGTCGTAATGGTTGCTTCTCCCCCTTAATGTGTCCCACTCTAATCCTTATGGACCAGTCAGCATGAAATACATATTGACTTACTTTAATGTTGTGTTGATGTTCGCTCCGTTCCCGCAGTTCTAGAAACATCACTCTTTAAATTAGTCAAACAAGGATATCTAACCTCAGCTAAAACTATGTTTAATATCACTGCGTTCAATTTCTTACTATTGAGATATTATTTTCTCTCGAATAAGCAGAGAAAACTGGTGACACTTCGCTCTCAGTAGGCAATTTTAACTCTTTTTTTTTTTCTCAATAACTTTGCAAGGCTGGCCGAGGCAGAGGTTCAGCTGATACAATGCTATTTTGTTGTCAAGGTTACTTGCGTCAGCAGAATCAAAACGGGCCGGCGGCACAGCATCAAGTTGTCTGCAAAGGAAACACTTTAACCACAGTCTCTGACAGTTATGAGAAACCACCATTAGTGCATTATGCATAATTGTACATGCACTACTACCAAGTGTCAGGGAAAGACAACGGCTAGAGCAGCTCTCTGTCGACTATGGCACATTTGTTATTGTGAACCATCAGCATTTCTCTACAAAGGGCCATTTTCCAATCTGCTGCCATGAAATCACTCTACCTACCACTGGTAATGACCACCTTGGAGGTGGATTTCCACTCAATTTATTTTCACGAAAGACGGGAAGTATGCAAAAAAAAAAAGTTTTTATATGAAGATACATATTTTCTACATTCTTTAATATGCAGACCACACTGTTTGTGTCATTGATGCATTGTCTACCATATAAAAATGAAAACATTTTTCTCTTTTTACCATGCTCATTAGATAACATGCAAACAATACCCCTTTTCTGGAATTGTTGAACCACATGAGAATACTTAACAAATGTTCTGTATGTCTTTTTATAGCTGCATAGTGTATTGATTGCATGTGGAGAATGTTCACTTGCACAAATGTAACGGGCAAACACACTGACCCACAGCATGTCTCTTTCCCGTACATTCGCACATCTATCAATGTGCACGCACACTAACACACACTAAAAGAAGCAAAGTGGACGGATGACTTATCTTCAGGGTATCAAGGTCATCTTAACAGAATAAATATGATCCCATAATGATTGTACTTCATGCCCACATTTCTCAGTCTTTTTGATCAGGTTCTCGCTTGTGTCTTTGATCAACTGCTTATCATCACTGATTGGCCACGACGTGTACTTGACAGTCCAGTGTGTGATTAGACAAGGATAGAGAGCATAGCAGAATATGGAGCTGGAGGGCTGCGGGGCAGCCTTCCCATCAAGACGTGCTCCGCTGTAATTAGACATTAGCACCCAGCAGGAAGCCTGCTAACATGAGTCAAACCCCGATTAGAATGATTATCAGAGATAATTCACTTTAATAAGTACATAACAGAACACCGGACTCACGCAAGTAGAGATAAAAATGGATGCTTTTGTAATTACTGCCAAATTGGTGCATGCAGGGCAGCTGATTTTAATACGAGATTCTAAAAGACTGAAACAACCTTTGCATTTCACCAAAATGATTCAAATCCTCCATTCAAATCTTTCTCCGCCTGGCACCAAATATATTCAGGATGAATATTTTACAAATGTATTAATTCATTTTACAGAGATTCTACTAGTGAATGTTTAAATATCAAAAATAAAATGAAGTATTGCAAATTCAAAATAATCTTTTATAAAGAAACATAACAGATACATTTAGTAAAATCAATATCAAGCCTACAAATGTTATATTCCGCTGAAAGTGCTTTCAGCTTGAAACGTAAAAATGTTCACAATATTATGGCTACGAGTGCCTTTGTTGGAAAGAAAAGAAACCTGTCTCCCCAAATGGCCCCCTCACAGATAGTGCTCTTTAATATCAGAGACAGTTAAGCGTAGCTCGAAGCTACTGACATTGACAAGCCAGGCCTGTGGGGACGAGAGGAGATAAGCGCGGCACACGAAGAAATAAAACCACTTGACTCTTCCTGCTCGTCAGCTACAGATGCACAGGGATTACAAAGTCAATGGCTGTTCTTCCGTTTGAATGCAATATCTATTTAGGACTAAAAATATATATATATATATATATATATATATATATATCCACTCCCACCAGAGTGGGATCAATCATCAACTAATTTTACCGGACTGCTCATGTAAGACGCTGTTGGGAGTCCGGGCTCCCCAGACGGGCCTTAGTGTGTTGGGCTGCTGCATTAGGGTTTGCAGGCATGATTAAACTGTTTGTGCTTTGCAACACACGCGTCTATAAACACCCACACACACATACACAAACACACAGTAAAATATGAATGTTGCTTAAATATATCATAGAACAAATAATAGATTGGTTGCAATCTCGAAAATAATGTAGAACCATTGAACGTTTGGAAAGAATTTCTTATTAAAAAAGTACTAAAATAGAGTTAAAAGCAAAAGAAAGGACATAATGTAACTTCTTCTACTGTAAGTTGTTGGATTTTTCCTGTCACCTTCTCGTCTATCTCTCTCAGCAGCAGCAGCAGCATCTGACGGGGCCTTTGCGGACACCTCACAATGGTGTCTCCCCAGGGGGGCGATAATACCCGCCGCCAACATTGTTTTGCTCCTTTCTTCTACAAAATCATACTCTCCTCTACTGTATGCGACTTACTGTACCAAGGGCCAAAGACGTTCTTACCCCGTGGTTTGAGTACCTATATCTTGTACAAAATCGTGGACGTTAAGGGTGACAATTACCCCCAGAGGATTGTAAGAATCAATCTGCGACAAGCACCGGAAAGGATGTAAGTGTGTGTGTACAAGCGCTTCATTTGGTTTGCATTTCGTTCAAACATTTGAAAATGTCAACTGAACTTGACAAATGTCGCATGGATACATTTGACCCCACAAGGTCTTGGAGTAGCTTTTCTTGCTACACGTTTCCGTGAAAATCAAATCTTGTATTCCTTCCTTCCTCATACACACACATATATAAATATACATATGCTACCCTCTGTGTGAGCCCATAAAAAGATCAAATCCACCGCTCAGGCGCATTGGTTGAAGCAGTATCAGGATGCAGAAACTACACGGGGCTCAGAGTTGTGTGATGTTTGGATGGTGCTATGAATGAGAGCGCGTGGGTGCTATGAGTGATGTTGCTTTGCATTCTCCATTGATGACAACAGTTACAAAGCTGCAGAATATCTTTTAATGCCACACAGGCGCTTGGAATTCTTTCCTTACCGCATGACGTTTATTATTAACATGAAATATTATGGTGCAATGTCAAAGGTGAGCTGACCCTAAAATAGAGAATAGTTTTACGTGAATAAAAAAGCCTTACTGTAGTCGGTCCAGTATTGAGAGTGAGGGATCAAGCAGTTGAGCACAGGGGTCTTCTTGCATTGCAGGAACATCCGTTTCTCGCTATATGTCTCTGTACAGAATGTGGTCTTTGTTCGCTGAGAGGAGGAATATTTTTCTCAATTTGCAAAGCTTAAACGGTTGTTTGTGAATTTAATTGCGGAGGAGAGCACACATTTTATTTTTTCCCCACCACTTTATTGCTAGGTGCTCCGAATTGTTTGCCGTTATTCCTAAAGGTGTGAACATGGGTGTGTATTTGCGTCCTCCACTAATACATAAAGTGTTACTATTCTGCAGTCAATCCATTGTAATTTATTCTGTTTGTATCCAGATTGTATTGTCAGATATTCAGTTAATCTCATTTCACAGCATTCTGTCTCGTTAATTTTGATCTGATTTCCTATGGGTAAATATTGCTTGGTGTTGGAGTGGTTCAACTTTGGGAATAAGAAGGAACCGGGGAATAAACTGCTTGAAAACAATGAGCAAGAATATATTACTTTTCATTTTGACAGGTTTTTGGTGGATTAACTTGACTTGGGAGCAGTCTCATGAGCTGGCTGCAAACGTATTGTCTGTTAGTGGCAAGAGCTGTCAAACTGTTATACAAGTCAATAGATGGACTTGTCTGGGTGAGAGAAAAGGTTGAGATGAGCAACAGGACATATTCCTAAACTTTTTTGTTATTTAAAAAAAATGATACACATATTTAGCTGTTCTAGTCTGTGGATCAATTTTTAATCCACAGTGGTAATGGACATAACAAATAAAAAAAAAAGTCTTAAATCAAATAATGATCAACATATTTATTAAAACAGACACCAGGAATATAGTAACATAATAACATAACATAATAATAACAGTGTCATCGAAGAGATAATTTATTTACCAGCAAATTTGTGGCAGAATAAGTATTTCAAGACTATAACACAACAATACATTTCTATAAAATGAGGTCAAACACAACATTAGGTGAACTAAAGAAAATATGTCAACATGAATAATGAAATGGTTAAACATATAAGTCTGTTAATTATCAGTGCTATTAGTAGTAGTCTGATTATTCTTGATATTTTTCTTGTTATTATTATTCAATATTATTTTGTAATTCTGTTTTTTTTATTTTTTTTATTTATTTTTAATTTTTCCCATACATTATTCTGCAATTACCGATTGGCAAGTATTTCTTGACACCTGACTTGATATGAACACAGGTTTGCATTTATGACTGCAGTACACACATTGTACATGCTATCCATATCCTAATAACGGATTAAAACAAAGATACAACTGCACAAAGCTAGCTTTGTGAAAGCTATGCTCTCTTTCTACTGCTATTGAACAGAAAAATATTTGATATATTTCCCCAACGTTTTGTATCTCATCACACTTTTATCGCTTCGGTTTTGCATTGCAATGTGAGATTTAGCGGATTGGATTTATAATAATTTGGCTCACAGTTAATGGACCATTATGCTGTTTCCACAGAGTACGCCCTTAATGTTCATCATGTATTCTGAGCAACAAACGAGTGAAATTAAATACGATTCTGAATTAATAAAGACATTCTTTAATAAATCATATACTACAGGACCATGAAACACAACTATGTTTCCCATTTCAGGGGTAAAAGGTCTGTTTCCTGCAACCGTCTAAAGTCCTGCCACAAGTCCAGGAGGGCATGGCCTAAATAATGTGGAACACAATGTCTCCACAGGCCGCATAGCGAAAGCAGCCCATTAGCCGTGTGACAGCAGCAGCTCACCTGTGTCTACACAGGACGCATTCAGGCACATTGTCACATGTGGATCACCCGTGGCAGGCAGCACTCCAATACACAATAACCGCTTCACTACTTTTAGTGTCAAACGGGGGAAAATAGACTTGAACCATGAACATTTCAGTAATTGTTTTTGCACGACGTGTGCAAGTGGAATGGTGGAAATGCTGTTACGGGCACTTTGAGGACAGCTGTACTGATCAAATAGAAGCACATGCACTCAGACAGTCAGACAGAACACTGGAAATGATAGCTGAAACGACTGCCGCGCATACGAGACCCTCATAGGCCACAAAAGCAGGAACGTCTGACTTTTCTTTTTCTCTCGGTTGTGAAGAAAGGTGGGCGTGATCACCTGTAGACCAACGTAGATGAGCATTGACAAAGCAAAGTGTGTTGGCCGTCTGCTAAAAGAGCTGACCATTACAATGCAGGGGGCGTGTGTCAAAAACTGCGGTTATAACTTATTGATTAACAATCCAAAATAACTCTGTCTACAGGTCTACAGTCATGATACAAATTTCAGCTCACTGATTCTATAGTCTTGTAAGACCCTCATGGCCAGCAGAGTGTGAGAGCATTTGTGTCAGCTTTTGACCCTCACCATGTGTAATGGCTTTTAGGCATAACTTTAATTCACAGTGTATTGCCGCTCATCTGTCGCCAACTCCCCGCACCCTCTTATCCCTTTGCTCGCTTAAAAAACGCATATGTGGCAGTGTGAAAAGAGGTTGAGTGGCACTTAATAGGCCAAGTGACGGCAGTGTAATTAAAATATCTGGGCTTTTTGTGACACAAGGCCCCTTGTATGGCGTCTTCATCTGTGCTGTAGGGAGCAGATACTTTGCTTCTTTATCCAGCGGCAGTCAACATCACCCGTTAACAGATGGCTTTCATCCACTCCCCCCTCCCCACCTGGTGTGAGTGTTCACTGGAGGCAGCAGGTGTCTAAAATCACACCCATGAATTATCACATAATATGGATTGACACCAGTCATTGACATGACAATGAAACGGACCAGTGGACTTTTAAATGTAATGGGGGAATGCATTGTAAAACAGAGCGATCGAGATCTGCGCTCATGCACTAACACACAACTCACTTAGGCGCCATTCGGCAAGTCCGTCCATCAATCCTGTTCAAATGAAGCGGCACTTTGACTCGCTATGGAGGATTTTGAGATCTCTCCGATGGAATTCAACATACTGTATATTATACTCGTTGTCTCTGTTCCCCTCTGAAACCAAGTAGAACACATCTGCTGTTAAATTCTTAATTGCGTTGGAAAAAATATGAGATCAGGTTTTTGGCGCTATGCTGGTAGGACGATTAAGATTTTCTATTTATTGATTGATTTGTTGATTCACTGTGAGAGATTACTATCTTAAGATCAAGTGGAGGTGCTTCTAATTTTGACATTATTAAGTGTCACTAGGCAGGATAGTGTATACATTCATTGCAAATTTATATTACCTTTTCATTAACTTCATAATAATGTTGTCTTAAAAATATAATGTAATCCAGACCTTATAAGACACACAATTTACTATTATATATGACAGAGCATTAAAACCTCACGTTTGAGAAGCTTGAACCAGGAAAGGTTACTAAGACATTTAGTCCACTGTTGAAATAGTTGCAGATTAAATGTTGACTAATTGAATATTCATTTTAGCTCTAAATTCAGCTGGCCCTGGTGCAGTTTTTGTTTTTACCAGTATTAAAAACGTGTTCAGCCGTACACCATTCACAGAGTACGCCCATTTTCCCCACCGACCTCTCCAAACTGCACCAAACAATGCCTGGGATTCCACCGGACGCTCTGCGCCACGTTTCAGAAGCTGCCCAGACGGCCTTCGGCTGTGTTTTGCTACAAATCAGCACCTGCACAAAACCTGCACCAGAGAGACCAGACAAACAAGCAAGAGCCTCACAGAAAATATTTTTCCTGGTAAAAAAAAAAAGAGTCAGTTTAGCAGTTAGTTCAAAGTGCTCTCACCGTGACAAACCTAAAAAAAAAAAAAAAAAGCCTGGGGAGTTGCTTTCACGCAGCAAATTTCCATGAGCCAGCCGCTACTTATATGAAATAGCAGACAGACAAATTGAATATGTAACTTGAGTACACTTGTCAAATATAGGAAATAAGAGATATTAACTGGAATCCAACAAGGGGGGAAAACAGCAGTGAATCATAGAAAGACACCAATGGGATGCTTTTTGTCTACTAGATGCCAGAGAAGGTAAATGCTAGTGAACATTAGTTAATAAGACAATTTACTGAGATTACAGGAGGTCTATAAGGTGTTTTGCATTTAAAAAATGTCAGATAAAAGAGGGCCTTTGATTTGTTTCAGTAACCCCCCCCATCCCTCCCACACAAAACAAAAAAAAGCATTCTGAACCTTTATTGGCACATCAAATATTTTGCGCTACAAAGGTGACAAAGTGAGAAATGACTCATATGTTTAACATTTACAGATTGCAGTCCAACAAGAATCAAGTGCTTTGAGAGTTTATACAGTGGACCCTGCTGTCATTTCTGTGTACCATAGCAGGACAGAGCAAATGCAGAACAAATACAAATCTAAGTCCTCCAATTGATATGCATTAGACGTTCTCCCACCGTTCTGATAGAGATGCCTCTCCAAACAGTCGTTTGGAGATAACAGGACAGGCCTGGCCGTGTTTGCCGCACTAGTGGAACAGCGGGGCGAGGGGACGGAAGGTCGCCGTATTGACGCGAAACTTGACGAGTCTCGTTCCCGCCGTTGCTTTTACTACCCGAGACCATGTGGATCCGCTGAAAGTCAGGCAAGCAAGGGGAGAGAAAGAGGGAGGAAGAGAAAGAGAGGGAGAAGTTGGCAGCACGTGTTAGCAGCTAATGGACTGATACAGATGTGTGTGTGTGTGTGTGTGTGTGTGTGTGGGTGGGCGCACATGTGCTCGCGTCGCAGAGCGAGGGGGACTTGGTCCAGGACTGATGAGATGCTTCAGGGATAATGCCAGGCGTGGAGTTGATATGTGATTTGGGAGAAGGCTTTATGCAATTTTTTACTCATTATTCTTAATCACATACTTCAGCGTTTTCTTCACACTCCCCTTCCTCTCGCCACCACCAACCACCCCCCCCCTCCCCCTCCATCGCTCCCATTCTTTCTGCCGCCTTCTCATATCCTCAGTCTGGTGGCTGACAGTGACAAATAGAGGAACACCAGAGCAGTGTCTCCACACGACTGGAGGGACAAATTATTGCAGGTTATTTTCCTCTTCTTTTCAAAAGCTGTGCTTATTCATGTGGGACTGCAGACTACACAGAGGCTTTCGTTCTGAGATGCTTAATGTCGCTTTATGGATAACACATTGTTAGCCCCCCTGTTCATTGCTCAGTATTTCCACACGACTGCATCCGGTTGATATCTACTTTGTGAGGCAAGATGTTGAGACGGTTCGTAACTTAACTAATGACGGGTTTTACTTGCAGAGCACTGAATCTCATGTTCAACTGGGTGTTTCTTAGGAAGGCAACCGAATCAGCTTTATGAAATGGAATAGTAGGTTACGTTAAGAGAGGCACACCCGATTCTTCTTTTGGATTCACATGGCACTGCCAACTTTCAAACGGCTGCGAGCTCTCAGATCCCTCTGCATCCAAAACGACTGGTATGATTCATTACTAATATATTGCACGCATGTGCCATCATTTTACAACCCCTGCAACAGGAAGAGAACAAATGATCAAACTCAAAGGGTTAATTCCATCATTTGAATTATCAGTGGAGCGATCATAGTTCTTCCGTTTTCAAATGATTCTTTCTGCGTGACTGCCAGGCAGCTTGGCTGGTCGTTGTGAATACTCCACGAAAAAATGTATTCAGTTATTGACAATAAACTTCCCTCGGTGGGCCAGTCATGGGTAAAGGACAAGTAAGTATTCCGAGGCGTAGGCCCCATCAGGGGAATAACTCATAAACATGTCATCTCTTCTTCAGGGAAAGTGGCTCGCAGCCGAAATGCCACGCTAGGCAGAGAACTAGTGGACTGCATAATTTCCCTCGCTGCAACTGACACCTTTTTCCATAGATAGGCACTAGACTGGGCTTAAGTGTGATGGCTATGCATCATTATGCCCAGGAAATAGAGGGTGCAAAAGTGCACTAGCAGTGACTGGCTTACATCTGACAGTTGGCCTTGTTTTACATTAGTCACATCAATTCAAATCCCTTCTCTCGACAGAGTTGGGGATCAAGTGCCAAAGACTTCAGTAACCGAGGGAAATAATTCATGAGTCAAAGACTGCTTTGAGTTTTTTTTTTTTTTTAAATGCTTTGCAGCTGCTTGTTTGAAATATTGCCATTGTCAAGAATTATTTCACTTTTTTGCAAACATAAACCCTGTTTCGGTAAAAATAAAAAAGGGTTGGCTTGTCCATCTTACACAAACCTCTCGTTTCTCATATGGTATCAAACTAACAGTCTTAGGACTGTCAATGTGAAACGTAGAAGTAGTTTGAGGAAAAGAACTTTCTATTCCGCCTCACTGATCAATACTACAGTATAATGTTACCCTAAGATGTTGATTATAATATAATTCCATTTTGAGAGAAAAGCCAACAGTTTTTGTTTGTCTGGTTTATATTTACAGTTTCCTTACTTATAACTCTCTGTAATGCAAATAAAAACTCATGTTTGCGATGTATACTAATCTACATATGAAAAAGGTTGAACATGCCGCTGATTGGAATAAATGTACAACTGTAAAAATAAGCCGGGGTATTTCCTCAATGGGAGAAACGTACAGATGCTGGACAGGACGGTTGTTATGGAACTGTTCATTAAGCTACCTGAGATTTCTCTTGGCTTGGTCACATTATTCTTTATTACCACTCTTTCTTGAATATCTCTTTCACACATATCATTATAGATGACAGCCATAACAAATAATAGGTGGCTACCAGTGCCTTATCAACAGTTGAACCAAGCGAAGCCTGTTGACGAATAACAGTTGTCTGGTTGACTAATTTATCTCACTGTGAGATCGGTTCTTTATGCAGGCTGGCGATATTACGGCCTTATCGGAGGAGAAATAATGGCCAATTTTTTAACCACCGCACTGAGCTAAGTTTATTTCCCAGGACACAGAGCTCCGATCTCTCAACAATTGCACATTCTCCATTAGTGTGCGACAGAAGCCAGACAACGGCGATGTTAACCAAAATCGGATAATTTGAGTGCACGTCATGCTAACTTTTTACCATCACTGCTCCAGTACTGCTGATCAAGTAATTCAATAATGAAATCTCTGATAATACCAGTCCCTACAATTGATCAAAGGCTGCTTAATTTCATGCATTAATTACCGCTGAGGTAATGAAATGGCCCATCAGTCTCCTCATAAACCAGTAAACAGTGTCGCAAAAGAAATTATCCTTCAGGCACGGACGTGATTATGTAAAAGCACTGTTCATCATTGGGACCATGTTTCTTCACATTTTATTTTTCCCTCAATTGCTTAATGTTTACCAACAGTAAGATGTTTTATTTATTAGTTTTGTCATTAAGTTCTGTTTCACATGAATCTGGCTGATCATGCATGCAGTATGAGTGGTGAAATTAGCATCTCATTACTTGCCATAATTAGGCCAATGGCGGCCAGATGTTGTTGATGTTGGACGCGTGTAGGCAGATAGCTGGATCTAGCCTTTCATTATGATCAATTAGTACTTTATAAGAAAGCTTTACTGCTGTCTTAGAATAGAAGCGGCTTTTATGAATGATATAGCAGACAAAACACAAACACTCGCTCGGTTGACTCGCTGCGGTGTTGAGTAGTCAGGGTTAAATAAGTTCAGTGCTAATGAAGTCTTATATCAGGGATTCATAATCTGATTTTGAGTGAAATACTATATCAACCCTCTAACACACGCGAGTGTCATGATGATGTTCGTGGCTGCGGGGCAGCATGATAAAGATTATTTAATTAGAAGTGTTTTTAATTGCAGCAAATGGCTATGTCCTGCAATTCCAAAGCAGTACGTTGAAGCGCCGTTTCTCCGTTTACAAAGCAAGCCGTCAGCAACTCGAGGAAAAACAAAATAATTGTATCCGTAGCCTGTTTTACTGCCAGCGTGTCAGAGTGTAAGCAATATTAAAAGTCAGGTTTTCTTAGAGACCACAATGAATATACGCACCATCCAGAAAAGCAGAGATACTCACATAATTGAGTAGATTAGTTTGTAAGAATTTTTTGTTCTTCAGTCAATGCACGCTGCGACAATGAGATTACAGAAATTCGTAATTATTCACCAATGTTAACATTTCTTTCAAATCAATAATCGTAGCCTTTTGCGGTCCATCACGACTGTACCATGTACTCAACATTTGGCTTGTCTTTAAGATGAGAAAGACTGGACCACCGTAAACTTTAGGCTAGAAGATTAGCCCAATTTAAATCAGCCATGTCAACTTTGTCACAATCGTTGAGGCCAATATGAGGAAGAGCCTTGATATATGAGGTATTCACAATGTTGTATTGGGTGTTTTTATTAATTCTATCAATAAACAGTCCAAAACGTTTTTCAAGAATAATATATTTATCATCATTTTACAACTTGAAAGAGGATTTTCATCATTTCTCACTGCTAATCTCAATGGCGTGAGTGATTTTAATTGTTTATGCAATGACCACAATTTGATTGTGTAACTGCTTTGTTTGACGCTTAAAATACGTAACCTGGTTTCAGTCAGACTGACTAAAGTCAAACTTTATAAAGTGTCACGTCCTTGCAATTAAGCCAAGCACATCTACCTTCATCTGCCGCTAAACATGACAGATGAGGAAGAAATGAAGTGTGTCAATTGCAGTTACAGTGAACTCATTGCAAATGCATTTCCCTGATACGACTTATTGCAGTAATACATCACATCTCAATCCTCAACTTTTCATTTGTTTGTGTTGCATCTAATATCACGCGTCTTTGCCATTAGCAGCCAAACTGGGAAAAAAATAAACGACTTGGCCGGCATACGTCCTAAATTTGATGATCGCGCTTTGTCCTGTCTGAGGGCCATTACTGACCATCCTGTATCTATCTTTAAGCCAATTTGTCCAAGAAGGTTGTTGTCCTTCTCATCATATCAAATCATTATTATGGATGCTTAAAACAAACAACTACTTTGGCTTTCAGTCAGTGCTGATAGTTGCGTTGAGCCATACAAACAAGTCGCATATGCTTTGAGATGCATCCAAATATAGATCATTATATCTGCACAAAATGATGCAATTCAAGTCTCTAATCTTCCAATTATGTAATATATATGCAAATTCTTAGGGTTAAAGCGACATTGCTCTGTCAGTTTTATGCTGTTATCACTGTCAGCCGCAGTGGATGCTTCTAATAACCAGTCCTCCGGAGGGATATTGGTCGCATTGCTCTCTATGTACTTAAGTGTGGCTGAAAGGCACATCCAGAGTCATTCAAAAGGGAGTGAGATTTAAAGGTCACTTTGCGCATATCTTTTTTTATTTTTTTTTATTTTTTACAAAAGCTCACATTCAGCGTGTGTTATTCTGCACGACGCTTGGCCTTGCGCTGAAAATGATTCCTTTCTCCCCGAAGAAACAAACTTTTTCCTCTCGTCAGGAAATACAAATACTGCACGAAATGCTGGATACAGAGTACAAACTCCAAGCTTCCTCTTCAGAAAATGGAATGACTATGGTCACCTGTGGGCCTCTCATGGACAAGAACAGAATGATCATGTTGAGAATATGTCAATTATCAGTGGACAGCAGCAGTGCTGGTGGTCCTCCTGGCTCAATAAAGATCTAACATTAATAAACTATGCTTATCGCTGGGAAGACAGCCACCGATTGATTTTTGAGAGAAGCCCGGAAGAAAGGGAACAATACATTATTTAAACAGAAATATATTCCACAAAAGAAAAAATGTAATGAAATACACCAAAGAAAAAAATAGACATATGACTGCATTATATTAGACTTCAGTCCCTGCCGGGCATCTAATGTTTCTCATCCATCAGCTTCTGCTCCTGTGCCTCCCTTAGCTCTAAACATAACCCAAGGAACATTAATAGATACTTAGAAACATTAAATGAGACCCTGGGTCACCGCCTCTGTGTGTTGGCAACAACAACACTTTGAACAGATTTTGAAGTTTGAGGACTTCTAATTAGTCTCCAGAGCTCCTTCTGTGTTCTTACTCTCATCATATAATATCGGTTTGCAGAACAATAAGGCTAAACAACGGGTGCATTGGAAACTAATGAGCCATTTTACGGAATAGGAAACGGAAAGGAAATTGGCTCAAGCTGCCATTAAGTTCTGACACCCAGTAAGGAGGTGAAAAATAAAAATAAAAAATATAAAAAGAGCAGCCAACTAAGCAAATTATTTTCTGCATGTTACATTATTTGTGTGTTTTGATTTCTATCAAGCTGGTAAAGGATGGAACAAGCATGGCTTTATTGCCATTTCAAGACCAATTGTGAGCTTCGCATAAGAAGAAGCCCTTGGAAGCGTGCCGCGAGGCTGTGATTGTAACGATCAAAGAGAAATGTTTGTCGACTGAAATCAATAGCATCAGGGTTCCTGGAAATTGCTATTAAAGATTCCCATCGATTGCGCGGCTGTAGCTCAGTGACCGAGCGACGGCTCTTTCACATCAATGGTGAATGTTTCCTGGGCGAGTCACATTCAGAGGGATTACCATGATGTGAAATATAATCAAGCCAGAACTGTTTTTTTTGTTTTTTTGTTGAGGCCCCGGGTGAAGAGTAATCTACCTGCATCTAAGTCATGTTGTCTAAAAAAGTAAAACAAGGTGTTCACAACAAGTTGAACCTTTGAGTCCAGGGGGGAAAAAAAACATACAAAAGCACTTATTTGACTTTGAGCAAGGAAACGAAATCTGTGTATTTGTGCATCTTTCTTTCACTGTTTTTGTGTTTCAGAATGGAACACAAACAGTTCCGTTTGTCGGGTTCATGACATTTATGATGGATTTTCATGACAGTGTTGGTCAGTCCGTTTGCTGGACAATGTCGTTGTTCTGCAATAAAAAGGATTTGAACTGAAACTTTATCTTATTGTATGAAAAATGTGGCCAAAATAATGTTTTGGACGATTTTGTATTGTGGTAATCTCGTATGTTGGTAGCTCTGGTGATTCCCACCCACGATGGGGTCTGACTCCCAGTAGGACAACTCACACCGAGAGAAAAAGTTAATCTATTCAGGGAAAAATATCTTCTAAATGTATTAAATAAGTGTTCAGTATTTTTCTTGTGGAAAGTTTTTTACAATGCACAACTGAATAAACAGACAACCGCATATCAAGTTCGCTCTCCCCACACGGTGACAAACTATAATTTTTCAAATCTTTTACACGCAAAACCTTTTAAAACCCAGAATTTTGTGACGCCCTCTCTAAACTTTTACTCAAGGAGCACCACATCCATCCTTGTACAACTTAATCGGCTCCACTGTGGCGCACATACTTCTTCCACTACATCTGTATGTCATCATTTAATATCCATTATATGTACTAATAGAAAGGCATTGGCAGCTTCTTCCCTGACTCGCATTGCTTCCGCTGGGCAGAAGATTGGTGAAGTTGGACGAACTGTTCTCATCAGCGTGGAAACTTTTTCTCAACAGGGTATTATATCTCAGCAAATCCCAGAAGTTAATGACCGCTGTGCCACAGAGGGTTACTCTGTTTTTTTACCAGATGCTGGATTTTTGGAATTCCCCAGATTCTAATGTGCACCAGAACAGCAGTTTTCCAGCTTGAGTACGAGGCAGCATGTAGCATCTCATTATCCCCGGTCACTGATCGAGTGTGACAGACATGAAATCTGACACATACTGCAGACCTCCACCATACATTTCATCTGGTTCCCCATAATGTTTAAAAAATGACTTTCTGCAATGGCAATTGTTTTTACTTTCATGGCGGTTGCCTCAGATATTTCCTGTCGGGTTATTTTCTTTTTCTTTTCTGCCTTCATGCCATGGCAAATGTCAATAACTTTTGTGCTCTTTGAAGGAGATCTTTTGAGATGTTGCACGGATGAGAAAGTTACTCAAGTTGAGCGATTACGTCTCAAGTGTAACAGAAGACATAAACCACACTGAAGCTGTAATAGTATCTCTATTGTCACGTTATCCTTGGTCCCAAGGTGCCGTGTGGTTTTGTAATTTGTAACTGCTTTATGTATGTCAAGGTCCTCTTTTACACATTTAAAAAATGGTCTATATTTAGCATCGCAAACTACATTTTGAAAAATGTGTGACATGTCATCTTTACTGATAAAAATACTTTTAAGTTAACTGACTGCAGCACATATTGCAGGATTACAGTGACACTCACATGCACAAACACCTACATGCCAGAATCACGCACACACACACACAAAAGCAGACTATAACACTGCAGCCAACTGGCCCTTGAGCGCCACTGCGAATGGACCACAGAGTAGGATCTAGTTTCTCTGCCCTTTCCCCTTGCCTTTGCCCCCCCTCAGCACTGACAGATGCTTCCTAACGAAGCCCACTCACTTCCAAGCAGACCCTGTGATAATGAGGCTCTGCCCAGAACTACAGGCAACCAGGGAGCAATGTCAACAGCTCGGAGCTGACCTTCTGAACGGGCTGGCTTCCCCTCGTTCAACGAGAGAGCAAAAGCTGCACCTCATTGTTTGGGTGGAGAGCGGATCCTTGCCTCAGGGAATTTCCCATGTCCAATACTAAAACTGAGCTAAAGCTGTGTAGAGGCTTCCATATTGCATATTGCATACGCATGAACGTGCGCCCACCAGTGAGGGGGCATGTGGACAAGAAAACACACACACGCACACACACAGAGACAGGCAAAACACCACACAATGTGGAAGACAATTATTAGTGATATGTCCATGTCACAGAAAAGAGGATTTTAACAGTGGTAAATCTCAAACAAATTGAAAAATACCAGAGAATCAGCAGACCTCACCTGCATTATATTCTGTGTCAACAATGAATAAATCAGACCAGTACTCGCAGTCAACGAGAGGCCGAAATCTCCACGGAGTTAAACCGTTTGCATTGTTTATAGATACATAGTGAAAACAGACAATTTGAAATTCAGTCTTCATGCATTAATCGTGCATCTCATGTGCTGGCCGCTGCAGATGATTCCTGTTCATTCTAAAAGGTACTTATTTAAAAAATACTACTTGTTGGACCATTTCATGTAATGTCCAATAGCTGAAAAGGGTAACTTGAATTACTAGGTTCATCTTGGGATGGTCCAGCTGCAGTCACACAGGCATGCAATAAAAAGATGGACCTCAGTGGCTTCATGGAATAAAACATTACCAGGAAAACAGACAGCATGGGACATATTGTAAGTATATCTCTCCAATGCATCCCTTGGTGGTAGAGACCCTTTTAAAAGACCAGTCAGTGTTTGGTTTGGTAGTAACACAAACCCAACATTAATCACACTGGATAAGCTCTGCAATCGACGGCAACAGGCACCAACAGGCACCCTCAGTAATGAATAAGTCAACTAATCTGTGCCAGCTTACAAACTAGAATAAGAGAGGCCGAGGGATAACTGCACAGAAATAGAGTAAATAAAGATGTTCAACTCAGAAGCGTGTCTGGTGAAACGAAAGTGTTGCCCGAGCCTGCAAATTTTTTATAGAACGAATTGACTCAAAAGGAAAATAGTTCAAGGAAAAGTGAGCAATCCAACAGCATGTCTTGCTCAAGTGTGGTGACAGTTTGTCAAAACTCCAAAAAAGTTGCAGCCCCTAATTTGTCAGTGAAACGTTCTGGCAGACTCACTAAATAACTAAACCCTTATAGGCTGTTGAAAGAGAGAGAATGAACACACTGCTGCCTTAACAAGGATAGATGGACCAAAGCAGAAGCAACAACGTGGAATGCACAATTGAAATCAAGCATCAAAACACCAGAGAAAAACAAAGTCCCAACATGTTATACATTGAAGTAAAAACCCCAAACGGAAAAGATTAACTTTTCAAACAGCTGCAAGCGTTTGGTTCCATCGAGTGCACATCCGGTGAGGATGCCAGCTGCACTAGCAGGGCCTTCCATGCTCATCAAAGTTTAGTGGAAACGTTTTCTTTTTTTTTTCAACCTCTTGATCCAAAATCAACACATTTCTCTTGCAAAAGATAACTGGATAACTCTGAAGGTGTAGCCCGGTTTAGTTTGTCAAACTGAACAATCACCAATCACCAATCAAACAAACCTGATCATAACCGGTACTTGGTATAATCTTGTCAGGGGCGGCGGCACCTGACTTTGTTCAGCTGGTGTAAACTTGGCGTCTTTGGATAATGAACTAGTAATTATTCTTTAATGCTGCGTTTTAAGATGTTAGCTAACTCAATGAATTCATTAGGAGCATAGTTTACACACTTCCGTGTTATCTATGCTGTTCCACGGTTCTATCTTCTGTTCTACTTCTATGATCCCAATTTATGTTTCATTGTGCAAATAGTTGCCTATATACTGTAGGTGCCTATTACTGCTGGAGGTATTCTCTCTCTTGCTTTTTCATTTTGATAGTTGTTATAACTTGCTCCTTCATTTGACATGTGACAAAGAAGAACAACATGCTGCTTTATAAAAAAAACTTTACTAATGGACTTTTAGTGTTTCTATGTGACACATCAGAGGGAGCAAAAAGTTCCAATGTTCATGGAATAATGAATCGTCACAATATGCAGAATAACCACTACTTCAGCTGTTCTATTTGACTGTTCACTTAAGTGGCTCCCAGTCTCATTAACAATGATCAAGTCCTGCTGGCCCTTTCCTCTTCAGAACAACTTCTGTGGTGCAGACGGAAACATGTAAGACGATTATGGTGGAAAGTACAACCGTCATGGTCGTAATTCCAACAGTTTAGAAACCACTTGAATTTGTGATTAATCCTTCTTGACCGGTCTGTGAGCAGATGTGACAAGTTGAGTTATTACCCCCTTACCAGGAAGCTGTGAAGGAATCTTGGAACATGTGGTGACTTACGCTTCCATATCAGACTATAAATGTTGTTTCAGGACAGACGCTCCCAACGGTGTCTAAATTAAGGACTACCAGCAAGAGGTTCTGTATGACTCATTTTGTGACTCAAGGATACTCCCATTCATCTCCGATCATCAAAAAAGTTGTCACTGAGCTATGACTAATGCCAAATTCAATTACTAAAAGTGAAGACTCTCTCTATGTCCGACTCTCAAGAGCCACAGAGATAGTGGGCTAAATCAATCGGGATTATCTGCGTTTCTGGCTGCACTTTTGCATCATCTTGGAATACTGGGACTCCATCATTTATTTTTGTCCCTGAAATCAGTCTAATCTTAATATGGCACATAATTAAATCTGTGCCACATGGAAGTACCCTCAAGCCACATGTACCTGTGAGAGCACAGCATCTACAAAAGATTTGGGTCATTGCAGATGTGATGGCATGGTGATGGTCAGGAGATTTGAAAATGACGTAACAGACATTACTAGATACAGTATTAACCGAGAGAAAACTAGTCAGCGGGCCCTAAACCCAGTTCCACAAACCGCCATGGCTCAGAAAGTGGAGATGCATTTTTCTGCTGGTCAAATAGTAATTGCAAATGTGCTGCCACAGAACTTGATCCCGGAATGAAAAAGAAAAAGTGGTGTATTGAGTCAGCTTAGACAATTATTACATAACCACAGGGTTCATACTTTTCTGTTGCATGCAGGCCTTGAGGGTCTTCACATAATTTGCTCCCCTGTGTCAGTAAAGATACAATCATACAGTATCTCACTGCACGCCCGCTCTATTATTACGTGTAGCGTCTACTAGTTAACATCGCAGAGAAATGAACTGAATCTGCAACACAGGAATTCCTCACAAAAAAAACATGCTGTAAATCCTACAGCACATCAACCACAGCAAATTTTTCTGACAGGTTACATTGCATATCTTGACAGAATGAGGGAAAGCTGCTCTTTTTCACACATCATGGTGTGTGGGACAGAATTGTGAAACTATTCATATCTCGCTCAAACGACTGTCTCTCTTCTTGCTGGTTGGATGATGAGAGCACCTCCACTGAGAAACAATTAGGGTTTATTTGCATTCAATTTCCAGGCCTTCTGTTTATCTTTTCTTGATTCGCTTAATCAAAGGAGCATGAAGTATGCTGTCATAATTTGTTAATAAGATTTTTGTACCATTTATTATTTGACTAGAAAAAAAAGTATTTAATTAATTTAGAATATAAGGACACCTGCAATAATGTAACTCACAGTCCTTCATGCCTTGCACTTGGAGCTGTATACCAAAACGCCTACAGCGGATAGAAAAGATTAAAACACTGAAACATAGATTTGTACAATTAGGCACCTAGGCAGAGTAAAAAGAGAGAAGAATTGACTTTCACATTTGTCCTTACTATATGGATACTCTTTATACACTGTAGTATGGAACATGAATATAAATATATATATATATATAACAATTAGAAAGAAACCAGGCATACACAGTATTTTATTACACACAGAAACAAACATTTAGTAATGGGCAGACCATCAATTAAGAAAAGATATTCTATGGAGAAATAATTGTCTCCCTGTCACAGTCCAGGTCCATTTTAATTTCCTGTCAATCACCCACAGTATTAATAAAATCTAAATTGCTTTTTCTATTTGTAGCCTCATACCTTTGTGAACACACAAGGGTTTATCTCCAAAGTGCTCAGCTGCATTAAAAGTCAGAATAACAGTTTTAATATTTTTAAAAACTGGATATCCTACATGATTGTCATTGAAGGAGAACTATTTTTTGAAGTCAAAGCCTCCCGTTGGACACAATAATTTTTAAATCACGGGACATCCTGCAGACGTGCCAAAAAAGGCCACAGATCATAAAACATTTCATGTATAATATTGTTTTATCATGCTTATAAAGATAATCTCCATAGTAAATGTGGGCGAAACTGTGTCTACAAAGAATTTGGAAAAGTCTGTATTTTTTTTTTTGTGGAGCGTGATGAAGGAGGGTGTCTGAAAGACTGTCCGGTAAAGCTGAGCTGCAGGAGGTAAAATCTTCTCCACAGTCTCAGGCAAGCTGGATGCATGTCGCCATACTGAATGAATAATTTAATCCTCAAAGTGTACTTCAAAGCTGCTCACCAGGTGGTGAGTCTCCCAACAGCTGCCTCGCAGCCCCGCAGACAGTCAAAGATCGAGCAAAATGATTTTTTCCCCCAAATGTTCGACAAAACTGTTCCCGGATGATAACATTGTGTTGCCGTACAATCATACCTGCCAGCAGACATCCCCCCCCCCGTCTTTTTCAGCTTCTGTCCAAGGGGACGACCGTCGAAACAGTGGTTATTCTAATGAAAGGGAAAGCTTAAATTGAAGGGGGGAAGCTACCCACCTTGCGAGATGATTCCACCATTTGTCAAAAAGCGGCTTCTCAAGATCAGGAGCATATTGTGTTGCTGCGGCATGATCTTTTTCTCATGCCATCACTGAGGATAGGGACACTTGATACAACTCCAGGAGATGATGGGCATCTGCACATTTGTTTGAATTCCAAAATAAAGGAAAGTGCCATTGAGTTGGTGGGTTTCTGATGAAGGCTACTAGGATTTCTTTCAGTGAAACCCAATCCACAATGGAAGGCCTTGTGGTCGGTCATTATTGGCATTGCAAAATCGGCCGGCAGACCAAAAACTGCTGAATGTTGAGGATCTCCCTGACATGGCCGAAACCAAAAGAAATCTTCAGGGGAGAGTAATTTGCATTGAGGGGGTATTTTTGAAAAAATAGGACCTTGTGTGTTTTGACAGATTGCAGCTCGCCCTCAAACTTTAGGCAAGGCGGTACACAGGAAACAGCCAAATATAAACCTCATTATAGTCCACGCCGTCGTAGTTTCACTGACACCTGAGGCATGAAGAAATGGCAGAGGTGCAGAGAGAGCGGTTGCAACGGAACAAAGATGTGTCATGATTGGATGTGACGGTATCAACAACAGACTGTGAATCAAAAACTTTGCGTCGCATTCCCACAAGATGACAGTCTCATGCTGACAGCTTTTTCTCCACATAATGTGGTGAATTTAAAGACATTCTACATAGTGTTTTGGGAAATGCATTGTTTTCAATGAGCATGTGGATATTTTAAAGTATTAGAATTTGAATGGTTAGATTTGATATACTGTAGATGAGTATATATTTAATGAAGCAAGTTTATGTTTTTGTAGGAGCGAAAGATCTTTTTTTCTGATGCAGCACCTTACTCTGCTTATTTAGGGCTAAGTGCATATACCTATGGATATTTAGGGATCTCCAGAAATGGGATATAGCCATGAGGCTATGAGGCTTGAGGAAGAAATTATGAATTGTAATAAAACTGAGTAAGGGTAATGCGTGAAAACAGATTCATGATGCATTGAGTCATCTTTCTTTTCCATTGACTTATCAAACAGAGTTACTGCAGGAGGCAAATGATCGAGCTCCCCTGGAACTCACTACATCTTCCCACTTAACAGGGAGGAAAGAGCTCGCCAAACCCTGCAGGCTGGCCATGCTCACCAAACAAATCATGGCAACACATCCACAGGCAGTCCACAGTAAATTGTTGTATTAACCCCCAGGCAAGGGTCCCTCCTCAACAATTCAATAAGCAGAGACACATTCCTTCACATCCTAAAGGAGAGCTAAGGATTTGACAGCCCTCAGAGCAGCTAAGGAAAGGCTGTCAATGTTATGGGTCACTGTGTTAATTGTTTTCTGTTTCAGGGCGTTAGTCTTTCATAGCTTGTTCCGCTGAAGTCATCATGCTGTGTTTTTGTAAAAAGAAAAGAGTTGAAATGAATGACTCAGCAGTTGCTACAAGGCACATTATTTGGACAGTTTGCAATTAATAGAGTTCTTCTTCTTGGAATAATGATGAACCTGGAATGACAATTTTCCTTTTTCATTTCATTTTTTAGACACACTTTTGAGTTACTCGGTCGCAAAGTTTCCACTGGTTTGTTATTGGAATAGTCTCTATTAAAAAGGCCAATAAAATAATGTCTCTACCATCAACATTCATTATCCCAAACAGTATTTGGAAGCCAACTCAGATAAATCCTTTTTAATCAAAGCCTACATAATCTTAAGCACGCATGCCGCTCTGTGAGGTCTGACTTCATGACCCATAGTTTAGGGAGAAATCCGATGGGTCAGCGGGTGAAGGACACTGTCAGGAAACATTATTTGGGCTTACTATAATCACCAGATCAGATTAATTCTGGCTCGAATTAATCTAAAGTATTATGTGATCTGCAAGTCACGTCTCCCTGCCAACAACATGTTTAAGCTGTCTGATGCAGTGTACATGTTGTCTCGTGTCTATTCACACACCCCATGACACGTGTTCTGTTGCAGGCATCGCTAATTAGGGGAAACGCATTTGTCCGTGTTGCCTGTGCACAGAGCGGACTACAAATTAAGCGGACTGCAACCATTTAAAATCCAGCATGATGTGACTGCCACACTACTGTTCTAATTTGGGCAACAAAAAAAAACACTTGTTGATATTTGCATTTAAGGACGGCTATTCCTGGCAAACCATTCTCTATATTAAAAACGCAGATTTTAAAACCGGAGATAAAACCATTAAATTAGCGATGTATGCTAATGTTGGCATTTTACTCCTGCTTTAAGTAATGCTATTTTGCAACGGGCTGGCTTTCTAAACTCTTTTTTGGCTCCGTGTCTACGCTATAACTCAATTATCCTCAGATAAAAACCACGGCAACGTCAACACGCACAAAACGTGTGCAATAATTGATATTTGTGTCTTGCATCATTTACATAGCAGGACGCAATTAAATATTTAGAAATCTAAAAGCGCATCATAATGGCTTTAAGGTCAGTGTTGTCAGCATCTCCTGCCGAATGAGAGCATTTTGTAAACATCGCGAGGACCTGTGTAATAGGGGGAAAAAAAACTAACTGGGGAAAATATTTGTTTTGATTAGTGCAAATAAGCAGATGCTGTGTGGCGGGGTGAAGCCAGGTTACGAGCAGGGGGTAGATGCTTCGTCGGCCTACAAGACAGGCTGCCTCCATTGCTGCTCACTTTGTGTGTATCAGTTTAAAGCATTGTGTAGCTATTCTTAAACCGCAGTAAAATGGCTTTTAGAAATGCATCGTACGGATGACTAACAGCGTCTTTCATTTTTTAAATTGCAAACATGCTGTGTTTGTCAGTTTACATAATAACTAAATCACTCGAGCGGATTATTGAACATGAGGATAATGTTTTAAGCAAACCCAAACCACCTGTGTGTGCACATTTGTCACTCAATTTTCATACACTGGCATTCAATAATCAGTGGGAAATATTTCGAAATAAGCTTTATCGGTTTGCTTTTTGTAAAATAATTTTGCAGTGGCAGCATGTTTCACTTACTTTTTAGGTATGTTTGTTACACTGGTAATGTCTTCTCTCTGTATTCTCAGTATTTTCAGATTTTGTCTGTCATCATAAAAGTTATGGTTGCAGTCGCATCGTATCTCGTTCATACAGATAGCATAATGTTTTGGATTGCTTCCTATTTTCCCTTTTTTGATCAAACATAAACCGAGTGCCCATGTGCCTTTCAAAGTCAAAACTTTAGAACTCCACTCAGGCTGCTCAATTCTCATGAAGGCAGAACATTTTCCCAGGTGCTGATTTTTTTTTTCCTCCCTTTGCTGTTGAGAACCTCTTCCCCTCTTATAGACATGATCTGACAGGAAATCTTTGAGAGGCAGCACTGTGCTAACTGCCCAGAGATTTCAACTGTCTGTTCTTGCTGGAGGAGAAGCTGAACGCTGGCCTTCTATTAGTCTAAACACATGAAGCCCCCCAATCCCTTGTCTCTCTTTTTTTTTTGCTCTCTCTCCCTCTTTCTTTTGCTCTATTCCTCCCTCTCTCGATCACTTTCCCCTCTCTCTCTCTCTCTCTCTCTCTCTCTCTCTCTCACTACTCATCCCGGTCCTGGCGAGGGGGCTGACAGCTCTCTGCGTCCCGGCCTGTCAAAAAGGGCCTGTTATTCAGCACCCTCCCTCTGGGACAGTCGGAAAACACACACACACACACACTCGCATTAATCCGCACACTCACAGAACATGCTTTCACAAAGGCCCTCTACACAACACACACCGACGCACTCTGTCTCTCTCACACGCATACACAAATATTTTCCTATGCCCATGAAACACTTGCAGATTCAAAAACTTTTGACTGCTCTTAGAGGATGTTCCGCTTGTTGTCAGCATTTCTCCAAATATGCTGACATTTTACACGCGCTAATCAGGATCAAATGTATCATCCATACAGACACTAATTTACTGAGCTTTTGCCTTTTACACAGCAGCCTTGGCACAAATGTGCCTCTTTATGGAGTCCTCTTGTCAATCCATTTGATTGGCTGAAATTCACCAATCATTAGCTACAATTTAATAATGTCTGGTGAATCGGAAGAGCTGACAGGTGTCCAATCAGGAGTTTGAAATTATTCCTTAGAGATTTTTGAATGCTAGCTTGCAAATCAACCTGCAGGTGCCTCCACAGCTGTATTCCCAAGTCCGTCACAATTCTGTGTTCTGTGCATACTAAGGAGAAGAGATTGCTCAACGCTCAGCCTGCTGTCTTGTCCTCACAATTTAGGGGATTTTTCAGATTTGAACGGTAGAGATACGAAATGGATATAGAACAATGAAAACTATCTAAATATATGATTAAACTGCAAAATAAAGGTCCAATAGATTATTGTTAATGCTTGTAAAAGCTGAAAAGATTCAATTTGTTTAGTGGTGGAGACAGTTATGAAGTTAGACAACAACATTTTTGATTTTCGATCATGATGTCTTATATGTCAGAAAAAAAGCCACTTAATAATATTATTATACATTTAAAAAAATAATAGAAAACTTAAACCAAACATTTAATTAATGTAAGTTAATCATTTAAAGAGCCCCTTTCACTCTTGCAGGTCTATTAAAAATCGTTTCATCCTCTTCCTACGATACACATGTTTTACTTAAGAAACCAACAAATATTTACAATTAGAAATTCTAATTTTATAATATTGTTCATATTATCATTCTGAGGAATTGGGATAAAATTTAACATTTGCATAATCCCAGGAAATCTTTAAAAAACAATCGGCAGAAATTGCCCTGGATGTTACTCATGTATTTTCTGTTTCCCCACTGAAAAAGTACACTTTATTCAATATTTGTTGCAACTCATTCTCAATCAGCACTTTGTACACGGAGCACACAAACACAGACGCACACATAGTCAACATTTACCCTGACTTGGGTAATCACATCCACAACGAGCTTTTGCTGTGTAGAATTTTACTTTTTTCTTTTTCATATTTGAAACCCACAGCGTTCAGAGTTCTAATCCCCGTTCGACTCCAAGGAAAGAGAAATGATTGCAGCTGATCGCGAGTGGTGCCACAGTGCTGCAGAAGCCTTTAAAAACCATCACGGACTGGAAGCTATTTATTACTTAATCGGCTACACAAAACTCTCCTGCATATTCAGGCACAATGTTGGAAATAATAGCAAAAAGAAAAAATGCCTCTCGTCTTCAACCTTCACTATCTGGAACTTATCAAAGTGAGATAAGATCAAAACAATGGAGAACTACTTTTTTTGAAATGCCAGCTACGCATGAACACATTCCCTTTCATCCCATGTGGCCACTTTCTGAATAATTTCCCTCAAATCGTGAGGAACCACAGTAACAGTGCCCTTCTTAAGAAAATACTTCTTTGACGGCTAAATAAGGAGCTCCCTTAATTTCCCTTCTCAACGCCGGCTTAATTGCGTTAAGAATTAATGGCGCATTTTCACGGCCGAGCTCACCACCAGGCACCGGTTACACCACTCTTCCCGCTGGGCCTAATGCCACACAGCGGGCCCAGAAGTGCCTGTCGAGCGCCAACCCCCGGTCTCACTCCTGCTCGGGGGTGAGAAACTTTGCGCAATACATATGCATGAATATCTTTCATATCTCCCCAAAGGCTGCTATATCTCACCATTAGTCGCTCTCAAAAGTCTTCTGCGGCGCGCGGTATTGACTTCTGGAACAATTTCAGGCAATCCCAGACGTGATTTATGATGATGCACATTATTGATCACTTAAGGAGATATTTAGCTATTCAGAATAAAAAGTTATGTTCTCATTATGTTGATGGCGTGAGGCGCCAGGCCAGGGAAGGGCGCGGGGAGGGTGTGGGGGGGGGCTTCATTGTACACTCTACTTTACCGGAGAAGTAATTAGCACGTCTGCCTAACAGAAAAAGCCCCCCACACTCCCTGCTCACCGGCTGCTGAGGCCTGGCTGACTTGCCTTCACACAAATTGTTACTGTCGCCCCACAGGTGGGAAACTAGCTCTCATCACCTCATCACCCCAGAGGATGTGAGACACAGCAACATATATTAACTGCCATCCTCGCAGCATGCGGCTAGTGTCTTTATGAGATATTTTACTCTTTATGGAGCCCATGGGGGGGACACACAAAACCAACACAGCTACCCTTTTAGAGGGGCCCCGGCGAAGACATGCATGCAAACAACTGCGATTTAGAGTGGTTCCTCTGCCAGTGCCTGCGGGCATCAGCACTGGCAATGCCGTGGGCTCTGACACAACAAGAGATGAAGGGATTTACCTAATGTGAGACGGTGCGTGGTTAAAGTCTTGTGGCAATTTCACGGCATTCACGGCAAACATTAAAGCACACAGCAGGTGTGATAAACCTCACATTTGCTGTGTGCTTTAATGTTTGAAATGACCGTAATTGTAACAGTTGCTGTAGTGTTTCAGTCTGGTGAATCACAGTTTTGAACTTCCACAAGAATCATTTTCAAAGTTAGAAAACTTTTTTTTTTTACATCTTCAGCCAAGCAGTTTGGCTTTAAACCAAGGATGCCATCAACATCTTTGGGGCCCGCTGACGGGAGACACCAGACTCAGTTTGCGGCTGGGAAAAAAGTAACGTGCACAACACTTTCTAAAGCTGTTAATGTTTTATCCCATAATTCACAGGCCCGGGACTTAGGAGCATGTCTTTGTGGGAAAGCCTTGGCTGGACACGGTGGAACCAGCATCATTAGTGCCTGTCTCCCCGGGGTGGCATGTGTGGAAATTACTGCCCCAATCAATAAGCAAAGTCCAAGTGTTGAAATATTTATCCAGACAGAGCTTCATCCTTGCGGTGCACCGTCTGAGCACTCTTCCTGCACCTTAAAGGGTTATTCAGAAAGCCATATATGGGCAAGAGTACACCTTGAAATCAATGGGGTGCCACTCTCTGGCTGAGTGCTGAGTGCTACAGAAGTCCATTAATTTACTGTCGATACATGGGGCGGAAACAGGGATGGAACGGAACCCACCTTAAGGTGTACTCAAAATAGTGCTGTCACGTTAGTGGAGTTTCTAACGTTGATACAACGTATTGAATCTTCTATTTTCATCCATAACCGCCCAAATATTTTGAAATAAAAATGTTTGTGTGTCACTGTCAGAGTGGGAAAATGGCCGATTGGTTTCTCCAGACTTTTTTCTTTGGCACCGCAGAGAAAATAAAGCTCATGTTGAAAGTGTATATAGAAATAATATATAGTCATAGCAACAAGGAAACAAAATTTAAATGTAATTTTTATTGAAAGAAAGAAATGCAGCCGCATGTTAGTGAAAGTGTATCAACATAATATTTTAAAGAGCTTAGTGACTGTCTGTTCACATCATAAACATTGAAGATTAATTCTACAAGCTCCAATGCATATATACCCGACATTATAGTGCGATTCTCTCTGCAAGACTTCCTTTGAACTCCAACACTTAGCTTGTTATCTCACTTTATCTTCCCACAGAGCATGTTACGGACGATTAAAAGCTCTATGTGATGTGGGCTAACATCTCATTATGAGAGTGAGCCCATTTGTATTGCTAACCTCCATAGTTAGAGTCCACAATGGATGACAGCTGACTTCCCCTCCTCAGCTTTGTCTACTCTGCTGAAACATGTGCTCATTAAGGAACCACAAAAATATTAAAATATCGCCCTCCCTTGTTAATATAACATTCTCATGTGTGAAGTATGAAATGATTCAGTCTCCATCTTTTGTTGTTGTTTGTTGTTTGTTTCCTATTACTATTTCAAGATGGCAATTAGACTCCGTTATTTTGGAGAAGATAATTGGTCAAACGGTGTCTCAACAACTCCCAATAACCTTTGATCTGTTACAAACCCTCGACCTTCATCAGTCTCATAAATAAACTCTGCAAAACAATGCTTCGCCCTGTAGGCAAAATAGCTGATGACTATCTTCCATTTGTCCATCTCGCTGTGGCGTGAAACGTCCCAGGAATTTACAGTCTCCATAGAAACCCGAAGAATGAGTTTTTTTGTTCTGCAGTGGAGCCCTTCGAGTAAAACGACACCACGGCATCATTCCCCTAATGATAATCTGATCATGTAGATAAGCTAAAAGGAAAACAGGAGACACTCTAGGCTACTATAAATCTCAATACTGGCATCAATTTTAACAACCGCCACGGGGATATAAAATGCTGATGGCCACGCTCGAGTGTGTGTGCACGTACCACTATTACTGATAAGTGATCAGAATACTCCTTGTGTCCATAATCACGTTGCACTCATTAACTGGTGGTCTTCATTAGTCGGGGCATTGCAGTGATCCAACGCGTTTAATTAACATTATCAGCATTTGTAATTGTTGTCTATTCGCCGTCCCGTCTAATACCTTTCAGTTATGATGACAAAATGTCTCCGTGTGCTCCTATTTATTTGAGACAAGATGCCTTTTGGATACCGAGAGTTCGTCGAGGACGACATAACGGCGGAAGCCGCTGTGCTCTGTTACTCCCCACTCGTCGGAATGAAGATGCGACAGGCATGTGGCGGGAATGTCAGAACATGAAGTCCTTCTATTCGGCTCCGGTGTCCTAAAGAAAAGTAATGTTACCGAGAGAATGAATGAAAAATGGGAGGCCGCAGGAATGTGTCCGCGTAGCATTCATGGAAGAGATATGGCATCTGCAACCAATCTGTCCGCAGCATCAAACCCCGGCGATAAATCTGCAGTGTATCAGCGATTCTACGTGCACACATGTCCATTTTTTATAATGTTTACTTGTGTGTTGTTGTGCATACATTTTTGGTTGAATGTGTAATTACGCACATGTGTCTGCATGAACGTAATTGAATGTGCGTGGACGTGTGTACATCCGTTTTTTTTATTTTTTTATATTGTTTGATTGCAAGCGTGCATTCGTGTGATCCGGTGCCTCACTCTGTTCCGGCAGGGGTGAATGTGTCCGTGACGGTTCTACAATCTGTCTTTCATGGTTTAGCGTGGACGCCGTCCAAAGCGCCCAGCTGCTTTAGATCAACACTCAATCATGGCTCACCTCATCGTAGCTTTTTTCTTTCTGATTCACATCGGCCCGATCCGACCACCTCAGCGCGTCCCTCCTCACAGTAACTGGCGCTGTCTGGTGAAATTGGTTTCACATCCCACTTGTATTAGGAACCTTGGAAGTCATGTGTGTAGTGTTTGTGCACGGACGCAGATGGCAAATCAGAACCAACTGCAAAATCTAATGTCATCCAAAATAGCATCTGAATCCATAGCCATATAAATCCAAACAATTTGCAAGATGTCACCTGTTCATTTGTATTATGTTTGCACTAATTAGAATCGGATTATGTCAGCTTGGCTTAGCTTAGCCCAGTAGAGCTTGAATATCATGCTTTAGTCGGTTAATGCACTTTTGTGGAACATTTGAAAAGTATTTTTCATGACAAACTAGAATCATTCTTGTGAAAAAAGGCTCACCCTCTACAGGTGCCAGATTTCACCTTTGACAGTAAAAAAAATACTTGGTTTGGCAAGAATTAGTTGAAACTGAAATACGCTGCCTGAGAAATCCTAAAGTGAGATTCAAATGAGGCGTTTTTCTCCCCGATGAGATGCACCCCCAGTGTCTGACACATAATACGCTAGGCCTCGAGTATTGGAGCAAAACAGCCGGAAAGCACGCTTCTTGTGCAAAGACAAAAAAATGTAGGAAAGTGGAAAAACAACAAACTTCATCCTCTCTGTAATAAGATGACTGAGAGCCCTTGCCAAGATGGTGTTAGCCGCCAGTCACCCCCCCCCCCCATTTCACATGCTAAAATCCCAATGTGAGTAATTCCGAAAACCTGCAGAAGATTTATTCACTGCTACACTACTCCTTTTTAGCATTAGAACAATAATTCTTGTGTTCACCACCTTCAATTGTAGAAATAAATGAGGATTTTTATAGCAGCATACCACTTTCTCAAGACGTTTTGGTGCACAACGGGGATCCCATAGAACTGATAATTAATATTATATGATATTATATATATTTGTATAAAATTAAAATATAAGTAAAAGCATGAGCCTAAATACTGCTGAATTGATTTCAAATTATTTCTAGCTTGCAAGCCAGGCCAGAGCAATTTGAACTGAATTTGTGTGAGGCCGGTCTTCATTTCAATGTTCATTATTGGTTCATTATTGACTTCCTGACTTTGAAGCAAATACCTTTTTACATCAGTCCTCTTCAGACAATAATTGTTAACATAACAAGTCTTGCTTCAGACATCCGTAACCGGCCTATTGGGTCTAAATGTGTAGCCACTATTGTGTGAAGCAGTTGAGAAAATGCTCTAAAGGAAACTACACAACTTGCAAATAAACACAAACACACTCAGTTTAATTTCTGAAGAATGCATAAAAATTGGATAAATTAAATTAAATTAAAATACTAAAATTCTTACATTTCTAATGATCCGAATTGATCTCTTCAGCATAGCTGTGGTTAAATATCAATAAAGCAGAAGTGACACTTTCTTGAAATCAATAACAATTCATCTCATTTTTAAAATGAATAACATCTTATACAATATATTAAAAAGTGAGGGTATTATCTGTGATGCTAATATTAATCATGCACAACTTTAATTAAAAAAATAATTCATGACCCATGAACAGTGGCCGACAAAATCCCATCTTGTTTTTCTCATAAATTGCTTTGTTTTCCCATCTCCTTCCAGGGTTAATTGTACCAGTATCAACTATTTTGTAAAGAAATATCCTCTTAAGTGGGGTCTACTGTGTTGAAATCCAACACCCACCAACACCCACACACAGTTCTCTTTTCCTTCTCCTAATGCACACATGTGGGGTTGATTATCCCTCTCGCTCGGTAAGACAAGTGAAAAGTACATGTTCTATCCCAAAGATGCTCCAGCTAATAAACGCACCTAAAGTCCAGGAAATAAGGACCAGTCAAAGGTCAGGACTGAAAAGTGGAGCAACTTCTGAAGCTTTTTGGTTCTTCTTTTTGTGACGGTCAAACTTTTGAAGTCAAATCTGTCCCTTGATTTCTTTCACTTATCAAATTTGCTTAGATGTCCTGTATTTATCAGTACTGGACCATATGAATAGAGGAGACAATTCAGTCAACACAATAAATACAAAGGAGGCAAACTAGCCTTAATATAGTGTACAGTATTGTGTAATAACTGCAAGATAAAACAACAGCTGTCTTTCCAGTAAATATAGGTGCTAGATTTAAACCATGTGAGATATTTTCCTAGGCTCAGATACAATCTCCTAAATTGATGCAGGTGTTATTGTTTTGTCTCTATCTAATGTTTGTTGACTTCATATGTCAATCAAAACACTTTTTTTTCCATGCCGTACTTTTACTCTCAAAGCAAGAAATCCAAACGATATAAGCATATTATAAGGCGCTATTTTAAATTCATTTGAAAACCTTCAAGCCAGCTCACAAAAACCACGGCTATTCACAGCCAGCGGTCTTTGGGGGGTGCACTGACAACACATGCCAGATTACCAACCCTCCTTCAATGCAGACGCAAGATTTTCTCTCCGCCTTCTCCCTGCGTGCTCTGTTGGGCAGATGCCCACACAGGGATGGGGAAAGCCATTGTATCTAATTGCAATGCTCAGGATTTTGATTACACTCTTGCCTTGAAAGCACAACACTGTAAAAGAACAATTGCTCAGAGAGCACCAAGCAGCAGGAGGTGCAATTTCAGCCCCTTCTTAATGAGAGAACATATCAAAAGGTAAAAGGGAGGCCTTTATACTTTAATTCCATTTCTGATGTAGCAATTGTGGGGGGCTTAATCTATCAGTATATTAAAGATGAAACTAAAGCTTGGACTATTATTCTTCCCTTTGTGTTTGAGGATTGTTCCATCCTGGTCTGTTTTGCCCATATCTTAGAAATTATTAACCTCAAAGCGCAATTCCCACAGCAATTGAGTGATGTAATGTCTTAATAAAAATCACTATAATGTGCTCTATAGCTTCTCTGTTTCTAGGACATACTTTCCACATTAAATAGAACCACATAAAAGTTCACATGTGATATGGCCGAATAGCAAGAACATCTGAAGACGTTTAACTATTTGCCAAACTACATTTGAATTTAAATCAATATTTCCATGAGATCAGAAAGTGGGAGCCAGATAACCATGTTAAATGCGGGTTATTCATTTATTGAAACAATGGACTAAACAGACAAAACTGTCTTTAGTCTTTAGGAAAGGTTTTGTATCTTACATACATGTACTTTTGCATAATTTAATTGGTATGTAAAAAATACATGAAACAATATATTTTCTTAGTGTCATTGAAAGCGGTCATTAAACACATGCTCTACAGAGGTTCCATTCAGCTCAAGGCTAGAAAGTCATGGCATCCTATGAACAAAATGTTAAAAGGTGCCACTGTGTTGCTCCAACTGGTAATTAGTTATTTGTATGATTCACATTACATTTGGCCCTGTGTGGGAAGCTTGTTTCTGGGGTTCAATCATTTCTAACACCCTCTCACATCGTGAATTCATTCTCAAAGAGGCATTTTTGCGTAGTTGACCCTGTTGTCTACAATAGGAATTGAAGTGTGGAAGGGGTTTGCATAAAATAAAAGCTTCTCTTTGCTGATTGACAAATGATGGCAGCCTCTTAAGTCAAACTGGAATCTTGAGCACAACAGTCTGATTAACAGAATAACACTTGAGATCTCGAGTCTTTTGAACGTATTTCAAGGACCTTAAATGTACTGCACCTATAGAGGAAAAACACATTCTTCCTGTGAAGTAAGTTTGAAGGGCAGTTTAATCCTAATGTGTTTAATTCTAGACCGCAGATTATCAACCTTTGTTGCTTTGTTTATACAAATCTTCAAAATCAAAACATTTATTATAATTAAATAACAGTCAGTAAATCATATTCCGGTCTTTAACAGGTGTACTGCATTTTTTCTCAGTCTGTGTTAATGTAAAAGGCAAATGTGTGCTTTGAATGTCTTCAATGAAAAAATATATATATATATATATAATTTGTATTGTTTTAAGATTTAATTTATTTTAAAAGAATACATTATCTGTTGTTCAGAATTTTTTTCCAACTGAAAAAAAGAAGAATAGTCACTCTTTAAGAGGATTAAGATTTACAAAACAATCCATAGAAAAGATTTGCCATGAAATACAAAATAAATATTTAGTTTTCATTGCAATGCACCATTATTATTTAAATAGGACTCCAAGCTATTACGTCACTTTGTCCGGTGTATGAGGGCCATAATCCATTTGTGCTCCTTTAAAAATAATTATTAAATAAAATACTTGTACAACAGTAATTGGAAGCCAATTTGTAAGTACATGTCTACTGTTGTTAGTCACATATGACTGTATGACGCTGTAGCAACAGCTTACATATCAGGAATCAGGAAACATTTATTGCCATAATATGTCAGACATACAAGGAATTTGACTAGGCTGTTGGTGCGTAACAGCAGACAGTACGACGATGGACAACAAGACAACATAGTGCAAAGGGAATAAAATAAAATATAATGCCGTGGGTTAGTAATATAAGGCTATGGGTTAATTACCTGCCCTCTGTGTAATGGGCCATTTTAATATTTCTGCAGTTACAAATAATTTTTTGGATAATAATATTAACAGAATCTGATCAAAATGAAGACTTCCCTCTCGTGTATTATTAATACATTAACACAAAATTGGTAAAATAATAAAACCATATATATCACAGCTCAACCCTTGTGCATTTTCCCATAAAACCCGAGAAATACTTCAACACCAGAGCCGCTGATGTGGGTAGTTAAGTTAAGTCATGTATTGTTGTGTGATTTATGCTGTTTGCCTCGAGTCAACAAGCTGCGAAAACAACAACCTCCGAAGGTAAACAACGTTGATGCACCGGGGCATAGGCCTACTCGTCTTGATTAATGAAAGGAAGTCAGATCTCATGCAGATTAGTGCAGTGTTGGGCAGCATCCTCGGTGAATATTAATTTCCCTTGAAGAGGTGTTCTCGCCTTCTCTCTGCAAACACTGCTCAATATATTGGACGAGGTCGCCGAAGAAGGTCACAGACAAAGTTCTATGGCAGCTAAATAAAAGTGCGTCATTAATGCACTGAAAAGGTTTTAAATTCAATCAGTGTTTAGCTGTTATTTCTTTTTCTCTACTGACCATTTCCTAATGGATGCTAATTTGTTCAAACAAAGCTTTTTGTTTCAAATCAAGATATTTTTCTTTCATAACGCACCCTTTGTCTTTTTTTTATTCATTATTGATCACTCTCTCCAAATATGCAGCATTAATTTATTGGTGAAGGCCATGATGAAGCCCAGTTGATTTATTACGTCTTCGTTTTTTGTTCGTGTTGAAAAAATATTTAAAAACAAATGACCTTGACAAAGTCTGATACAGTAGCATGCCCGCATGGTGACTGATGTGAAGAGATAGTAAGATATAAGACTTATCCAGTCCATTCACCTGTCAGTGTTCACGAGGGAGAGGGGGTAGAGAGGCGGCCGCAGCTTCAGGGTGTCGGTGACAGAGTGAGTGTGTCTGAGGAGATCGGTGAGGGAGATTAATAGCTCAGTCCATCTCTGTCGCTGTCTCTGAACCTTGACACGGCTTAGAGGTATTACGAGGTCACTGAAGTAAATGACGCGGCTGCACCGGAGCTCGGATGCATGCAGACGCTCCGAATGGATCGATTGATGCATGATTATGCAATGATGCTTCAAGACATCCTGCATGCCACCCGCAGTGCTCAACACAGGGCGTGTATTACTAAAGCAAAGATGACGATTCTCCTCTCCGTGGCCATGGAATGTTGAGCATGTGCTTTTACAGTGCCTGTGTGGTTCTGAAAAATACTACTTAATGTTGCAGGTATAGTGTGATGAAAGGAGCCCCCTTTAAAATCAATATCCCATTCAGGGGCAGCATAAAAACACATAATATGATTCAAGGCTGGTCGGGGTTGCTCAGAAATACAGGGTTGGAGTAGAAATAAGGCCTTTGGTAGCAGCTTTTTATCATAAATGTGGCGTGGCTGTATTCATGGACTTTTTCATGGAGTATTTTCACTTAAACTTGACAGCAGTGGAAGTTTTATTATGTGGGCTTTGCAGTGCCAGCCTTGCTCAGCTGTCTGGTTAATACTATCATCAAACACTTTTTCCTGCAAAGATGGAACGCACACTTTGTCTGGTGCAAATCTCTTTGTCTGTTTTGACAGAATGTTCGGAGAAGTATAAGCTAACACAACTAACAAGCAGGTTTTCTCCACAAACGGCACCCGGTTTGTGTGTCTGTGTGTGGGCCTTCATGCTTCTGAGCAGCGATACAGCTCTGTTTGTAAATGTGTGTATTCGTCCTCCCACAAAGCTTGTTCTGTGCTAGAGGTGTTTCTATCCAAAAATGAGCCTGTATCAATAGCGGCTTCAATATCTGCTGCTATTAAGTTAGATTTCCCACGTCTCCTGCTCAGCACATTTTGGATAGATTAAAAAGCATTGCAGAAGGTGCGCAATAAATCATGTGCAATGCAATGACTCTTGCTTTTGGGTTCCAGATCCTGTGTGCAGAATATGAAGAAGAAAAAACGAAGATGTTTTTTAAAGTTAGTTTAACTTCTACAGCCCCAGGAATCGCTTCCCCGAACAGAAAGAACTCAAACCGGATGGCAAATGAAGAAAATGAGAAGTGCTTCACTTACTAGCTAGAGAGTGCAGGGGTGGTGGGTGTTGTGTGGTTAGATAACTAATTCGTGAGCAGGATGAGGTGGTGTCTACCCATGAATAACAGGAAAGCAGGAGACAATTATTGTACAAGTACAACTATTATGTATTTTTGTGTACGTGTGGAAGTCCAAGTGTGTGTGTGTGAAACAATAAATCCTTTTTTTTAAGTTATGGAAGGTACATGCATTTTGTATTTAAAAAAATCAGGGAAATGAAGTCAAAAATGAAAACTTTGTGAGGACTTGGCAAACTAAATTGGCTCGGAACATGTGAGGGTGTGTGTTTTTGTGCGAGTGAGCGTCAAGGGGAGAACAATTGTGTGTGAGTGTGTACCTACTGCTCTCGGGTGCACAGTAGGTGACAATAAGGAACCATGACAAACACCAACACTCACAACGATTTACAATCTGAATAGCAGTCGTATGCTGTACGTTTCAGCGACTTGTCGGGCGCTTACGCTGGCATCCATCATTGATAGAACAGGTGGCCTGGAGCTGACCGGGACAGACTTGTGAATATCAAACTCAAATGTGTCACAAATAAGCATTGGATTTTTCACTCCCCTCCGTCCACACCAGCATTGGGTCCGCAGTGTTTTTGTGCCGCGAGACTGAAACTGAAATTCAGACATGCAATGTGGAATCACCCTTGGAATATATATATTATTATTCTTTTTATTCTTTTTTTTTGCAAATTCAAGGATGTCTGCAAAATACAGCGTGCAGCTGCGTGAAAAAAAATCTGTGTTCCACATCCTTCACTATATATTATACATTAGGACCGGGCTCTCCATCGGCGCTGGGCCAAAAGATAACCGGTGCTCCACCCCTCCAGAAGGGAACAACGTATTTCCTCATAAGAGGTTCCATAAATATTGACAAGATTTACACTAAAATTTACACCGGTGGCATTCTAAAGGGCCATTGTTGAGAGAGACTAACAGTCCAGTGAAATGTCCAGGAATCTTTCCATTTCCCCCATGGATGGAAATTCATGGTAAACTTTATAGGAGAGGAACAGCCGTGTGTATATCCAGAACTGCTATTGTGACATTAAACTTTCCCATATGTTTTGTGCTGTTTCTAGTCTCCAATCCCGCCATGTTATGACCTCTTGCTCCATGAAGACCAATGTTACTGAGTATGTTGGTATTTTTACAGTTGTAATTAATTCCTTTCCATTTTTATATATTGCTTATTCTTAGAGAGGGTGGTGGGGGTGAGGGGGTATTTGTATTATGAGTAAACTTGTATTTGGTACAAACTACACATGAAACTGTTTAGACCCACAGACATGACAATCACTCTTCTATTAAGTCCCTTTATATGTTACATTTAAAATTGTGAAGAAAAAAAATGGTTGGGATGGACTTGACACTACATTACTAAAACATTGTTTTAGTAAAGAGATGATGTGGAAAAAAGACAGTATTATGAAGCAGATTGATTTAAAACAATATACAAAAGTATTTATCCATGACAGTTCTCAGCAAATATTTCTCTATGCACCGTACTTCCTTGTGTATGTGCTCCAATGATGCACAGAGCAGCTGTCTTGAAAAGGTGTCTAACAGGAAACTGAGTTTTGTACCGTGCAGTGCCATGTGTCTGTGCATGCACATCTCCCCGCTTATTTGTCTAGTGAATGTTTTGCTTTCTCTTCTCGGGAGGTTCGGCTGACATTTGGTAGGCATATTCACCATTAAAAAACAGGACCACAGGGGACACCAGCTAAAGATAGGCACGAGGAAAATGCAACAGCAATCCAAAGCACATGTGGTTTGATATTCCATTTGATAAGTTCCTACATCCTGGGTTAAATTATTTCATATGCTTAGGGAACATTCAGAATTACATTTTTGGGGAAACTAAAGGATGATATGTATACTGGACATAAGTAGTACCACATGATTTCTCTATTACATCCAGTATACTGTAGACAAGATTTAACATTGGGATCATGTTGGCTGGAAAATGTAATATTCATTGACGTTATGGAAGCTTTTTTTTTTTTTTAGTTTCAGACAACAACTGCAAATAATAATACACAAAGGCCAGAAAAAAATCTGTTTGGAGTTAGTTAAAAACTAAATAAAATGTACAGGGCTTTGTCAGTAATGTTGTACTGATACTGATGCACGGCTTGAATCCAGCTAAAGCTCTTTCAGTCTCAATACAGAACCGTACCTTTAATCACATTGTTTATGCGAGTGCACTTCGGCCGCAGGAGACTATATTAAAGCAGATGTTGACAATATGGCTGACCCCGTATGATCAGAGGTCAGCTCGCTCTCCTGCCGGCTCTTTATAAAGATATTTAAAAACGAGTATAGGTTTATTGGTAAATACAGCACACAATAAAATGCATATTTCATTACTGACGCTTTAAGTTGGAATGTTCCAAAGTCAGAAGACTTTCTTTAATTGTCTTTTTACATTGGTTGGTTTTTAAATGATTTTGAATGGCATTGAGTCACAAATATTGTGTGATCAGCAAAAAAGTGCCTCCGAATGGATGTTATAAGACAGTTAGAAGACTTTGCAGTGATAACATGTATACATCAAACACGCAGAGAACATGCAGACTCCACACAGAAAGGCCCCTGGACAGAGTCGAACCCAGGACCTTCTTGCTGTTAAGCCACGGTGCTAACCACCACACCACCTGACACTACTAGTGAATCAACTTAATGTAATATTATCCAGAGGGAACAGAGATTTGGGTGATTTTGAAATGCCTGCGATTCTTTAAATTAGTTAGGTGGGAAATGTGGAATTGTTTACTTCTTTGAAGGAAAGCATAGAAGGCTGTGTGCCTACATTGTACAGACTTATCTAATTAACTCATATATATATATATGGGGTTTGACCCATGCATAATTTAGCAATGCACATTCCTCAAATTAGAAACTGCAGATGGAACACACATTTAATTCTTGCAGCTGTAATGTAGTGGCTTCAGGTATTTAATCAATATAAAGGACCTTCATCATATCTCACTAAGTCCCTTACATCTCACAAGCAGCTTTTGACATTTTTTTGTAAAAATCAACCCTTCCTCTTGTGTCGTGCCTGCATGTAACAAAATAAATAAAGCTGAAATGACCACCGCACAGGGTTTTCTGAGAAAACACAGGTGCTTTAGTTTTCATTTGAATGTGCATGTTCTTTTTTTCTACCAATGTCTGTCTCTCCTCCTTCACTTAGCACCGTGTCATGTATGCAAACTCTCAGGACTAAATATCAAGGGCTGAATAATTTACAAGAACAGTGCGATATTTCAACAATAACAGTTACAAGTTCTTTGGATACCCTGTAGAATTGACACTGTATAGAGTGCAAAGTTCTGCAGATGACACCACGGTGTTGTTATTTACAGACGCGCCTGCCAAGACCAGGATAGTCTGTCAAACTCTATTGCAATTGCCAAGCGTGTAGCCGGCTGACGTGTGTGGCTGATGCTGGGCTGAGCTGGCTGTGAGGTAAAAGGACTTCCAGAAAGCCATTGTAAGCGTCTCAGAGTGTTTTTCCTTCCTTATCCCACTGCCCTTCCACAGTAGATTGCAATTCATCGTGTCAGGGACGGATTTGACAGTCTACCTGCCTCTTGGATTCAGCAGCATTTACAGACACTGCAGAGGGCAAATTACGCCCTCGATATGGATGGAATCAACCTTCTGAGGGGACAACTTTTGGGCTGCAGATTGGCCTGTAGGCAGCGAGGCTGTCTAACAACTGAAAGGATGTTTCCTGAATGTCTGTCATTGACAGGGGGACATTATTTTATGCTATACATCTATGAGACTCGCCAAGGTTGCTGAAGCGCTTTTAAGACTCCTCAAAGACTTTACAGCCGACCCTCTTCTGCACTGCTTGATTTCATTATCTTGTCTTATCTTGTTGTTCAGCTGTTTTTCAGCCTCGACCTTCAATCATCGAGAGACAGAACATTATCACTTAACGACAGCCCTTAATTAACACGTTGCTGATCATTAAGAATTAATACATTTCTTTTTGATGAGCTATTACAAAGTAATAGTAAGTAGTCCCAAATAATATATATGTATATATTTCAACAAATCACTTTTGCATATTTTTTGTTAATTATTTACAATCAGGATAACACTGTTATTTAAAACACTGTGATTCAAAATCATGAGAGTTTATTACTCAATGCTGAGATGCTGTAGAATACAACACTTACTGTAAAATAATGCGTCATTTGTCAAGACACGTAGTCCAACAATTCTCATACAGACTTTTCTTAAAAGATGTCTTTCTTTCTAACACTGAGAAAGAACTTTCACTTCGGGTCCATCACTCATGTCGGACTTTAAGGATTTCTGGACCTTAATCTCAATCAGAGCTCTAGCTTTAGTTTTGAAGCTGTTCCCAGTGTCGAACGTAAAGAAACCAGTCAGCCAGCCACTGTTTTATTTTGCCCTGGGAACTGCTTCCCGTTTATACTTTTCATCCTCATTTCTCATTCCTCTTCCCCTACTCGCATTGGGCTTATCCCCCAGACTTATTAGAATGGCTTTGACCTCGTTATTCTGCATAGACACAGCTGCTTTCTGCGTTTTAATATCAGCAAAATCTACAAAGAGTAAGATGTGAGTATGTGTATATCTCTGCGTGTTTGTGTGCGTGTGTGTGTGTGCGTAGAGGTGGGTATTGGTCATCAAATGTGTCTGAGTCCCACAAGCTGTGAGTCAGATAGAAATGAGAAGAACAGGAGGCGCACTGGCCATCAGGGAAGTGTGGGCAGACCTGGGGAGACAGCAAGATGCAGGTGTTTGGCTGGTTTCCGTGGAGCAGCTGTGTTTCGTGCGCGTGTGTGTGTGTATGTGTGCATTCTGGTGTAAGCGTAATACTAGCCAGTGAAATATTGAAATAAGCACCGACACCTCTCGGATTGTGAAGAATAATTTTGACGAGGGTCTGCAAATGATTTCCGCATTAGTGTCCTTCCTCAAAAAAAAAAATCCCCAACAACACCTGCACACCTCCGGCTTTGTGAGCCACATCGCACACAGAGGAGATGGATGCGGATGCCCTCGCTCCACTCGCTCTCTCTTATCACGCACACAGATGCACACAGAAACAACCTTAACACCCACCGACATTCATGTGTAGGTGGCCCGGAGGACGTACGAGTAAAAAGCAGAGTTGCTAATAGTTATAAAGGGATCTTTGAATGTGTGCGTTCTATTGGAGGTATAAATTAAAGCTCTTTGGTCTCATTGTAAAACACAAAAAAGAGTGTCTTGCGTGTAGTTGAACAAAGACATGAATATGAACACGGAGTGTTGTTTTAACGTCTATCTTCTTTGAGGTAGTTTATCCAAATATGTTTTATTATGTATCATCTTTATCTTTATTATTCATGCTTGTACCATATTTTCATAGACATTCATCTTTTGGAGTTTGGGAAATAACCAGCCAAAAGATTCACTGAAGCATTTTCTGTGTACTGAAAAGAAATCCTGAAAAAATGTGGTGTTATGCATAGTTCAGGGCCCTGTGGTAATGAAGTTTAATATCCCTCCATTAAGATAGAAGCTGACCGGCCTTGTCTCCTAAGCAAAACAGAGGACGCCTTTCCTCGACAGCACAGAGCTGCTGAGAACATTAATAGGATCCCTCATTAAACGTTGCAACTTCAAAAAGGTCCAAAATAAAATAAATAAGTCACAATAATTCCAATTGAATTATGGATCAATTTCAAATGAGAACACGTCGATTCAAGGATGAACACGTTACACAATCATGTCATTGTTAGTGCTCTAACTAGGCTTCATGGGCCCTTTTCAAACACCATGGATCCGAGGAGAGACGGGGTCCCACGCAGAGGGCCCTAATGTACGTATATTTGCAAACGTAGCGCCGTGATACTTTCGCTTACATCGCATACGCCTGGAGTGGGCGCAGGAGCGATCATGAGGCCCAGAGGGAGAGAGAGAGAGAGAGAGAGCGTGGGATCACAACAGTCGAAATAGACAGTAGTTACCATGTCGTCTTCGTCGTGGTACCCAGCGGTAAACATCTGTGCCATTACGGGTGTGAGCTCTTAAGGATGAGGCCTGGGAAGAATCCTAACAGGCAATTAGACAACCTCAGGCCAGCTGCTCTCGATCCTGCAGCAGCGGGGCCTTCTTCTCTTGGAGCTAATTACATAACAAAGACAGTCTTTAATCAGGTCTTGCTAGTCTCTTCTCCTACCCCCCCCACACCCCACACAAACCTCCCAAAAGCTTCTTTCCTCCCGTCTTCTATCTCCCCTTCTCATCCTCTCGCAAACTGCGTTTTCTTGCAATATGTGAGATGAGCGAGGAAGGAATAGGGGAGGAAAAGGGCTCGTGGCTGCTCACGCTCAGCCACGCTGCTGTCTGACTTGTTGGTGTCTTGTTTGTGGTCGGCCTGCTGACCTCCTCCAACGTTCACATATAGATTTCTTTTGGATTTTTTTCACTAACCCTTATGTTCTTCTTCGGTTCATCCTATGATTTTTTTGAGATGGTGTCTTGTTTCAGCAATTTGCAGACATAACAGATATTACTTATGGTTTGGGTCCAATGGATTCCAGCTGCATGACATAGTTTGACAAAATAATTTTCAAATTGGCAATATCTATGCTTAGTGTTAACTGTATGTTTTAGGAAAAGGTTGCCACTCAAAATCCCAGATCTATTTACTTTTCCTTTTTCTTTTTTTTTTTAAATTCCTCTCCTTTATTCCTCATTTATATATATCCCTAAGGTTCCTTCCCTTTTTTTTTCCCTCTTGGAAGGGTTTTTTCATTTTTTGGGGAGTTTTTCCTGTGCCGATGGTGGGTTTCAGGACAGAGGATGTTGTATGTGTACAGACTGTAAAGCCCTCTGAGGCAAATTTGTCATTTGCGATTTTGGGCTATACCAAATAAAATGAATTGAATATATATATATATATATATATATATATATATATATATATATATATATATATTCAAAACATATTTCGTGAATTTTGTGATTTGCTCATATATGTATTTAGACAACTCCGTTGAAAAGGTTCTAATTTTTTTATATCTTTGGCTTGCTATTAAATGTACATTAAAATAAGTCATTGCAGTTATTAAGATCATTTCTAGATGCAGCAGTCGGTGAGGCCAAACTGAGGAAGCAAAGGCTAAATCAACACAATTTGAGATGTTAGAGATGTTTTAACTTTACTAGGAGGGAGTTGCATCTGGTTCTACATCTATTTCTGTTTCTGCGTCAAGCTCTGCTTCTGACACAATATTCGTTTTTTCTCACTATTAAAAAAAATCAAGTGGCTTTATACAGAATTCCACGTACATAAGAAGCTCAGATTTGTCGTTCCACTACCACAGATAAAAGGGAAAACATCCTGGTGCAAAATATATATATATATATTTTTTTTTTTTCAGAGAAAAATAAAAATATCAGCAAAGTCCTTGAATTCTTTGTATTTTCCTTTTTACTACAGATACAATGCAATAAACACATTCCAACAATCTAATAAAAAGAGTTACACTTTCATTGATTGATTTACAAATTCATCCATTCATCCAATTCAAGAAAGTGTTGTGCTGCTAGTCCGACTTTGACAAAGGATCGGCATACTTCCTCCAACACTTTTTATTGCCTCTTTGCATCGCACAACACGTCCCAACCTTGTGAAGGAGGGCAAAGCAATACCGCTATCCTGAGTTAAGTGTTGAAGAATGCCATTCTAACCCAAAACATATAAATATTGCACACTTCCTCGGTTTAAAATTCTTATCTCTCTGTTATCAGTTTCCAACATTTATGAAACAGAATCAGTTTTGTTTCTCTCTTTTTGTCTAGAGCTCCTTTCCTCTTGCGTCGTCAAGGCACAGCTATTCTAAGTCAGCTAAGTCAGGGATGAAACATCCATCCCAGTTAATGTTCTTAAGGGAACACCGGGTTATCCTAATTATTGCAAACACATACTAGCACAATTTACTTGTTTAATCAAATCGTGTGCTTTGTTTAATTAGCTGGATATGTGCAGAGAGGGGAAGACGGTTTTTGGAGGGAGAGAGACAGAGTGAAAGAGAGAGAGAGAGAGAGAGAGAAGGCTATGCATGTACAAACATTCTTTGCCTGAGGACAGAGAGAATTAGAAAGAAAATTACCAAGCTATTGTAGAATTTGCACTGAAAGCACAACATTTTCAAAACGAAAAAACTCCTGCAAAGACCAATTCAAGGTACAACTAAATGTGCTCAACATCCAGGAAACTGCACTTGACAGAAAATAGTGTTTTCAATTGCCTAACTTATGCATCATTTAAAAAATTCTTTATGAAACAGCTTTAACTCGCATCTTGCAAAGTATTTATGGCTGTTTTTATCTTTTCTTTTGATACAGTTTCAGCCTTCTTTTTACAAACTGTCATGGTTATAATTTTTTTTATAAGTTAGGCTAATGACGCATTCAGAGGTTAATTGCATCTCAACTTTTCATGTGTAATCCACCTTGACTTTCCGCTTGTATTTGCTTTGTTTGACACAGTAAGATGAGGAGGAGGAGAAATCATTTCCTTTTTTGAAATCGGAGACGATTTTAAGAAAAGGGTCCACAATCGCATTAGTCTGTACTCTCCCGATCATAATTACGCTGTCCTCTCTGAATCGAATATTTAACACTCTGACCTTTGCTAATAAAACCATTCAGTTTCCATTTAGTATGATTAAAACAAAGGACAAAATCAAGACTATTGCAAAACTTTCTTTTTTCATAATCTAAACTAATGCTGTAAGGAAATTATATAAAGATGTATCATGATTAAATTTATCTAGATTTGTTCCTAATTTCTTTTGGAATTTTCTTTTCAAGCCAGCAAATATGTATATATATGTATATAAATACTATATGTATATATAATAATGTAAGTATTATCTTCCTAAAAAAAACATACAAAAACAATCCCTCAGTATATTCAAAAGCCTAATTAGACTTCATTTACTTCTTCTTAAATATCATTATTATATTTTAGAAATTATGCAATTATGCAAAGTCATAATTCCAGGTGTGCATGTAGTGAAGCAATGCAGATCTAGCTCACAGTGAATTTCTAAAAACAAAAGAAAACATCTGTATTGATCCAAACAACAGGGGAAAGTACCTGAAGTCTGTATTGAAAGTGTGTTCTTCTCTCTGGGACACAAGTATTGCATTGCACTGGTCCAGCGGTCTCAATCCAGCCTGCTACAGTGTCAAATGAGCCCAATTAGGTCTCCCACCAATCAATCGTTCCCAGCAACTGAACCAACATCAAACTTATTGATTGAGAACAAAGCTACGGTCAACGTAAGGTGATCAACCCCTCTCAACTGCTCTCAGCCACATTGATTATTTTGGCACTGCACTCTTGGCAGTTAAATAGATATAGTTAGATAAAATACGGTAGAGCACACCTTGTGTTAAGCGTAACTTCAGCCGGGTTTTGACCCAACTTCTAAAGAAATTATGGTGGAGAGAAACAGAGCTGGGCTGCTCTCGGGAAGTTCTCAGGAGATAAGATCATGTGGCCACATGTTGAACCACACACGGAGAAGACTATAGAATCTGGGAAGGATGTTCTTGGTTTCACATTTTAGATTTGAATCAGAACGGCACATTTTTGATGTGACCGATACACATCCGTTCTATTCTGGATAATAACGCAAACATAAATATCCATCAACCAAATCAGTGACACAGATTTAGTCACAGTGGCAAAGTGATTAGATACATTTTGTCTATGCACTTTCTGCAGCTATTGCATACAGAAAAATTAACTACATTTACTGCGTCTATTTGAATAGGACAAAAGAAATGTGTGTATTTTATGTGTGAAAATGCCAAGTTGTTGTTCTTCAATGTGAGTGGTACGAGGGAGAAAAAGGTGGATGCTTTGCATTTCACGTGTTTATCGGCAGGGATCAGTGTCTGCATCGGTTCAGTGTCTGGTTTGTTTGAGGCAACAGAAGCATTTTGGTTCAGGAAAGAAACAAGTATGCATGCATCCTCCAACTGTGTAGCACAAGTGAATATTCTCATTATGGTATTTTAAAACGTGATTGAGGCAGCACTATGTTTAAATGTGCTCGCTGCTGAAAGTATTGTATTAATGTAATCTAAAAGGGAAAGAACATGAATTTCAATGTGCGGATGGTTTGAATTGTAGGAAAAAAAATAATTGAATTATGTGTCAGGGGATTCCATCGGTGGTTAGTACAGTGTTTCCTGTTCTGTAAAATAGTCCTTTAAGCCATGGTTGGCTAGAGGGCAAGTAATATCTGAGTTTGTTGGACTTCGCAATGACACCAATACTCCCTACAGCTAAGATGAGCTACATGTAGGGAAAAGAAGGTAGGCGAAGACAAGATGTTGGAGAGAAATACATAGAAACATTGTTTTCTCATTTCTAAATCTTAATAATATTCAAATGATACATGTGCATTATTTTTTTTTCATTTTCACAAAGCTCCAATATGTGTTTTTGTATTGTTGCTGAAGATTAATGCAATTTCTGATTGATAAATAGATTATACATAGCGGAGGAATACGCACTTCTCCTTAAGCTGGCTTAGTGGATTCAACATGCCATCAGTTAATGTGATAACAATTCAAGTGGTCAACAGTGAAAGGGTTAAGACACAATAAGTAGAGGATACAATGCAGTGACTATTAAATATTAGCGCGTATTTAAGAATTTCATATGCCCAATGGCATTTCATTGTGTTTGCATGGTGGTATGAATCATTTCTCATGCAACCTGGATGCCAGGCGATGGTATTAAATACACCTTGTGCTGTCTTCATAGACTTTATACCCTTTACTTTAACAAATGTCCATCCCCATTGTTCCTTTAAAGGTAATTTTTAATAATGCACACAGAGAGTTGTCAACCTTGTCGTTGAAAACAATTGTAGTGACTTTTTTTTCTACCAAAATTTATTTTTTCTGCGTCGCGTCTGTACAGACTTGGGAAAACCAATTATTTTGCCCTTGATGCAGCTCAAGGACACACAATGCTGTGTGACCAGTATTATCAACTTGTTAAAAAGAAAAACCTTGAGAGCCTGAGGCTACGACCGCCTGTGTGTTTTGAATGTTTAATGACGCTTACTTGTTGCAGAGCGCCGAACTTTAGAGTCGCCAGGTGACGTCAATGATTTCGTACAGAATGTGCTCTTTTCTTTATGCCAATGAAAGAAAAACATATTTTATATTTCTTTCCGGCATTATCACCATTGAAGTTGAATTTGTCACTTGGCTAATTGTCACAAAATTATTGATGAGGAGAAAAGAATGTAATGTATAGTAGCGAAAAACAAGTCTGCCATTATTTTAGATTTAGAGGGATTTTGTCACTCTGACTGTATGAATTGATTACAGTTTGGTGCCAATTAAAAGGTACATATTACAGTTTCAAATGTCAAAACTAAGCATGATCTCGGTTTCATTTATTTAAGAAGGAACATACAACAAACTTTTAAAATATTAGAACGTTGGTAGTTTCTCCTATTTCAAACACAAGTGTGAAGCAATGAGATATCAGATGAGGAGTTTTATTTATTTACTTTTTTTTATGTGCACATGCACATAAGGAGTCGTTGGGGATTTCTTGTATATACGGTACAATGAAATGTTATTTTTTTCGGTAAGCATACGTTTTATATTTTTCATTCATCTTACCAATTTATCCATTAGAAAAGTCGAGGAGATACATCAAACATCTGGAATCGGATGCCAGGCTAGTTAGGAAGCACACGTTGCTTCAGAGGTGGTAGACTGAAACATCTCTCTTAGTGCTCAGTATGCCTGATATCACATCGTGCAGATGTGAACAATAAAGTAAACATCTGTAACAGATATTACTCCAACCTAGATTTCCAGGCTCTCGCTGTTAGACCGAACAAAACCAAAGAACTTCCTGGCCTGTTTTTTTTTCCATGGACCATTATCTTGTTTAAGTTTCCTTACAATTGAGCCTGGAAGCTGTAAAACTGGAGTCAATTTGGATATTCTGGGACTGATCATAGAAGCAGCAGTTAAGTTCTCCTTAACTAACAGCAGTGTGTCTGCTTGTCCATCACGGTACCCTGAGATGCAGCTCACACGCATTGGAGAGGAGATTAAAAAAAAAAGTTTTAACTGAAACTGTGTGATATTATAACAAATACTCCAGATGATACAGTCAAGGACAGAGTTATCTGAAACTGAAACAGGATAGAACGTATTGGACTAACAAGTATCAGATAAAAGAATGGCATTAATCCTCTGTCTAAACCAAAGTTAAATCCTCTGTTAAAATAATCCCCTAAAATTGCACTTTTCCAATAGATTACGCTGCCTTACTCCACAGAGTCATAACGGCAAGAAAGAGCAGAGGATTTGTACAGATATTCTATCAACTTGGATTTTCTATTTGTGACGTTGGAGGTTTAAGTTACTTTGACCAAGACTTTTATATACATTCTTTGACAGTTCTGTGGATCTGTGTTATTTCGGGGGAGGTTAGAGTTGAGTCAGGGCTCCATTGGTTTGTTTCTTCTTTTGGACGGTCAATGCTTAGATGTTCAAACATAACTGTCCACGTTAAACACTATTTGTTGTAGCTTAATGTCGAGCAGCATTTGTTTCACATTCAAGTCAAAAAGACCTCTAGGATGTATTATGACTATTCAATCTTTGTGAGACTTTTTTTTGGTTCACACGGGACACAATCAGAAGCGTTCTAGGTAAAAGCCCTTTGTCTTTTGTCCTATTCAGCACTCCGGCCTCATGTTTGCATGAACATTTGTGGACTTATTTGGACTTATTTGTGATTGGTTACAAACAAGCAAACCACAGCTAAATGTGTTTTCCTCAAAACATAATTCACAATACCACTTCAGCTCTAGAAGAGGGGGCTAAAATGATGTATTTTGTCATTTATCTTTAGTATTGAAGACTACCAAATGAACAACGAGCAATTGTTAAAACAAACAAGCACATAATGAAAATGAATGCAGGAGAAACAATATATTATATTTTTTATTTTATCTTCGGAGATCAGGATTTATGAAGGATATGTACTACATTGATTTTCTAAGCACCAGAGTTCTCAAAGAAGTACCACAAATTGGCCGAGGCAAGAGCTAGTTACCATATCTCTCTTTGAGACTGTGTTTTTATAGCAATTAACACTGATTCCCGTTATTAAGTATCAGGGAAGTGCTCATTGTAATACATTCTAACTCACCTTTTTTTATATGTTGCTTCTCTATTTAGGATGGAATTTATTTGATTAGCTGACAACGGGCGTTCCATGTTCCAAGAACCAATTAAACATCTAGCTATATGGCTCAGAAAATACTGCATTTACAATTGACAAACCAGACTTGTGAAATTGGAAACACAGCCAAAGAGTTAATTGAATTTTAGTGAATGGATTTGGAAAAACTGTCTCGGGGATGACGGTCACAGCATTAAAGTCTCAGTGGCTGACAGAAGGGAGAAACTAAAGATCTTGTGTCTCTCAATGAATGAGTTTTTATTGCTGGTAGTGCTTGAATACAGTTGTGACACGTGGACATTTTTTTTTTCTATGTCCAGAAGTTGATGAGGTGAATTAATGGCATATTCTTGGCAATGTCATGTCATGTGAAAACACAGAGTGGCTTCTCCCGATTGTATAATGTCCCTTTGTGTACATAAGGAATTAAATAAATCATTGGCCAAAGAGATAAATGAATTTGGATGATAGGAACAATTCATCTTCACTGCTTCGCTGCACTTATTTACCAAATCTTTGCTTTTACGAAGGCCCGCATGGCTGGCTTCAACCAAGAACGACATGTCAGTGAGGCTTCTGCGGCAGCCATGGCCATCCGTCATCTCTGCTGGATTTAAATACTCCAAAAAGACCCAGACATCTGGAACGGTTGAGGGCAGAGGCGTATGGTGCCATGGAACGACTGGGCTATTTATGCACATAGATGGGAGTAACCTCATGTCTAGTCACTGTGTTTCCATTCACACAATATTTACACGTTTTCTGAAAAGGTTGAAACATCTGAATTAGAGTGAAAGTGACACATTATATGACACAACCACATATTCATTTTTATCACTGTGAAAAAATGTAGTTTCATAACAGGACTTCACTCTCCTCACTAAGTCGTCCAAATTTCCTGATATACGGCCGATGGATGATATTACAAAAAATCATACTATAATGAACTGGCAATGGAGACTATTCTGGCATATTGATCTAAAAATACAGTCAAGAAAGACCCAACTTAGACCCATTGTTTGAACATTTAAATACAGTGGTTTATACAATATACTGCATTGCCTTGTTAAAAAATATGATATGCTGCACCATGGAAGTGTTAAAAAAAATTCTTACATCTGTTTTACCGTAGATATTTATGACCGACCAATTACTTATAAAAAGATGAAGTTTCGAATAACTGTTCATGGCTATTTTTAACACTCGTTAAGGTGCTGTATTGGGGCTGTGTGGATGTGGTATGTTCCTTCTTGATGGACAGCAAAGAAAAGCCAACGACCCTACAGCGGTCTTCAACTTTAATTCATTGTGTCTCCATAGAGATATTTAGCACATTATTATAACTGTAAGCAACTCTTTGCTGTGTAAGGATACAGTGGAGTAATGTCTGCCGAAGCAGAGAATGACGTTGCTCTCACACTGCGAGTGTTGTAATCCGAGCTTGTCCTTGCTTTGTTGACTTAGCCTGGCTGGCGAATGGCCCGGGTTAGCTCACTGCCGCCGATCTGCACCGTGTTCGTATTGGCACTTAGAGCAGATAACTGCATCCCGATCCACAACGTCATCGCGAATCAACAGAAAACATCAACAGGCTGATCTGGTCTGTTAGTGGATTTTTTTGCAGTGTTTTGCTCGGCTCTCCCTTTGCTGAGCTACTCGTGGAGGCAGTAGATATGCTCTGAAGTTTGTTAAAATATATAAATGAATACATTTTAAAAAATCACTGAGCATTTGACATTGCTTTAAACAGTAGAAAAAAATACAGAAATATGTCAGAGACGTTTAACCTCAAACACTGTATTTTGTTGGGCCGCAGTGAGGAGCCGATGTGAAAAACGGCTCCTCTTCCCCACCCTGTCGGCTCACTGATGTTTGCCCTTGATGATACCGGTTTGTGTCCGATGCATAACTTGAAAGAGCAGGCACATGCCAGGGCGTGTTAGTCTTATCAAAGATCTATTGATCACTTTGTGGGAACATTTTTCAGCCAAGAACGGCAGCTTGCCAGAGCTTCAGCTCCTCCTGCTGACAACACAACTTTAGAAGCACTGCCTTGTCGTAAATGGATGAAAATCCTTCTTTACTTTTTTTTTTACAGTCAAACAGGCTCCCTTCATTCTCCACCATGAATCTTTCCCGGCTTTTCTGCAACTATTTGTTCAGAAGTCTCCCTGTGGCAGCGCTGGCAGGGGCCCCCGGCCTGAGGGTTCGATTGGCCTCAACAGACAGATGGCACATATATGACACGCAGAGATTTGTGTAAAATCAAAGACGGTTTTCTGATCCGTATTGGATGGACACAGTTGAGACAAGGACTTAACATTACTTCCTACTTGTACAAGTCACAATCCTCACGTCCAATATGTCTTCCTCTCTAAATAACTCACAAATCAGTCAACAAGAGCGGCCTATGGGTATTTTAAGATGTTGAAAAGCCAGCATACTATTTTTTGTAAATGTGGCTTTCCCCGCTCACTTGATTCAACGCGTGTTGAGACAAAGCAGATTAGAGTGAAGCCTGACATTAATCTTGTTGAACATCTCTATGAGGAACAGGCCAACGGCGGCAGGTTAAAAGTTAAAAAATAGTGGTCGGTTTCTGTCAGAGGAAGTATTTTGTTAAATTGTAAAAGTGCAGGTTGTTGTCATGTGCAGTAACTCATCTGACCTGCACACAAATCTAGATCACAATTCAGTTCAGGTTTTAGCTGTCGGACTCACTATGGTCGTAAACGTAACAGCCTCCCTTCTGTGATATAACATGCAGCCAAGAATTACAACACAGAATGCATCCCTCGCATGAAAGATAGATTCAAAGAATAAAACCAAAAGTCTTGCAACTTATTTGAGGAAGAGGGAAGCGGCCTCTTACTACAACATAATTAGATTATAAAGCAGCAAGTCAAGAGTTGATCATCGAGGGGTTAAGGGCTAATGTTAGTCATCAACTGATGACTTTCTTTCTAAGTAGATAAAGAAAACAACACGCCTCTTTTGATCATTCTCAAACTTTTGGCAGAAGTTGAAAGTCTCAGTAAAAAGCTGTGTACTCCTCTTAATCACTGCGTGGTTTGCATGGGGATGCCAATGTTTACAGAGAGGAGTCTGATGAAAAACCTTTGATTACACAAAGAACATCCACATACTCAGTCAATGTTTAGCCGCTTCACTATAACTCCAACCTCATATCATCAAAAAAAAGACCAAAATGAAACTGTAAAATCACGAGGGATTCCTTTCTAACTCTGCTTATTAGCGGTTGACATGAAAAGAAACTTAAAACAAACCTCACCTTTGAGATAAACAAATCACAGTAAGCTGAGTTGGCAAGTTGTTTGTATTTAATTGCCTTTGTTCCATGACATCACTAGAAGACACACTAACAAATTATGTTTTTGCACAAAACCCTTTTAAAATCAGATATTAGCATATAACTACAGATTTCATAATAGGCTAAGCACTTTAAGTTGAGGCAAAAAAATCTTATTTTAAATGACAAACAGTGCATTGACTGTAAATTGCCAGTTCATAAATGCACATTATGTAAAAATAACAAAAAGATGCTGCACCTCAGGAAGTGTGAAAGGGGCTGTTTGCAAAGTGGAGCCACAACAGCGCTGCAGTGCTGAATCAAGTCAAATTAAACAACGTTGTGCTTATTGGAGGGGGAATCTAATATGACCCGTATACAACATCACAATAGCAATAATAGGAAATAAAAAGGGGGAAAACGGGTAATTAATTGAATTACTAAAACCTCCCAATTTGTCACAATTGTTTGCCTTTTCGGTTTACTTAAAGAACAAGCTTTTAATGCTGCAGACTTTTTATTGCATTATTCTTTTTTATTGGAGTTAATGATTCCATCAAATGCCTTTGTCTTTTTGTGTGGATGTGGTCTAAATTAAACTAAAGAGAGAAGCATGTCTTATTAACTGGATTTCATCGGCCCACCACACTGCAGCATTATTCTAATTGTCTAATCTTTATGTACATTATGCACCTTGTATCAACAGCGCAAATAAACAAATTAGATGTGCACCTGGATTCATCATGAACCAACAAGTTAATAATAAGCTAAAAGTGGCATTGCTCCTGAGGGTAGCTGACAGGTAGAACACCTCATGTGAACATAATAACTAGCTAGCTGTTCAGCAATTTCACTGCTGGCAGAAAAGAAAACAAACAAAGTAAAAGGCATTTAGTTTACCTACTGTTTACGCGTCAAGTGGACGGAACAAATCTGCTATAACTTGAGGGCGAATATGACTTCATCAATACGTCTTAAATGAACTGTAACAAGATATTCTTCGATGCAGTAATGCTCCTATTCTCGAAAATAGAATATATAGTGGTTCAAAATCTTGAAGACAGCATATGCTGACAGCATATGACATTCCTTCCGATACCTGAAGATTCACGGGTCACCTCCTGGTCAGCCGTCATCACAATTAACGACTCCTTCATCTGAAATACAATTTCAAGCGTCTGCATTCATTTTCAAAACGTAATCATATGGGCTGTCAAAACAGAAACATTGCTCTGCTAATGTAAATCGCAATGCAAGACCTTTCAGACTCGTAAAGCCCAAATGACCGGCTGAGTAAAGAAAGGACTGAAGGAGGGAGTCATTGTTTTAAAGCCGTTGGCTCAATATGTTCTGAATTGTTTTCTAACAGCAGGTTAGGACCGAACACATCAAGGTCTTATCATTTCAACTTTTTGTATGAGACTTTGTACTATATGGTGAGTGATTTTTCAACTTTTGCTGTGGCCTGGCTGGACGTCAGACAGAACCAAATGTGCGCCAGTTCGAGAAGCACCTGCCAGCATACGGATGCAGGGTTTCAACATCAAACACTTGGATTTAGATGATGGCCAAGTTTGACTGTAGATAACGAAAGCTCCAAACCAAAGGTGTGATATGCCATAATTCACCGCACGTCACAGCCTTTACTGCTTTTAGCAAAGACAAAGAAAGAAAAACTACTTTCACACACATCGTATACCTTAAAAGAAGTGGATGTAGACACGTGACTCTGTGGTTTTTTTGGCCTGACGTCTTGAAGCATGAGGTCTGCATTTTTGCGGTAGCCATCTTTGCTTTTGACACAGGAGCTAAATACAACTAAAATTGTGTATGAGAGACTTTTAGTTGACAAAATGTGACAATGTGACAATTTGTGAAAAGGGAAAAAATGTAGGACAAAAAACTGTTTAACTGAAACAATAAACCAATTGAGAAGTAGGCTCATTTTCTCATAGACTTTAATTCAATCCCCATGTTTTTTTGCAAACAAAAAGAGTGGTCCCGCACGGGCTTTTGCTAAGAACAACGGTTTAGACCAGGGGTCTCAGATGCGGGCCAGATGCAGCCCACTTAGACCGAACGCGGGCCAGACCATTAGAGTCGACAGGGGTCAGCGGCGCTGACGGTCCGACCGGCGGACGGTACGGTCGACATGGGGGGTGCGTCAAAGCCCCCCGACGGACTGCACCGGACACCCCGGCGGACCGGAGTTTGAGACCCCTGGTTTAGACACTTCCACATTGGTTTGACTTTTCAGAATCGGCGGGTGGGTTTGTCCGGCACATACATCTGTCCACATCTTGGTTGGCTCCCATCTTTCGAGAGCTCTTCTTTTTCTGGCCAAATCAGAAAAGTAGGGTCAAATCTGTTATTGGCATACTTGCTTGCACGAGGTGTCTGGCCGAGCCGCTCAAAAACATTCCACAAGGAATTTGACTTATACTTCTTTGATGAACAGAGTGGAAATGTTTTAGGTCTCTAGTTTGCAAACCACCTGGAAATAACTTACAGTATTATTTACATCTTATTATCTTATTTGGATGTTGTCATACCAGTATTTTTTTGTTTATTAATACATTATGTAAATAAACTCCACAACAATGTATAAAGTAGTTAATATCATAATAAAAGGCTGTTTAAATGATAGTGCACAAGATAACAAAATCAAATACATACATACACGTCATATGTCGACTTTTTAGTTCAAATTCTAGTTCCGAAAGACCAAAAAAATCTTCAACCATAAAAGTCTGTCAAATCTGTGGTCCACGGAAAGTGGAAGCTGGAGGCACAGTGAAGCTGCACAAACAGCCCTCCCCTTGACGAGGAAAACACAGCTTTGAGTTTGACTTAAATCCGTACTGCATCCCTATTTTCAAGACAAATCCACCAATATTCACACACATGGATGGAGCCAACATTGCACAAAATGAGACACAACAACACCATAATGATTATGTTGTTTTCCACCAATCACAATGAATAACATCATTCATGCCTCCATTTCAGCTCTCAAATGTCTCCGATTCAAGTTCATTGCCTTCAAAGTCGTACATCCATTGCTCTTCTCATGTGTGATGGACACTGTTTACCATGGCCATGATAAACTATTTCCTCATAAACGATTTTGTCACGGCCTTCTGCTGGCTGTCATGTGGGATTCTGCCTGCAGACTAAAACAACCATAATTCACTGGGTGTATTTACCTCCTCAGAGGACAGAAGCTTGACAGATGATAAATGGCCACTGCTGACAATCATCAACACATACCGCCCTGTGTTTGCCTTGAGTATAAGTGGCGCCAGGACATGGAAATATGACTTTGACATATCACACATGGGGGGAGAGAGAGAGAGAGAGAGAGAGAAAGACGGAAAGAAATAGCGAACAAGAAAAGAGAAGCTGTGGAGACTATTAGAGACTGGTTGAAATCTCTGATATGTATATTGGGCATGTTTGTTTCTTTGTTTTCCCTTGTGTAGACTGTGAAACATTTCCCTACTGTGAATGGATTGATGCTGTGCATGCAGAACCAGCAGGGGAGACACACAGCTGTAAATTGTTGAGCTTTTTTTCTGCTTCTGTGTTTCGGCATCTGAGCGCATGACTCAGAAGATAACAGGATGATGAATGTGTGCCTTCTTAAAGCACATTTTCATATAAAGATGTTTTCCCCTGGCCTAATGACATGTAGCAAAGTCACCTGCTGCACAGCCGGTGAAGTGTGAAATGTGTGTGTTGACAGTTTGCATGTAAACAGTAGCAGTGTGTGTGTGTGTGTGTGTGTGTGTGTGTGACAGAGTGAGCTGATGATGACAAACTCTTGAAACGAGTTCTCAATTATAACAATAATAGTTTCCATCAACTTTCATACCCTCCATGAAGAAGAAAAAAGGACAACTTTCAATTGTATCTCTTCAGGGTTAAAGTTTCTTTGAGTATAATTAAAGCAAAAAGAATACCTACTACATCTTTGGGTCGGTGTTGATGCATGCCATTCTCCCACAATTAAATGCTCAAAGGAAACAAAGGAGCAGCTCATAGCTGAACAGTGTTAAATCTTAGGAAAAATACATTCAGTTCATGAATTTTGTTGCATGCATTCCAAAGTTTCAGTTTATTTTACATCCTGTTGGTGTAAAATGGAAGAATGTGTCTTATACTAACTGTTCAAGCAGTATAATATGGAGTTATATATGTACAGATTTGGGTTGTGACAAAGTGGCATGCTGATGTCCAGGCAGTGCCGTGTTTAATGGTCTGATGGTGACCATATTAGTTTAACAGGTCAGCACAAAACACAAAGCCTACATAATATAAGCCTCATATATCCACTATGCAGAGGATTGTGGGTCAGAATTCATGCATAAAATGCATGACCAGATGTAGTAGGATTTTCTGGTAGACTTTTCTGGCATAGACTCATGCCTTGCCATCCCAGAGTTGTTGAGATGTTTCGGTTCTTGCTTTCAAACTACTCTTTTTTTATAATACAATAACATGGCAGTGCAACATGTCTTGAACCCCTCCTGCAAAGGAAAAACTTATTCCTGATCATCAAGGCTTTCATCCAGGTAAAGTAGACCCTTCAACACAAAATTAATTAGCACCAAGTCTTTCATCTTCTAATAAGGAGGTGTGCGGTGTTGTGTTTTGAACAAAGAGTGTGGATGGATTATGCATTGAGGTCCTATTTAGCTGTCTCGTCGACACTGCAGCTTCCCTCAGTGTTGTTTTGAAGAGGTTTAGTTGCATCTTGGACAGACTAATTTGGCCTAGGGTGGCATTTTGCCTTTTGCAGATGAAAAAAAAAAGACAATTATTGTTTTCACACTTCAAGAAACACTACTAAAGCTATTGGAGTGTCTTTAAACTCTAGTCTCTTTCTTCCTCTTGGTGCAACACATTATCTACTTGTCAGAGAATTAGGAGATTAGTCATGTCAGGCCTTGCTTCCTTTGTGTGAATTAGGCGCTGTGAAGGTTATTTTTACCAGCCAGCAGCGAATGAAACGTGTCTTATATTCCCCACACACGTACTTTGCTTGCTAGTTGGGGACACATGGTGAGCCTACAGCTGTTCGCTACCCTGAACCCTGCCAACTATCGTTACCAGCGGTCTGAAACCAAACACGTGGTTGTATCAGGCTTACACTAGAACATGTATTCTTTGTTTGTTTAAGGTCAACAATTACAGAGCCAATAACATTTTAACGATTTTAACTTTCAAACTGCAATTCACCCACAAAATTGAACTTTTCTACTAAATGAAATTCAATCTACGCCTTTGGAGAGTTTCAATAGGTTTGAAGTTAACAGCATGACATGTGGAGGCACTTCTTCAAAGTCAGTGATGCATCTCTTTCCCAAAATAGTTAGAAAAGGGCTGGGAGGATTTAGATCACTGTCAAGATACAGTATATTTGATTTGTTCAATATTACCCCTGCGAAAATCCACAGAACAGGCTGTTCAGAATGTCAATGTTGTGTATCGTAACCATCGTAATGCTTACAAATCCAGCTTCGGGACTCTAAGGTCTCTTCAGAATCCCGTGCACAGGGGGAAACGGATGATTCCCAGAGATATCCTGGGGATATTGGATTTCCCCGGCAGATGAAACTATTTGCGACCAACAGGTCAATTTTCTCCAGTCTGTTCACGACAGGCTTGGAATGCAGGTTCTGACATCTCTCCGCCTAAGCAGACACATGTTCTGCTGACCAGCAAAAGCTTCACATCCAGATACGGAGAGATTGCTCTTTGGCAAATTATTAACATCCCGTCTCGGTGACAGGGTCAGCGTAAGACCCAGCTCACATTTGGAGCAAATTCAACTGTGGCACTGCTGCATGCCCATCAGATTTACTGCACAGATTCACTGAAGTATTTAGATATAATGCAAGTAGTGATTAATATGTATGAGATTAAAAAAAAGACTGACTAATGAATCAAAATGCACTCTGCTATCTTGGGTCAGCGGTATGTTTGCAAAAAATTTCATTTAGTCAGGAAAGATATCAAAGATGTTGCAGATTTCATTACGGTACCAGAATAATCATTTAAGACATGCGAACAATAATAGCTGCCTACAGATGAATCACCCAAAGATAACATTTCCAGATCGATCAGTGCTGGCAGCAGCCCAGTTTATTCACCATTCACAAGGCATTTTTGTGCGGACTGATGTACACAGGAGCAGGCGGGCCGTCATCCCATGATTATCCCTCTGACTTGAGGAAAAAAGAAAAAAAGCAGGACGTTTTTTCCTCCGGAAATGAAACTACTTGCTTGTGACACCAGTGTGCATCCCAGAATTAGTTTATAGTGCCAAGTTTCATTTAATTCACTTTAAAATGAAGGGATACTTGCAGTGCTTGGTGTTTAGTCACATCACTAAAAATGGTTAACGCTGAGAGGTGACACCTGCTGCCGTGACGTGTGTCTGTGAACCATTGTCGTGGACCAGCTTTCTGTCAGTGTTCATTTTCCACATGTTTCTCATTTACTCTAAATCCAGTCAGATCACCACGACTTACAAACGAGTCCTTGAGCATGCCACTATTTAGCATGGTAACATAAACGTAATTTATTCAAATGACGAGCGATAACAGCACGGGAGGATGACATATTCCCGTTAGTGCCGGCAGGCAGGCACAGAGATCTGGCCGCGGTGACTAAATTGTGCTTTTCTTCCTGAAAAATTGGCAAGCTCTGGCTCACTAGAGGCACACTATAGTCTTGTCAATAACACAAACTGCCTGTGGCTTATTTATTTTCTTATCAGCTTTAATCAGGTCTGTATTGACAGTGACATCTGCGCCGAGCAATATCCAAATGCTACCAGTTAAAACCATGTACATATTTGCGTTGTGTTGTGTCATATGGCTGCAGTGTATAACGGGACATTTGTGTTTGAAGACACATTTGACCATCTAATTTGGGGTATAGTCACATATGTTCTTTAAGAGTATAAGCTACACTGTTTATGGACAGTGTGTCTTTAGGGATCTGTATTGACCCACTGCAGGACAAAATATAATACAAGCATTTGTCCAAGTTTGTCCATCAGATCCTTTGTATCTTTCAAGTTTGTTTGTCAGATCCTTTGTATCTTTCACGTTTTCGCCTGCAACCCTCAAGAACATAGTTTCCCTTAAACCTCAAAGGTGGATTTATTAACTTTATTGTTTCCTGGGAAACACTGAATGATAAATGGCTGTTTCACTTTATATTTCATAGCTGACGAGTGAGTGAAAGTTGAATAAAAATACTGTGGCCTTTTGCCCTCTGAACGGATAGCTGCTGGATCTGGACAGCTGTGTGACTGACTGCATCTCCGCTGAGGAGCACATTCTTTCACTTTCCTGCCCGGCTCAACTGTCTGGGTACACCGAGAGCCGTTTGCTTGTCTGGAGAATGCCGGACTTGTGAACAAATGTGTGTGTGGGTGTGCGTGAGTGTGTGTGTGCGCGCGTACAGGTCTGTAATGTATGTGCATTGTCCATGTCTCCCTCTCTCACTTGCTGAAACATATCCGTCCAAATTTGACAGCGCGGGGGCAGACAGCCATGTTGCAGAATTTCTGATCATTTAAATGTTCAGAGTCCTGGTTGAATAGCAGAGGTGTTAAAAAAAAAGAAGAAAAAAAAAAACGAGAGACACATAAAGGGGAAGACAGAGAGCATCCCTCTGCATGCCTCCACATCACATAAGGGACTACCTGCCACTTTCTTGTGAAAAATAATGCTCACTTGTCAATCTTCCAAGAGCCAGTCAGATAGCCGCCGGTCCCACGGAGACCTATTGAGGTGTAAGCTTTGTTTCATCTCGGGTACGCCTCAGAGGAGATCAGGACTGTATCTACGAAACGCTTCCAAAATACAGGGTAGGAAAAAAAAAAGAAGCACGCCATGGGCTGATGCGCTATCTTGCTTTAGCATGGAAAACAAGATATTTCCTCATTTGCTTGAACGGAAAGAGAGAACCAAATCAGGGAGCTGGAGGTGAAGAGAAACCAAGACAACCGACAGTATGCATGAAAAACATTTTTCCTCATCAGGAGTTATGATGTATTTTTCAAACCTAAATAATATGGCATTTTTGTTTGCCAGTTACTGCTAATTCAAGTAAAACATTCTTTGAACTTCTGTTCAGCAGCACTTTATTTCCCCTAAACCTTTTCAAAAATTAGATTTATCACCGCCTTCATTACTTAAGTTACTGTCTGGGGATAAATCGACCAGCATATGTTTATGTACACAAAGGTACTGCATTCTTCCAGAAAAAGCAATTCTCTGTAGTCCATAGCACAAACTATAAAGGTGTCAAGTGATTTATCTATGCGGCAATGCAAATAAAGAAAAACATACCCGGCAGCTTGAGGACGAGAATCTGCATCTGTCCACGCAAACGTCTCCAAGTCATTTTGAAATAAACTTCTTATTAGAATTTCATGATGCGTAGCACTGAAGCAAGCAAAAGAAATCTCACTTGTATTACAGAACTTTTCCACCGTAAAGGCTTTGTAAATTTTTTTTAAAGTAAAGTAAAGAACTAATAACAATGCTCTTAACAAGCCCCGAGTGCCTCCAGCCTCCAACGACAGCGCTGAAAGAGATTCTGTCCCGAGGATCCCCCGAGTCGTCTTAAATGAGGAGGCTTCATATCAGTGTATCTCATGCGAAGAGCGAGATTGAATGTTTTGCAAATTATTCACAGGGATTATAAATCACGGCAATGTCAGTGTTTCCAGTGATGGGAGAGGATGTCGCCTCATTCCTTAATACAAATGACATGGAAAACAACAGCTGCAGCAATAAAACGCTCTGCCATGAAAGAAGGATAAATAAATGTAGAAATGAGAAAAAGCCGGGAACTCGTCATTAAGCATGTCAGCGAACATCTCAATGTCATCTCAATGACTCCGATGCCTGTTTGATTGTTGTTTGCATGTTTCAGTCTTGTATATTCAATTGTCTAATTCATTTATCCATTTCATGTCTTCTTCATGTTTATCTTATTTGATTTCGATTGTTATCGTTTCCACGTCTGTGAAGCACTTTCTCGCCGTCTAGAGAAGCCTTGTGGTGACGAGAGACGTGATGTGAATGAGTGTGATTTCAGAATCTTCATATTGGTCAGTCAACAAAATGTACTGCGGTATACGACAGCTTTCCATTCCTCAAGCATCCAGGTGTCATAAAGTGACGCATTTTAATAAAGAGCGTATTCCCTGAAACACTCAGAAAGACATATTGGCTCAACTTGCTGGCAGATGGAAGATTATTAATGTTCAATAAAAGTTTTAGAAAGGATTCTAGGTCCTCTATGGCTTTAACTTTCTCAGTATGAACACATTATTTTTTTCTCGTGTTCTCTGTTATGCAGCAAATCAAACTACTGTGTGCACATCTGCATGACAGGCTAACAGTAAATGTATTTGTAGTCGGGGTAATGTGAAATGTTTTGGTGTCAGCACAGCTTGCTTGAACCACCATTTACTGGAGCACACTCAAACTGTACACAAGAAGTGAACGTGGTCCCTGACACGTTGCACATTTGTGTGTAGAAATAGGATTTAAAGTTCCGCAACTTGTTACAAGTCACAAAATCACAAAGAAGCTTACCCGAAATCATTCCCAGATTGTGTCTGTTTCCTCTAAATAACCATAACTCTATGAAACATGAGACTTAGATAGTTTACAGTGTTCACTGAGTTAATGAGTAGTAGGGTCTCCTTCTCCTCCACTTCTTTACTCTGTAACTTGTTATGTTCCATTAATGGCACTTCACCACATTAGCTTCACTTCCGGGGGCGGCTGACACTCTTCAAGAAGGACCAAAGACCGGAGAAGAGGGGAGTGAGACTGGCCTCCGTTGAACCGTGAGAGTCATATCTACAGCCCATGTATTCTTATTTTCCCTGGACTTCATAATCTTTGAAATGACTATAAATGGACACCATGATAAGTAGCGTTCAAATGTAATCACAGGACAAAAGTGCTGACCGCTGTGACTCCCACCAGACTATATTTCTAATCTTAACCAAAACCAAAATGCGGCTTTATAATTTTAACAAATATGTACATACACTGGGACCTTCAAGTTTGAATCAGTACATACAAACTTCAAGAATGACATTTGAACGCATATATACTGTGGCTAATGAATGACTGATGAGGGATGATGTTCTCCAACAGTCACTCCCTCCCAAGGCCAGTGTCACTCTGTATTTTACTTTGTCATTATGCAAGGCAGCGGCGGAGATGGTTTCTCCACTAAGGCCAGGTGAAGACGTGTGGTGGCTGCTGCTAATGAAGGTGAAACACAATGACACTTCATTTCCACATTAGCCACCCCCTTTCCCCTCCTCACATTACTCTGTGTGACCCGATCCGCCTCATTTATCTGTGTCATGCGCCGCCTCCCAAACACAAGTGCACATGCACAGTCCTTTAGTAATATATTTATAAAAACTGGCTATATTCTTTAGCCAGCCCCGTGAAGTCAAATTATTAAAGATGTCTTTCTGATGACTTTCTGTGGGATCTTAAAAACAGCATAACCTTTGTTCGAAGTCAAGATTATTCCAAAAGTCTTGCCCTCATTGTTATTCGTGGCCTGTTCTATTTGTCTTGAAGACAGGTTTAATGACTTGTGTAAACAAAAGCTGCTCCGAGTATTCACATATTGACAAATCTCAATTGAAAAATTCTGGCTTTATTGTTGTATCAATATTTATATTGTCCACGTATGAGCATTAAAGAAGTGAGAAGAATTAATATCGAATAGTGCCTGCAGGTCGCCATCAGTGGAAGAGTTTTGAAATTTCTTTTCCTTTCAAAAAGGACGCTGCTTCCCCTTCTTTGTTTTGTGTCGGGCAGTTGGTATCCTTTAAGTTGCATTACTGCCTTCCACTGGGTGTAATCATCTAGCGTGATCCTATCGTAGCCAAGTAAATAGTCTGGCAGATTTTAAACAGGTCCCTTTTCTCCCCTTCGCTGTGTCCGCATCATCTGTCACCTCCATTATCTTGACCTGTCCTCGTCCCTGTAGTGCTGCAATCAAAGCCCTTCTTTCTGCCTCATTCTTCCTGCTTGAAATCCGGATGTGTTCTACTCTCTCCTTTTCATGACACTGACTGTACTGTAACCAGTAAGATTGATACTGGTGTACTATCCAAGATGCTCCGACCGATTCTGCTGATGATTACTTGTTCCTTTGTGTCTTCTTTTTGTTTTACTATCCCAACACAGGGACACGTGTGCTAGGACACATGTGAGTGAAATGAATTATCAACCCACTCACATCACAAATTAGAAAGCATTTAAAACATCTGGATGTTTTTCTATACTGGCTCCAAATATATACAAAGTGATCTTAATCCGAACCCAAGTTAGGTCATCGTGGGAAGGCCAAAGTGCAGGGACACTTTTACAAAGATAAAGTACTAAAGGTTTTCATAAAAACAGTAGATGAGTGCTTTCTCTGGAGATCCACTATGACCAGTTCAAGCGCTCCAGGAATGAGTTGTTGGAGCACCCTGTCACCTGCTCGCACTGTTACAAGATTAATTTCCTAATCCCTGCTAATGCTCTCACTTGCAAACATTTTTAAGTGGCCAGCACACGGCATGGCTGTTCTAATATTCATTGACTACTGTCAACGCTTTCTAAATGATGTAATGGATTCTCCAAATTGACTCAGAGCGGACTACTGGTACCATGTACACGATATTATAAAGGCCGGAGAATTAAGCATGGAGTATGTGACCCCAATTAGCGCTTATCTCCATTTCTTCGAGCACTGCAATTCCGTGAGGCGGATTTTAAACGATCATTGTCAGTCAGTAAGAGACGTCAAGGAACTTTGAGAATGACACTATCTCCTTCCGTCAACTTTATCTTGAGAGATTTGGCTTACTCGTAATAAAAAGTCCTTTTTGTATGCAGAGAAATGTGGTGTTACTATGAAAGGATAAGTCAGCAGTTTCTTTTACTGAGTTGTGTTGCTGCTGAGGGTGTTGATTGGATGCAAAGGTGAAAATCTAAGATGCTGTAAAAAAACTAACAAACCAATATGTATTCATGAGGTTAATTACAGGAAGGGCTAAAATGATACCTTTTCATTATCTTGCTCACTGTCAAATAGCAACTAGCACTGAAAGGTGTCAGATTACAAATCACAGCCAATTATGAAGATAATACAAGTCAGTGCTTTTTCTTAGGTTGGCAGGTTTGGTCGGTTATTGAACTGTTGTTCTTTACAGGTATACTAAATAGTTTTGAGGATACTGTCTTTTATTTACTGTTTCTTGCTTTCACTGTGAATATGCTTGCATTAAGTGTATAAAGATAAAGTGAGTTGTGGGGACAGCTGTTGTGTATCGGTGATTACACAGTAATTCGTAGTACTAACCATCAACTGCAGACCATTTCTCACTAGTGGCTACCAGGAAAGAAAGAAAAATAACAGCAATGACAGTACTGAAATCCTTTGTACAACCGGTACAATTATATCTTGTTTGGTTGTTATATTGTGTGTTGTGATTTAAGATATCAGGGATAGCAATAACAAAAAATAAATGAATAAATGGCAAAGTAAATTGGACATATTTGTTAAATAAAGTTAAAATTCACCAAACAGTAAATTAAATGCTAAATTGTTATTCTCCAACATTTTTTTTTTTTTTACAGCAATCTGATTTCTTGCAGGTGCAAAATAAAGCCATTAATCATATCACATCTTCATTGAGAGTTCACATTTGAAGGTAAATGAAACACTGATTGCTCACTGATTTACTATTGTGTTCCCCAGTTGGTGTTGTTATATCACTTTCAGCCAACAAGTGGCTTGTAAACGAGTTTATGCCCAGAATCCCCAACAAGAGCAGCATTTCAATGCTGTATAATCACCTTGCTTATTATTCAGAGTAGTCTATCTACTGTTGATTAATGCCTTGGAGCAAATGTGTACAGAAGGTCCGGTTAATCTGCAGCGCTGTTTTAATGAAGTGGACCTTAGTTTTTGTCCATTTGCCTTCGTTTTTTGGCCCACCATCCTCGCACTTTCACATTTGCCACTATGTATTGATCATGGCAGAGCAAGAAGAAATTCAGCAGAGAAGGAATTTTTTGTTAACTCAACTGCTTTTTTTCCTTCCCGTCTTTCTTCCGTCGCATTGAGAGTGAGAAATCCTCTGAGGGTTTTATCATGCAGCGGCGACAGTGGGCACCCTTGTCAGCCGCCCTGACCCCAGCGGACCTCTGCCAGTATCGACCAAGTGACCCAGTGTACTGTTAAGGGAAAACATTTCCTGCAATCGCGGCGAGGTCCCTGAGTAGAGAGGGTGGAGGCGGCAATGTGACTGACACCGGGTGACAAACACTTTGAACTCAGACAACAGGAAATTAATGCAGGGAGCGCAGCTCCAGGCACAACACATTGCATGCGGCGCTCTTAAATTGACACGTCTGTCCAGATGACACATGCTGATACCGCGGCTGCGGCCTCGGTTCAACTTGTGATTCTCTGCATCTAGTTGTCTTCCGGTGCTGCTGGCACATTGGCCACATAAAAACAGACCCTGCAGATACCGAAGGTGCCCTGCAAATACTAATGAAAGTGGCTTAGTGTTTCCAACGCACAGTAGATCTCAACATGGGATCAGCAGCTCTACAAACTTAATGCAAAAGCTGCGTTGGCTGTTGTGCGATGAAATGGCCCCATTAAAGCACAGATTGCAATCAGCCAGTTAACAGTCCATGCCCATCAGTCATTACTTTAAAACCAAAACACCCTTCAGTGTGGGTAGTGACAGCATCTGGTTTTTGGCCTCTGGAATTTAGGTGCTTAACCTTGCATGCCTGCTGGGCTAATAAGCTAAATGCCAATATTTTCCCCTATGTCCATTCGCAATTAACCTCTTCAAAATGACCCACACCTTTTATATGAATCTTTCATTTCTAACTTAGTTGATCACACAACTGCACAATTCAAAGCACAAAAAAAAGCCTACCGACAGTCCTTCCAAGTAGCTACTGAAGATCTGATTTCACTGATCTGCCAGCCACAGCTGTCAGCTATAACATTAAAGTGAGTCGTAATGTGGCTCCTACCTGATAACACCTTCAAGCTGAACAGCCCCCGATGTACCCGAGACAAAAACAACCATCCAACATCTGTTGGGATCCCTCTGGCTCTGCTTTATAATGCAGTTGAGCAGTCCATGTGCAGGGAGGAAATACTGTAGGTCCCCACAAGACAGACAGCACAATGAGTTTTTACCACAATGATTGCACTGCACTATAGGCTTTTGCATCCAGTTGCAAAGTCAGGCCACAGCCCGTCATTAAAATGCCATCCCAGGGAGGACATCCGCTGTGGCGGCAGGACTTGTGCTGTACATAAAGGGTGAAACTAATCAATCAGGCGGCAGCGGCTCCATAATCCATTACACTCAGCGTTATTGAAATACATTCAAATTAAAAGTCTATTTCCAGGGCCATTGCTAGAACTTGTAATGGGCCCCATTCATAGCGCTGAGTGTCAATACTATGATTGTCAGAAATAAGCTCAAAGCAATTTGCCCTTCCGTATTAACAGAGAAATGTCTGGCTAGGTGGAAGTGAGTTTAACATTAGACCATTTCAACATTTAAATCTATTTTTGATTGCTGGAGATATGAAACCCCTGCTCAGATAATATTAATTGCTTGTCCTCCTCTTTTGAGTCAACATAATGCGTTTCCCATCTTATCTGCATTGTGGTCCATTGAATCCTAGATGTGATTTACATGATTGGCCAGACATCTTATTGATATATGTATGACATCAGACATAAGACGTATGAAGTGGTTGATTGAAGTGGATTGATTTTAGGGATTGCGCCGGACGACGAAACGGTTGCACTGCATTGTAGCTCTTTTCTATAGCAACACTGCACCACTTCCAAAAGGTCATATTTTCAGGATGATTCGGCATATGATACAAGAACTGCGTTGGATTCAGGCTCATGCTAACCTCACATGCCTTGGTTTTAGAAGATCGTCTGTTTTTCTATAACTACACAATTGGTTTAATTGAGTTAATTTAATTGACTTTCAGGTAAATCTATATTTACAAATAGTCAAGTGACAGAGGGATGCTGTTGGCTGATACTGCAGGCCATGAAATTAACTGTTGATGTGAATAAAAAAGGGATATGATTCCTTGATATGCATTCTCATTTTAATAAAAATGAAATCAGATTAGAGCTCACCGAACTTCACTCATGCTATATTGAAAGTGACCTGCAGTTCAGTAGACATTAAATTATACAGCATACAGTATACTTCTTTGTTTTCTCAGATGGATCTGTCCATCCCTGCTTCACTGCTTTTGGTGTGAATGCATTTGAGCATGTGAACAAAGTGATTATTCCATTAATTAAAACAAACCTGAATCCAAGTTATTTCATAACCGGGTGGAACACATTTACATGCTGCATCTGCCTGTTTAGGAAGGTCTTTCAGTTTCACTTTCACCCGAGAAGAGAAGTGGATCAAGCTTCATATTTCAGAGTCATAACAAAGAGGTGGTAAAGAGGTCCATGACAACACAAAGGCACCGGAAGCAATATGACAAAGATTGACGTGAAAAAGCAGAGGAAAGTTCTTTGAGCTGTAGTCTTGCTCACTGTTGCCGGGACCCTGTGAGACCACTTGGCCAGGATTACCATAGCAAGGTTCCTCCTGCAAAAGCCCCCTGAATCCTAATGAGAAACATTCCAACAGAGACACTCATAAAATATTGTATATCTTGTCTTCTTTTCACTTTTGCCACCAGCAAGGAAACTCTAGATCAATATTCAGTCGTACTGCACAGCTGTATTCAAGGTTTCAACTGTTTTCCCTCTTCCCATCAATTATAAACAATACTGGGCCCATTGGCGTCTATATGGATCTCATTTATGTCCCACTGTGAATGCTCGTGGTTTGCACGTGAGGGAGCTTAATGCTTTGATCTCATGGCCAATGTCCAATCAATAGATCGCGATGCCTTAATAATTTTAAATAGAAAGTAAAATGCATCAAGTATAAAGTTTTGCACAAAGATTGCTCCAACAATTAAGAGTTTACAAGTTTATGTTTTCATTTACTTTAGCGTGCACTTAAAATTCCTTTGAGCAAATCATTCATGTTTTATTTCTCCCACATGAGAGCAGGTTCTAGCTGTCATTGGTTTTCTTTTATTAGACGAAAATGCATTGCAGCAACCAGAGGAAATTGGAAGTGTCTCCTTTTGCAAGTGAATGATTTCTTTCTGTTCTAAAGATAGACGAAATGGTGGCGAAAAGCTTCTGGTCAGAACTTTATATGCTTTGCATTCACATAATCTCCATCTGATTGTGAGTTGTATTGAATCTTTTTATGAATAATTGAAACGTCACATGGTGTAATGACGGCTGTCAGTGTAGAGGGGGATCAGGCAGAGCCTCAGCATTTTGCTCCGTGTCTTTGATCGGAGAAAAGGCTGCTGACATTGATTACTGATCCTTTGATTTTCCAAAGGACAGTCTCTCTTTTCATCTATACCGCAACAGAAAGAACAATATCTACCTGAGAGGAAAAGTAACTTTCTGTTGTGTCTGATAGATATCTGCATTTAAACAAAACTAAGATTGCTGCTACACTTAATTTTAGGAGTCAAAGTGCATTTTCTCAATTTGCTGAACTAAAAAAATAAGAAAAATCAGAAGTTCTTGCTGAATGGAGACGTAGATGCTGTGTGATACTGAAGCATAGTGGATTAGTTGTCACGTGTCTAAGCATACAGTAGGTCCTCGGTAAGTTTCCTCTATTTTTCTACGGATTCTTGCACACGGCAGGAGACCCCGTAGTTATTGCTCGAGGCTTCCCTCCAGCGAGTTTATCAGACAGGCCCTCATTGCTGGGAAGGAACAGAACAAAGTAAAGAATGCATGCATGCTGCCTATTTAGTGAGAAGCAATGCGATAACTCGTAGCATTACGTCGGCAAGTGGGCTGTCACAGGGCCATTTGATATTTCTGAGGCGTGATGATCCGTACACATTAGTCAGAAATATCGGACTAGAATAGAACGAGTGTCTGCGTGTAGGTGCAACTTATTTGTGTTCGTCCTTTGAAATTCTCGACAGCCGCTCATCCGATCAACTTCACACTTGCTTAGAGGCAAAGTGAGCCGGAGCTCTTCGAATACAGGACACATTTATTACTAGTATGTTGTGTTCAAATACACAGACAGACATAAACTGACCGAAGGCAATCATTTAACAGATTCATCTCGACTATCTCTAAAAATGAATGCTATGTTATGAAGGTTACTACATTTTCTAAATATTTCTGCTTTGTTCTTAAACAAAGAGGACAGGACAGCCATGTGAATCACGGTGTGTGCATGTGTATTAGCAGCAAGATCAAATCATATTTCATCTTGCTGGATAAATAACACTTTTGTTTTGTGTGTGTGTGGGTTAACCGCAACCGGCACTGAATAGATTGTACCGAAATCAATGACAATGTTTTTTGCGTGCTGCATTTCTTTTGATGTCCATTGAGTATTGCGATGGCGTTGCGGGCGATAAGGGCTGCCTGAGACACAGTAGCTCTTTGGAAAATAAAGTCCTGGGAAGAATGGATAGCCTGGGCTTTAATGAGCAAATAATGCATTGATGCATATTCATTATATGTCGGTGCAATAAAGAATCGTACATTATATACATTTATTCTATGCTGTATCTGGGTTCTGCCTATAATCCCTCGTTTGAACACACAAAGGATGAGGCAATGGAGGAAGCTGAAATGTGAAGGTGTTTTCAATTCGTTTTGTCTTTTCAAATAAAAGATTTAATACCAACAGTCCTCTAGAATACTTGCCTGTGCCAGAGGTCCCTAAGCGCTCACAGTCCCTCTATTTACCCTTGAGTAGTTAAGACTTAAATTATGCATTTGTATACTGACACTTCAAAGTGTACATGTCTACATGCACAACGTGCAATAGTCTGTTAATCTTGCATGCTATTTCAGGATCGAACCATCCTGGTATTTTTGTTGGGATGTGTCTTTTTCAGATTAAAAAGGCTTCTGCAGGTCTCACCTTCAAACCCAGTCAGAAGAATTAGCTGTACCCCCTTGAGGTAAATTAGAACTCTGTACACTGCCTGTGAACGGTTTATTTCATCTCTTTTTTTCGGAGCCAGTCACTCTCATTCCTTTTTCATTTGAAATCCTGCATCTGGTAATTTCATAATTATGGGAGGGAATTATAAGGAAGGCAGCTGGAGCTGCAGGTTAATTGGATTTTTCACCTCGACGAAACTGGATCTAAGTCGCCCATGGGCCGCAAAGCTGCACATTTGAAGTTGGGGACAGTACAAAAGAGGCTGGGGAAAGAAAAGAATGAGCCGTTGAAGGGTCCCCTTTGACCACAAGAGTTTGGAAAGTTACTTTTGCGCTGCCAGTTACTGTTTGTGGCTTGAGAGGTTTCCCTTTGCTCGTTCACGATCACTTTCATCCACGTTGATGGCATCTATAATTGGCGCTGTGTTCCATTCACAGGACTCATTGCAGAAGTTGCTTTTGCAGCCACTATTGATTCTCAGGAATACCAAAGGAAGATTTGAAATTTAACTTCTTACATTTGACTTTGAACAAATACCGGAATGTAGCCCTGAATAGACAACTAATCCACCTCTATGAATTTGAATCAATTACTGGACTTTGAATGTTTGAATGTAAATGTTTTATTTTTTGACGTGGGATGTAGACTAAAAATTATTATCTAATTAAAGTTGGCAAATATGGTCACAGCTGATCTTGATGATAAACCTCTTCGTGACTGTAGTACAAAATACTTTAGAAAAATATTTTTCTGCCGTAGGGGATCCAAAATATATGCAAACACGTATGAAATATTCAATCAACAGGGAAAAACCTCATATTTCATTCAATTGCATCATATAGTATCTTAACGAAATCCCTTCCTTAGTCCTTAAAATTCAACAATTCTGATTCAACAATCACAAAATACCCCTGTTTGTCCACATATGAAGTCTCACGCCTCTGTTTGGTCAACAATACATTCATCTTTGGACGTTTCACCGCGATTCTGCTGACAGCATTCTTTACCTTGGTTTGCCGGGGGCGGTCCGCTCCTCTGTGGGAGCAGCCGAGCTCTCGGCCCCTCGGCTCCTGGCCTACTTCTGAATCAATGTTTGACAAAGGGCGAGTCTCTCCCCGAGCAGAAGACGGGGAATTAGAAAAGGCTCTTGCCTGGTGATGAGGCCTCGCGCAAAGCTAGAGGGTGCCGAGTCCACAGACAAATAGCGGCCCTTAATAAGGAAAATAAACCTGCTCACCGGCCACGTTTGTCCTCGTCTTAGGTCACAGTGTTAGAGGGGTGAAGAAATGGCTGAGAATTATTATTAGTCTATATTTGTGGATAGTGACTGCGTATTATTGGTGTAGAATTGTTACATTTTGCTGTTAATGTGGACTTCACATTAGAATCCTGCACCGAAGAGCTTTTTTCCCCAATGACAGTAAAACAGAAAATGAAGTGACTATTGTGATTTACGCTCTATGGAACAATGGACAGAGACAAATTATGATACATACTTTTCAACAATATTTTTCTATGCTCTTTCAAGACAGGTCCAAATGAAGTGTCTCTTTATAATTTCTTTAGTTTCAATTTACAGAATAACCAAACATTTTTTAGCATTTGCAATTAAAAGGTGTATATTGAAAATTAAATAGCATATTCCAACTTTTGGACTCTCACACGCAGATAAAATGGTGCTCAGTTGAGTAGCGATTCAGAGTAAAAATCAATATAACTTTTCCCTCATTACTATGCACGTCATTATGTCTGCCATTTGAAGAGTCAACAATCACTTCAACACCTGATTCCTAACTGACTTTCAAGGGGTCTGTACAGGAGATCACAAAAAAAAAGATAATTCTTCTCTGACAATTTGTACCCAGATAATTGCGCCTAATGTCACGTAATTGTGGAAAAAGTCAAAACAACACGCAGCCCACGCAGCATTATGTGCACCGGCTCGGAAATAAAGTGCATTTCTGCTCAGTTCTGAGTAATTTCCTTCAATGCCAAATGGCAAACAGTGCAATTTCCAGCTACCCCGCTGAGTAGCTGTCAGTCCGCCTCAACTGGTGTTAAATTAAAAGGATTTGTAAATTAGCATTACCTGAAGGCATACACCGTACAAGAAGTGACTGTGCGCTTCATCTGGAGGCATTAATTAGTGCAAATACGTGTCATATTCCAATATATGAGGTGTAATATATATTTCTACAACCGCAACCAAGTGTAACATTGACCCCTTGTTAGTTGCGTGGACACATTTCCACTCCCACAGAGGCATTGAAGCGAACATCTCACAAGATTTCTGTCGTGCCGGGTTTGTTAATGGTGCCAGGACTACTGCTCGTTCAATAATATACTAAGTGGACAATGCTGTGAACCAGTGTCGTTTCCCAACCTTTATTAGTGTTACAACCACACAGAGGAACATTTACAAAGCAATTTTCCTACCTGAGTTTCTCATCTTTGAATCACATGGACAGATTTGGCTTCTCTAACACATACGGTGAAATGAGCTCTCTCTACTCTGCAGCGCTTGTATAAAAAGCAGAACAATAAGCAATAAATGCCCCAGAAAATAATTCACCATTTTTACCTCTAAAGGTGCTGTGGACTTACTTATAACCTGAGTCAAAAGCGTCTTTTGTCCATAGCAAAATAATTGAACCTCTTTTTTAGTTTTTCTCAAATAGTACTTAAAACACAAACCATTAAAAAGCAACTGGCATTTGACAAAACTTCTCACATTTATTTTATTTGTTATACAAGTGTTGAACTTTACATCAGTCTTAAGTGATGAACCTGGTAGGTAACAGGTTTACATAAAAAACATGAGCTACAGTACATCATGTATACCAGTGCTGGAAAATATTCACACATTTCCCATTTATTTTTTGGATTAGATTTTTAATAAATAAAATGTCCAAACCCAGGCGGAAGAACTACATTTATGATAGAAACTTTTTTGTCAAAAGCCCATCACTCTGCCGTGACTGTTTAAAAGATCTATTCCATTCAGATTTACACACGGAAATGTGCAATGCATGAACCGCTATAACTGGGAATTTGCATTCCCATCCTATTGAAGCTGATGCCACTTTGGCAAAATCATATAGACATATATTCAAAATGCGCGACCAATGGAACTCAGTAAGCAAAAAACACTGTTCACGAGTGGAAGAAAGTGATAACGCATCAATTTGTTGAATCCTCCTTTCTTTTCATAAACCTTTACGTTCAAACACACTATTATGAAAGAAGTGTTGAACCATAAACACACTGTATAACATATGTGCAACTCCTACACATAATAATTTTTCAAACGTTAAATTTTGAATTAAAAGGTTTCTTCATATTAACGTCTTCCCAGGATTTTTTATTTTACACTAGCAATACAACAAAATATATATTTTAGCCATTTTCCTTGACAACAGTTCATTGTACAGTTGAGAAAATATAAGGCCAGGGGCTTGATTGCTAGTGGTTATACAATCCAAACTTCAAGGTGGAGGAGTGACGCCGGGCAACCAGGAGCTTATGTTCCTTTTCTGACAGTCTGATCTGGAACATTTTAGTCCACATCCTGGTCCAGGGGGGTGTTTTGTTTACAATAATAATAATAATAATAATAGAAAACAGGCTTCAACAAGGATGTTGGAAAGTGTATGTACAACCTTTTGACCGAGAAATTGCTGATATGATGGAGCCAGTAATGTTTGTTTTTTTTGTCTTTTTTTGCCTTTTTTTTTTTTTTACATTTTTGTACCTTCAACCTTTCTAAACAGCAGCAGCACATTTAAATACATAGTTGGCTTGTCTCTTAAAATTGAAATTTTACTCTGCATTTTATGTACAGTCTCATTTAAACTTTGCACTGCCATCACTGTGCATCGAGTCCGTTGGTGTGCAGGGAAGGTAGGAGGATGTCTGAGGGGCGAGGAGATTGCAGCGCAGCTGGAGGAAAAGGGTTTGCAAATGGCTAGTGTGCATGACGGGGCTTCTTAGCTCTCTCCAAAAATAAAACGATCACTTATCTTCCATTCATTGGTGTGTCCTTCAAGAGGTCAGGGCTGCAAAAGGGCAATAGGAGTTTTTTGTGATGATTTAAATAGCCCAAAATTTAAAGGCTTGTCACCAACTGCATCTGTCCTTCCCGTACATCGCCTTCAGGGAAGCAGCCATCTTTAGCGATAGGAATAATGTAACCATCACTGCCCCCTCGGCCTATCTGGTAATAGGCTTGGAGCTGGTGGCCAGCCCCTAAGTTAGGCATGCTTTTGTAATAAACGTCCTCATTCTCACCCCCTTTGCAGGGGGACAGCTCCTCTACCACGTCGGGGCTGCTCTCAGGGTACGGAGAGTCCCTCAGATTAGGCATACTCGTGTACAAGGAGTCTCTGTTTGGGGACTGCAGACTATCATCGGGGTTGGTGGGTGTCAGTTGGCTGACAAAGGTTTCAACTCCCCCATCGGTCCTCACCTTCTTCTGGGGTGCGTACAGAAGCGAGTGAGTCCGCTCGGGGATCAGCGGCGCCTCCAGCTGCTGCTGATGGTGCAGCTCGAGGCCCACGGTGTCGCCCACGTGCACCAAAGAGGAGGCATCGGCCACGATGGCGTCGTCTTCGCTGCTGCTGCCGCCGACGACCACTGTCACCTTGGGCGGAGCCCGCTCCGTGTGGTGGTGACGGTGGTACAGCGGGGGCTGCTGATGGTGGGGTGGATGATGTAAGCTGTGGTGCTGCAGCTGCTGTTGTTGCTGCTGCTGCTGCTGCTGCTGCTGCTGTTGTTGTTGTTGTTGTTGTTGTTGCTGCTGTTGTTGCTGCTGCTGCTGCTGCTGCTGCTGATGGTGGTGGCTTTTGTTACAGGCACGCAGGTTGTTGTGTACTAGCTCAGAGATGATCATTTTCTCAAAGGCAGCATCGTCCAGGCTGAGGCCGCAGTCTACCACCTGCACGCTGTCGCCAAAATCCCCATTGCGGAGAGAGTAGCTATTGTTAAAGTTACCATTTAGCGGTAGAGTATCCATTGCACTTGTATCCCTCACCGCATTGTTCAGTGAGTGCCCTGGAAAGAGGGGGACATGTGAGGGGATGATACATTAGTTAACAGCAATGATACAAAGGAGAAAAAGTGAGTTTAATGCTGTTTAGGATGCGGTTTCAAATAGAAACTCAAATGAAACCAAGCCATGCTGTAAATGTGTTAGTTAGGCACCGTTATGTATATATATATATACATATACATACACATACATATATACTTGTATGTAGACACATATATACACATGTATACATATGTATATACATACATATAGACAGTGCCAGTCAAATGTTTGGACACATTTTATCATTTAATGAGAAAGTGCGTCCAAATGTTTGACTTGTACTGTACGTACATATATGTGCATGCATTATATGCAATAAGAAATCATTTTATTTTCTCACATGTACGTTTTGACTGCCGCTTTTACAAATGGCTTCATAATAAGCAGAACGTTGTGTGTTTTAGTGCGCCACAAATGTGACAACAAAACCAAAAAAAAGATCCCAAACAACATTAGACACATACTGGGAACACTATACTGGGAACACTATTCACCATCACAGCACACCGGGCAAAAGTAGATGTGCACGAAGCCATATGAAGCCATAAACGGGAAAGCTACAACACTCAAAGGTCGTCTAGCAACTAATAGGTTGGATGTGCCGAGGGAACGAAAAAGACAGAGATGGGAAAAGATGACAACGACAGAGAGGGGAAGTGTTCATGTATCAACATGGGGCAGCCATCTTTGTTCTCACTACAAGGGGAGCCCACAAGCAGCACTCCACCATCACCACACACAGCAGGTGAAAAGACTCACTTTAGACAACTCACATCATGTCTGTCTGCTCAGGCTATCTGGTCTAAGAGCAGCTGATGTACAAAAGAAAAAGTAAAATGATTTATTGTAACATGAAGAAGAATCACTCAAAAGAACAACAAAACGTAAAGCAAAAGTCTCAACTGCGAATTAGCGAGAGCAAGGGTTCAGCAAATGAAATGGAAAAAGCATTAAATAGCTTTTACTTTTGTAGATTAGCCTACAGCTGCTTTTTCAAAAGATTTTTTTTGTTCGTTTTAGTTTTTATTTGTGTTGGTACACTTTCTGTCCGTTAGTTGGCAGCCTGTGTACCCAAAGCTGTCAAAGGTCAGCGCTCGCCCGCAGCCCAGCACTCGGCATCCGTCACAGTGACAGTTCCCAGCGAGACCCCGGCCACTAGCAGAACAGCTCAAGAATAACACAGCCGCTGCAGAGGTCATGTTAGGAATTTCTCAGCGCATGGAGGTCATGGAAAACAGCAGAACTAAGGATAAATATTAGCCACGCCATGATTGAGAGAGGAGATAAGGGAAAAATGTGTTCTGCTATGACTAACACGCCTCCTTGAAGAACGCAGACGTAAAAAATTAAGGGGAAAACTAATAGAATATTTTACAGCAACGTTTGTCTTTGTCCCAAATTTATGGGGGAGCGATTTTGATCGTATAGGAGGCATGATAAAAGCGCCGCTCTCACAGAGCCTATTTAAAATGAAGATAAATGACAAGAAAGTCGTGGGAAAGAAATAGAAAAAAAAAAACTAACAGCTGCTGCCATGACATCCATGTGTTTGTGTCTGCAGGAGGCAATTTAGTGTCCGGACAGGTGCTGCCTGGAGAGGTGTGAGGGGAATACTACGGGACACTGAGAGTGCCGAATGCCACGGGAGAAAAGACATTTTGGGAGAAAAGAAAACAAAGGAGGAAAAATCTAGATATCTCTATAAATGCTTCTTTCTGCCAGAAAAAAATGACGCATTTTGGTCGAAAATCCCAAATCAAGCAGAGGAGATAAGCAAAGTAAAGGGCATTTGCAATAAAGCTTTTAAATCTGGAAGATTTCGTCAAATGATGAGATGAATCTTTTTATTTCTTTTCAGATTAGAGTAGAATTTGGGTGGATCATTTTTTGAACCACTTGCTCACTGAGTGTGTGTTAATGGCCTAAAGTAAACCAAGTGATAGTGCCGGGGTTTCGGTTGATTTTAATAAGCATGCTGAAAAGAATTTACATTTGATAGGCAAAGTTAAGAGTTACTCCCATACTTGTCTCTCTGAAGGTCACTAGAGGGAAGCGTAGGGGAAAAGCACAAAACATGACAAAAAGATGCCATTTCAATTTAACGATATAATAGCACACAAAACAGTTAAATGCTTAAATGGCATGTGCAATCGCGATATAGTAACTTTTAATTTGTTTTTCATACATCAGCTATTATCAGATATGTCTATACACAGACAATGTAATGCCACAGTTGCATTAAGCATAGATTTAGATCTCACTGCAACACTCTTCAATGGGAAAGCTCCCTCTAAAAAACACACAAAAAGTAACAAAGCACCTGACAAATTCAGGAGCATAAATTTTAATAGTCATGGAGTTGATACAACAGCTCCGGGTCGACACCACTGTTTACATTATCTCAAGGCAGAGCGTGTAGTATCTCTTGCCCCATCTTAATCATTATGTCCCCGCTCAGTGTGGATAAGAGAAATAGAAGAGGCCACAAAAAAATCTCTGCTCTACATGAAAACATGTGTGCGCAGTATGTACCGTATCGAGCATTGGGGAGACAATGATTCAGAAGGAAAGGCGATACTGCAGAACATCCTGCTTTTCATTTATAACAGACAAAGCGGGAGAGGAACAAAAGGAGGCAAAGAGAGAAGAAAAGCCTAAATGCTGGACAAAGTATTAAGTAAGCACACCTGGCGAGTTAAACACTGGAGCCGTGGGGGTGTTACACACGACTGTCTCTGCCAGTAAGGTGTTATAAGGGTTGTTAGTGCCTTGTGGTCGAAGAAGAGGATTTGTTAGTAGATAATTCCCGGTCATTCCTGGAGTGGCAAGACAGAAGAGGAGTTAAGTGTGACGCAGTCAGCCGACAGTGATTGAAAGTTTCATGAAAGAAAAAAAAAAAAAAAAGAAATCTGAAAAACTAGGCCGTTTATTTGGAAGTCAAGAATGCAGGTTTGAGAGAAAGAAACAAAAAAAAAAAAAAGCTACTTCTGCAAAAGCGTTTGCAGGTACTTCAGGACATTTAACAGCCATCAGCTACATTTCTTTCAACTATTCACCGTAATTCACAATGTAAGTTGCGGCATGTTTACCACCCATTCATTTAAAAAACATCTAAATACAAGACGTATTCCAGCTCAAATTTGGCCATATCCTAACAGACCTCTAGCTACTTTAAGTTCCCCCGCCCTGTCTTTTAGGGATCTGAGGTTTTTACACTGCCATTTATCACCTGTGTTAAATGCCAATCTGTCATGTTGGGAAGGCTCCAGGGAGGTTCTTAATGACAGGGAAGTGCTTCCAAGAGATAGAGCCCTCCTTTAGTGTACTGACACTCCAGGGTAACTAGGCTACTGCACCCGGGAGTGATCAATATCCAACCTTTACATTAACATCTCCAGGAAACGATACTGCAGGGAATTAAAAAAAAAAAAACTTAATTCTGTTTTGTTACAGCTTTATCGGCGAGTCAAAACATGCAATAAAACCCCGGGTTTCATGTTTTCCACGTGTGAGATGGCAGCAAAACAGAAAGCTGAGGCAAAGAAGGGCAGCAACAGTCGGTTGGAGGGTAGACAGAGGGAGGGGAGTCAAACCACCTCTGAGTAAACCCTCCCTTCCTTTGCATGCTTGGAAAGCCATTTCAGAGGCAGCAGAAAGCCTAACATCACACTAAGCACTCTGGGTCAGTCAGAGTTGAACATCATCTTCTCATCATCATGTTTGTGCTCAAGCTAAATAATAAATGGCAGTTTCCCCCCCCCCCCTCCCTACCACATAAATCCCCCTGTAAAGTAACAGAGGTCACCTTACATGCAAGGGGAACAAATTGCCTCTTTCTGCGTGTTAAGATTTTCCTGAAATAAAAGTTTTTTTTTTATCTATGTTTCCCCTGAGCTTGGTTATGAACTTTAGACAGCAGGCACTTAGGAAAGAAAAAAAAAAACTCCTCTAGTCTTGCCCCAATTTGAGAGTGACGTTAGCAGCCAGGATGACAGAGCGCAGACAATTTGACGAAGGATCTTTGTAATCCTTTGCTGGCAGAACAGGGAGCCTAGACTAAAGGTTTTCTTCTTCTTCTTTTTTTTTTTTTTTGCACTGGTCTGTCTTTTCAAACTCAGGGCATTTACGATTAGGATCGTCTACGGCGGTGCGAGATCATCGGCACTTACGGGAGGTATTTTTAGCTGGATAATGAAATGAAATGTGTGCATGTGTGTGCGTGTGGAGAGTTACGAGGTGTTAACTGACCTTGGTTAAGGGTGGAGGTGCTGTTGATGTCACCTGAGATAAAGGAGGACTCAGTTTGCTTTCTTACGGTGTCATTCCACATTCTTCTGATACGACTCTGCCAGGTCAACAAGGGACAGTCATTAGGACTTTAAACAAGCCCACTCACCTTTCATCAACTCAGTGATTTTCTATCTATCCGCTTCAGCCACAACACATCTAGACGTCTTGTCTACTAAGGACTGTTAACTTTTATCAATAGCGGGATAAAACAACTATTTTTTGGGGGTCTGTCTCTGCAACGCTCTTTAAACTGTGCGGTACTATTTCCCATGCACAAGATGTTAGTTAGAGAAAAAGATAAAAGCAAGTGCTTAAGTGAGCAGAGCAGAAGAAAGTCACTCATGCAGTACAACGGATGCTGCTCCAATAAGATCGACCTCCGAAGCCCAAAACGCACATCGTGCATTTTTTTTTGTCTCCGTCGTGCTAGTCGTGACACGAGTACGTGTTTGTGTGTCGTTGGACGACCGTGGGCTGACAACGGCGGCGTAACTGAGCGCTGCGCTGAGAGCGTGTGGCTGTGTGAAGTCGCTGGTGTACCTGCGTGCCGGAGGAGTAGCGCGCGCTGGTCCTTGTGCCGGAGGTCTTGGCAGAGCTGTGCGAGCTCTCGGTCGGCAGCCCTCCGCAGCAGTACGTGTGGCGGAAGCACTTGCTGTACTCTTTGCGGACCTGCGTGAGCAAACAGCCGGGTGTTTACCTTCGGCACGTCGTTGACTTTGCATATGACTTAGCAAAGATGTGGCATTGCTTGCTGCATTCCGCTGGAAAAAAGGTCCGTTCGGGAACGTTTCGCCTTGAAAGAGACGATCACTCGTCTTTGAGCTTTGCGGATGATGAGGAACTTACTTTTTTTTGGAGAAGGCAATGGAAGATGAAGATGAACATCCCCTGGAAGGTGTTGAATATGGTAAATAGGTATGCCATGACAATCGAGGCCTCGTTGATGAAGAAGAGACCAAAGGACCAGGTGAGACCCAGCAGACAGAGCAAAGCGAAGGCGCCCATGACCCAGGACCTGAAAGAGAGAGAAAGGAGACCAAAAAAACAAAAAAAAGGAGGACGAATCCAGCATGAGAGGCATTTAGTGATCTCACACGATGATGGGAGTGGCATTTGCAATCACCACAACTATGAAAAAATAGGGGGGAAAAAGCTGTAAACCAGGTGAGAGGACAAACAACAAACAACACCGATGCCATCCAGAATGAACCCTTTGTCTTTAAATCTCCTTGCTTTATGGTATACAAATAAAACTGCCTTGGCTTGCCTTGCCCGTCCACATCCCTCCATCCACACACACACACACACACACACACACACACACACACACACTTAATAACTGGAATGCAGCCCCTTCAAACAGACAAGAAGGATGCAACACCTTCATCTGGTTTTCTGTAAATAACTGATGTGTCAGAACACGATCAACAAGCACAGCGTGTTAAAAAATAAGCTAAAAAAAAAAAACTTTAGATACTGTTATATACTTAATATTTATCTAGTGATTGTGTTATCAGAGCACGAGGAGAACGAGGCAGATGTGGAAAGAGTTCAAGGGAGAAAAAGGAGATTCCCCGCCTGGTGTTTGAAGGTCCCGGGGAGCCTTCAGACACCCGGCAGCAGTCACAGGTCCGCGCTCAGACACACAACAACAACAGTGGATTTCCAGATGATGGACAAGGTGAAAATGACCAGTCGCATGGACAGTGGATGAGTAGCTTTGAAGCTGCAGTGTGGGAGAGTATGAACTAGTGGAGAAAATACAAAAAAAAAGAAAAAAGGAAGACAGAAATGGAAGAAGACAGAATAAACGAGGAGAGAAGATCGACTAGAGGGCTGAAGACGGGACTTCTGGGCAACATATCCTTACTTGATAAACCGTTTATTATCTTCATAGCTAGAGAGCATGATAAGCAGGAAGAGAGAAACACAATTAGATCAGAGCGCGTAACAGCGTGCGTTAGCAGGCATTCGAGTATGATATCGTCAACTTTGATCCAAGGGAAACCACGGGAGGCAAAGAGTCTGACAGAGTTGTATTTTTTTTTTTTACCGCTGATCATTCAATTACTAAAGTCAGAGCACATTGTCTGTGAACAAATTTGCATTCATGCTATTTAATGTGTGGGTGAAATAAATGATCTGAGGTACATTGCAGAAGCTTACCCAGGCAAATCTGTATTATAGTAGCCGTCACAAACGCGATAATTACTGGTGTGCACCGCAGAACAGAAAGAGGAAGAGAATGACAGCAGAAGAGAAAGGACAGTGTGCGTGTTAACTTTGCCTTCTCATGCAACATGCGATGACACTGCTGCAACAACAACTTTCAGATCAAACGTCAGCATAAAAAAACAACAACACAAACACAAACAAGAGAAACCCACAAGGAAACGGCAATTAATACGCCATGTCTTTCTACAGTGTAAGCATTAGAGGAAGGATTTCATTTCAGGTGTAAACGCATGTTGAGTGCCACCGTGTTCAGAACACGTAATCTGCTGTGGTTTCCTAAGTCTAAATAAGAGCTTTTTACTGGTCTTCCAGTTTTACCACAGTGCCGTGATGCTGCACACACACTTTACGGGGAAATTAAAAATAACAAACATTAGATGGAAACAGCAACACCGCTACACAGAGTGGTGTAAGTGAAATAGAATTGTCCAGAATAAAGTGGGGCTGTGCAACTGTGAAAATGGAGCAGGTCCTGATTTTATGCCTGCCTCAAAGAGAAGAATATGTTATTTTCGCTCAAAGTGCCAAAACCCAAAGCAAGTTCTTCAGATTTAGAAAGCCTTAGTTTGAAGGGGTTGGTGTGCGCGGTGGTCTGTGTGAGGTGGGAGGACCTTTTTTTTTTTTTTTCTTTCATAAAAAAGATTTGACATGTTCCAGCAGCGAACACACATGGTAACGGTTCCACTGTACCCCGCCCTAGCAGAGCTAACGGGCGCATAGTTAAGCTGCAGCCGTAGAGTGATGAGAGTGTGTGTCACGCCTGTGCAATTCTGTGGCTAGTGGCGGAGAGCAAAAAAAAAAACAACAACAAAAGGGCCAAATGATGACTCACAGACTGTATGTAGGCATCAAGTCTCATTAGCAAACTGTGCAATCTCCACCGCCGGATTCATTTCAGACAGAAAAATAAAAATGAACGTATTCTATTGTCACTTTCTCTAGTACGGCGCTGACATTTGCCTTGGGAGGTGGGGACGGTAAAGAATTTCCCTCATGAAATGTTTTAAAGTAAAACAAAAATGCATTACCTCAAGAGTAAAAGAGCCTTAGTTTTCCTTGGGCTGGTGGTAGAATTACACCAGTGTTAAATTGCTGATAATCAGGAGAACAGAAGGGTTCAGTATATGACCCTTTACTTACTTTATATTCTCCAGTCGGCTGGAGTCTGGTTTCAGGGTGGTAGAGTGCTTCACCATTTTGTACATGGTGATGACCAGGAAGATGAGATTGAGCTGTCGAAACAGAGTAATGACAGTGTTAATACATGAAGATGTATGACGCAAGATATGGCGGGCAGGGAGAAAAAAATAAAAAATCTGTTAATTTGTCCATAAGTTTTAAAAGAGGAGAGCCTTCAAATCTGTGCATGTCCACAGACTAATCCAATGAACATCTATCGTTCCAGCCGGGCCCAGCAGGGCCCAGACGGGGCCGACTGGCGCCAAATTTAGTGTCATTCTATATCAATAAGAGCATGGAAATGCATTAAAATCCATCCCAGAGAGAAAAAAAAAGAAAGACAGAAAGAAACAGCCACACAGCAGCAGTCTGGCAAAGTCAGAAGGGAATAAAATGTAGCAGGAGGAATGAGAAACCCTCTTGTTGTACTAAACAACTGCATATCATTTTGTGCACATAGTGAAATATTATAAGGTGTAACCAGCTACAAAAGGCTTGAGGGAACATGGTATATTTTGTTCGATTCTTGACGCAAAAAGAGGGGAAGGGAGAAGGAGATGGAGCTTGCTTGCTTGTTTTATTGTATTAAATATTAAGGGAGCCAGTGGCACATATCAGGTTGAGACAACGACCTGATTTGTGCTGTGTTTCAGAGCGCTTTTATTCCCTACCTTGAAAATCAATACCTTGATTTAGAGACACAAAGGCTGGATGGGCCAGCCAGGACCAAATCATTTTGCCTCAAAAACATTTATTTTGGGGTAAAGTAGTCTCTGACAGAGCATGTACATGCACTCACAGCAGAGGAACCAGACTGTGTTTGTACTGCAAGTTAGGTATGTATAAATAATGCCAAGGAATACCAAAGAAATGTACGTTTTGTGCCACCAATAGTGCATATGAAAGATTCAGAAACACAAAGAAATATAGCCAGTGTGTCAGTGGCACGTGAATACATTTGCAATAACCAAACACTGTATTTCACTGGCATCTTGTTAACAAAAGAGAAAAAAAAGTAGATGCTTTGCCAGTTTGAGAGCATGAAATAAATGAATGACCTTTGTGTGCTGGACCCAGACCGTTCACTCTTGAACATAAATTGTCCGTGTTCTGGAGCACCCTGCCATCAAAAGACTGCCTGTGATCGATACATCACCCCCTCCACATGCAATCAACTCACAGAGCTGCTCACAATAACCCAGCCGGGGTGAAGGGGGTGTGGGGCAAATCCCAGAGTTTGTGGTTCACAGACAGCGCTGGAACTATGTTTTGTTTCGCAGCTATCAGCCATCACTTCTATCAGCCGCCTGCATGAGTCAGACATCGGGGCGAGCAGACAGGAGGGCGAGGACTTTAGAAAAAAACCTTTCACACAGCCTGGAGTGGTGACATGGATCCAATGAGACAGAGGAGAGGGACACAGTACTTTAAAGTAACGCGGCAGCACGGCACATGTTCCCTTCCCCCCGCCGACATGCTCTCGCAGCCCTTCCTGGGGGGATCCCCTTGCTAGAGCCAAGTTGCCTTGCTTCTATCCTTCACTCTACCTTTGAATCATCACTGCAAGCCAACCATGCAGAAGCACCCGGCCACACTGGGACCGAGGAGAAAGCTTTTTTTTGTACCGAAGTGGGCCGTGTGTGTGTGTGTACACACTGAACTCTAAATGAACTGCTGGGGATAAAATATTAAAGGTGCAGATGGAGCTGTCCAGATGATAAGAACTGCTCCTGACGTGTCATGATCCAAGAGGCCTTGTGTAGAAGCTATCTCAAGCATACTAATGGCTCCCTCCCCACCACTCATTACTTCCATGTTCCCCCTGCATGGAGCTAATACCCCCAGTGCCCAGAGACAGGGAAACCTCTGCCAAAGAACAAGAATCTAAATGCCTTCCACCAAGCTTTTGTTTACAGTCAGCATTCAGGGCCTGTGTCAGCCAGGAGCAAAATAAATAAATAAACAAATGAATAAAAACAGGAAAAAATAAAAGGGATAATAAACAAAAGGATGAGGGGGAAAAGGCATGACCACCCTAGGTCAAAGCCGAGGTTTCTTTGGCACAAACGTGGCTTGGGTGGTGGCTTGGGGATCCAGACATGAGCCAAAGCAGCGCTGTTTTGTCGGCTTTTTTCTTTTGCCCATGTAGCTTTTCTCCTGCTCTCGCTCTCCCTCATTGACAAGGACAAAGCCAATTTGTAGAGGAACTAGGGTCACGACTGGCGCAGACAAACCTCGCCCTCCCCGCGTGCTCCCCTGAGACGCCCCTTTCCACAGTACTTTGTCTTTTTGAGTCAATTGTTGCACAGAATCAGAGGAGAAGCGTGCGAGGCTCCAGCCAGTGCTGCAAACACGTCATTGCTGTCACACTGCAGCTCTGCTGCAACGCACATTAGCTCCTCACAGGGTCACGATTCCGTCTCTCCGGTCATCACCGCCGGGATCCGGATCATCATTTTCACCGCAGACGCATTTTTCATGCAAATCATAATGGAAGCAGCAAAGGATTGGAAAACAACAAGGGCGCAATTTACGGGGGAAGAAAACATTTCCCTGTGTGGCTGACAGAACATTTGCTGAGACAGGAGGGAAGGTCCAGTTTTTTTTTTTTTTTCAAACCAATCTTAGCTTTCCCTCAATTATAAACAAATCCAAAAGAATGGCGAAGAAAGAAAGAAAATCAATGAAAGCAAAAGAAAAAAAAGACATTCGAACATTTATTCAAACACATTCCAATCCAACACAGGCCTCCATCAGTTCTGTGTACTTCGTCCTTCCCTTTTAAATACTGCATGGAGTGGCAATGTCTCTTTTTTTGACAAAACTGCGAAATGCAGCACAGTGAGCACATTCGTCCATTATCCGAACAGACAGACCGGCGCTACGTCTTCACCACTAGCGGTGTGCCAACGGTGTGCGCAGACCTGCTGGAATTTGAAACGGGTGACCCCCCCCGTCAGTGTCAGTTTGATGTTGAACAGAGGTCACTGCATCTGTAGATACAGTAGCGACCATTATGCTGGATAATGAACACAGTGCTGAACAAATAGCACCCGTCCTCCCCGCACAGCGGCAAGGCAAAGTTTGCAGAGCTTCCTTATCCCTTCGTGTGCATGAGGGCAAAGCTGCGGAGGGCTATGGGGAGGGGGGGGGGGGTATATCTGAGGAATACCACCTGCTATATTTATTTTTTGCGCAGGTAGGGAAGAATCCCTGAGGTCTCGTTCTTCTGAGCCTCTCTGATGGAGCGGCAGATAATAATGTCATGACCAGTAAATAATTGCACGGCTCAATGGGACATATGTCATTATGATATGCTATACGTCCTTCACCCCTGACGGTCCTTGACCAAACGGAGAAGTGCCTTTGCTTCTCTTCTTCTACCCAACACGGTCACGTGCTATTTACTGTAGGCTGAAAAACACACAGGAGGAGGAGGCTGTGGCGGAGGATTGGAAAAGGGAGCTACAGGACAGAAAGGTCATTTCTTTGTGTGTTTTTGTTCCTTCATATCATAAAAAAGTTGAAATGGAAGACCAGTGGGGGATGCTTTTCATGTGAAACGTCACGGGAATTGTGTGCAAGCGAGGTTAAAGTGGACCAACAAATCCAGATCCTTGTCAGGTGGTAAGCGGCAGAGAGAATCGTGTGATGCCTC